>NC_092815.1:99229697-99895531 GCF_023375885.2 Dermacentor andersoni
CCGCGCTTCAGACACGCCGACGACAACTGCATCGCGAGTTCGCGTCTGCATGCGACTTCAGGCAGCTGGGGACGTCGAGCGGCGCTGGCGAGGTTGGCTCTCGCGCGCATGCGCCAACTCGAGCAGCTAGCGCCAGTGGAGTCGATGCACGGAAGGTGGATATCTGTGAACTACGGCGCACTTTACTGTGAACACTCTTAACGCATTAAATCCAATGCGTCGGACGAGCGCAGCATCCTTCCGTTTAATTATTTATACGCAACATCGCTCAGAGAGCCCCGATTTAGCTCCACATCACGCATCAACAGCAAGAGAGCGGGTGACTGCAAGCGCAAGATGCAGTTTCGCGAGGTACCACGTCCAAAGGGCGAGGGCACCGTAACGCCTGAACGATGTGTATGCGTGTCAGCGACTACTATATACATGCGCTGCAAGATTAATCAACAATGTCGATACAGATATTTCGATGGAGGCGAACAGAGCAAAATATATAAGGCGGTCGCTTCACACAAGGTGCAAGTGTAGCGACCTCTGCCGCAGACAGGACGGCTTCGCTGGCATCGGCGTTAAACTCGGGCACGCGATCGCCACCGAACATCGCGAAATGAGGCGCACATTCATTTCCTGCGCTTTTCGGCAAGCTCGCTAACAGCTACACGTTTAATCGACACGCCCAGCTATACCACTATCGCCCTCGCACAACCAACGGTCTCTGCGACGCCCTTTTTCAAGGTCGACTCCAAAGGCAAGCACTGCGTGGCACGTCGCCAAGTATTATCCTTCAATCGCGAGATGTGTCGAATCAACAAAGCGTTGACACGGACCGGAAAAGTTTTACGGTACACGTGCAGAGGTCGCCGAGATATAAACATTTGCCGTAACGTAACATTTGCCCAAGGCTGCACTGCGGATTGCGAGGGACACAGTGCAAGCGGAGAGGTCTCCGGATCTCCATGCGTTTCTCAGTTGCGCAGCGAGACCTTTTAAGCAAATGGACGTTTTTACATCCCGCCGACGTAGGATCTCTTCTGCAGGAGGCAGAGGCACACCCTGCAGGTACGCTGTTGAGCCAATACGGCGGCCTGGAATTAAAAGGTGTATTCTATAACCACGTGCGTGAAATAGATGGCGACACACGATGACGACCTGCCGTAGTGAGGTGGACTGCCAAGCATTCTACAAATAACGAAGTTCCCTGCGACGTCGCAAAAGAGAAGGCGAAATATATACATGGGCATCGGCTCACGATATTGGTATATAGCTGTCGACAGCTAGGCTAATAAAGTCAGCTGATTAATCCGCGCTGTGTATACATGTCTTCATAATCTTCCGTCCTGTATGTTACGCTGTTTGTTCCCCGTTCAGTACTCGTTCTCGCTGCAAAAAACCAACACTCAAGCGGACAGAGAGCGCCGCTCGACAAGCGCACCACGAAGTGCGAGTGCCTACGAACCTGTAGGGAGGCTGCCGCTTTTTCTCGTCGAGATGCCTTCCCTTTCCAGTGTGGGGCACTCCAGCTAACAAACCATGGCGCTGGCCGCGTCCGCGTACCTTTCTCCCATAGAAAGAAACTTTCCCCGCAGAAAGGAATATGGTTCACGAGCTCAAAAAAGAGCTATACACAACTCGGGTGACGCTGCGGAACGCAAGCGAAGCTTCAAGTAGCTGTTTCTTTCTAGCTGTGCTTGTGGCACGCAGTTCCGAGGGTAAACGTCTTCAAATGTTAAAGAACTCAGCACAAGGCGTGGTAACCTTTCGAAAGCGCGACATTTCCGCGGCTCCCGTAGCCGAAAGAAAGTACCGCACATAGTATCGTTACGTAACAAGTACCCCCGCTGCGGCTTCGCAGACTCTCCCTTTCAGGCTTAGCGGTCGTTTTCGTGCCATCGCATCACTTCGGGAGGCACCTGAGCGAGCAGAACGAGCGACACAACTAGCAGGTGCAGCGCGCGATCGCCAGCGAGGTCTTCGTTCGGTCCGCAAGGAATCCGCGCGCCCCAAAAGCGTGGCGCACGCTCCATCCGCCGGCAACGCCACCAGCATCGAGCAAGCAAGGGAGAGGTGGCCGCCGCGAAGGAAGTGGGGGCAACCCAAAGAAAGGAGCCGGCCGTATGACTACACGTCTCACGCAGGGTGGCCATGCAGGCCGGCGAGGTCGACAAACCCGTCCGCATGAACGCCCCCTTCCGCGGCTGCGGAGGCACGAACTGCGCGCTTTGCCGCCTCAGTGCCGGAAGGAAGCAGGCATAGAGCGAGAAAAGGAAGGACGCGAAGAAAGCAGCTGCGTATAGCGCCGGAAGAAACAAGCGAACCGGCGACACTGTGCGCGTACGGAGGCAACCCTGCACTCTCATATAGGGAAAACATCTCGTCAATATTCGAGCCTACAAAACTTTCAACATCTGTTTCACTTTAGGCAAGAAAAGCGGTTATATTGTGGCACTTTAAGGAAAATTAAGGAACTTTTGCCCAACGTCTTCGATGACTAAATGTCGCGCGCGGGCGAACAGACCCGGAACGCAGAAAAAAAAAAAAAAAACGTATTGGTCTCCTTAGATTTTTACTCCCATTCACCTTGCCATCTTCCGCCACACGAGAGTAATCAAGGCTACTAAAAGGAATATGGTGATTTGTGGCGTTTAATGGCGCAAGGGCCAGAAATGGCCAAAGAGCGCCATACTAACACGGGCATGACAGAAATATAAGCATGAACAACAACAAAGATGAAATATTAATCTACAGGCTTCAATGTGAGACCTAAACGGCTACGACCACTTGAATATACAAATAATGCGTTTCCCACTGGGAGCTGATAACTCAGCTTCCAGTAGGTATAACCACTTTACGTATAACCACGTCACTTAGCCATGGTGTGACCAAGAGGAGCATATTCGACAGGATGTTCCGGAATGCCGATACCCGGAGATGGCCCTCACGCTTTCCGCAGACATCACAAAAGACGCACGGAAACCGGCCATAGCTGTCATAACCGTTGTCGTCGACTTTATAAATTATAGCCGCTTTTTCGCATTTTCAGATTCGATAAAGCACCCGAAACGTGTGCGTACGGACCGAGATGATAATCACTCGCACGTGCGATAGAGGCAGCGCCATCACCTATTATATAAACTACGGCGTGTCCGTGTTAGCAAAAACGCGACACTGAGCTAACGTTACGACATATCAGCGTCGCGTGTGACTGAATAGATTGCAAAAGACATTATTTGAGGTAGAAGGCAGCAAAGATGTTCTTAGCGGGGCCCGACACACTCTTCCAGTACGTCCATAAATACCTACATAGCGAGCATCAACGTTACGTTGACGTGTCGCAAACTCACGATTATCGTCAGCCTAACAATAATCAAGACCGCCGCAACACGAAGTCCCCCCACAGAAGCTCTCGGCTTAAACGTGGCCCACACGCCAACATCTCCCAAACAATACGGCTGCGAACTTCCGAGGTCCTATCACAAGTTCTCTCCCACTTCTGAAATCCATAAAATCACATTTCAAATATACTTCTCCGAAACGTTTTCGATGAGATTTCGGTGCCTTCCTTCTCCGCCATAATAACCTCTGAAATACAATCGTCACAGCCACACCTCCGAAGCTTTAGCCTCAGTTCTTTCAAACCGCCGCCATGCAGCCACAGCCGAAGAGACGCTATACTGCACGGACATCTCGGGTCATCCGTGGTCGCGACCCCGCAGAAGTCGGTCAGCGCCGCCGGCGGCCCGGTTGCTCCGAACAAATCGATAAGGAGGAAAATGGCCCGACAAACGAACCACCATTCATCGCTCAACACATAACAGTTTCAATCAGTTACACGCCGTTCGGCCGGCGAATGAAGCGCGGAGACGCGGAAACTCCAGCGGATCACCCCATCAGTCAAGACCGCCCGAAACAGAAAAGCACCTTGAACGTCACGAAAAGCAATCAATGGACTCACGCCCACGAACAACAGCACGCGCCGTTCAGTTCCCGCGCGCAGGTATATACAACGTCCAACGTATTTTTACTCGCGTCTCTCAACCGTGTACGTAGATTCGCAGCACAGTTTTCCCGTGACCTCTTGTGTTGCTGCAGGGGGCGCACCAACGCGCCTCAACACAATGAATGAAGCGCTCTGTCATCGCAACGAAACAAAGTCATACGGGACATGCAAGGACACTCAGCGTAAACAGCAAAACAACGTGCTGCGAGAAAAAAAAAAACCAGAAAAGACAAAAAAGGGAAAAAAAATAAGGCTGCTCCATTCACACGACGCCACGTGAATCTTCTCCCCTTCGTTCTTTCGGTTCCGCTCGGCTACTCGCGCGTACGCCAATTCCCCGTGCGAACGCGTTCACAACCCCCGACGCTCGCCTCTCGGTGGCTGCTCGAAAAGTCCTTGCGTCGCAAGCGCGAGCACGCCCTCTATTAACGGCACGCATCGGGCAACGCTGCGGGTCCATCCATCGTCGCCCTCGTCGCGAGCGGATGTCTACTGGCGCCTCGTTGGCACGCGCAAACACACACACACACAACGCGCAGGCTTGCCAAGTTTCGGCCACCGTGCCACCTGCGAGCCGAGACGACGACTCACCGCAGAGACAAACGGTTCCGAGCACAACAATGCAGCTATAGCGCGCGGTGGCGCCCGACGGGGCCCCGCGAGCTTCATTCGTCCCGTGGATGCGTGCCCTCGTTCCTTCCCACAAACCCACCCACGCACGCACGCGCGCCAGTATAAATACACAAAGCCCCGAAAACAGAAACCGCAGTCCAAACAAAGGACGCGAACCCTCCTATTTATACATCAGCCCCCTACATGCCTGAGCACTGCATTCCTTTATTTTCTTTCTTCTCGTACGTGCGAGCGTTCGATCGACCCTTCACTTCAACGTTGCGCGTGCTTTCTTTTTCTTTTTTTCAATTATAGTCCGTTACAGAGAAATCCGGGTCGCAGCTACTTGGGCACGGTATATATACATACGCCAAGACATCGCGAGAAGCAGTATGCGAACAGTTGCTCCCAATTATCTCACCTCGGAATCGTCGAACTGCGCGCGCTCTCCGCACGGGAACCAAAAGCGCCACGACGCGAAAGAAAAGCTGCGCACGCACTTACACCAACAAAACGAAGCCCCAGATAAGAGAGGAGATGCTTTCGCCGCGCACAGGCGGGCACAAATTACTGGATCCAAACTCACCTTGGGCGACCTCTCCTGTATAATATACTACCTGCATCTTCCGTTTTACGTAACGAATAAACAGTTCTTCGTTCTAGAAAAAAAAAATGAAGCGTCTCAATTTCGCTGCCGGTTCGTGTTATGCTAATCCCACCACTTCCGGCAGTCATATTGGAGGCACGTATGCTTGTTAGAGGCGGGCTGCCTAAAAAATGTTTTCCTCTTGTCAAGAAAGCTCTCTTTCGAGAAGCAAGCTACCATCATCCAGAAGGAAAACCCGACGCCGCAAGCACGAAGCATCCTATCCGCGTGGCCTCGCTTCCCAGCAGCACCTTCCCGTAAGCCACTCGAGATCGGAGAAGTCAACCCTCTTACCTGAATGGATAGGCAGCAGAGAACAGGGGCTTTTGAGCTATACACTAAAGCGGCAACTCCTGAAAAATTACAAGGCGTCGCCATTTCCGCCAATTAGCAAGAAAGCAACGGCGGTGAGGGGCTGACACCGACGGGTGGGCCCCGGTATTAGAGACAAGACAGCCGTGTATTAGGGAGCTTCGCGTCCCGCCGAATACCCGCAAGTCAAGACTCCTCAGGGACGTGAATTCCTAAGAGGTCGAGTGCTGCGAGTGGGGTGCGAGCATACACAACGTGCCCCACACCTCCTGCTTCCGTACACGTGGCTCTCTATAGCCCACTACAACGAATTGAAGTCTACACAGCGTCGGGAGGCTAAATGTACAGTACACGGGATCTCGAGATCGGCAGTTCGGCACAACCGTACACGGAAGGCACGGTCGCGCCCCCAAGAGGCAGACGGCGATGTACGGCAACCGTTCGACGCCAGGTCGGAGAAGAAGAAGTGAATTTCCGTTTGGCGCGCTGCGGGGGTGGGGGTAATGGCCCTGTAGGATTTACCGCCGCCACCGTGAGCACATTTATCGCGTCGCCCTCCTTTTACCCGCCGTTCCTCGACGGGGCTTTACTTTCGGACGCGCCACTCACCGCGCCGCCAGCCACTTCACCCGGACCGCCGCCGACCCGAAAAGGCGACGCCAGATGGATTGCTCGGGGAATTCATCCCGGCGTTTATATACAGCTACCACCGCAACGTCTTACGCCAAGACTATTTCCCGCGGTTTTTCCTTTGTTTTCGTTGTTGTTTTTTCAGATGGCAATCTTCCTTCGATCTTGACTTTCTTCGAAATCCTGGACGTGAAGCTCAAGTTCAATTTGAAACCTCACTGCCCCGCAGAGGTGCGCACCATATATCTATATCTTTCATTTCACTTCCCATTCCTTCGCGAGGTATTACATGCCGCCATGCTGACTTTCTGCGCACATGTCTTTTTGTTCTTACCTGACTTCCGTGGGCGCGTCAAGAATTTATCACGCCCAGTGTGTACACGGTCTGCTCTGCACGCACATCTGTTATCATTTTGCCGGCCGCGTAAATCCCAATTCACACAAACAGCCGCTAAAGGTGTTCCAACTTCGCAACAAACAAACAAACAAACAAACAAACAAACAAACAAACAAACAAACAAACAAACCAGCAAGGCAAAGCAAGCGATAAGCTGCAGTGAGATAGGGACTTGCGGTGAAGGCTGCAGCGGGCGCGCTCGCCGACGCCCGGAGAGAAATCCTTCTGGCGCCTTTCACTGCTGCAACGAAACCAATTTCGCACGCGAAGCGCACCTTCCGAGTGCGCGGAGGTAGGCGGAAAGAAAGAAAGAAAGAAAGAAAGAAAGAGAAAAAGAAAGAAAGCTGCGGAAAGCGGTCGCGCGCACCGGCGAGGAAGATTGAAGCTTGTCTTCGTACACCTGCTGCGGTCAAGCTAGAAATGTGGGCGTTCACTCTAACAGCTGCGCCCCCGCGTGTTTCTTTCCATAATTCTTTCTCGACGATGGGAGAAGGGTGAAAGTAAATTAATTCAGAGCACTCGCCTTTGTTCACACGCTTTTTTTTTCTTTTGTTAAATTTCTGCCAAGTGTGGCCGCCGACAATTATTCCGAAGGTGCGGCCGGCCGGCCTCAACGAAGCGCTCGCTATCCCTAACGAGATACAAGAACCGCAAAACCTCAAAGAACGACACCTGCACGTGGGAATCGGAGCAGAATGCCAAAGCGTCGCAATAAATGAGGCAGTGTACACATCCCGAGTCAGGCGGCGATCGCATACTGTGAAGTACCGGCTGCCAAACTAACCGTAACACAGCGGCTGTGAACAATATACAAAACCTCCTAGCGTCCGAAGCACGCGCTCGCTGTACGTGCGTACTCTTACAAGGACTGTACGTACTAAGCAGTGCGAACGAACAGAATACAGTCTCCCGAGCTGGAAAGCACCTGCTAACTCCTTCCCTTCTCCACCTCCCCTTTTCTTCTCTACTGCATTTCTCTCCCTCCGAAAAGCTTGGACGTCGACAGCAAATTTCCCCACGCACCTATCGAAACGACTAATGCGCCAAACGAATACGACAACAACAAGAGATGCATGCAAGAAACGTTTGTCTTAATGTCTTCGTGTTTTAACCGCCTTTGCTTTCACTCCGCGCTCACTAATATTTTCGACAGATTAAACAAACCAGCCTCAGCAAGGGGCAATTTATAAGTCATCGTTCCCCTGTATACGCTGACACCATCGCGTGTGAACATGTGCGCCGTCGGTGATGCCGTGCGGCGGCAGCAGCAGCAGCAGCAGTGGCAGCGCATGACGTCACGCGTACATAGGTTTGGCCATGAAACCGCCAGACTGGCTCGGTCCGCAAGCGCGACGGCTGACGTCGTCCCCGTAAACATGTGTTCGCCTATAAAGATCAACGTCCTCACCGCGGAGCGCCACACCATTATTTATACAGAAGCGGGCGGCAGGTGGAATGCAAAGCAGCCGCTCGGGCGCACATCCCACCCACAGGGGCGCAAGCGACCGCGCTCCGTGTATAGCACGCCCGTGCACCGATTGAGGGCGCGATGACGCGTACGCTGCTCCCATGCACCGGGCCCGCAGGTGTCCTCGTGGCGACCCAAAGCGTTCGCTCGCCGCCAGACAACTTCGGCGCCGGCCGTCTTTAAACAACAAGAAGCGAGACGGTGCCCACGGCAACGTGTGTGTGAGTGTGCGCGCGTGTGTGTACCGTAGTTTGTTTGGCGCACGCTGGCCAGGGCTTGCGCCCTTAGAGCTTGCTTGGTTTGTCCCGTACCGCTAACACCTTTATCCGTAATAAAGAAACCAAAGAGCTTAGTTATTCGAGCCATATACTAGTAAATTATCCTTTTACAATGCTGAGAAGGTTACTCTTGCCGTGATAGGAGGCTTGCCGAGAGAGAAACGACTCCGAAGGCGAAAGACGGGCGGCGACGCCCCCGTGAACTTCCCGCACAAGGCAGCCGTGACGTCACAGATTCCGACGGATCCCGCACGGACTTTCATGCTTTTGTCGATAAAGAGCGATTGCATTGTATTGCGAGAGTGCCAAAAGACAGAACGTAGCAAGTTTCGAGAACTCTCAGCGAGCCCACAAAGGGTCGAATACGCAAAAACGTATTGTGAAATCCGTGACGTAACGCTGTCGTCGCGGCGCTGGAGTTCCGGAGCGAAATAAATGGATACATAAATAAACAACAACAGCAATAATAATAATAATAATAATAATAATAATAATAATAATAATAATAATAATAATAATAATAATAATTAGTGGTACATGCTCACAGCGAGGGATCAGACAAGAATCCGGCGACTTTTGTGCAGAGATTCGAAGAATCGAGACCCTTAGGGAAAAAAAAGAAGAATAGTAACAAACAAATAAAGTATGGGAGAAACAAATGTGAAAGTGAGGATAGTCGGAATGAAACTAACTTTAGCTCGAAATAAAGATAGAGACAAAAAAAACGAAGATTAAAATACAACGCAAGAAACACCAATGCAATGAGCTATTCGGTGATACATACAGTGGGGGGCAAACTCCCCTTACCCTTTGTCGCCGTCTCGTACCCGTCTTTTCCACCGGTTAACTAGCGGGACTATGCAAGGGCGCCCATACGTGAGTTAGCGTGTTTCGAGACCTTACTGTTGCGCACACTTTCAATAAATACTTCGATGATGGTCGCAACGACACTGTCGAAGGCAGCACGTATATCTTAACTATATACGTGTCACTTTCACGCATCGTATACGCGCGGATGGTTTCTCATCAACCTTCTCTCAATTTCAACGATGCCATAAGGTGCCCTAGTTCTGCCCGACAAATTACGGTACACAAGGGTGTGTGCTCAGTCGCAAAAGCGTGGTTGGCAGGTGTAACGGAAGGGGCGCGCACGTGCTCAGCACGGCGCCGTGATCCCCGCCGTGGGCGCCGAAGCCATTATAGGACACGCGTTATAACAAGCACTGCGAACAGTCGCGCAACGGCACCGGACACGTACACGTATGCACGTACGCGCAGCACGCCCACGCCCGTAGTTGATGCCGCGCAATGTGACAGCGCGCAGCATTCGCCCGCAGAGGACACAGTACACGTCCTAATCAAGCCGAACGAATGACTCAGAAAAGTTAGGCGATAAGCCCAGCATCATGTGTTTTACATATATATGCGAGTGGGCTGCAATGAAAAATATACAACAGCGTGCGACAATCAGTCACTGTACACGAGACAGAGGGATCGGAGATGTGAAGACAATGGCGCGCTTTGTCTCTATACGTACAGTAACATACGAGGGATCGAGCTCGTGATATGAAGGCCTCCCACTTCAACGCGACATAAAGCTTGTTTAGCTGTACCTTTACGAGTAACACTTATCACCACGCATCATCACCCCTTTGCATTGTAGTTTTTTGAGCATTTGTGCCATCGAACTAACTTGCACATGTTTATATTACATGGCACTGCTGCTGCTCGCGGTAAATGCACCATTTGTACAGCTGCGACGTCCAATGGGTGAACGTAGCTTGGAGCGGCGGAGAAACCAGGGATTGTGAAAAAAAAAAAAAAAAAAAAAAAAAACTGAATGGGCTGCGCCTCAATTGAGGAAGTAAAAAGATCTCAATAGAATTTTTTTTAAAGATATAACGTAGGTGCGGTTAATTAATCGTTGAGGAGAGATGGCCCAATTCGACTAGTTCGTAGAGACCAGCCAAGGCAACAACCCTGACCGCACGCAGGCGTTAATTCGCCGAATCAACTTCAACAGTTTTATCGTCGACGCCGACCAACGATGTGGGGCTGTGCGCTCAAAGTTTGAAAAGAAAGACGCCGTCGGCCTGAACAGAACACGAAGCCACAACGGAAGCCGTGCACCTTATAGGGCCTCTACATTACTGTGGACATCAAACGTTCTGTTTCGTGGAATGAAAATTTTACTCTGCTCTCGGAGGACTCCCGACAGACGAAATCTTGCGAAAATCCCTTCAAATGATCTGTCGTCAAAACTATAGCTTACGCACCATGCAATCTAGGCGCATCCTTGACTTGTGTATGCATGCATGCGTGTACGCGTAGTTGTCCCAGGTCAGAAAAAAAAAAAAGGGGGGGGGGGGGGGCATGACAGTGCACACACTTTCAGGCTTTGCCACAGCACGCGCACGATTGCAAGCTCGCTGCAGTCGCTCTTGCCTATTACCCCGCAACGCCCACCAGTGAAGATACGACGCACTCGCAGGTACGCTCAACTCCTGCAGGAGCTGTCCCAATTTCCTTTACGGCTTGTTTGTCGCCACACTTGACACCGGTGTCATCGCCACCGCGCGAAGATAACCCACCGCCTTCCACCTCTCTCCGTTATCGCGCGCTGGAAAAGCGGCGGGGCACTAGATGCACACCCCACTCTCGAGCAGAGCAGCTGCGCAATGGTCTGTTTACAACGTCAAAGCAACGTAACGAGGGACGCGGAACTAGACTGCGCCTGGCAACACTGCCGCTGACTCGACGAGCGATTAGAACGCATTAGTGGCTTCCGTTCTGCAACCACGGCCCCTTTTTGCCTGCTTTCCAGCAAATCGTACACGCCCCCAACTTTTCCGTGTGCCATGGGAAGCCAGCGCTGAAACTTGCGCCAACAGCGTCATAACATAGGCTATAGCGGGCGGAGAGAATAGTTTTCAGTGGCACATGCTGTTACGATCTGCTAGCGGAGGTAGTGGCCTTCTAGCCTCTCCTGCCCCACTGCGGCGAATCGCTTCGTGAAGCTAACAATGCGTCTCCCGCGGACATACTACCGGCGCCAGCAAGGCGAGACACGTTTGGCGGACCGAGTATTGTTCGTTGGTTCACTGTCGCCTTCACAGACCAATGGGGGAAAGAAACTCACGGAAAAGGGTGTTCTAAGGCATTCCCTCACGGACTCCGGTAACCGTCACGGTCGTTTGACAGACACCCCAAGCTAGCTGCTGGGTCATCCCAGGAGCCAAGACGTGCCAGCTTGAGTCAAGCGCGGCAATCTCCGTCTACGAAGCTCCCCTCCTTTCTGTGGTTTCAGTGAAGAAACGTGCGAGATCGAGTGTGTGAACTCTCGCCCTCCAACGCGGGTCCTTAGACGACTTTGGACGCTCCGAGTGGCCGATGGTTGGACGACAGTTTCCCTGGCCTTGGTATCTAGGGAGGACAGAAGGGGTCTAATCAGACGTTCTCGGCTCCTCGGTGTGCTTCACTTCAGTCATGCTAGATTGATGAGACGTAACGTTCTCCACTCTTCATGTGGATATTGTAAATAAACCCAGTACTACTCGTTCTCGATGAGAACACGTTCCTCCCTTCAACAACGTCCTTAGCATATACCGCTTTTGACATGCCTGACCCCAACTCTTGCAATGCTGCAATTCTATGTGAGCAAATTCACCATTCCTGCTGAGGAACATGTTCCCCCAGCTTCCGACCTGATCAGACATCAGCAAACTAGAATGTATATACATTTATATAACTAAAGGAACATGTACGTGCTCCTCGCACTAATGCGCATGGACAGAGCTTGGCTGGGCGCATTGGGCTATAAGTAAATGTGGATAGAGGTGCGTGTTTTTCACCGTTAAAAATGTCGCGCCATTTTCGTAGCCTCCTATCCCGGACGGTGTCGGCACGTTTAAGTTGCGTGCCCAAACGCTCGTAGCGCCTCCTCGCCAGCGCAGCATCTACCAAGCAGGTTGCTTTTCGTCAAGTCGTCGGAGTGTTCTTCGAACAATGAACGCGTGCAGAGGCGGAAGGAGTCACGAGACACAGGGTCCCTATAGCCTCGACAGCATCACCTTAAGAGCCACACTAATGCGCGACGCATTCGTGCCCGACGTATGAAGGAGGCGAAACAAAATGCGTCCATTCAGCGCAAGACTGGATGAACTGGCGCGACGAGCGTCCTATCAACCCGCATGACAGTTGCGTATACATGCGACGTGAAAATAACGCGCTCGAGAGAAACATGCTGTTCCTTCCGTCGATCATGTCGAGGCCTCCCCGCCGCTATTTTTGCGCCACTCAATGAGCACTGGTAGTTAAATGCCCGAAGGAAAAAAGAAAGCCGGAAGCTCCCATCGGGTGCCCCACGATCCACACCATGCACATGGCATACGGAGCAGGTTCGATTCTGCAAGCTTGGGGCGTCGTCCCCACCTAGTGCTCCTTCCTCACCACGACACCATATGCTTATTAGTATACAACATGAGCAGTTCTTTCCAGCTTCGATCGCAGCGAAGGTGAAATGGCGTGAGAGCGCCATATTCGCGGATGTGCGGTATTCGCTACAGTGACTTCCAACTTCAGCTCGAAACTATTTGCGAACGTTTTCAGAAGCGACGCAGGTTCAAGGCCAGAAGAAGGCGTTCTTTAAAACAATGAAAGAAAATAGAAACTCTGGGTCCGGAGGAGACTGTCGCAACGTCCACTGTTCAGTCATCGTTAACTCACCGCGAACGGAACACGGGACGGGCACACAGTCGCGAAAAGCAAGAGCGCACGCACCCGCTGTCACGAAGTGGCCATTACACGTACAACTTCGGCGGGACTTCTATCTCATCCTCCTCTTGCGTGTGGCTGCGGGCTTGCAACAACGCGCGCCTGTCCAGGTATGCCCGAGTGCTAAGGTGTGGAGCTAAGTGGCCCACGCGCCCTAATGGGCTGATCGATCATTATTGCCTCCAAGCCACCCCTCTCCTCCTATCTCCTACATCCTGTCTTTCTCGCTACAGACGACGACACCGTTATCCATCGCCATTAGGCCGACGCCAATGACCGTGACGATGAACCAGCGCCGCAGACACCACGCGATGACCGTCAAAGACATATATGCCCCGGGAAAGACTTTTTACCGGATGCAGCGAGCTATAGGAGAGAAAAAGAGCGTTAACGAAGAACACAAAATTCCGCATAAACGAGCTAATCTGAAGAGTTATCAAAAGAAAAAAAAATCGCATTATGATAATACTTTACAGCCACAGCATATTACACGTCCCAAAGCTACACCGGTGGCCTACGAGCAATGATATCGGGATTAATTTTGGCCGTGCCCTTGCGACGTCCTTGAGAGAGAAAAAAAGAACACCTTTAATGAGCCTAAGGATGGCTTGATTTATTTGCAGGAGTGGTTTCCTCTTCACGGGAATTCATGTGCCGTCTTGGCTGCGACCGCCCTCTCAACCAACATGACCTGGTCCGAGAGGCGAGAGCTGGACAGCAGCGTCTCCCACTGCTCTTGGGTGTTGGGGGGTAGAAGAAGCAAGACTGGATTTTTGTTTGCAATCTATGACAATGCGCCGGAGTGTTCCTAGCTGCTCGCAATATTTACATTGTTCGTCACAAACACGCACAGAATGTCTGTGAGGACTAATGCATTGTGCATTCGTCCTCACAGCTGTATACACTACAAATTGCAAAAGCGCCCCGTCAGTCGTGTTAAGTTCGATGCACGACACAACTGCGCGGCCAGACGCCACCAAATCGACTGGCACGCAACGAACCTCCTATCCCCCAATTTCCTCATTAAAAAGCTCCATGCACTCTTCCGCCGACACGCGGATATGTATTTATACAAAAACCCCTTTTCACACAGTATCCGTTTCCTTACTATAAATGGAATGTCGGCTACCTGCCGTACGCACGAATATTGTGAGGGCGTTCCAAACAGCTTGATGCCGAGGTGATCTTGAAACGGCTGCATAGAGTTCATATAGGTCCGAACATCACGCAGCGAAATTTCCTTTTTCGTGCTGCTTACTGAGTGGCCCGATAACAATGACGCGTCTCCAATACCAGGAAACGTACAAAAAAAGACGAAAAAAAGGACAGTGTGTGTGTGTGTGTGTGTGTGTGTGTGTGTGTGTGTGTGTGTGCGTGCGTGCGTGCGCGTGTGTGTGTGTGTGTTTGTGTGTGTAAGAGAGAGAGAGAGCACGAATTATTATTATTATTATTATTATTATTATTATTGTTATTATTGTTATTATTATTATTATTATTATTATTATTATTATTATTATTATTATTATTATTAAACACAGAAAATTTGAACAAAGGGTGGCAACTGCGTTCGCAAGAGTCACAACGCCAGGCGACCTGAAAATGAAGCGTTGAAACCAACGGCCCCAGGACCTATAGAACGCGCAAGCGGTGGTCCTTTAATTAATCAGTGGAGAACCCGAAGGTCGGCTGACATTTATACGCTTAGCACTAAGAGAAGTCATCAACAGAGGGAGATTAGAAAGTGACGCCGCGCTTGTACACACAGCGATCCCTAACGGGCGGATCGCACGCAAGCGTGAGTAATTACGAAACACCGATTCGATTGCAGGCTCCGATAATCACGGGGAACTCATTATTGCAGTGAGCTTCGTCAATGGGAGACCACAATTTATGTAGCGAACGTAGCACGGCAGCCAATTGCCCAAGGCGTGCATAATCACAGATTTCTAACGCAAGGAACGCGCTATTCGGAGAAGCTACACAAGAGCGAGGCAACAAGACAAAACAGTGGCAAGCAGTGGCAACAAGACAAAACATTACTTGTATAGCGAGCAGGTTTCGAAACGAAATGCTATTCTTTCGACAAGTGTAACACGGACGGCATTGCACAAAAGTGAGTCACAATGCAATTAAAACAAGCCCGTAACGTCCTACGCAGTAAAAAGGTCGTTATCCTCGTGCAAAATGCGATGGCTGTTGCTTATCAACACCATGCTGTGGGGAGTGTCACCGCGATACGCCGAATCACGCGCATCAACAGACGCAATCGGGGAAGTCGAACACGATATTGTCGGCAACGTTTCAACAGATATCTCGATGAGGAATATCGCCAACGGACTATCGACGCGCAGCGGTTATTGACGCTTATCATGCAGCAGCCTGAAATATATACGTATATGCAGTGGCTTACAATATACTTGTGCGGCCAATTACGAATACAAGCGCACGATAAAACTATATATAGGCCACGGAACGTATACCCGATGGTACTTGCATGAACTTGGCGTTTTAGTAAGCGTCGTGTTAGCGCTGTTAATTAACCCTTTAACACCGTTCATACAAATCACAATTCCAACAACCAGCTCGCCAAGGAGCTTTCAGAAATAGTCGACGAGCACGTGAAGTAACGCCACGTATATGGGCCATTTTACGCCCACATGGGCCTGTTCGACGCGCAGCCCCTTCGAAGAACGTGCACTGTTTATTTCAGTGAGCACATTAACTAAATGTTCGCGGTGCGTCTTGTTCGCTGAACCGTTCGCTAACAAGCTTGTTTTATAAGCTTGTGCACGACGCACAAAAAACGGCAAATAAGCAAAAAACGGCAGATCAACGAGCGACCGAATTGAATCTGACAAGACTATCACAATCCAAAAAGCTCGGCATATGCGGTTTTGCAGTCGTCTTCTTTTTCATTTTTTCGTTTTCTTTGAAGATGATTGGGGGTGCTGGAACGCGCAACAGCAGCAAATTTAGAGAGTAACGCTCGAAGTCAAATACCCAACTTTTTTAATTTCTCTGGGAAGGGGGTCGAAGTCAGTTTCGAAACAGGCGAAGGCCCGGGGCTGAACGCTGAGTTTTTCTACTGCTTGCAGGCAGCCGCCAGAGTAACTAAAATTAATTGCCCCCTCGCGCTCCTCGCAGTATACTTTTAAACAACCACTGCTCGGTCCAAGCATAGAATACGGCGGGCTTCTTCTATCGTGAAAACACGCAAAACTTCTTGTAACGCGAGCTGTCGAGTCGTGACAATAGCGCCGGCTTATAGCATATATGTATGTAGTATATATGTATGTGTATGTATAATCGTATACGGTCTGCGTCGCAGATGCCTTGTTGTGTGGAGTGCACACGTGCATTTACCAAGGCCGTCGCAATGTAGCGGGTGCGCAGGCCGCCTCGAAATTTACCGAATCGGCTCGTAAAGTCGGATGGCCAGAGTGGCCGTCTTGGTACATATGAAAGTCCCCGCGCTGAACAGCCACAACAGTACAGCGTCCATGATGGAACCCCCCGAATAAATGCACAGGCCCTCGCGTTGCTCAGATAGCTGTCCACTTTACGTCCGGCCATTTCGCAAGCGTGATGAGACTCATTTAGACGTTTGCTTTTCGTCCTCTTAATACCGCCATTTGTGGTCAACCCTTCGTAAAAAGCCACGCGTTACATAAAACAAAAGGAAGACGAAGCCGGTAGTCTAAGGATACTAACATGAACATGATAAAAGAAAGAAAGAAAGGGAAAGGAGGGAGTGGGGAATCATAGAAGGTTTTACGTTACGATTCTTCAGAATTATTTTTTTCGGTGCGAACAGCCACCCGACACGACGAAAACGGACTTTCGAAATTTATTTATAGAGAGTTATAACACATTCCAACTAGAAACGAATTTCATACACGTGGCTCTTCCCTATACATCCCCCGCCTTCGCTTTCGCCACCAGTAATATACCTATCCACCTATCCGTACATTGCAGTCCGCCTTGATGAGAGACAAACTCCGTTCTTCCATGTCTGCTCAGATGCCGACGAGAATAGATCACGCACATCACGCAAACCGCGCCTTGTTCAAAGGCAGAAGTTTAAAAAAAAAAGGAAGGAAGGACGCCTTAAATACGACCCAAAGCCGACAGTTTCGGCCAGCCGGCTCACGCAATCCCGGCGCACGAACACACACTCTCTCTCTCTTAGTCGGCCGCGCACTGCGAAGGAATGCCAAGCCACGCCGCAGATCTTCCCGATCCGGACCTACAACAACATGGTCTATATAGCATCTGCTGGCTGGTCGTCGTGACTGACTTGCATTCTCTCGTTTCCGCCCGAAGGGAAAAACACCTTTGTTGTTATTGTTCTCGCCTCCACTTATTCGTGACCTTTTCCTTTTCTTTTTTCGTCTACCAGGAGATAGACAGAGAGAGAGAGACACTACCGTCGTGATAAGACTGCTCTGCCGCCTTCCATTACACGCTGACTCCCCCCCCCCCCGTCTCTCGCTGCAGCTTCTCCTCAAGCATCAAGTAGCCAGTTCCGGCATCACGCACCGTCAAAGCCACGGAAAAGGGAAATCGTGAAGCCGAGACAAGCAGACACGGGCAGGCAGGACGGAGAAGGAGTGGGAAGCCAGGAGTATTCAACTGAGGGGGGGGGGGGGGGGGGGGGTAACAGACCCCGCTTTTAGCCGTGTCCCGCTTCCACAACCGCGTATACACGGAATGTCAGCTACGAACAAAGGTCGGGCGCGCGTCGTGTCGCTCTCAAACCGTCCTTTCACCATCTCGCGCGTTTCTCGGCACTGCTCGAGACGACGAATGACGGCTCCGAAGTGTGGCGGAAGTTAACAGTGGAACGGAAGACGGAAAATCTCGCCCGGCGATCGCGAAGAGCCGGCACGTGCTATATAGAAAGAAAGAAAGAAAGAAAGAAAGAAAGAAAGAAAGAAAGACACTTGGTCCCTTTTACCGCAGACTGCGCGCGCGGAGGGCAAAGGTTAAGAGAGAGTTACTAAAGCAGAGGCGTTCGGAATAACGGACTTTCAGTGGCATGTTGCCGCACTGCGAAAAAAAAAAAAGGAAGGTTGGTAAAGGCGTAGAGAGGCGGGGGCATCTGCTCCCGCGGACACGGTAACCGTGGGACACAGTCAAATTCCGTATCATTGTCGAACTCGTCATCCTTTCAGCTACGACTGGCTCCCACAGCTGCTAGTATAACGACCTCTCGCGACTATCTGAAAATTGTTAGGATCGGCCTGCAGGGGTACTGCTCTGCAAAGCTATTTCAGCCCGCTGCACGTGCTTCGATCGACCCGCGGTGCTAAAGCGTTCTGAGAACCAGCGAGGACGACAGCGCTAACCGACCATGCGCCTCGTTCGGAGAATCGGTGACGACAGCAGGGCGGGCCACGCTTGGCACCCACGTATTGCTGGTTGATTTGCCGAGTCTTCACCGTCTCTCTCGGCAGCAACAAGAGCTTCCCTAACAAAAGGGTGCTTTGCGGTACCTGGGCCCCAGGATTCGTCACAGTCTGCTGACACTCGTGGCGAGCACAGGGGAAAGGCAGATCTGGAATTTAGAGGCGCAAGACAATGGGCAAGCGGCGGCCGCGCTGCGGGGGTCAGCTCGGGGAACCGACGCGCCTTTCAAGACTCAAGATAATGGACAACCGGCGGGTCGACTGCGTTAACGATGACGTTGAACGGTTCTCTCACCTAGGGATCTAGGAAGAACGGAGTGTTTATAAGCGGCTATTTGTCGGCTGCTTGTGTGTGCTCGTCGTCGTGCTCTGTGCTCATCAGTGTGCTCGTGTTCGTGCTCGTGAGCTGTTTGCTCGTTTGCTGTATGCAAACGTTGCTGTGCGCCATTTGGGAGCCACGCTTGACTGTCGAATGTATCTCATGTTCAAATGTAAATAGTTGTAAATAAACCCTGTATGCCTAGTTCCTCCCAAGTTCCTCTCTACGACCTACAACCCCTTCAACTGGTGGCAGCAGCGAGATCGTCCGACAACTCTTACAAAACCCGCACTTGACGTTTTTGTAGGCCCCGGTTTGCGAGCCCATGGAGAAATGCGGCCACCGTGGCCGGGATTCGACCCCGCGACCTCGTGCTTAGCAAGCCCAACACCATAGCCACTAAGCAACCACGGCGGGTACATTCGGGTGAAGCGCCCCATACCGCCACTAGTTCTCCGCGTGCGCAAAAAATGTATGTATGTATGTATGTATGTATGTATGTATGTATGTATGTATGTATGTATGTATGTATGTATGTATGTATGTATGTATGTACATGCGTGCATGTGTGAGCGTTTACGCACGCACGCGCGGCTTCGTGATCCTAGGACGCAGCTGCCATCGAGTGCGCACCGCGCTGTTCTCGTGTATACGAAAACGCCTCGTAACACCGACGCCCGTCGCCGCGCACGTGCACCTGTTTTCGTCGCGCCGGCAGGTGTCTCGCCTACAATGTTAATTAAAACAGAAATATGGCGTGCAGCGTAGCTGCAGGCGGGTCTGAATATGCGGCGACTTGACCCTCCGTGTGTGCCTCTGCGCCTACACACACACACACACACACACACACACACACACACACACGCACACACACGCACACACACACGCACACACACAGCGCGCACGCACGCACGCCCGTGCACGCAAATAGCACAGGGCCATTCATTTGTTTTACTTTTCGTAGCACAACTCACGCTGCCTCGGCCGTATAGGCGCTGCCGGCTCACCAAGTGTGCGTGGCGCGTGTCTGACCCTAATGACACCGGCGGCGGCCGGCGCGGGTAAAAGAGGTCGAGACGCGGCCGGGGACGCCGAAGCGGCGGCGGCAGCACCGACAGACGGCATTCTGTCTGCCGCCGCGCAACGTGCTCCACCGGGCAAACCTCCGCGCCCGCAACGGCAACCCACCTTCCCAAATGGTCCGCACGCGGACGCCGGAGGACCGACTAACTATGCATTGCTCATTAGCGAGGCCACCGCGCTACACTTGAAACGAATCTCGATGCTCGACGTCGGCAAGCTGCTCGTGCACACTCCTCGCCACACGAACGGTTTTTCATCCTAAAATGACGTCGACCCAGATATTTAACTTTTCAAGCACGACTCCAGCGCGAAGGGTGGTCGAGTTACATAACGTGATCGAAGTTCGGCGTGCTTGGAAACGTGCTCGTAGCGACGCTGTATCTCTGCAGGGAGTTCGACCCACAGTGGCACGGGAGTCTTTATATAGACAGTCGCAACGAAACAAGCGCAGGGTCCTTGACATACGCTAACAGGCAGCGGTGCGGCGTGCGTCTTTCTGCCTAGCATTAAGATTACGAGTAACTTTCAATATTTTTCTCTGTGACATATATGCATGCACACACGCGTGCACGGCATCGCGATACTGAGATGCAGCTGCCAACGCCTGCGGATCGCGCACTCGATGCGTGCGCCATTGAAAATGTTAACATAATTTAAATGTATTATCTGCATTTCACTGTAAACTCCCCGAGAAGCAAGGACGTAACACGTCAACTTTCCTAATTGTTCATGCAATTAAGCCACCCCCTGCTCCCCTCCCCCTTCCTTCCTCTTGGTTCCAGGTTAGCATATAGAGACGTTCCTCAACTTTGGGTCATTTCAACTTGTTATAGTTGTGAATGTGTTTCGGGGTATCGAAAGCACTCCGTTAAGCCCTGTTAAACCATGCAAGACATTTTAAAGCACTACATTTACGAATGAATCGAAAACACTTCCGTAATCAATATTTTCGCAAAATCGGGCTTTACGAAACCGAGATTCGACTATAGAGTGACGTTTGACTGCAGTACGATCGGAGAACACCCCGGCAAAACAGCGTCGAGGCCGAAAAGAAGCACCGAATGAACGAAGGTGGGCTGCCCGCAAAGCAGCGTCGGCCTGCGGAGCAGCCGCAGCTCCAGCGCGCCGGCGGCAGGGTTCGATGAGTCACCGCCGGTGCCGGCAGCGGTCGAGAGAAGGAACGGTGTACAGTTGGGTGTCAAGAGGCGGGGATAGGTTAGCGCCGGCGACCTCCACGCGGCAACACACTCGGCCAAGGCGGACGGGGAAGGGGAGCGGGCCAGGCTTTAAGGTTAGGCCAGCCAGCCGACCGGCTAGCGCTGGCGGCGACGAGAGGCCAGCCACCGTGTCGTTCGCTTGCTTGCTCGCCAGCGGCGGTCGCCAAAACTACGAGGGACGGACAGGCGGCGTGCGAGCATTTCGCGTCGCGCCAAAACGAAGCTAGCTGCCAGGTGTTTTAACGAGAGCAGTCGACAGCCGAGGCCCGCTGCGCACGCGCGCGAGCGGCCGCGTCTCGGAAGGACGCGCAGCGAAAGATCGGCGTCGGAGGACGTTTTCCTGGCAGCCAAGCCGAGTTTTTTTTCTCCTCCATTGCTTAGCTCCGCATACCTCGGGGCTACGCGTGTGGCTGTGATTGATTGATCAGAGTGAAAGGCGCCCCTCCACGTTTCCTCGTGGCTTGCTTTCTTTCGCTTTATTTATTTTACCTTGGCACTGAAATAAGTCATCCAACAGACAGAAAATCGAGGGGAAAAGAAAGACACCTGCAGTGCTGTCTTAGCCAGGCACCTCGTGGGCAACCGAAGCAAGAGCGTCCACTTGCCGCGTAATCCCCCCCCCCCCTTTTTTTTTTTGTTTATGATCCTCCAACCGCCGATCATCATACACTAGGACTATCATGACTGAATTAGGACTGTCATGACTGAATTAATTTAACGTTACGCACCGTCACTGCCTCGTGACCAAACTGTCCTCTCTGATTGGCGGAGCCACATACGTCATTTCGCGCGTTTCTATTAATAGAGAGTTTCGATTAGGGGGACGCAAGCGTTCGGGGTTGAGCCATAGAGAAAGAAAGAGGCGTAATTTCTCCGCTTACAATGAAGAGATAGCGATCGTCATCTAACCTGAGTACTTAAACAAAAAGGCGCTCTTCACATACCAGTCGATAATAAGCAGCGACGTAGCTGCAAAGGTGCCTTAGGGTCTCAATTGGACAAACTCGGTGAGGCCACCTGTTTGATGATGAGTACAAACATCATAATCGCAATCGAAACTGAACGAATTAAGCCAACCTGGATGAAACTAACTGCAGTATCGTTCATTTTCGGTATTTATGGCCTACGAATGCGGAACCGGGTGCGGCCACGCACTTCCAGGTTTCCATAACATCGCATCCGTTTCACATATTGAGATACACATACCGTCTTTACGCTTCAGCACATATATAAACCAGGTTCTCCGTGAGATCAATACAACCTGACTTATAATCTGGAAACGGCACTGTGAACGTTTTCAAAGAAATACGCTTGCTACAAAGGATTTACAAACACGCGGCATACAGACTCCGCGTTGTTAACCGGCGCTCCACCTGAACATCTCGCTTTTTACTGCAAGGCAGAGAATTAAATTCTTCTTTTTTTTCAAGAATGTTAATGCGATCCGTGAGGCCTATACAAGAAAACAACGGACTCTGCTATTACGTTGACCACGGATTCCAGCCGGGCGTGTCGTTAAGGGCTTCAGAGCGCTCATTTACGCGTTAACAATTAACGTACAAGCTGTAGCTCGTGTGTGCAGGTCCGTTCCCCAAATCGTAGCGCATATACGGTTCCCGAGAGCCCGTGGTCACGCTATATAATATACAGCGCGGAGGTGAGAGTCCGCAGACCTTTCGCGGAAGGCGAATACAACGAACGGAGAAACGGCTATATATACAGGTCGTCGCCGGCGACGCGTTGGCGCGGAAGGCGACGCCATGGACTTCCAGGCGATGGTGACGGTGGCGTGGAGGAATCGACGGGGCCCTTTTTGGAGGGCAGCGGAAATAGCAGCGGGGTCGCCAGCGCTGAGGAACTGGGATGGGGGGAGGGGGGGGCGCACACACACACATTCCTGAACCGGGACACGGCCTCTCTTTGAAAAAACAGGGCTGCTCCTCCTACACGAGGCGCCGAGGACGACGCTATTTCCAACGCGACCAGGGAACGCCGGCACGGTCCACTACGCAAGCGCAGAAGGGCGCAACCAGGGGACGACGACGACAACGACTTCGCGTATACAGCAGCACCACATACCCCGGGCTGCTGCAGTGGTCGCGTGGATTCCCCAGAAACGATCCAGGTGACGAGCTTGACCGAATGTGGTCACACATACCATACGCATAGGAAACAGAAAGAAAAAAAGAGAGATAAGGAGAAGGCACGCGGCTTTCTTTCTAACAGTAAAAACCAAAGAGGATAGGGTCGCCCCAGCAGCGGACAGTGGCGGGGCGAAAGGGATCGACCTCCAAACAGCGCAGCGCACTCTTTCTCACTTATCGTACGGAACGAACGAAAAAAATCGCGCGGAGCTCAATATATCAGTAAGTTACCATAAGAGAAGTGCACAAAACAACTTATAATGTCACGTAACTACTACACAGGCAGCAACACACGGAACTTAATTTTGCCAGAGTTAGACCTCGATATGTGCGGATCTATTTTATTTCGACCAACTACAGTTAGTCTATACACTAACTATAGGCAACAGCAGACGATGAAGCTGGTGAGCGCTACGAAGTAATGGAACTATTTAGAACCTCAAAGAGACGTGGAATCAGCACGTACAGTCGACGATGGCCACACGTAGTCTACACGGCCAGCGCGCTCGCACCGTTCCTTAACCATTCCAAAGGTTCTCTCTGCGCGTAACACTTCCTCTGTCAGTGCTATAACCTATCGGTCCATTGGGAGCTCTTCGCCGTTGATGCAGCGCTTTGTCACGACAGATCCACGGCATGTTGTCGTGAGACACCTCTGAACCAGGTGCCTCTATGCGGCTTACAAATCGGAAAACGACACTGAAACCGAAAGTTTCTGTAGTCCCTCCCTCCCTTCACCTCCCCTCCTCGTCTTAAGGTCAGGGTCTTCACACTTCGTTCTATATCAGCGTTCCTCAACCAGTATAGTTACCCAGCTGCTGTCTAGCTGCGAAAAGCGTCTGTAATACAGGCTGCGACGGGAAGGGCATTGTACACACTGTACACACTGTACACACTGTATACACTGTACACACATTGTAAAGGCATTGTACCACACTGCGTGAGATCAATGCAGCTATAGACGCGTAAAACGAGGTGAAAACCACTAAAAAATTAAACTGCGAGCAACGCACATGAGGAAGTTACAATATTATCGCAGCAGCTTAGAGGGGGGGGGGGGGAGCCTGCAGACAACAGGGCAGACTTCGAAATCGTCAACCTATGGTGGCTATTCAACGCTTGCAGCATCACGTACCAATCACTCAAGCCTACTCGCCTGCGCGTTTTCATATGACCTCTCTTTTTCTTACTTACTAAACCTGAAGAGGGAGGAATGTCCGCCCGAGACATTTATTGTTCGCTTAACTTCGTAGCTCCAGTATACGTTTCGCGGGAAAACACACGGATCATTTCACTGCGCATCGGCCAGACTGACACTCACCAAATGACAGCAGCTACGTGGCTCCGAAGCGATTTCTTCCACTTATTATTTTATTTTCAATTCCTTTTTATTTTCTAAAACGTTCTTGAAAGACATATTACTTTCCTCGGCTAGAAGCTGCTATTTGCAGCTAAAGCGGAGTGGCTTCAGCATACGTGAAGTGGCTCTTGAAGCGAATTTGGATGCCCATCTTGACAGCCGCTTCCCGGTGGCTCTTAGAGGGAAGTGCGAAGTCCAGAGCGGAAGTGGCAGAGAGAAAAAAGCGAGAAAAGGCTGATGCGAAAGAGAAAGAAAAAAAAAATGAAGACGGTGGGGTGGGGGGAGAGTGAAAAGCACCGCCGTCGTGCTTTCGGAAGCGTACACATATAAATAAAATTGCAATTTGTGTACGATAAGAAATCCAAGAATAAAAGCCTCGACACAGTTTCTCCCAAACACGAAGCGGTAACAGCGACAGCAGACGAAGCCTTGAAGAACCACACACCACCTACAGTTCTTTCTTTCTTTCTCTCTTTCTTTCTCGCAGTTGGTGCTTCGATAGGCGCTGCTGAGACGGAGCACGCAAAAACACTAAGGAAACAACTGCACTTATCTTGTTAAAATGTCTGAATATTCATACAAAATTCATACAATTATAAAAAAATTATACAAAATTATACAAATACAATAACTATACAAAATGATATCGTTATGTATAGTCAGTCTCTGTGAAGCTTTAAAGTTTAACGACAGAAATGATACGGTGAACATAAGCCAGAGACATCTGGAATATCGGTACATCGCCTTATAGGATTATGTTATCGTGCGCTTGTTAGAAACAGCGAGTTGGAATGAAAACGAATTTAATGACATTAAGGTAGCATATGAGCCCAAATAGTATGCTGTAGTGCGGTGTGGCAAAAGCGATCGGTCTGTATCAAAGGGGAACTCACTCATAATCATCATAATAATAATAATTATCATCGCCTATGGCCGCACCGCGCCTTCTTCCTCTTCTGGTTTATCACTGCAACTGGCATCTTATTGGCGCCGCCAGGAAACTCAATCTCCCGGTTCCGTCGTGGGAGACGCCCACTCCATGAGAGCCCAAAGCTCTCGTGGCCTGCAGGACCTCGAATAAAGTTGATTTCCTTCCTTCCTTCCTTCTCTATTTAGAAATAGTTTTGACGGTCCGATAAAAATAAGATCTGCTATAGCACTTTTTCTTCTTTTCTTGCCCCTAAAGATATGC
The DNA here is from genome assembly GCF_023375885.2 of Dermacentor andersoni. Taxonomy (NCBI): domain Eukaryota; kingdom Metazoa; phylum Arthropoda; class Arachnida; order Ixodida; family Ixodidae; genus Dermacentor; species Dermacentor andersoni. The sequence continues at coordinate 99,255,531 of NC_092815.1, forward strand.
CAAGTCTTGGCAATGGTTACATCTCACTGGGCACTGACACCATGCAGTTCCGATATGTTAAATACAATTACCCATTATTTCCGTTGCAAGGTATACCACGGTGACTAGGTTAGATGGTTAACATGTGCCATGCCAATCCGTGTATAAACCACGTATATAAACAAGCTAAATGCTTGCAAAAGAGCAGGACTAATGCGGCCCACAAAATGAGCAAGCGAATACGTTAATCCTTCCATTATTCGCTGTTCGTCGCTTCGGACATTATCAATTGAGCACTGAAAACTCCGGTAACGCCGCATTAATCTTACGTTTTTTTAGAGAAAATCCACACGCCATTAGAGCTCGTCCAACGCGTCTGTAATCGTACCGAAGAGCAGGTACACCCCGACTACAACGCCCAACTAGCCGCCTCGAGATGTTTCTGTGCACCACGCACCGTGGTCTCCGAGATCGGGCGCCGGCGGTGCGCGCCCGACCTCGGAAGCTGTGCACGAACGAACTACCGTATTTACTCGATTCTAAGCACCCATTTTTCTTCACGATTGCGATGCCCAAAGTGAGGGGGGGGTGCTTAGATTCGAAAAATCTAGAATGACCGTCCCCACCCTCTTTTCGCTGCGACATCATGACGAGATGGGTGCGAGAAATAACATTTTATTTTGCAAACATCCAAAAGAGAAATCGGTGCAGACAGTGAACAAACTGCTTGTGTACGATGCTCAGTCACTATCACTGCCACTCAAGTTCGTCGCACCGCTTGAACCGCTGCTCTCGGTATCCCACAGCAGGTCGTCTTCCGTTCCGTCGAAGTTGTTTGTGATCAAGCACTTCTTAAATGATTTGACCACAATGTCCACTTAGACCCTCTTCCACGCGTCCGAAATGCACTTTGCGATGGTTGATGGGGACGCTTTCTGCAGCTTTCCCGTCGGCGTCTTCTTCCAGTCAGGGTTTCGCACCCACTCTTCGTACTCCTGACGGAGATTGGCTTTGAAGGGCTTGTTGACTGAAACGTCGAAGGGTTGCAGCACTGGCGTCATGCCACCCGGAATCACAACCACGTCGTTTTTGATGTTCCGAAGCTTCGTCTTTACCTGCGGGGTCAGATGGCCGCGAAACGCGTCCAACAGAAGCATCGACCGCGTGCCTGCAGGTCCGCCGAGCAATGATTCCAGAGTGAGCAAGCGCGTTTGGCGGCCTTGGCTACGCGCTCTTCCTAACAAATAGGGGGGTGCTTAGATTCGCAAGCAAACTTTTTTCCTAACTTTTTCGCGAAAATAGAGGGGGGGGGGGGGTGCGTAGAATCGCGGGGGTGCTTAGAATCGCGAAACTACGGTAAGAAGCCATCAAAAAGCGCGGACAGACGAGGCGACGACGCAAGAAATTAGGCGCGCGCCGCGCCAAGGGGTCGGCCAAGGCCGCGCACGCTACAGAGCGTCCACAGACGCAGAGGAGGCGACGCGCGCCCGATTTTTTTCAATGCTTCCACCACCGAGGCACTGAATGAAGGACTCCGCCGAGGAGCTCCATACGGGGCATTCGCAGTGCACCCGTTACAAACGCGCTTTCTGGTTTCCCGACCATTCCGGGGCGTCCAGATCACGCCCCGGAAACCAGTTTTCTGGAGTGTGTGTGTGCGTATATAATATATACACACAGACAGTCGGAGAAACTGAGATATACGGAGAAAAAGAAGGAAGGCAGACTAGACCGGCGTAGTACATACATGCATCCACGCGGTATATGTGCCTGCATACGAAAGTGCATGCACCGAGCAACGTAGCACTCGTTTTGCATATATACGTATATATCAGAGCGCCTGTAACAACGCACGCGCCCGGCCGTGCGCGTAGCGCCTTCCGGCCTCCTTCCCCTATAATCTCGAATGCGAGGAAAAAAAGAAAATAAGCCGTAAGAAGACCGCGTCGTCGTCGAATGGTTTTCTTTTTTTTTTCATTACGACCAACACGCAGAGAGCTGCGCGCACATTGTGCGACGTAATAGACCAAAATGATGGGGGGCGCACAAAGAGGAACGAAAGCCGAGCGCCTGCATGAGCGAGAAGAGAAAAAGGAAACGGACGCGTAATACGGAGAGACGGTGCCGTGCTACGGACCGGCAGCTCGCGTATACGCCACTATGTAATCTGTAAGTACGCAAGAGAACGACGCAAGCACCGCTTACACACAGTATAGTTAAGTTCGGACGCTCCCATTCATTTGAATGCGCTGGGCTGCTCCTGCTGACTTGTACGCAGTTGTACTAAGTTACTCGCGCTTTATGTAGCGTAACTGGTAGATTACCCTTCTAAGTAATCGCCCATAACGATTTGCCGGCGAGAGTCACGGTACACCCACAGCTCGGTCACGGCTTAGACCAGCGGCGTGGCACAATGTTATCATGCTGTAATGCCAACAGTATAAACTTCGCAAAAAACAAAATAACAATAGCAGCTCAAATCGCAGTAAGCGATCAAACAACGGCGATTCCTCGAACAGGAACAAAGCAGCGAGCCCCTTTCGTTTCGGGATATATGGCGCTCCGTCCAATACTGCGCCGTCGGGGAATCGACGAAGCGAATTGCGCCGCAGGGAGATTGAAGGTCATTTCGCGACACAGAGGGCAGCAATGGAATGAGACGACAAAAAAAAAAAAAAAGTGAGGCGTCGCGTTTGCCGCGCAGATGTTCGCTGGGGAGTCAACCCAGATGCAGCGCCTGGGTGCGTACGTGGGAGCAAATATTCGCAATACGATGAGGCATGCGCATGTTGCAGCAAAAGTCCGTAGACGAATCAGCACGTATAGTAGTGAAATGCCAAGATATTCACCCAGCAAGAACTGTAGGGAACGATCCACCATTTCAGAAGGGCTGGGATACAAAGCGGATGGAAGCATTGTAACACTTGGGGTCGGGCACGTCAAAAGGGGTAGCTGGCCCATGCCGTCGTCCGACTCATCCACGCTAAGGACGCTAAAGGAGGAACTTGTTCTCATCGAGAAAAGGAGTACTGGGTTTATTTACAATATTCACATGAAGAGTGCATGGAGAATGTTACATCTCATCAGTCCAGCATGACTGAAGTGAAGCACACCGAGTCGAAAAATTTCGCTTAAGCCCCCTCTGTCCTCCCTAGATCCTTAGGCCAGGGAAAACTGCCGCCCCACTTCGTCCAATCGGAGTGTCCAAAGTTGTCGAAGGACCCGCGTTGGGGGCGAGGGTTTGTTCACTCAACACACAGAAATGAGGGGAGCTTCGTAGACGGAGATTGTCGCGCTTGACTCAAGCTGGCGTGTCTGGGGGGGGGGGGGGGGGGGGGTTATTCTGTAAGAGTCCACCTAGTGGACTATCCATTTCGGCTGCTGCTGATTAGCTAGGGCCGCTCGTCTCCTCCTCTCTCATACAGCTGCATCCAATCAGCAGCGGCCAAAATGGACAGTCCACTAGGTGCACTCTTAATACCCCCCCCTGTATTTTCCTGGGATGACCCCGCAGTTAGCTGGAGCGTCTATCAAACGACTGGGGCGGTTACCGGAGTCCGTGAGGTAACGCCTTAGAACAATCATTTTCCAGGAGTTTTCTTGCTCCCACTGGTCCGTGAAGGCGACAGTGAACCAACAAACAATACTCGGTCCGCCAAACGTGTCTCGCCTTGCGGGCGCCGCAGGTCTGTCCGAGGGTGACGGATTGTTAGCTTCACGAAGCGATCCGTCGCAGTGGGACAGGAGTGGCCAGAAAGTCGCTACCCCCGCTAGCCGATCGTAACAGCATGAACAGGAGGGCGGTAGAAATAAGCAAGAGACGTTTAGAGTATTGGTGGGGCACCCAAGACGATAATGAAAGAGAAAATAGTCTAGAGGAATTCGAAATCCCACAGGTAACGCCGGAAGAAGTAAAGAAAGCCTTGGGAGATATGCAAAGGGAGAAGGCAGCTGGGGAGGATCAGGTAACAGCAGATTTGTTGAAGGATGGTGGGCAGATTGTTCTAGAGAAACTGGCCACCCTGTATACGCAATGCCTCGTGACCTCGAGCGTACCAGAATCTTGGAAGAACGCTAACATAATCCTAATCCATAAGAAAGGGGACGCCAAAGACTCGAAAATTTATAGACCGATCAGCTTACTGTCAGTTGCCTACAAACTATTTACTAAGGTAATCGCAAATAGAATCAGGAACACCTTAGACTTCCGTCAACCAAAGGACCAGGCAGGATTCCGTAAAGGCTACTCAACATTAGACCATATTCACACTATCAATCAGGTGATAGAGAAATGTGCGGAATATAACCAACCCTTTTATATAGCTTTCATTGATTACGAGAAAGCATTTGATTCTGTCGAAACCTCAGCAGTCATGGAGGCATTACGGAATCAGGGTGTAGACGAGCCGCATGTAAAAATTCTGAAAGATATCTATAGCGGCTCCACAGCCACCGTAGTCCTCCATAAAGAAAGTAACAAAATCCCAAAAAAGAAAGGCGTCAGGCAGGGAGATACGATCTCTCCTATGCTATTCATAGCGTGTTTACAGGAGGTATTCAGAGACCTGGATTGGGAAGAATTGGGGATAAAAGTTAATGGAGAATATCTTAGTAACTTGGGATTCGCTGATGATATTGCCTTGCTTAGTAACTCAGGGGACCAATTGCAATGCATGCTCACTGACCTGGAGAGGCAAAGCGGAAGAGTGGGTCTAAAAATTAATCTGCAGAAAACTAAAGTAATTTTTAACAGTCTTGGAAGAGAACAGCAACTTACAATAGGTAGCGAGGCACTGGAAGTGGTAAGGGAATACATCTACTTAGGGCAGGTAGTGACGGCGGATCCGGATCATGAGACGGAAATAATCAGAAGAATAAGAATGGGCTGGGGTGCGTTTGGCAGGCATTCTCAGATCATGAACAGCACGTTGCCATTATCCCTCAAGAGAAAAGTGTATAATAGCTGTGTCTTACCAGTACTCACCTACGGGGCAGAAACCTGGAAAATTACGAAAAGGGTTCTACATAAATTGAGGACGACGCAACGAGCCATGGAAAGAAGAATGATAGGTGTAACGTTAAGGGATAAGAAAAGAGCAGATTGGGTGAGGGAACAAACGCGAGTTAATGACATCTTAGTTGAAATCAAGAAAAAGAAATGGGCATGGGCAGGACATGTAATGAGGAGGGAAGATAACCGATGGTCATTAAGGGTTACGGACTGGATTCCAAGGGAAGGGAAGCGTAGCCGGGGGCGGCAGAAAGTTAGGTGGGCGGATGAGATTAAGAAGTTTGCAGGGACGACATGGCCACAATTAGTACATGACCGGGGTTGTTGGAGAAGTATGGGAGAGGCCTTTGCCCTGCAGTGGGCGTAACCAGGATGATGACGATGACGATGGGGAAACAAAAAATCAGGGAATATATGGGCAGAGCGGTATTCGTTACAGGCATAGCTAAATGTACACTATGGGGATAAAGGTTTTAATGGAGAGAAGAGATCAAGGATAGAAAGGCAAAATGCAAGACTGCTATTGATGTAGCAAAACCTGACCGGCACAAGCAGGCTATATGCGACTATTAATAAAAATAATCGCAAATCATCGAGCAAAATCGCCGAGAGCGCAATGCAACGATAAACACAGGGCGAGTCTAAGGGCGAGTCTAAGCAAAATGCGCAGTGGTGCCCGCCCCCCTCTCTTTACCCTCCCCCCTCCTTTAATTGCGACATGCAGTCAAGTTCTCGAAACTGGATTTGCCGTGTCAGTCCGTTCATTGGTCCGAACGTTTGATGTAGGGCATTCCAAACGTAATTAGTGGATTATTTTTTTTTTTTAAGTGCGTGGGAGAACTGGAAACGCCTGTTTGCCGCGGACAGACTACGAAGCGACAACGAGCGCCGCCACCCGCAGCTTTTTACCACAAACCTCTTGTTTTGTCGGAGTTTAATTGCGTTGCGATTCTGAAAGGACGTATAAAAAGTCTGATGGAATCTTTTTGGTCGGTCCGCTTACTTTATCATTGCCTGTAACGTGCTGACTTCCTAGGAGACCAACTCAACTTCGAAACGACACTCGGATAATGCAGTCGCGAAGCGGTGGTGGCAGAGTTGCCGAGTATGAAGCGACGTTGCACGTCACTTGGAGAAAAAAAAAGAAAGAAAAGGAAAACAAAGAAAAACAAAGAATAGAAGGAAGAAGACGATGACGTAAAAAAAGGAAAGGGAAGAAAAAAGAAAGTTTGGAGAAGATGAAACACGGCACGGTTTCTAAACAATAAGCCAAGACGCAATATCCGACTCGGCACAAACTGTGGGCGCAACCAGCTCGCATTTTCCTACCTTACTTGTAGTCCGGCGGGGCAGCCCGGCCGTTGTGTTAGCCTACAACGCGCGCGCGGCGGTGGCACCGGCAACTCCCACGACCATTACATCGACATTAGGAAGGGAAGCGACGAGGTGCACACCGGCGCGGCCGCCTCGAAGAACATCCCCAGCAGCCCCCCTTGTCCTCCGAACAAACACCTCCCTCGGCCATCAGCAGCAGCCACGGAAGCGCAGTCCTCCGTGCAAGTCATGAGTGCAGGGCGCTCGTCCCATCGGTTCCATCGCGTCGGTTCTCGCTCCCGCCGGTCGGCGCGCGCTGTTTGTGAGCCGAAGCGAGCATGAACGGGGCTCGGGGAGTGTATGGTGCCTGTAATACACTATATATATATATATATATATATATATATATATATATATATATATATATATATATGCCCATGTTATATAGTATGTAATATGCACAAAATGTACCTAGTATATTCTAGTATATATACGCGACCGGGAGAGGCGGAGAGAGTACCAACGCTTTATCGCCTGTTCTGCAGTCCCGCAATTGACCACTTTCTGCGTCTTGCGACACACACATATCATGGGAACAAAATCGAAACTCGGTCGGGGAAAAAGCTATTGCGGTAAATTATTTCTCGTGATCCGAGCTAGACTTGTCAGCTTTACAAAAATTGTTTTTCTTTTTTTTTTTGCTAGGGTTTTGAGTTCAATAACCTTCATTTTAAAGCAACATTTAAATAATTTCTCCCAGGCTTCCCCGGCTTCGCTGTTTGTTGGCCCCACGTGGAATCGTAGCCAGCGAGAAACTGAGCACCTCGGTTCCTCCTCTCTCCCTCCCTTCTCGCTCACTGCCCGTCAAGAATGCGTTTCATCCGAGAGCGGACGAGCCTGCACGCAAGCCCCAGTAGTATATACATAGCGAGAGACAGTATCGGTCGACAGTGCATACAAGCAATGAGAGAGAGAGAGAGAGAGAGGCAAAGGAAAGACAGCGAGGTTAACCAGAGATTATCTCCGGTTGGCTACCCTGTACTGGGGGAGGGGCAAGCGCTCTTGCGGCGAAAAGGGGGCCCCGAGATACGCGAAGTGCTTTGTTACAGCACACCGGTATACGTACATACGCATTATACAAGCACACTGGCGCCTAAGGAAGTGGCCGCACGCGACCGCCTTTCTTTGTTTCTCCACGGGAGAGACGCATCGCCTGTGCGCGCGCTACTACTATACTGCACCCTATAGAAGCCAGCCCTTTTTTGTCGACAGGAAGCGTTCCTCAGCCGGCAGTGGAATGGCGCAGCCAGAACAAAGGAAGCAAAGAATCAAACGCACAAAAAAGGAGGGGGGGGGGTCGGTAAGTATACTCCGGCGGATACAGCTCTCAAGGGCATCGCTGACGTCGCACACGTGGCGTCAACCGCCATGCACAAGCCCATTTGACATATATGTACACACTTGTGTGGTCAATATGTGATGTTTCAAGGAAGACTTCTTAAAAAAATTGATAGCACCTGTCTCACAGGTCACACGCAAGACAACGCGATCGCGCATATACGCCCATGCAGGCATCTCGTATGCGCGCCAAAGCTGCCGGCTATTTTCAGAGCCGAGAGGGAGATTCGAACCGGCGACGACGTTCCCAGCCTGCGCTCAGCCAACTGGCTCAGCGGGGCAAACGCACTGACAGGTAGCCAAATGCCAATGTAAAAGAGACAAAAACCATGACGACGATAATTACAGTTTACTGGCACAAAGGCTGCGATAGTCATAAAGTGATAAAGCAATGGTGATTGGTCGGCTCGAGGTATAGTGTTAATAAATACGTATATTATCAGTGTACTATAAAAAACGAGATTAAAAAGAAAAAGGTTGGTGCATGAACGACTACGTTAAGACAGATAATGTTTAGTCATCGAATCCATAGATACGTCTGCATAATAATTTGAATAATAAAAAAATTAAGCGAAAAAAAAAATACAGCTGAGAGATTCACCGCCTGCGAGTGATGTGGTGGTAACACGTCTTTCAAGGCTTTATAATGGCTCGCACGGGCCTCAACTGACCGCCCAAGTCGCGCCCAACCATGCGCTGCTGCCCGCTAGAAACAAGAGGAACGTATATTCAGGCCCCCATTCGTCAGCGATACAAACTTTCAGCCGCGCCGATTCGGCGCAGCCGATGCAGCTGGCCAACAATGATGTACGCGTGCTGTCAGCGCTGCGCCCGAGTCGTACAGTGCACGAGCTGCATACCAATTATTCCCAGGCTGCCACGCGCGTGCACGTGTCGCGAATGCAATTCCAACTCGTTTGCAGCTGTATATACATCACCCGATTCCAAGTGAACTAACGTCGCGTATAGATCGTACACAGGGCTCGAACGTGCGCAATCACGTCCTTGGTGAGAAGAAGACCACAGCGACTAAGCCTCGCATTTGCATGACGAAAGAGTCTTTTACAAAGTGCGAGTGCGAAAGAAAAAAAGAAAACCCAAGGCTCGCAGAAGTCATTCGTAAGAATCGTTCCCACGAAAGGCCACCCCGCGCACGTAACGAGATGGCAGCGAAGGCACCAGCGTGCGACTATATAAGCATGGCCTTACGAAAAGAAAGCTTTACGAAAAAAGAAAATTGATGCCGCACAACCGGAGCATCGGTCTTCACTCGCAGGGTGTCAGTACCCCTTTTACAATTAAGCGAACGTGAAGGACGAAAACGAAATTAACATCGAATCGAGCGTATATGGGCTCGAGGAGACGGGAAAGATATAACACGCAACAATTTCCTGCAGGAAAAAAAAAAGAAAGCACCAGAGGACAGAAGACACGGCGGATGCACACCAAGAGAGTGTGTTACACAAACCAGAAACAGGAGCCACGGAAAATTGCAAACAACAAAATTGTAACAACACACACACCCACACAAAATGGAGGTGACTGATTACGTATATGCGCGCAGAGAGAAAGAGGAACAATTCACCGCATCCACGGCACGACGCCAATATCATAGTGCACGCATTACGAAAACGAATGCCAGGTACATGCACGCAGCTCAAATTCTTTTTCACCCGCGGCCAATCAATCACGACAGCAGAGCGCTCGCTGCATGTGCTGCGGCATCGTCACATTGCGGCCGCAGGGCTCGCGGTCCCCACGCTTGCGGAGCCAGCGCAGACTCGAACGCACCTGCTTCGTTATAGCCTTTTTGCTCTCTCTCTCTCTCTCTCTCTCTCTCTCTCTCTCTCTCTCTCTCTCTCTCTCTCAATTCACGGCGTTCTTATTAAACTTTGCATGCACCAGGAAATGAGAGCGCCCCGCTGCAGGGCCGACCGGCCGTGCCGATAATTCAATATATGCGAATATATTGAAATCCCAGGAACAACGCCTCAACTATACACTCTTGAATCTCCGCCGGCGGAGGTGGGCCCGAATTAAGTATCCCTTTAAACATGCAGGCAGACGTTTTCCAAAGAATCGAATTGAAACGAAATCAAGCGTGATCAGAAAAATGTAGAAATAAGTAAAAAATAAAGAATCTCAATAAATATGTCAAAATCGAAAAATTGTATGGCCGTGTGCAGCTCGATACAATTGGTACTTGAACGCCTGCACGTATTTAATATCAATGGGCCGCACAAGAAAATAGCCAACACGCGTCACGTCCAATTTGTCGATGCTAATGCCGCGTCCTCGAAAACGTCGACGAAGTAAATGCACAGCGCGTAACCACTGTGTTCTCATATATATATATATATATATATATATATATATATATATATATATATATATATATATATATATATATATATATATATATATATATACACACATTCGGAGGAAATGTTATAAGACAAATGAGTCACGTCAATACAACTGTTACGTGCAATTTGTTATCAGCAATAGAATACAGGTTGCGTGTGCGTCTAAGCTCTCTATATATAGTGACAGATATTTGAAGCCGAAGGAGGAAAAGAAAGTAAACAAAAATCGCAATGTATGGAACGAGCAAACATGTGTAGCTCTGACATTCAAGGCGAGGTTAACGGGAAGAACCGAATATGCGCCGGTCACGCAAATCCGTACAGTGGTCTATTAGAGCAGCAAAATGGGCGCCAAAAGAAGGTAAACGCCGCAAATAAAGACAGAGAATCAGGCGGTGTGTGATGACATTAGTCGATTTGCAGGCATACGTATAAGAACCCAGACTGACGCAAGACAGTGGCAAATACGAAGATCACTGGGAAGAGGCCTTCCTTCGTCCTGCAGTGTACACATAATGAACTGCATGACGAACTTCGGAGGTAATAACCTCGCTATTTCTCGCGGCGAACGCTGCATCGCGATAACTTCGTAACCGTTCCACGTGTCCAATGCGCATACAAGGGGGGAGGGGAGGGGGGTATTCTGTAAGGGTCCATCTCGTGGACTGTCCATTTTTGCCGCTGCTGATTGGATGCAGCTGTACGAGGAAGGAGGAGAAGAGCGGCCCTAGCCAATCAGCAGCGGCCGAAATGAACAGTCCACTGGGTGGACTCTTACAGAATACCCCCCCCCCCCCCCCCCAGGAGCGACGCGACCGCTTTTCAGACCCTAAAAAAGCGACTTGCAGTGGATACGCGCAGGAGCATGACAAAGCAAGATTAGTGCAACGGGGAGGCCGGTCGACGCTGAGTTAGATCGATGATGACGGAGAGCCCCTGGAGTATCGGTGACGTCAGACGCGCCGAGAGGACACCGCAGCGAGCCGGTGTGCGGTATATACGGGCGCACTCGTTACCTTCGCGGGCGCGTATACGCTGGGAGCAATGAGACGCACCCACTCAATTAGCTTTCAATGCGCCAGCGGGGGCGAACCGCAGCTGCACCTTTCGTGCGCCAGTGGACTGAAATCTCGATGAGAAGCATGCGGATAGAAAGCAGAGATCGACGAATGCTTTGGCTACATGTAACTATACCCTTGGACACTGCACGTCCACTGCACGCCAAAAGTTAACAGTATGTTTCTCACAACTATACAGCACAGTTTCTGATAGCAGTGTATACTGCTATGTAGTTATTATGCTGTCGTAGCGAGCTGTTAAGCAGCGCCTTTTGGCTACAGCACTGGCAAGTATACTATAGCTCATGTCTGTACTCACTACGTCGGCTTTTCCTTTTCTTTTTTAAGCGGTCTGCCCAGAATAAGTAAGCGGCTATGCGTTCTTTGCATCCATATTTCCGTTATGCTATATTTCTCAATCGCCTTCTTAGTCCGCAAACATATCAGAATGCGCAGTTTTCTTTCACTTGAATTTGCCGCTCTTGAGGAATTGTTTCAACTTTCAGGCCTACAGCTGCGCAATATCGTTTTCTTTCCCTTTCCCTGCTCCGTCCTTTATAAACCGTAAACTCTCGATACCACATCGGCTCTGTTGCTGTCGCGGCCGTCGGCGAAGATGATCGTATGATATGATGACAATTTATTGGCATCCCCTTAAGTCTCTCAAGCGCGCGGCCTTCAGGACGTCTACGGCCTCACCACCATCGCCGACATCTTCGGGCGGGATCGCGAGGAGCGCGCGCGACGACCACTGGGTTCCGCAGTGCGCGCGGTTTGTCACACCACGCCCCCGCACGCGTACAATGTTTGTCGTGCGTGGTCAACGACGACTATGCGCGCGCGCGTACGTGCATACGCGAGCGCCGTCCTCATTCAGACATGCCACACCACTGTATTATGCCGGCACAGTAAGTAAATTACTTACCCATACTCACTCACCAATACACTTTTGTATACGCTATGCATGAACTCACTAACACTGGCACGCGCGCTCCCGTTCTATATAGTCGTGCTCACCAGTTAACACTCACTCGCGTTTATTAAACGTAGTTAAATTAAATTATGGGATTTTACGTGCCAAAACTACTTCCTGGTTATGAGGCACGCCGCAGTAGTGGGGGGGGGGGGGGGCCTCCGGAAATCTGGACCACCTGGGGTGCTTTGACGTGCACGTAAATCTGAGTGCACGGGTGTCTTCGCATTTCGCCCCCATCGAAGTGCAGCCGCCGTGGCAGGGATTCGATACCGCGACCTCGTGCTTAGCAGACCAACACCACAGCCACTAGGCAACCGCGGCGGGTTCATATTCGTAGACGTTCGCACTTACCGGTACTCGCTCGCGCGCCTCACTGCCATATATGCCGGCCTATTGCTTGAAGTCACGCAACGCATCGGCGCGACGATGAAAAATAAATAAATTAATAAAAAACCGAGTAACAACGATGCGGCGGCCGAGCGTTAAATACCCTGTAAGACGTTTCATTCGATGATAGTCGCTATTGGCGTGCATACCCATCGCGGCATGACTCAGTGGACATATGGCGTTGCGCTAATTAAGCACGAAATGCGGGTTCGATCTCGGCCACGGCGGCCGCATTTCGATGGGGGCGGAATGCAGAAACGTGTTGTTTCTTTTCTGTTTCTTTACCGTGCCTTGGATGCACGTTAAAAAACCTCAGGTGATCAAAATTCATGCGGACCACTCCACTACGGCGTCCCTCATAAACCACTGCGCAGTTTCGAGACGTGAAACACATTTTTCTAGGTCTTTTTTTTTTTTTAGCAAGTGGCGTGTTTTCAGACATCTCCTGCGAAAGCGGGGAGCGTGCGCACGCATGACGAAATTAATCATATGCACGTGCTACAGGAATCCGGACAAGACGGTAACGGGACACAGAAAGCGTGTATTAGACGCTATAGTCCAGAGGAAGAACCGTACACACCGTGTACGAGCCCTTCCTGTATAGCCAATATCTTTTTTTTTTTCCTCACTCACGTGACCGTTGCAGTAGGTCTGAAAGGAAAATCTGCTATCGTGATCATCCAGCACTCCTACTCCGAATACTTTTATTGCGGGGGAGAATGCTAATGCTGCCGCTGCCGATAGCAACAGAAGGGTCTCTTATTCTGGATGAAGCCTCTGCTGAGGACATTGCAGTACACTCCGCTCCAGGGGCGTTGACCGTGGAACGACGCAACAACCCGTTTCGGGTGCGTGAAAATACGCGAGCTTTATCGACTGCCGCGATCGCGCCATGTGCCTGCTACGCGGAGAGCCACTGAGGTGCGAACGCAGGCGGGAAACCTGGCTCGGTTAAGCCTTAGTACAACGACCGAGGCAGCAGCGGCGATGCAGGAGACGGCGAAATAAAAAGAAGTCGGGAAATGAAGACAAAATAAGGGCGGAGTTGACTGGACGTAAGGACACCGCCCTGTCGCGGGGCGAAATCCCGTGGAAGCCGCAAAAGCCGCATTGTGGCGGCAAAATAAGGCAGAAAAATCCTTTCCGCCAGCTAGAAGGTTCGTTGAGTCATACAGCAATAGCTTTTCTCTCTCTCCCTCTTATTTTTTTCCTTTCGCCAGCTGCGGGCCTGCATACTCGGTTGGGTTACTGCGGGATTTTATTCGTACCGGTTTATAGCCACCGCTTAGATAATGAATAGCGGCGGCGCCTGTCCGAACGCATGTGCAATGGGAGAGAGAGAGAGATAGAGAGAGAGAGAGAGAGAGTAATGCGGCCTTTTGAAGCGACAGAGTGAAAAGACATGCTTAACTACTTTATTGTTTATGAAGAAAAGTGACATGCAAGACAGCGTGGAGGAAAGTTCTGAGCCTGCCACGCAGCGAAGGCGAATCAGGCTTAACAGTAGAGAGAGAGAGAGAGAGAGCAAGTAAATTCTTGGGTTTTAAGCGCCAAAACCGCGATCTCATTATGAGGCACGTCGTAGTGAGGGACACCGGGTTATATTTTGACCACCTGGGCTTCTTTAACGCGCACCCAATGCACGGCACACGGGCGTTTCTGAATTTCGCCCCCATGAAAATGCGGCCGCCTCGGCCGGGATTTGACCCCGCGACCTCTCGGGCTTAGCAGCGCAACGCCGAAGCCACCACGCCACTCCGGTGGGTAACAGAGAGAGATAAAGGCAGAACGTTTAATCAGAGTAAATGTACGGTTGGCTACACTGCGCTGGCGGGCAGGGGTAAAGGTAGAAGAGGTGATAAAGGAAAAAAAAAATGAACTGAGACTGTCTGCCCAAACGCAATGAAGGCGCGTGACAACAATTAGTCTTTCATATACTCCCGATCACTTCTTTAAAAGACAAGAATGCTTTTAAAACAACTAGGGCTGGTGTTGGATAGAACCAGGGTCCAAATATCCTGCTACCATCATCATCAACAGCCTATTTTATGTCCACTGCCAGACGAATGCCTCTCCCTGCGATTTCCAATTACCCCTGTCCTTCGGCAACCGATTCCAACTTGCGCCTGCGAATTTCTTAATTTTATCACACCACGTAGTCTTCTGCCGTCCTCGACTGCCCTTCCCTTCTCTTGGTACCCATTCTGTAAGCCTAATGGTCCACCGGTTTTCCAACCTACGCATTACGTGACCTGCCCAGCTCCGTTTCTTTCTCTCAATCTCAATTAGAATATCGACAATCCCTGTTTGCTCCCTGATCCACACCGCTCTCTTCCAGTCTCTTAACGTTACGCCTAACATTCTTCGTTCCATCGCTCTCTGTGCGGTCCTTAACTTGTTCTCGAGCATCTTTGTCAATCTCCAAGTTTCTGACCCATATGTTAGCACCGGTAGAATGCACTGATTGTACACCTTTCTTTTTAGTGATAATATTAAGCTTCCAGTAAGGATCTGATAATGTCTGTCGTATGCGCTCCAACACATTTTTATCCTGTAAATCTCCTTCTCATGATCAGACTCCCCTGTGAGTAATTGACCTAGGTAAACGTACTCATTCACAGACTCTAGAGGCTGACTGGCGATCTAGCGCTCTTGTTCCATTGCCCCGCTATTGATCATTATCTTTTTGTCTTCAGCATATTAATCTTCAACCTCCCTCTTACACTCTCGCTGTTAAGGTCCTCAATCATTTGTTGTAACTCGTCCCCAGTGTTTAAGAACGGGACAATGTCATCTGAAAATTGAAGGTTGCTGAGATATTCGCCGTTGATCCTTACTCCTAAGCCTTCCCAGTTTAATTGCTTGCATACTTCTTCCAAGGGTGCAGTGAATAGCATTGGAGAGATTGTGTCTCCATGTCCGACCCCTTCCTTTATAGGTATCGTCCTACGTTTCTTGTGGAGAATCAAGGCAGACCCTTGAAGTCGTGAGGCATTTCGTAAAAAGGGCCGCAAGCTTTTCAAGCATGATCTCTCTCCTCCATCTTTGATTAAATCGACTGTTATTCCATCTTTTCCTGCCGCTTTTCCTACAGAATAACCTAAATATATTTGTCTTCATGGATTATCGGTATACGTTCTACTGCGTATGGTTAAAAGAAAGTACAAACGGGCACGTCACTCATCGCTTTGTATCATTCGAACCGCAGCACCCTGCACAACAATTATAGGGTCCAAATAAACGCCTTCGACCGAAACCGTACATCCAAAGTGTTACGTTACTGAAGGACCCCGACTACAGGGCAGGTGCTGATCACCCAAGGTCCGGTCAGCGGACAAAGGCCCAGCCGCTTTCTGGCACCTGCACACCTCCTTCCGGGGGAGCAAGCTACGCTTGTCAACTCCAGCTGTTCATTCTCCACGATACGCGAAGACGAGACGCAAGAAAACACCCCGGGGACGAGAAGACGGCAATCTGATAAAATGACTTGCTGGGCTGCGGAACACGTTTCAGAAATACCGGCGGGCCAATCTGCTCGTAGATTGAGTCCCACAGCTCCGGCGATTGTCGCCATCAAACGAAACGAAGGGCACCGATTGCGAGGAGACACCCGTCGGTTCGGCGGACAAAACACGTCGGTCCTTGCGGCGGCGGCCAACGAGAAAGGAGAAATTCGCCTCGAAACGCGAAGAGGCGAGCGAAGCGCCGTTCAACAAATCTCGTTCGAGCGGTCAAAGCCGCCCTCAAGGACGCTCGTTCTCCGCGGAGACAGATACGCAGACCGAGAGAGTTTCGAGAATAAAATAGAGCAAAAGACGCAAGAAAGAGAGAGACGACAGCAGGTCCACAAAAGACGAGAGAAGAACAGAAAGGCAACCGGTTTTTTTTTTTTTTTCAGACGTAAATAAAACGAAAAAACAAAAATGAATGCCGGCTGGGGGCTCCGAAGGCCGTCGTGTGGCCGGCCGTGTGGCTACCATAGTGTGTGGCTGGCGAAAATCAACGTCGCTCCCGGGACGCCGTCGGCTCGCGAAGAAGCGAGGGGGAAGAAGGACATGCACGTGACACGCTGCGCTACACAAATGGGACCGTGCGCCACTTGGTGTAAACACTTTCTCTCGCGCCTCCAGCGAGACACGCACGCCGGGCCTATTTATTTATTTATTTATTGCGCGGAAGGAGGGGCACGCTAGCAGGTCACGTGGAGGGCATGCCGACAAAATAAAGAAAGAGAAAAAAGAAAGGGAAAAAGAAACATAACAGGACGGAAAGTGAAAATGCAGACACTGCCACACTGCAGTTCGCAGTGTTCAGCTAGCTGCATAAAGTGCGGAACCAGGACACGCTTCACAAGAAAAGTCGACAACGGACTCGGTAGCAGCTGATTATCATCCGTGGTACCAAGTGGAGCGCCACAGGGAAAAACGTATACGAGGCGGACACACTGCTAGCCCCGCTTGCACCGGCCACTTTCCGCACCTGCGCTGCGATTCGCCCGAGACGCGATACTGGGCCGCATTGGGGACGAAAGTCCGCAAGATCTTCCACGTCGTCAGTTTGTCTCGAGGGGGGACGGAGGCAGCAAACGAAGAGACCGATAGAGGACGCGGTAACAACAAATTAGATACGGTGCGCGCACGCACGCACACGCACCTCCCGAGTCAACGAGACTGGTCAGCGGCACTGCTCAAGTTTTCGGTTATCTGACGGGCATACTGGCGTATTCAGTAAGTACACGACACAGGCGCATGCACTGGTATGACGTGAAAATAGTGCTAGCGCTGCGTTTGGTTCATACTTTCTCATTACGTAATGCATACCTGACTCTGCACACTCGTCCTTGTACACTTTCGTTCTTTCCTTCCTCGCACAAATTAGAGCATCAGTTGGACTCGGCGCAGGCTCGCGGTCCTGCGCTCCTGAGTCACCAAATCCGAGACGGCGCTGAAACCGGTCGTCGTATCGAGGCCAACAATTCGATTCCGTCACGGTGGCTGCCTTTCCAATAGGGGAAAAAAAAAAATAAACTTTTTCTTTCGCAGCGCAGAAGGCGGCTCTTATCCACAGTACCCGCGAGTACGAATAATCCGCTCAAATTACTTCGGTATAACGGTCTCGCAAAAAGGGAGATTCGGGAAGGGTACATAAGTCGGAGAGCAACACGATTTCTAGCGTTTTCCCTAGCACATGTTACAAGGGGCGCTTCGGTTTCCCGATCACTTCCTGCGGCCAGGCGACAAACAGCCCCGGCGAAAGGCTGACGAGCTGACGGCGCGCGATAATCTCTCCCCGACAGGAAGCTGATCCGGCCCTCGCCAGGGCGCACTCTCGCAATCCGTGCCTTCGCCAGAACCGAGTGCACGCACTCCGCACAGCTGGCGTCAGCCCTTTCGAGCTTGTCGCTGGTGCAAAGGCGGCTGCAGTTTTTAAAGACGGGCCATAGCGACGCTCCAACCGGCACGATCGCGCGCCCGAAAGGCGCCCGTGGCATCCAAGGCCGAGAGTACGCGGAGTGATCAGTTTCTCAAGTTTTACGGAATTTTTAAAGAATTGCCCGTGGCAGATAGCATAATTTTTGTCGTTGAGCTGGGTTATTCGAAGAGGCGGACATTACTAGCATGATAAATCGAAATACAAGTTCAACTAAGTAACACCAATTGACTGATTAACTTCTTAATTGATTACTTTACGCGTCACATGTTGGGTCGGTAAGATTGCCAAACGCATCCACTTGAAATGAACTTCCTGGACGACACCATTTTCGAGATATTTCCCAAAATGTGGGACGAAATCCATGGGCGTCCCAGTTGCTTTTGTGATTAAATGCATAAGGAAGCGTTTTGTTAAAAAAAAAAAGTATCTAGGCCAACAATCCATTTTTTACGGCGATATTTATGGCGTTTATCTCCAAACTGGTGTCAGTCTGGAAATTAATTTCAAGTGAATACGCCTGGCAAGGTCACCGGCTACAATTCGTGTATTTTATATGTAGATGTTACACACACACACGACGGTGACTTAGCGTCGTTTCTAGCTTGTAGTACAGTTTTTCTAACATTCCGCATATGACCATCAGCCGCAACACACGAGACGTTACTTTGGAAGTTGCGCATGCAGCCTGAAATCCACCAGAGCCCACGTGCGCCTATTTCCCCGATGTCATGCACCGTGACAATTACACGCTGCACTGCAGTGCTGGAATTTACTCTTTCGTGTTGATGTCACGGCCTTTTGACTTTTGCTTCCAACTGTAGATGGTTATACGTTAAAAAAACATCACGCAGAAACTCATCTGGGAGTTGTCTAAATATGCGTAAGCACTGTGCCACTTGCTCATCTCCACGCAGCCTGTTGTCAATATCAATGACACTCGATCCGACCAGTACAAACTGCTGCGGACGGCGGCGCAAGGTGAATTCATAACGCAAGCAAACTACTGCAGGTGGCGGCGCCTGATGCGCTGATGACGTTCCGATCATTATAAGCCGTTATCGCGCTTTAGCGCCTTACCCATCCGCGTCGAACATTATCAACCGTACTCCGACGGTGGCTGCGTATGGCGCGGGCCCCATCTTCAAAGCGGTCTGCGACGGGGACAGAGTGCGCCGAGTGCTGATAGCTTCGTGTGCGCCGTGCTCTCGCCGCTTAGTTCGCGCTGAAGCGAGCGGTAGCACGAAGGTGAATTCGCTCAGTGCTGCGGGCCCTATCTTGAAAGTGATCGTCTTACGTGACGGACGGACGGCTTTTCTCTTTGTGTAAGCATGGAAATGCTTACGCATTTAATCAAACATCAGAAAGGGCGATTCCTTGCGGGTGCACCAAAGAACCAGGGGAACGCGCGATCTCCGGCTTTAAGAAGCATCGTTCTGCATTTTACCAATTGTTGGTCTACGTATGCAAGTCCTTTTAAAGTTATGCCCGTCATTTCTATATATCGTTTTGCTACCCTCTGTTTCCTACCACGCATTCTTCTTTTTTTTTTCTCGCCAGGCTCTGAAGCTCAAATCAGAAGGAAGAACTGCTCATCGGCGAGACATGTTAGATTTCCATCATTCATGAAACGCTTACACATTTTCTTCAGTACGGAGAGTTGACGAACCGGCCGCTAATTAGGAAATCGACTTCATTATTTACAACCCCCTAATCGTGGTTTCAAGTTCGTACCTAGATCTTCTAGATCTTGCAATATGTCCTGTTGTGTCGCTCTGTCGTAGTCGGTTCTTTCTCTGTTGTTAACTACATCCGCAAGGTCAAGTTTTGTGACAAGTTCGATAAACGACGCAATGTTGTTTGCCAGGGAGACATAGCCTAGAGATGCACGCTGACAATAATTGTTGCTGATTGGGAGAACACTGCAAGGAACTTGACTGTAGTGACGATAGCAGTGATAATGACGTTCTCCAGTGCGGCTAGTTTTAAAGGTCGAACACAGCAAAATCGAGTAATCCTTTAGCGCGTTTAAAGGGCGAAATAAAGTAAACAGTACACGATCATCACACTGCCGATAAAGATCGACCAGTAAGTTTTCAAGAGCGAGGCATGCTGCTCCCACGAAAGTTCCACTGCTGAGTAAATATCCCGCGTGTCCCGGATAACGTTGGCCAAGCTGTTCAACAACAACAAAAATAAAAGGTTACAAAAACACGGGGCAAGATACGATTTTAAGACCTCTACGGTGTTCGGTCGTCAAAGGTCTGACGACCGAACACCGTATAGGTCTTAAAATCGTATCTTGCACCGTGTTTCTTTTTTCTTAGTTGAACAGCTTGGCTAACATTATCCGGGACACGCTATATATATATATATATATATATATATATATATATATATATATATATATATATATGAAGCAATCGTCAAGCAGTGCTCTCGCCATATTTGACAGGGGGAAACAAAAAAAGAAGGAAAAGAAACACCCTAGCTCCTCGAAGTATCATCGCGTTGAATACGTTCGAAATGAGCTGACAAACAGGAAGATGGATGGAGAAAAGGCCGTTAACAGCCTCCCAACGTAATATGTGGCCATGTTGACAACGCCATCGCCAGCCAAGGGCTTTCCGGTAAGTCTACCATACATGCATCGCTATGAAAAAAAAAAAAAAAAATGAGTCAGTTAAACAGCGCCCGTTGCAGCGACTGAATACAACAGACGAAACACAACTGCGTATCGTCGACGTTTAATGTTCTTAAGATAACGAACGAAGGAGCAGGCTGACAACCGCAGTGAACTCTCCACACACTCGCAAGACGCAGATTCGGGTCCCAACGGGGTAGGAGTACGCGCTCGGATCCTTGACCACGAAGCCGAAGAAAGCGGCGAAGCTGACACGCACCGCGGAACACTCGCTGTCCGTTCATTCAATCGCGCGATGAAAAGCAGGTTTCATCACAGACGCACGGGTCGTCGCGACGGACGGGCGCCCGTGTCCTTGGGGGCGGCCGGGGAGTTTTTTCCACTTGCGAAATTCACGCAAGGGTGACGAGGCTCGCTTGGCGCAGCGGGAAATGGGCGCGGCGTCCGATTTCCAGACAGACGCGATATCCGTCTGCACAGGCCAGCTCGCCCGCGGCTGGTCCGTGGCGCTTCTTACAAACTTATGTCTCGGCTGTTTTTTTTGCAAATGCCTCAGGCGCAGATAACCATTTCGTATCGCAGTAAAAGGCGGCGCGTAAAACATTCCGTGCGCATAGTATGTTGGCACCGCCGACGGACGGATAAACAGCAAAAGGGGGAGGAGCTACACTCTGCCTTTTTGTAAGACAGTGAAGAAATGTAGACGCTACGGTGGCAGAATTCAATATGTTTTTCAGCCCGTAGGCGGAAATTAGATTTCTTGCCGTGCTTGTCATACGTGCTAGCCGTGCCTTGTCATACGTATACAGTTCACTGTAGCAATCTGCCAAAGCGATTCGGTCATTCGAAGACTGCTCAGGTGACGTCAGATGTAGATTTCAAACTCAATATGTATAAATGTTGACATTTTCTCGAGTAGCAACTGAGTAGCGGTTCGCTTGTCATACCATGCTGGTCTCATAGCGGCAAGTACTACATGTTCGATCGTCCACAGCAGGTTTGATTGGAGTTGAATTAAACAACTGACATTTCCGCAATAACTATCAGCAGTCGATCCTTATTTGCAACTCATCAAATCGCTGCAAGACGAACGCAGCGGGCGCCAAGCTATCGTGTGCCGAAGTTTGTGTGCAGTAGTCTACAAGTTTTGGAGCTCCAAAACTAGTGCACACGAAATTCATAACTATATAGTCACCGCGATGTATGCCGCCGCTGGAGACAGCGGCAGGAGACGCGCTCTGGACAGCCAGGAAGCAACAAGTCGCCGACTAACGATCTGCCTGTACTCCCACTGCGAAACCCAGCGCTCTTCGCCGCGCTAAAAGGCCACATTCCGCACAACACGCATAAGTATGGAAACAGCTGTGCGCTAGCTCAGGCTATGACGCGACGTCAGACGCCTTCTGCTTTCGCTTCTAACACGCGATTGACTACAACATCTACCGCAGGGAAAAGCAGCGCAATGCTTCCTTTACTGTTACTTTAAGCACCCGCTGGGGCCTCGCGCTGACGACAAGAGCGTGACAACGGCTGCTTCATAAACTGTGAGCAACAAGTGATTAATAAAACACGCGCGTGCCCTCAGCGTATACGGCAGTACGCGTGATCCAAATATATAGTTATGTAACTGTCGCATACGCACTCGATATTCCTCGAAAATAAAAGGGCCTCCCTGACTAATATCGCCCGTTTCTTTGACGTCTGCTTCTCTTTACGTCGCTGACAGTTTGGCAGCGCTTGACGAGCGACACTGCGTGCCCGAACGCGAGACATCCGACTGCGGGCCGTCCGGCCCAGCAAGCGGGCGGCTACGGGACAGACAATAGAGCGGCAACGCATGCGGCCGTCTTGGGACGGGGCGATCTGCGGTCTGGCAAGCGCCGTTGGGATGAGGAGGGAACGGAGGCCTTTTCTTACCAGAACTTTGGTGAAGCGTCGCTCCAGCTCCGGCTGTTCCGGCATGGGGAGCTTGGCATTATCCACAGTGTGAAGTCGAACCATGTTCGACCTGGGCGGATCCTTGCGCGGGGTGCTCGCGCCGATGCCCATGTTGTTTGTCGCCGCGACTCCTCGTCCACTCCCTCTCTCTCAAATCCACTCGGACGCGGTAGTTGGGGGGCAGGGCACACACACAAGAAAAGAAAGTTCACAGCCGGCTATTAGGCACTCCCACGGCACATTCACAGACGGCACTCGACGCTTCTCGACACCGCACTGAACAAACACAAGACATCCGTTCGGTTCCGCTGCACTCGCATGATCCAACAACGCGCGCGTACTCGGAGCGCTGACGACGAGCTGACGGCGGCGGCAGCTGAACGGCAGCGGCACAGCGAGCACCCGCACCGACCGCGCACACTTCTCCGAAACGGGAATAAAAGTGCGCATGCGCCCGAGAATCCAAAGACGGCGAAGTTTACTACTTTCAGCCAATCACGTTTCGTATATAAAGTAAAAACTCTTTAAGGAAGGTACTAATTTATAAAATTTAAAATTTACTTTTATCAGATATTTATACAGCTTTGATTAGTCAACGTTGCTCAAGTTAAATTCAAGCAATTCTTTAGGGTTTCCTTAATGTTTCGTAGAGGGCAGCACTAAACAGTAGGTTGCTTTTGCCACACAGCACGCGGGATATGCAGCGAAGTCTGCTAAGTGGCTCGATAGCGCCGACTGGCGACGATTGCGCATGTTCGTTTTGCAGCGAGTTAACATATTCTATGGTTAACACGTGCTTTGCGGTTTCGATACAGCCGCACAAATGAGACCGAAGCTTGTATGCTTAGCGCTGCGTCTGGCCGCCAAGTTCGAGAGGATTCCAACTTACCGCCTTCGTGAACCACAGTGGAGTTTTCGCACATGTAGTCACTCGAGTGTCCAAGAGAGGCACCGAGACGCGCAGTCGCGCGTTCCGTCGTTGAAGGCGGACATTTTCGAGGCGATGAAGGGCTACCCGGTGAGCTTTGATCATCTTTATGATAGTGTGGTGCGGACGCTAATAAGACAGGGTTTCGAAGACAAGCACATCGTCCAGGTAGTCACCAAGGCGCCGCGGATAATCGAGTTGCATAGGTCCCTGAGCGACATTCTCTCCTTCTGGAGGACTTTGTTCAGGAGTGAGCCCGTTTTCTTGCAGACGATATCCGAGTACCCCGAACTCCTCTACTTGAGTCCCGAGGCAGTCGAAGAGAGGCAGAAGGAACTGTTCACAGTATTTCCTAACAAGGACATTGTCAAGCTGGTGGAGACATGCCCGCAAGCGTTTATCGACGACTGGGACGAGATCATGGAGAAAGTGAACTACATAGGGCACGCCATGGTCATCAGTCCGGAGCATATCGTCAGTAGCGCCGCTCTCAGCTACAGCTTACTCCACATCAAGACGAGGCATCAGTTCCTGCTCTGCTGCGGCAAATACCGCACGCCAAAGCCCAAGGAAGTTACGACCACTAATCCACCCCTGGACAAGATCGTCGGGCTGCCACTTCGCCTGTACCTCAACATGTGCGGAGTCACGGCTGAAGAGTACTACGTGTTTGAAAAACTTATGAAAAAAGAGCAAGAACGGGAAGCAGACGAGGATAGCGACGACGACCTTGATTAGCAAATCGCCTGTTTATTCCTTAGGTTTGCTGATGTGTGCGGCTTTGTACACGCGCCAAGTTACCGAATTGTAGGGCCAGAAAGATGCCCTATCTCATCGTGTATTCCACAGTGCGTGACGTGCGCTGCCTTTGACATGGTAGCCAAGCCCGGTGCGCTGCACGCGCTGGCCATCCTGAATAAAGTGCGTATACGAGAAGTTCGATGCGTGTAGCTGATATGGATTACAAATGACACGTTGCAATAATTCTCTCCTTCATACTTGCTGTTGTTTGCAGTATGCAATATTCGCGATGAAATCCTTCGCGAGAGGCCGGATAAATCTCAAGTTGACCTCTATAGTACACGACAGGACGAGATGCCAAGATGGGGAAAACTTCCAGCTGTGTCCGTCCTGCAGCGAATCTAGTTGGGCATCCGTTTCACACAAATATTGTATTTGTTTATACAAAATTACTCATCCAATTTCCTCTGAGAACTGCTTTGCTGTATTAATCATTTAGAAAATGTTCATGATGTGCTGTTGGCTGGAAATGTTAATGAAATTCGATGAATGCACCACACAGCAATTGAATGCCACACCTGGCGCAGCAGCACAAAAGAAGAGCACATGTGCACAGAGTGAGACAGCAATGCCAAAGGGAAAATGTCAATTCGATAATTACCGTTCAACTTGTCTTAGCACTTTTATTTACAGATGATAAAAAATTATAACACTGCTGGGCATTCCTGCACGACTTGTCGTGCATTATCTTAATTAAAGAACAGGTTATTTCATTCAAGTTGCTTGGGATTCCATCAATTGAGCCACAATTTGAAATGTTGGATCACCAGGATGCAAGGACGTGCACAGTGCATTGAACCTCCACAAGCCATCTGTAATGTCTGGGAAAATGCAACTGCATGAGCCTGATTCAGCTGCATTTCATTCACAACTTGTAAAGTGGACAGTCCACACTGTCACCCATTTCCACATAGATTGTTTTCTCCTGGGAGTAGGCTTGCAGTGCTGCCAGGCCATTTTCTCGTCCGTATCCCGACATCTTGTACCCTCCAAAGGGTACCTCTGGTGGGAACACATTGTAGTTGTTTATCCAGACGATGCCTGCTTGAAGCTTCTTTGCTACTCGGTGGGCTCTCCTCAGGTCTCTGGAAAAGAAATTCAGACAGCCATGATTAATTAAGGCAGCCAAAGATATGCTATAGATAGAACTCCTTTCACTTTTAGCCTTAATGCTAAATGCCAGACATGTACGGTCCTGTGCAAAAGTATTGCTTAGGATTTTTCAAACTGATTGGGCATCCCTGGAAAAAATAGCTGCCAATTCTTGTTTAAGGTGTACTTACATACCCAAAGAATGTCCTAAAGTAGAAAGAATTATATCATCTTTGCTAGCTGATGAAAAAAAAAAAAAGTCAGAAATAGAAGGGACGTACATTACGTGTCTTACGGGTATGTGTGGTACATTTTCTTGCACTTGATATCTTGCACAATTTATGTTGAAATTATGTGGGTGAAAAACCGACATAATTGATTCCCAGCCTACCAAGCATGCAAACATTGTTTGCTCGAGTTCATAAGCAATTGTGAATCGATAGTTCTGTACCTCTTACTGCCTCACATCATCATTTCGTCAGCGCTAACCATGAATATGCTACACTGCAAACCTCATATTGTCACAATAACTGCAGTGTTATCTGTAACTTGCATTGCAAGCTGCATCATCTGACAGATGACCACTGCCAAAATAGATATTTCACATCAGGTGGCATAAGTTTGCTAGAATAGACAACTTACTTATAACTTCATGTTTTTCATCTGTGTGCCTACAATTGCCAGCCTATGACAATATAACTGAGACAAATGGTAATGACCTTCTACAGCCACTCACTTAGTCATGACGCCAGCAGCCAGTCCAAAGGGGCTGCCATTGGCTCGGCGCAGAGCTTCTTCCTCGGTCTCAAATGCAGAGACGCTGACTACTGCACCAAACACCTCCTCTTGCATGACTCTCATGCTGTCGGTGCAGTCGGCTAGCACACAGGGGCTGAGGTAGAAACCGCCAGACAGGTCTGGGTTGGCAGGAGTCACCCGCTCCCCACCACACAGCACACGTGCTCCCTTTTTGCATTTTGAGGGGAGGAGGAGGAAGATAATGCAAGCAATGTGATATGACAGCAAGCGGACATACTCAAATACAGAGCCTGAGAGAATTTACAAAATGTGCAGTTGTGAAATGTGCTGCAAGTTCTGTGCTAAATGGGCAAAGCAACACTATGCATGCGTTGAATAACTTGCCCACGTGTTTAGATCATCCTGTCATGAACATCTGAGCCAAACGGTTTGTGTCTATAGTTGCAAAGAGTGTACAGTATAGTCCACTGTTAAAGGAGCTGTAAGGCCACATGCTTGCTTCATATGTTTTCACAGTGTTGTTAGTTGCTCACGTATTATGCATAAAGGGCAGAAGTCCACTCCATCGCATGTCTCGGTGGCACCAGCTTGGATTTTCTTTTTGTTTCCGAGTACTCGGAAAAACCAGCGTGGTGTCGAGTGACGAGTCACAGTGCACCCTGTGGAGGCGCTGAACGGATGCGAACAAAATCGGAGAACATGGTCTTGTAGACACCACATTTGAATTTCGCCAATGGTCATTATTTGAGCAAACCTCAAGTGACACTGGCATATGCGGCGTTACAGTGCCATCTCTCAAACTCATTGCTGGCTAGAGACGTCGCCGAGGTTTGAAATGGACTGGCAATAAATTGTATGTGCCTAGCGTTTCTTGCTAAAGCCTTGACTGATATTTTCAGCCACAGGAATGCAACCTATCCCTGTGGATTGTGGGCTAACAAACTTGGCAATTCCATTGGCAATTGCATTGGAGAATGGGCCAACAGTGCTACTGTCCTTTTTCTTTGTCTGTTTGACCTATATTAATCTAGACAATATCCTGTCCCTCAGTCTGGACTGAAATCAGGATTGCCGATAGATTATTGAGGCTCCGTACAATGTACATTAAAGTGAGTCTGGCTGCAATCAGATTGGCTGATTGACCATCAAGGCACCGTACAGTAGTCTGGGCTCTAACAGTCATTGAGACAGTCAAATAGAGAGTCACTGCTTACACTTATTGTTCAAGTTCTAATTCATTTGCTTTACCTGATATGTATTTACATAGAAAACTTTACCTATAAACATTTCTTGACCACCTGGTCAACATCACTTCCTGTCTGTGTTCGATCATCACTGCCGATCATCATCCGAGAAACTTCACATTCTAATGAAGAATGGAGAAACAAGAACAGACATAAAACCTACTGGCGCCGCATGACGACAAGCAACTAGTAGGCCTTCGGTAAGCCAGGCACAAGGCATCGGAGGGCCACCAGCCATTTCCACAAGCGTTGAAAATTATCTGGACCAGGATGTCAGGCAGCACCACCAGCTGCAACGAGTGAGCAGAATTTTTCGAGTTTTGTTCAAGTTAGCATGGAAATTGTTCAGCGAGGTTAACCATGTTTATGCATAGAATGGCAAGCAGGATGGAGGATAATGTAAACTTTGATATTACATCTGAAAAAAGAGAGGATCAGAGATGGCAGGAACTGCAGAGCTCTGGAAACACCGAATCTGAGATGTAGGGCACAGTGTAATTGTTACTGAGACACAAGGAGCTCCGCAACATCCATGCAGGCTAGATCCAGAGGTTATGGCGGTGCGAGGCTTGGAAATGGAAAAGGTGCGCCTGCAGCTTGAGTGCTAGCGCATCGCTCTATGAAGAGTGGAGCTCAAGCAGTTCACCTTTGGTGTCGGAAAGAAGCGATCACTGCCATACCGGCACCAATGAAATATTCCATTGTACTAAAGTCTTGAAGCCATACCGGTTGCTGTGTGATGCAGACGTTTCAATGTGGTTTGATGATTTGATGAGCTATGTACATTTGATTATGCCTGTGCTGACTGAGCATGTCCGTTATCTGTTGCGTAACCTCAGTGAAGAGGAATGTTCATATTACAAGACTCTAAAGAAGGCAGTTTTAAATGAACTCAAGCTCATGCCAACTGAATACTTTGGGATGTTTGAAGAGGCATCAAAGAGAAAGAATTAAACTTCGGTTCAGCTCGTGTCTTGTGTTAAAACTTATTTCACCACCTGTATTCAATCTTGAAATGCAAACGCAAGAGGAGCCGTGATGGAGCTTATGGTCACTGGCTGAATGAAAGCTATTCTGTGCTCAGAGGGCCTTGAATATGCTCGTTTGCATGTTCCTTTGCGAGAGGACAAAGATTGCTGGAGATTTTTGAGCAAGCAATGAGGGGAAGGACGAGCAGCCGGCTTTGAGGCACCACCTGAGAAACTGCCTCACCCACCGAAAACCAGTTTAAAGAATCACGTAAATAGTGAACAGGGTCACTTAGCTAGGGACTGCCCTCAAGCATTAAGTAAAGATTTGCAAAAGACTTGGTTGACTGCACCAAAACAGAGGGTACGCAATGTTGCCATAGTAATTGAAGAACCATCATTGCCAAAACAAAAAATAGCGATGCTGAGCGCTAGGGTAAAAGTCCTCAAGGAAAATGCTAACTCAAGCAGATCAAAGCCTGACCCTATCCTGATAGTGTCAGGCAATATAGAAATGGAAGCTGTGCTGGACACAGGTAGTGAGATAACAGCCATTCATGAAGGGATATTGCCAGTTGCTTTGAGGGAGCCGTTGGGAATAGTAAGACTTGAATTGACACTTGGAAACCATTACAGCCAACCTGGCTGTAATCACCAGAGGGCTCTGTATATAGTTGATGATATAGTTGATGTTCTCATATCCGACATTCCTGTAGAGAGTCCATACATGGACTCTACATTCTGAAAATTTGACATACCCACTGAACAACTGACGATTCTTAATTCAATCTGCAGTTGTATGTTTCCTTTTGAATATGCAAAGAATAGGGTTAAGCGAAATTTTTAATGGATAGAATTGACACCTAAAGATTTTACAAGTGCAAAAACCATGCGTAGAAGTGGTGGGTATTTCAGTAAATAAATGAAGGAAGAGCAGGTAGTCTTTTGAACAAAACTGCAACCTCTTTGCTACTAGTACTACAAAATTATATTTGCTTCAAGTGTTCTTGACTATATCGTCTAGCGACTCCCCACATTTATTCACCATGTTCGAAAAAGGCAGCAGGTTTAAACAAAAAGGACATATTATGACCATGCATATCCTACTGTGCACTACTGTGTCAATCATCTTCAGAAGAATGTGCCAACTGACTGGGACGCAGTAGAGCACAGTCACCTGAAGATGATTATATACCAACTTTCCCAGGTTTCAGTTCTTTCGCTGTGACAATCGTCACTACACGAGCAAGTGTGAATAGCTACAGCCCCGCCCATCTCTCATTTCCCACACTCAGAAACGAGCTGTCCAGAACTGGAAATCAAAGGCAAATGGAGTAATCATTACGCATCGCTCCTAGAGCCTCATCAGAGATGCAAAACCCTGCATTGTGGATGTACCTCCTTTTTAGCGCCTTCGATGTAGGACTGGACTAGTGCTGCATGCTCAGCGCTGATGGTTGCACCCACAGTGGTCTCTGGGTCGGAGGGGTCACCAATTTTGAGCTTCTTGGTTGCCTTCACCAGCTGATCCAGAAACTCTTCCAGCAGTGGCTTTTCTACGAAGACCCGGGTGCAATTGCTGCACACCTGCAGAGCGAGGAGGGAGTGCAGGTGCCACAGTTGCCAACAGACTCTTTTCCAAAATGAGTCGAGAGAAATGCAGGCACAAATAAAGTTGGCTGCAATCCAATCAAGAGACATGGTGCAAGAAAATGAAATTCTCAAGTGCTAAGAAGATTTGATTAAAATTGACAGACATATTTGGACTATCATTGCGAGCCTCTTGGCCAAATTTCATTTCTCACTAAATTTTCAGAAAAAGCTGTGCCTGGTACAGGCATTCAGTCACTGTGCCTGCTTCAACAACCATGGTTTTAGAAATTAAAAGACAGCTTCCTATGTTTATGCCTTGGTAAGCTTAAGTAGGGCCCGGTGTGTGCAAGTGGAGAGTTATATTTTTATATTTGTTTCTTTCTGCAAAGTAAACAATGATCCAAATGATGACATTATGTTTTCTTATTTTTATTTCTTATCCTGTTTTCTTATTCTAATGAGCTTAAGCAATTTCACTGTTTCATTATTAAATAAACTAAAATGAAGAAGTCTGAGCCAGAAAAAGCAATGCTCTAAGCTGGTCATGGTACAGAATTTTGTGACCAGGGCTTTAATCCAGGCATCGGCATTACCAAGCTTCATAAGCACAAGTGCAATGGTGAAAAGTCATGCTGTGTAACACTCATTGGTTAGAATACTAATATAAAAAAGTGAACACAGTAAAGGCACTACTTACATTGTACGATATTATAAGCATATTACTACACAATTTTATTGCCGTAATTTTATTTGTTCTTCATGCTCAGACAACAGGAGTGATTCACAAGTTTTGGCTGTATACTGAGCCATTGCGACGACATGAATGGCAGGCTGAGCCATAAAGGGGATTGCAGTTTATAGCTTCCTAAGAAAGCACAAGCATAAAGAAATACTTGGAACATGATACAGGAGCAAAGCCTACAAAACTGCATTTCCAAAAAAACCAAACATCAAGCTGATCTAAGCTCTCAGGTTGTTGTAACATCATAGTCGTTAAGACAGTTGCATTAGGAAAGTAATAGCGCTGGATAATCCGAAATTGAAGAACTGCAAGCCTCATCTTAAATAAGAATAATTATGTCGTTTCAATGTGTTCAGAGAAGACACTGAACATGTGGCCTCACACTGCCACGCCTACCTGAAAAAGCTGACGCTCAAAAATAAGCAAGCAACCAAAACTTACCTCCCCTTGTGTTAGAAAGTTGCCCAGCAACGTAGCCTTCACAGCTTCAGTGGGTGATGCATCAGCAAAGACAATTAGCGGAGACTTGCCCCCCAGCTCAAGGGTACAGCGCTTCATTGAGTCAGCACAGCGGCGCATGATGGCCTGCCCAGTAGCTATGCTACCCGTGAAACTCACTTTGGCCACATCCGGGTGCTCGCACAACAGCTCACCTGTCTTGCCCTCGCCCTGTAACAAG
Organism: Dermacentor andersoni; assembly: GCF_023375885.2. Lineage (NCBI taxonomy): Eukaryota > Metazoa > Arthropoda > Arachnida > Ixodida > Ixodidae > Dermacentor > Dermacentor andersoni. Next base: position 99,286,838 of record NC_092815.1, read on the forward strand.
CAATGCGGTAATCAGTTTATTAACCAGTGACATGATACACGTCTGCTTCAAACTTCGACCTTGTCTCCCAATTTCATGCACTGAGCAGTTGTAGTAAGGGCCAGGACATCAACAGTCATCCTTAAAGGGACGCTAATCAGCAACGCTAAAGGTCTGAACTGGTAAAATATTCTTTTAAAGCTTTCTCTTTAATAATTTGGTGAGAAAATGTTGATAACTAGTGGAGAAACTAAATACCAAACTTGCCGTTCTCAAGTATTGCACCGAAAACTGCGCTGGTATATCAGTGAGATGTCACTGACTTCAAAGTGCTTTCTAAGGTTTGGGCCACTCTGACGCAGTAAAGGTTCTCAAAATTTGTTAAGCAGAGTCTTTAGTTTCCCAATAATGCAGTGTTGTCCTTAAAGGGGCCCTGAACCACTCCTCGGGCTTGGTGAAATAACATAGTCCATGTGTAGCATATGCTGCTGTGAACATCACGGCCAAGTTTTGCTGTCGTATGCAGTGTGTGGAGCTCGCAAGCGGAGCGTGACGTCACCTTTCTCCCTAACGCTTCCTTTTCAACAGAAGGCTTTGTCGTCACTCTCTCTAGATGCACTATTTTGTCATCAGCCACATTATTTTGTCGTTTCCTTAGATGGCTGCTATTGGCCGATAGCTAACATCAAGCTGCGGTCGGCTACATGGCGTAGATATTGCGGCCGCCCTGGTGTGCCGCCACGACTCCATTGGCTAAGCACACTGCGATTCGCTGAGGACAACTGCATTTGCCTTATGTCCAGCGTGTCGTAGGCACTAAAGGCAGGAGTCGTGGTGTCTACGTTAACATCCAAAATCAAATTTTAACTGCGCGCCAAGGTGACATTTAGAAGGCAGAGCGTTGTGGGCATGCTCCACTGCGCCATAGCCTTCACAGTGCACGGCATCGAAGAAGGAACAGGATCACAGCAGAGGCCGTGTTTGATTACCAATAACTTCGCTTCTGCTGAACGCACTGAAGTACTTTTTGCGGCAAAGTATTTCTGAAATAGCCTATTTTCACTTCAAGTGCCTGTCTCTACTTCAATAGAAAGTGGTTCGGGATCCCTTTAACTGATAAGGAATTAACTAGACCTGGGCATACACTATCAAAATTAAGGATGCCATGGCAAGCTGGTGTGAGAACTTCGAGGCAGCAGCTCCATTAATCTTTTGCTGTGCCATCCTATAAATGACAGACTTCACTTTGCTTCCTCAAGCAACCCAAATTGAGAGGAGGCATGCTCCCTTCAATTGCAAGTTCCTCAGTGATTAACATTCAGTTCACTGCCAGTTTGAAAGTTCAACTGTCGTTGATTTCGATGGCTGTTCAGGGTGACCGTGTAAAGTGGGTATAAGTCATGTCATGGAACTGGAAGACTACCTGAAAGGCTTCACAAGCATGATCACTCTAGCAAGACTTAGTGTTCTGGCTTTAGCGACAATTTAAAATTTATTTCACAGTTTCACACACGCAGCTTGATTCCTACACTTGCATGTGCTGTAACCTATCTTGGTGAGAGTTGCATTTTCTTTATTGCAAATGCATAATTTACTGATACAGTTTAACTAAATATTAATCTTTAGTATCCTTTTAACATGGTAAAGCGCATGGAACAGGTCACAAAAAAAAGAAATTGGTAAGGCAGTTGAACAAAGGAACTGCTGGGTGCCTAACTACCCTCCATGCCAATAGCACCAATACAAGGGCTGCCATGTGATATCATTTAGAACTGCATTCTCATGGCGACTGAAACAAAAACTACATTTCTTTTGCAATTTCATACACAAAGTGTGTTTTCCACACCAGCGCCCGGTGGCATACCTGGACAAGATTGACGACACTGTCAGGCAAGCCGACATCGCGGCAGATCTCGGACAGCAGGATGGCCGACAGGGGTGTCAGGGGTGACGGCTTGAAGACAAAGGTGTTGCCGCAGACAAGCGCAGGTGCCATTTTCCAAGACATCACCTGGAATGGGTAGTTCCACGCACCAATGGCTGCCACCACACCAAGTGGCTCACGGCGCACCATGGCAAAGCTTCCTCCAGGCAGATCGAACTGCTGACCTGGGCGACAAAGTGAAGGGCTGCAGAGGTCACATTGTTTGAGCACATGAAGCTGCTACTGAACAGATCAAGCATTTATTTTGCCTGAAGACAAATAAGGGCATTTTGTGACTGGCCATTGCCAGTGATTGTCATGTTATCACACCAATTGCTATCACGAATGGCAGATGCCCAAGGCCCAGCTGATGAGGGAATGCTCTTATGCAAGAGAAGCTTACAAAATACAGACTCATACACAGAAGAAATAATTTACAAGTTAGTAAAATGACATCAAAATTTCAGAAATCAAATTATGAGTTTCCTGAAGCTGCAACATATGATTCTTTTGTAGCCGCAGTGCCAAGAAAGTAATAAATATCATACAATCACAACTTACTTTTTTTATACATCTAAGTTATGTTAATCATGCTTTGTGCTTTTTAAGAAAGGCTGTCTTTAAACAGTAGTATCGTAGCTTTCTTTCAAAGAAAACCTTTTCTAAAGCATAAGAATTTTATATCCCCTTTTGCAATTTGTTTGTGAAGCCTACTGTATTAAGGTGCCGCTTGCTTAACCCATGCAAAAAAGTGTATAAAAATGAAACCAGTGATGTCTGCTCTTCCATGTGCCTTTCACAGAAACAAATAATGCCAATTGACACTCAGATAAACGATCCAATGCAGGCATAGGCTTCATGGTTGCTTAATTATTCAATTTCCCCTAAAACATTTATTTGAATAATGTAAAAAAAGATATTCACAACTTAAAATTGAAACTGATGCCAGTTCAGTATCTTACCTTGAGCTAATTGGGCATTCATGCCAAATGATAACGAGTGGTGCAAGATAACAATGACATACGAATCGATGGAACTTTTGCCAACTGGGTGTGCATCTTATCAGCAGACCAATTTCATCCCATTCAAATCTGCTCTGCCAGCATGACCATGACTGTAGCCCACACTGCTTTCCCAGTGTACATAGGGTAATGTTGAGGGAAATCTTATTGTGGATTTTTCCAGTGAATTATTAGGTGACATAGAACCCTAACACAGCTACAATTGCAGTCTTTTTGTTTTTACAACCCTGCCTCCTGCACATAGACAAGAAAAGTACCATAGACTTCTTAGCATAGTTGCCTTTCAGAACACTAAGGACTGCAACCACTGACATACTTTGCAGCAATGACGGCCACACTTCAACTCATGGCGAGATCTGTCCACTCATTATTTTGCCCCACCCTTCATAATTCAAATGCCAATCGTACCAGTATCTAAGACATGTGTACAAGTGCATGTCCAAAACGTGTACAAGTGCATGTCCAAAGTTGGCAGCTGCAGCAGCATAAGAATATAGGTACCTTTTATTGATGCTGCGATGCCACCATAGTACTCGAGCACGTCGGCGCAGCCGTCAATGTCAACAAGAGCTTCCCATATGGGCTTCCCTGTGTCAATCATTTCAATCTCAGCAATTTCCTGCTGCCTTTCCTGTTGAAAAAGGACAGTGTAGGCATTAGACGTAGGCACTGGTCCTAACAATGTTTTATGTCCTTACAGTAGCAGTGCTGGTTCTTGCATCACTTACTGTCAGCCTTTGCAACTAGCATTGTTTTTAAGAACTCATCACAAAATTCATGTGACTTTATGTACGTACATAAATGCAACGCAAACAGCGCCGAAGAGAGCATATGATATAATGCTGGGCATAGATGAGCTAACCAATGAATACCAGTTGCTTTTTAATCTGGTGTCGCAAGAAAACGCAAAAACGAAACAGACACACTTAAGTGGAGTCAAAGAATGTTCAACGTACTCTGACTTTTTGTGCGATGGCCGTGAGAAATTTTCCACGCTCCCCATGGGAGAGTGCTGACCACCGTTCAAATGCCTTCTTGGCTGCAGAAACTGCTTTGTCCACATCTTTCGGTCCGGAGGAGGATACGTGACACAGTACTTTGCCTGCAATACCACAAAGAGGGAGTCGCACCAAGCAAACTGGCACAGCAATTGTTTCTTTTGCGAGTGGATCTTAGCTAAAGCAGACATATTTCGAAACATCCGACAATATTTCGAGAGCTCTCTATACTTTTCAAATATTTGGTGTGCAAGCTTCCTAAACTCAGCTTTCAATAAGCAATGTATGCCGAGTACCTCAAATGAAGTTAGGGTATTGCATTCCGTCATACTTATTGAGAGCTAGGTCCTAACGAGTTATGACCGTGTCCGTTACCACGATACATTTTAACACAGTAAGCAACTGTACCACTTAAACACATTCGTTTCGCTAGACAAATTAACAAAGCCGACAAATAATTCACAAGTTTAAAGCCAACGAAAATAACTGCCAGCGCGCCCACGCTTCCCGAGCAACTGATTTCTGACCTGTCGCTGGTTGCAGTACCTTGATTTCCCCGACGGGATCGGTGGCGGCAACTTTCTTGCCAGCGATAAAGTTATGTGGCTCAACGTAGAGTGAGCGCTTGCTACAGCGCATGGTTTTCGCGAACATTTCACGTGTTTTACACGAGCTGGGGCAGCCGAAGCACGACCGAGGGCATGACCGGTGCGATCGCCGCGATACAGATTAAATGGAAACCATGGCAACCATATATCACACGCAAGACCAATGGCAAGACGCGCGATACGCGCAAGTGTCACTGCTTCTGTTGATAGCAATTAAGCCCATAGAACAACGATAATGTTAATCCCTGTTCAAATAAGGGGCCACGGAAGACGTAAGTAAACTGGAAATCAGCACCAACAAACCGCTCAGACCAAACCAGGCGGGCTACTGCGTTTTCAGTGCATCGACACCATCGCAATCCAACCATCCGACATGCGATCCAACAGAATCAAGTACCGTATCCGTCACAAGTAAAAATTGAATTAAGAAAAACAATAAAAATATTTTCATTTTTGCATTAAAATACTAATATTAAAGTTATATTATATGGCACAATTGTACTTACATATATATGCGTTCGTTCATGTAATTTTAATACAAGCTTGTCACGCACAGTTGACCGGCAAACATTTACAATGGGTTCGTGACTAGACTAGACGAAAGCCAAATACGCCTAGTGAATAAAAAAGGACGGTTGAAGGGGTTTGCAGGCACAGATCGACCACTCAGTTCGCTCGAAGAAGCGTGAACAAATTCACCTGCTTTACATTTGTCCGTTTGCTGTGTTAACAGAAGTGTTATGAACCCTACGGTAAGTCGTAATTGCTTGAGACGCCGCGGTAACAGAGCCGCATTCCCGTTCTTCGGTTGCGGGCTGTCAGTCAATGGAACCAGATATATTGTTGTTGTTTGCTTTTCAGGCCTGCAGGGATCAATTGAACCGACTCGTTAGTATCGAGAAGTACTTTCCTAATAGTTAACGGCGTTATTAAAGTAATACGCGGCTTAGCGTCGTGACTGGCGTGATTTTCGCAGCTCACCCTACTCATATACGTGCGTTCGATGTTTTTGTGTTTCGATGCTCTCTCGCAGGTCCTGATGAACGTGTCGCAGCATTCTGTCATGCAGTCCGTGGACAAGGAGAAGATATTCCAGTGGATAATTGAACTCTCCAATCCGGAGACGCGCGAAAACGCGCTTCTGGAATTGAGGTTAGTGATGCTGCCTGATTTTGGGGACTCGTTGTTTACAAGTGCATTCGACCAACGCAACTCATTTTCATTAAAAAGTACTGATGCGCGCGCTTATGAAAACTGCATGGATAGAAGCGGGCTGTATAATTATGCAATCGCAGTGCCCGTTATCGCTCGCGTTTTGTACTCTGGCCCGCAAGAGCTCATGCGCGGTGAATCCTGCGCCGCATCGGTTGAATGTACTAGTTCTAAGCGCTCTTAAAGCTGACAAGATTTCGTGTGTTTTCGGGCCGTACATCACGGATGCCGCATAAATGTGCACACGCCATGCGAAAGTAACTCGCTTGCAATCTCGCGAAAAAGCGAAATTTCTTTTATGTAATTTCAGGGCACACTGCACACTTTTAGATGCATACCTGTGGATCAGTTTTGTAGCTTCATCGTAGAGCTAGAAACTTCATCCTATTTCTGGTTTACATCCATTAAAAGCCTGTGTGTGCTTAAATGCAAAACAGTATGTATTGACTACTCTTTCAGGATATCGAGGTAATGACAGTGAAAAGCAGCAATGCCAACCCTTGCTTGCAGGAATGTTGCGTTCTGTTGCTGGACCGTAAATGTAAAGGGATGTATTGCGGAGAATGGTTGTGGAATTTAGTTTTCTTGGTAATTTAAAGGCTTCTGAAAACTGCTGGAATGAGAATATAGCCACGGAGTCCACTATTGATGCTGAAAAGGCAGACACGTATTGACTAAATTCATTATCTAGCTTTCCAATTTCATCCAAACTGTCTTCATGATTGACACCTGTTTTTATGTGGTAGAAGATATATTCACTTTCGGTCATGCTGAATGAATTTTTTCACCAATTTATCCAAGCATATTCCGAACCGAAATGAAAATTTTGAGGAATTGCGAGGTAATAAATTCCTGACACAGAAATAGTTAACCCATTACATCATATACAGCGGCATATCTGAAAGATGTCAATATTCGTAAAACTTGCTTTATGTATGCAATCTCTAAAAACTGAAAAACTACTGTTTTTTTTTAACCTAGAACGCAGTCTTGTTCACTCACTTGCACAAGTAGAGTACGATCTCACTCTGCGTTGCAGGCTGCATCACATGGATGTTGCTTGAACAAGCTAACCACATGAGTCATTGTGTGTGTGTGTGTGTATATATATGTATATATATATATATATATATATATATATCTATGCATTTGACTTTGAAAGTTGAATGCATTTAAGGGGCTGTGACACGGTCCTCTACTATGCTCACTTTGTTATTGTAACTAAAAGTGAAGCAGCCAATATGTGTGGGAGAAAAAGAAAGAAAACCTGGGCTCTCGGCTACAATTTACCTCAAATTTTGAACGTGTTCTCTGGTTTCCTACCACCGACGGTGACTGCCGTTTCGGCATGTCTTGTGTGAGGTCACTGCTCTGCTGACTGCTCTGAAACAGTACAAAACCACATCGGATGGCTTGCTCCATACCCAATGGTGCAGCGAGGGAGTTGTGGTTAATATGTGCCCTCGGATCTGTCACATGTTCCATAAAGGTAGCACAAACCAGAGAACACTTGTAGAAACTGTCTCGGGCTGCCTGCCAAGGCGCAAATGCAAAAAAAAACTAAACACATGGCGACTATGACATATTTCCAGTTCTTGCAATTCGCAAAAGCATGACCACCTTTCAGATTGGCTTATGTTACTCTGAGGGAGCCATAGCTGAAAGTGCAACTCATTTCATCACCAGTTAGTGTTGCCAGCACTCAACTGTGATGTAAAAAAAGATCGGACACAAATTTTCTGCTACATTGAATGCACTCAAATTTTGCCAGCTTGCTGTGGGTTGTGTACAGTTTAACGTACAACGCATAATTCAAGCTAAAAAATGTGTTGTCAGGGCCCCACTAAAAAACTGCTACCTATGTTGTAATGGAATGTGCTCTACCATTGAAGCGTGGTGCAGCAAGGCTTTCAGTAAACAAGACAAACGCATCAGCTGAGAGCCTGTTTTATTGCTATGTGGTTTGTCCCATGTACATACTGCCTGCCATGTGTGTTCCATTCCAACCTTGGACTCTCTCTTTGGTTTTATAGAGCACAGGATCTGTTGTGAAGCAACCATTTCAGTAGAGGGCACACAAAACTGTGATGGCCATGCCTGAACTTGCTAATTCTATCTGGTCTTGGGTTTCACTCCAGTTTGTTGGTTATAGCATTGCATATTGCTCTGAGGACACGTTTTAGTGGCGAACATGTTTTAGTGGCGATTTATTCCGATTTACAAAACAGAAGTGCAATTGTGGCAGCTGACTTGGGCAATGTTTCCTCAACTGGCGGCTTGTAATGTGCGACTAATTTTAGTGCTGCCTTTATCATGATGAATAGGAAAAGAACATTTTATTACTTTTAGCATTTGTGAATAAATTGTCCAGTGGCGTTCTACATAATGCAGGCACTTGGAAAATGAGTGCTTCAGGGAATACAGCATCGCCCAAATTGCCCAGTTCACTATAATATCGACATCATTCTTTGGCTGTGCATTGTCACAAGCAACTAGTGTAGTGGGCCTTCACTTTAGCACGTCACTTTTGTCTCAAGAGATTGAACGATAAAACATATTTGGATGTGTTGGTACGTAACTGACGTTGTAACAACACATTTTTAATTGTGGAAGATTACTGACTTAAACGCAGGAAAGAGCGAGAGATTAGTGTGTAATAAGCCGTTTTTATTGATTTGCTTTTATTTGAAATAGTAATCAAAAATGAAAGTTGAATTTTTTTGCTGTAGGCTTTGCTCTTCAACTGTAATGGGACTATAGGTGGCTATGCCACTTCATTGCATATTCTACTTTGTGGTACCTTTAGGATTCAGCTGCACTATGTGTATATTAAAATTATTTTTTTCTGGCTATGGTTACATTACATAAGAAAAAGCTGTGTGCATGCAACAACACTTATGCATGTGTTGTGTACAACTTTGTAGTTTGTTCTTAATATCTTCTGCTCTGTTCATATGACCTGCTTAACATCTGTTATGATGGGCAGGGGCAGTGTTCTGCTTTATACAGGGACGAAGTGGTGCTGATGATGCCAAATGACGGTACTGTGCACAGACTGCTAAAGGGTTCCTGAACGACTCCTGGGGCTTGGTGAAATAAGTCCATGGATAGCATACGCTGCTGTGAAAATCTCGGCCAAATTTTGCTGTTGTGCATGGAACGGGCAGCTCGCAAGTGGAGCATGGAGTCCAGTTTTTCTCAATTTTTTTCAACTAAGGCCGCCTCCTCTCGCGTTTTAAAGCTGTTGGCATCTTGCATGTGTCATTTATATGCAGGATTCTCATAGACGGCTGCTATTGACTGATAGCTGACATCAGTCAAGAAGGGTGTTTGGATCAGTGCAGTTCTTGCTGGTACTGTGTATGCTTATTGACGCAGTTTACTAAACAGGCTAAGTAAGTGAAAATCTGGGTTTCGAATTTCGATAAGAATTGCTTCCGGAAGAAGCCGACTATCGTTTGCTCACGCTCGGCCACGGTCGCCCGCACAGGGATTCGAATTTGGCCACACTGCTTATCGGTGCTGTAGCCGTTGGGTCTAGCCAATTTCAGTTAGTCTTGAGCACTCAGTTAGCCGTGCACCACGCAAGACTTAAGGTTGGACCACACGTATACTAGCTAGCCCAACGCTCATTCCCGGCCTCCTGGGTAAACTTCGCTTCATATTGAGCTGATGGTGCTTCAATATGCAGAGTTTGGATGTGGCTACTATCATTCGGTCAAGCTGGTGCAGGTCAAAGCTGGTTGGAGTGGTCAGCATGGCCAGACTGGAGCACATGAGCATGAGTGCACGCTCCAGTCCTGTCGTGCACACAAGAACATTGCGCTCATGTAGCTTCATCTGTCTGTGTAGGGAAGATTCTGCGGCCATCACGGGACGTTGTGACGTGCCCACTCACCGAGGACTACGACATGCTCCAAGTAGTCTTCATGGGTCATGTAGGCACAAAAATCGGTAGTAGTAGTGTCTAGGAAGATCCAAAATAAAGTATGAACTGTATTATGGGCATGCCCTGCTGTGCCGTAGCCTTCGCATTGCAAGGCATTGAAGAAGGAGCAGGAGCACCGCAAAGGGGATCAGTCTCTTTGATAGCTCTTAACTCTACTTCTGCTGAATGCAAGGAAGTACTTTTTGCTGCAATGTATTTCTGAAATAGTCTAACTTCAAATACATCTTTTGACTTGCATAAAAAGTGTTTCAGTGCCCCTTTAAATGGCACAACTGTTGCATTTCCTGTGCACTGTTTTCTTAACACTGCTATTGCTTACTTAAGTTGACCCATTCATCCTCGGTGCTGTTCCCCAACATTTTACTTAATAACAGCCTATTGCAGGAGTCTTGTGGCTTTTCGGTAATACTCTTCGGTATTACATGCTGAATTTCCTATGCTCAACAACCACACCGGTTAACGGGCAATTTAATGTACTCGCAGCAAGAAGCGCGAGGTTGTTCCCGACCTGGCTCCGATGCTGTGGAACTCATTTGGCACCATTGCAGCTCTTCTACAGGAAATCATCAACATCTACCCCGCCATTAACCCTCCAACACTCACGGTGAGTAGCTGTTCCTTGATTCTGTCATTGCGGAGGGAAGAATTGGGGAGTAATGTGGAATAAGCTGGCTCTCCCCAAGTTATGCTTTTCTTTTTTCTGCCCATGGTTTAAGCAGGATGCTTGCTTGTCCGTCATTGTCAAACGCGTACACAGTCGTTTCCAGTGATATCGGTGCAGAAGTTGTTTTTGCATTTTACATAGGCGTCCAGCAGTGATCTCCCAGGTTCCAAATCGGCAGCAAACTTTGTTGGGGAGCATAAAAGCCTGAGGCATGTTTGATGGTTGTCATAGCCACTTCATCGAATGTATCAAATTACAGTGTTAACAAATCCTGATAAGCATGTAACAAACCGCAATGGTATTCTCGTCAATTATAAATCGCAATTCTCTCTTTTCTTCATCCATATATTTAGTCCATATTTTTAATTTTATCTGCTCTTTATTTATTGGTCATCTTGCGCAAGTGACATTGGAGAGAGCAGTGCACACATAACAGTGTAAATATGTATCGTTTATTAGATAAATAGTCTGCACAATTTGAGACATGAACAAACAAGCTACAATGCAAATTTTCATTTCCAAGATTGCTGAAGTGTGTGAAATCGATTAAGATGGAACTTGAGCCTGGATGCAATGTTTTATGAAAGCTGTACATTCTATTGGCTGACTATGCAACAACATCACAAAAATGGTGCTTGTTACATTCCTTCGCGTCCAGCACCATGAGAGCACAGCCAGTGGCAGGGCTCTTAATATCATAGGGCGAAGGTGAGAAGCAACTTGGTGTGAATCGGTTGATTCACCATCAATTTAGAAGTCGGGATGTGGAAATATCTACAACATAGGCAAACTGAGGCACATTGCAATTTTTCTAGCATGACCCTTTCACTGAAATTGTCACATGCTTCTCTGTTCTCACATTGTTGTTTTTGCACCTTAACTTGTAAATGTAGCCAGTTGTTAGCCTTCTCAAATTGACGTGTATGGCCACCAAGGTGATGGTGCTCAGTCTTGTCTAGTTGCAGAAAATGCTTGGGTGGGGAAAGTGTGTGAACACCACTGTTTTTCATTGCTTAGGGCGTCAACTAAGAATTTCAACCTGATTGGAAACCTTTACAAGTGATTAATAATAGAGTATGTGGATTTACATACGTGAGCTACACAAATAAACAAGACTGGGTAATTTATGCACATAAACTTCGTAGAAAAGACATAAACCTTCTGCAGCCAAACCGTAACACGTACCCACTTAAGTAATTCTGGTTTACATAAAGTCTTAATGAATCCCCCACCCTGCCGCCATTGGACTTATGTACTGGCTGACCTCTTAAGCCATAGTCGCTTACCGCATGCCAAATGGTTAGTGCATAGTATTTACTTAATTTGTAGATGTGTACAAGCACGGAATCCACGAAATGTTGCGTATATAGACCTTGGAGAGTGAAATTGTGGTTTATGGACATTTCGTGGACTGCTGGCCACCAATAGTGATGTTAAAACATGATGGCCATGATGTATTTCATGCTCCCGTTGCTTCTGGCAATTCCATGTTGTCAACAACGGCAGCCTTGGGACATTGCGTTGACCGTTCTAAGGGCGTTCGCAGAGAGGTGGGGCCTGATGGACAAACTGGCTTGCGGCCTTGCTTAGTTTGAGGATGCCGTCGTCGCTGCAAGGCCGACACAGTGGCAAGGAAAAATCACATATTTTTTTGTTGCGATCCAGCTTAATGCATACCTGATCCACATTCCCCAGCCACTAGGTATCAACGAGGTTTTACTATATTTGAATGGACAATCGCCTGCCAGTAACACATTGCCGAAGTGTACATGTGAAGCTCACTCGGACTTATATCTGCAGGGGCAAGGAAGCTTCAAAATCTGTAGTAGTGGAGGGTTCCCTTTGCTTATTAAGTCAGACCAGCTGCGTTGTGTGTTCCTTGGCTACGCTCGGGAAGTTGCTCTCATGGTCTTGGGATTTTCCCCCCTTTGCGGGCTGGAAGTGCACTGCACATAGGCAGCCTCTGTCCTTAATAATGACCCATAGGCAGTGCCTTCAAACATAGAAAAAAAAAAAAAAAAGAAAGATAAAAAAAATCAAGTGTAAAGACGCTTGTCTTATTTTGCTCATGTGAGCACAACTGCTTACTTTTGGTAAATAATTTGGGGTGATTGATGCATTGATTGATTGGGAGGTTGATCAATCAATTGCACAGCTCTAGTTTGTAAGCTTTAATGTTTTTTGTTGTTGTTGGTTCAAGCTGCATAATGGGAATTTTCCTTGTAAGACTTATTCCCACTGGCGCTCTCTCTCTCATGCTTTCGTGCAGGCCCACCAATCCAATAGGGTTTGCAATGCACTGGCACTGTTGCAATGTGTGGCTTCACACCCAGATACTCGCACCTACTTCCTTGCAGGTAAGGAATGTGTAGGCTGGTGCTTGGGTGTGGACTTCTTGTAACTTAGGTACTGGTTAAATGCTGGCAGCCTGTGCTGCAGATGGCAGTAGTACGTTAGAATTGGCTGACATTGCTCAGCCTGACAAAATGAAGTTCTTGATGCAAAATATTGTTTCACCAGTTTGGTGTTTCGCTGGTCCAGGAAAGAGCTATGTAATATGAAACAAAACTTAGTAATATTGAACAGGACCATTTTAACTTTTGTATGTCGAACATAATTATGAAGCTTTGCCTTTCTCCTGAGGTAAAGAAATGACGGAAAAATATTTTGCAAATGAGTTAACTACGAAACGCATCTTATTTAGTCAGTTTGCTTACTTGCTGTCGGAGGAAAACGGCAGGCGCAACTTGTTTGAACTGTCAGATTTCTCGTCCAAGAACAGCTGCTTGTTACTTTTCATGTACCGCAGCACATTATCATGGGGTATGGTAAATGCGTTTGTGATGCAACGCTTCTCAAAGGCATTCACCATGCTTTTACTGGGCAGTGATCAATAAGCATTGAGCACCCAAAGTGCAGGCATTGTCATCACTGTAGCTGGCTGTGGTTACTGCCAACCATTCATTCGTTCTGCTCGCAGACCTAGTCCCTAATGTGATTTGCCTCCTGTCAATAGTAGCTTCGGGTTTCTTGCACCGTGTACGCGGACTGCAGTGGTTCACAAGGCCTGTCTCTCCTGGTGCCTTTTTGTCATAATGGGTAGTCATTCCACTGCAGTCCGATTACGAAGCATTAAAGGTGTGCCTGCTTATACAAATGCGGTGCCTCCAGTGAAGAGAAAACTTCCCGCTTCATGAAGTGAAGCACTCATGGGCTAATGCAACCTTCTTGCGATCGATCCAATTTGTCGTCACCAAGAGAACTTGTGCGCGATGCTCACAAAGAAGTACAGTTAACTTCGGTTAATTTGGCCCTGACAGGAGCGAGGAAAGTGGTCGAACTATCTGGCATGTTGAAAAAGAGATGGACAAGAACATTGACATATACTGCCTATTTATTTGACAGTACACTTGTGACAATTCAAACATGTCTGCAAATCGACTGCACACCCACATTTTATGGGTTCAAAGTAGAAAAGCAACATACAAATTACATTAGAGCTCCTAAACCAAGTATAAAAAGAACATGCACCCAATTTTTTAACATGAAAAACTTGGGATGCCTCCAACGGGGGCAATAGAATAGAGACGAGGGTCTCTTTAGGGTCCATCATTATCACTCTTGGACTAGCACTTTATCAATCACTATTAAAAACATCTCATTCTCTGTACGATCCCTGGCGCATTTGATATTCTGCATTTATTGAATGATTCCACTACAATCACTACAACCATGCCTAGGCTAACTAACCACTTCACTAATTCATTCCCTGACTCGTGCAGTTCTCCAGAATGCCAAGAACGCGTGATGTGGCTTGTTGCTGCTACCTTAATATGCAAGATAACTGAGTTTGAGTGGAATTTTAATTAGCTTTCGTAATCAAACTGAAAGCAGCACTTCATAGTTGCCATGATATATGTGAACTTTTGTCGCCATCTTGTGATGGCAATAGCGATGCTGTTAGACTGGCTCTGACAGTGGGTCGTTGCAAAGATGGCTTTGGTTTCATATTGGATTGCATGCCCAAGCAGTTTCCGGATGGATTTTCTTTGAAAATGAAGTGTGTATTAGAATAAAGTTCAAATTTAAGGTTTCAAGTACTACCGTAACTATTGTAATAATTATGAGCTACCGTCATCCTAGAGCAGTCTGAAAAATGGTGTTTTGGTGGGAAACGACGTGTGACCAAGACGGATGCTGATGCCATTAGTCGCCACTGGTGTCAGCATTGGGTGCAGGTGTGTGCATGTGGACCAGCCAGGCTTGAATAGGGCCAATTTTAGGATTGAAATAACAAAAGTGTAGGATCATAATGTATAGGTGCAGGCTGGATTAATGGAAGTCTGCTGTTACACTACGGTGCTTTCATGTTCTGCACAAACAGCGTAGCATCTGGAGAATGAAGTTCCTGGAGGAAAGCCACCTGTTGCACCATTTCACTTTGTTTTTGGAAACCATAAAACTGGGCAGTGCTATCATACTCTAGTTCACTTCCGTATATTTATCGCATTGTTTTCAAATTCAACACTATATCGGAGCAGAGATCCACTTTTCTTGCTCCCTGAGGCAGTAGTGACCTTTTAAGGTACACTAGTAAACCATGGTTGCATAGAGTTTTCAAAGTTTGCGTGTTTGCAGTGAAAACAATGAAAAGAGCAATGCATCCCTTTTCTTTGCTGTCCCATAGTGGTAAGATGATGATTTAATTGTTGAAGAGGTGCCTCATGTGGGTACAGTGACCTAAGAGACGAGTGCTTTGTTTGCCAGTTCATCTAGTAGTTAATAAGCTGGTATGTTCAACCCATAGAGATTCTCACTATAACACCTAGAGGGAAATCTGGCGCCACCGTCTATGGGAGTTTAAGGGGCGCCATGCCGTCATGGAAATGACGGTGTATGTGTCTGCGAGGCTTGTGTTGGCTGGTGTTGTAAGAAGGTTCGTCTAAAACGTGGATATGGCTGCACAAATAACGCGCCCTTAAAGTAAAATCTTCATAAAATGTTTCCATTCATGCATATTACATCTTTACTCACCTACAATGCATGACCAAGTGAAGAAAAGCAAGAACAGGCGCCAACTGTTTCAAAGCGAGCGCGAATCTTGTCGTCTGTCCTCCAACTTTAGCAGCCCGCTGGTACTTTTTACGTATCGTATAATTGTACATGCAATAACAAGTTTTCATAGTTCAACAAAACATGTTTTTGTGTAATAATAAAGCTAAAACAGCTTTTTACGTGCTGTTTTAGTAGAAAATGGATCATTGCGACAGACGGAACGGGGCTTGCCTGGCTCTCCGAGAACGATGCCAATCCGATGTCGCAATATACCGGCATTCCCATGCATACCACAGCGCAGCAGCGCCAGATTTCCCTCTAGGTCATATAGTGAGAAACTCTATGGTTCAACCTCTTCTGTGCCGTAGACAATCTGGATTTGCACAAATGCTTTGTATAAAAAATCTGCCAACTCGTCAGTACTTTTGATTTCATGCAACGTCTTGGATGAGCTGATTTCTTCCAAGTGTTTCGCCATAATTCTGGCAGGTAGCAGCACACATTGCATGGGGTAATATAAACAGGAACAAGATTATTATGGGGAGAAAGTTAGTGTGTGCTGAGCTCTTAAAAAAATAGCACTCCTGGCAGCTAGCCCATTGGCTTTGTCACAAAATAGTAAAGCTTACTTCAGCGATGAATTGAATGATTTTGAAAATGAAGTGATTGGCTACTTGAGCAAAGACGACCTAGATACAGTGCGATTGATTGAACGGGCAATTCGATTGTATTCACAATTTCGCGCAGCCCCATTGAAAAGCTGTGAACTGCCATCTGCAACCCCCCCCCCTTTTTTTCCATCAAGAAGTTGCACATAAGCATGCTGTTCCACTTAGCTCTGAAATGCCCATTCTATGTTACAGAACATGGCACCTGCTAAATCTTAATCGAAAATAATGAACTGTGTGAAGCAGCAATTAAATCTACAGCTGGAAAGCATTAGCACATTTTTAAATCATCCATTGTTACCAGCATTGAACGCTATGACTGTTCTAATGTAAAAGTGTGGAATTGCATGCAAAATGTGCGTACAATGTCACATTAGAAAGCTGGAGTCATGAAAATAATTGTTGGCTGCATATATTTGAACTTGAGAGTGCATTTTCTGGGTTTTTTTTAGCATGTTGTGATGGAATTCGTTTCTTCTCGCAGCAAACATCCCATTGTTCCTGTACCCTTTCCTCCACACTGTCAGCAAGACGAGGCCATTTGAATATTTACGTCTGACAAGCCTAGGTGTGATTGGCGCTTTAGTCAAGGTAAGATCCCGTTAAAGTAAGTGAGCAAAAGAAAGTGCAGGATTGCCATCTGAGAATTCTTCCATCGATGTGGTTAATACGATAGAAGGTTGTTATTGCAACTCTTGCTATTTAAGAATACCATTGGATAGGTTGCACTCCTCATCCAGTCCCAGTAAATGCTCCAATCCCAGTATGCATTGCTTGGTGGCATCTGGTGGCCCCAGATTTGAATGCACTCGGCCATGCATCAAAAATGTGGCGATGATGGTGCACAAGCCATGAAAAAGTAGTGCTAATGTCCACCTGAAACCAAAGCACACTGAAACTAAGCCAGAAGCAACAGTATGCATCATTGTCACTGTTTCATCTGCTCACGAGCAACGTGAGATATGCCGCCGGATTTGTTAGTGGTGCTTAGCGTAACAAGCAGGGTTGCCAGGTCCAAAATGTGGAAAATAGCCAAGAAACCTCAAAGTAGCCAAAAAGGTAGCCACATTATGTAAAAAACGTTGCATTTGCTTTTATTGTGTTACTGTAAAGACATTGTCCCGGCCAACGCTTAAAGCTGCTTTTAGTAAATATGGAACATACAAAGAACATTATGGAGCTTATGTAGATGACTAAACCTAACAGCGCTTTGATGAGCATGTTATATGACTAGAATATTAACGACACACTAGGAAATTATCACACAATCAGAATCTCGGCTGCAGTTCAGGTGTAGATGTTTTGAGTTTGTTTCGGAAATAATTTCTGGAGGGATATCAAAGCTGGAGCTCTTCAAGCTCCTCAGTTGTCCGAACTTTAACCTTAGAATTGAGACAAGGTCATTCTGTTTCTAACCATTATTTGCGGAATAACCGCCCAAAGCAATCGTGCTTCCCCGTGAAGCATTTAATGTGCTACCAGTTAGGTTCTACAATCTGTGGCGCAACAATGTGCAGTAGACTTGATGCGGAATGTCTATGTGAAGATGGCACATGCTGCAACGTCGCTGCTGCGAAATCTATTGCGTGAAATGAAAGCACTCGCATTGGATTGACAATGATGATGGACCAGCTTGAAAAGATTTGAAGTGCTGTGGTCGTATGGTGGCCTAAATATTTACTGAAGTTCCTGCATAGTATGAGCTACACGTATTTCTATTCAATTTTCACAATAGCTTTCAAAGTAGGCAGTAAGGTAGCCCAGTAGCCAAGGCAAATTTTTTCCCACCAACAGCCTAAAAAAGTAGCTACTTTGGCACGAAATAGCCAAATCTGGTAACCCTGATGCCAAGTGCATCGTAACACATACTCCTGTTGTAAGGTAAAATAGGAGCTGATATGTCAGGTGCAGAAGTGTGTTCCAGTGGCAGGATAGTGAGGGTACCAATGTCCATAAAGTGTGTCGGTGGCATTAGTGAATCTCTAACTCGGTTGTCAGAACAGCCAAGCTAGACACATTACATTTTTCTTTTTAATCATTTCTCGACTGGCCACGGCCCTTTTCACCACAATGCTCGGCTCTGTCCGTCTCCATTTCCACGAACTAAATTTGGTTACATTTACGAGTGTTGCCGAAAGTGCAAAGCATCCTTGTAAAGAACTGCAGTGTGATTCACTGCAGATGCTACGTCCTTCTGGCCATGGTCTGACTCTTGCATACCTTGATGCAGTGCAGTAGGACCTCGTGGATAAAATTCCATTTGGTACAATTTCCCGGTGCCAATGTTTGCAATTGAGAACACACAAAACGACCCTATACACTTAAGCTTCCTTTTTACCGGTTGATACATTCTCGGTGAACACTATCTTTTGGCACCAATGTTCATTACATTGCCGAACTGCAATCCTATAAATACGTTTTCCAGCCTCTACATCCAATGTAAACAAGGCAAGGCACGAGGCACGCGTGATTGAGAACAATAGTTATGACTGCCGCAACTTCCCTGCAGTACTTGCCTGCCCGTGTCATGCGAAAACACTAGTGTGCACTCTGTTTCCTATTCCAGTGCCAGCAAATATTGTCGGTCATGCATGCCGCATTCCAGAACTTGCAGAAAATAAGTAACCCCATACAATTCATTCAAAAAGTAATCGTTTACTTCTAAGTTACTTTCCTGCAAACCTTTTGAACATTGCACAAGAGCAGTAAATAGAATGAGCTGTCCTGGCACTTTGTGTGCATCCTGTGCAGGCCTTTGCACATTGTTACCTTTCACTAACATTTGCTTTTCAAAAGTCTTGTTGGTCATCTTGCCTCGTTTTTGTTGTGAAGACATCAGCAGCAACACTGAAAACTTGCTCAGTGTGTGCACTGGGGAGTTAGGACACTGTTGTAATGTACAGACCTCTTGTGCTCAAGATTGTCGTTACTCAGTATCTGGGTCCTTTATGAAGCGCAGCACATCATTGTTGTAAGACTTTGAGAAGGCACTCTAAGTTGGGTCAATGAAAAGCTGAAAAAGTTGTCCGTATGCAATTTCTTGGCCTTAACGTCCGAAATGGCTGCTGCTATCTAGACGTACCAGCAAGCAGGGTGTTGGAACGAAATGGTTTTCATTCCACTTGTAGTTTCTTTACACTGGAACAAGTTTTGTTGCGGTTCTGCTATGGAAGGGGGGGGGGAAGAAAAAGACAAAATCTGTAACGGCTCATAAGTTTTTTGTTTGCATGCAAAAATTTTCAAACCAAAGTAGCGATAAGAACACAGTACTAGTATTTATATTTCTCAATAGATGAATTGTGAATCCTCAGATGCTCAGTGCCTTGAGTCAAAGCACTGAGCATGGTCTCGGAAGCAGCATGTCCATCGAGTGTACTCGCCAAAATTCGATACCGCTGTTCCGATAAAACGAACTTACACGAACAATAAAGCTTTATCAACAAAGCATTGTACCCGTAGGAAACAAAAAAAATTTGCTGTTCAGCGCGCAAGCCCTGGGTTTTGCTACAGTGCCAACCTGCTAGTGCACTGAGCAGCAGGCTTAGATTAGTGAAATGCTCGACTGGCTATCACTCGCACTATCCCTACCCGAGATACGCGCTAATGCTGAAGTGTGTGCTAATGCTGACGTTGCCTGACACCAGTTGTTTCGGAGTGCTGACTTTCCCCTTGAACCAAAAACCACTAAAAAATATTGCGGTTTCACTCTGACACAAATAATGAAGTACGTTTCTGTTATGTTTTCGTTTCAGTCCAAAATAGTTTGTTTCTTTTCGTTTTTTGTTTTTGTTCCATTGCGACGCAAGTAGCCAGTAGCTGGTGGAGTGCTAAGATACGCGTTCACAAGAACATACGCATCCGCAAGGCTACTGCATGGCAAAATCTCATGCTCTCTGTAGTTCACATCAAATGCAATTTCTCAAAGCTGTGTAGCCTGTTGCACCTTCTCTCGTCAATAAAGTACTAACTGGTTACATATACCGTATTTACTCGCATAATGATCGCACTGTCTTGTCAAAGAAATTGACGCAAATTCAGGGGTGCAATCATTACTCGGGTTAAATTTTCCGCTAGAAGAAAAAATTCTTTTCTTGCCGCATTTGCTGTGGATTGACATGTCAACAAACAGGCAGATGCCGCTGTATGCGGGATGCAAAAACAAAAATGGCGGGTGGCAGAGCAAGCTGAACGCGATTTTCTTTCCTCTCGTGAGTACATTATGTGCATTGAAGCAGTTTCTTCCGTATCAGTAATGAATAATATAGTTAATATCGGCAATTCTGTGGTAATAACTTAGCCATGTCCACTTTGAGGGGAAAGAAACGGAGATGGGCATGCTTAGCTGCCAGTGACATAGAAACATGTGGCGGCCATGCTGCGAGAACTGCGGCATTTGTCTTCACTACTATCCTAATGCAGCACGTTTCCGCTAAGGGTGGGCGAATATCTTAGCTGTGTTACAAGCGTCAGCGTATGAATAGGGTACACTTCTAGCATATCGGTGCGAACGCGGCTACTATCGTTGCCGCTCGTGATTTGCTGTGTGCCCATGAGTGCAGACAAGAGGAATTGAAAGGCACCTTTTTTGTTGTTGTTGTTGTTGACCACAACCATTATAAAGCATACAAATAATAAAGCCAAGGCAAGTTTGGTTGTAGCTTTTCTTTTTTCATGGAAGTGTGGAAAGTGACGAAAGGAATGAAATGGGGCATCTGCTTAAGAATGTTTGGTGCGTGCAGACTGCTTGGTATGTCTTGAAAAGTCGTTTGCGTAGCATTCGTCAGCATTCGACAGATGGTAAGTGCGATCATGGTAAGTGTGACACACGACATATTGCTGTGGCAAGTTCAGGGTGCGATCATTACACGAGTGCGATCATTATGCAAATCAATACAATAATTGGTTACCTAAAGTAATTGAATTACAAACATTTCAAAGTAATTTACTAAACTACAAAATATGTGATTACAGTTAAACCTGCATCTAACGAAGTTGACAAAAGCTCGCAATTTTTTGTTATATGCAGGTTTTCATTACATGCAGGTTTCGTGAAGGCTCGTACGAATGATGCAGAAACGAAACCAAATGTCTCAAGATATCCGTGAAGGTGAACTCGCCCTTCAAGCATTGATTTTACAGCGGAAAACTGCGTAATTTCCGCTTGCTTCTTCTGCACAAGTGAAGGCACAACACGCCGCTCCAAACAAGCTAAACCGTGTAAAGCTCCTTGATCGTCGCGCGAGCCGACGAAACGGCGCAAAACCTCCATTGCGTTCATCATCTCCTTTGCGGTAGGCATGTCACACGGATCCGCTTCGCAGGCACCATCATCACTGCCATCGGGATTTTCCACGCTTTCAGCTACTGCTGCATCAGTCATTTCTTCTGTAGCCACGGCGGCGTTGTCGGCAAACAAAAAGTTGCTCAATTCAACGTCGTCGGGTACAGCACCGTTAGTTCGTAGTTCGTTCCATGCTTCGGCCACATCAGACGGAATGGAAAGGTCTTCCTCCTCCTCCTCGTCGGCACCAGCCTGTGCGTTTTTGGCTATTCCGGCCTTTAAAATGCAATTCACAATAACTTCTACCCTGACCTCTTGCCAGGAGGCAGCAAGCATCTCGACTGTTTGATAAATGTCAATCATCTCCTGTTCCAGACGGATGTCAAGAAGTATCCTCAGGATTAGTTGGTGCCGGTAACAGCATTTAAAACTGTTATGACCCCTTTGTTCAGGGGTTGTAGTATTAGGGACGTGCAGTTGGCTGGGAAGTAATGCAGTGGTGCGCCGAGCAATTGTCCAGCAGTAGGCAAACTTGACAGCCTTGCTGCTTGACGTCCTGGTTAAATTCCTTTAACCTCTCGGACAATATTGGCCGAGTCATCCATGGTTTGGATTTCGCCACATACTGCACGGGCATACGCTTTGTTCCCTTAAAACACCTGGGACAGGCACTTTTGCCGACAACTAGCGAGACTCGCTTGTCTGTGCCGTCGAGGTTGGTGTGCAGCATAATTGTTATGCGGAGCTTGCTCTGCTTTTCGCCGCGGCAGTCATCGCCTTTTAATGCTAGCCTGTAACCCGGAAGCATTTGATAAGATAGAGCTGTCTCGTCGGTATTGTAGATCTCGGCCGCCTCGAAGCGACTCAGAATTCCAGGCAGCTTGTCAGCCACCCACGAAGCAGCAGCATCGCTGTCTGTGGAGGCAGATTCGCTGCCGATTACTCTTCCGACGACGCCGTGCCGGCTCCTGAATCCCTGCAGCCACCCGTTGCTGGCCTTGAGATCGTCATGGCCCAAGGTACACGCAAAATCCTCTGCCTTCTGTTGTAAAATCGCACCACTTACGGACACATTTCTGGCTCGCGTGTAAAAACCATGTGAACACTGCCTTGTCCACATCAATGTATGGGGACAACCTCAGTCTTTTTTTCTTCGAGTTTGTTCCCGACTCCACTGTGTTTCTGATGCTGTGTTCCGCACTCAAAATCGTTGATAGGGTGCTCGCTGGAAGGCTGAAATGGGTGGCCATGTCCTTCTTCTCACCCGTGGAGGCTGCATTTAAATTGCGAGTTTGTCTTCAAAAGACAGAACTTTTCGTTTTCTGGCAGTAGAACTCGTCACGACCAACCGACGACGCAGTTACAAGCGAAGACACACGACTACACGCCGACAGGCATGCCTAGCACTTCCAAAACAAGTCGGACGAACCAGCACCAGAGCACAGTTGACACACGCACACGTGCAGACACAGAACAACACGCAAAATGGCGAATGCAACGCATTGTTGTTCGTCCCTCCCCCCTCCCCCTTTCCCCACCCTGGCAATTAAAGAACCGGCCATCAGCGTTGCTTTTAAAGTGAATTCTTGCACAGAAGTGTGTCTAAGCCATTGAAACAAATGAAAATCGCAAAATAAGAATGCTTGTCAAATCCATACAAAAAAACATTCTGCAAAATAAATCGACTGCTGCTGCAAATGCTACCTGGTGTCATGCTAGACAAGCAAAGCCTGAAAATGCTGCCACGTTAGGCATGGAACGGCACTAGCCGCCACAATCATCATCCTCATCGCTAACTTTGCTCGGTCGCGGCGATTTCGGGCGTTCGCGTAGCTGCTGGCTCCTTACAGTATTAATATTCACTAACCTAGTGCATTTCTTTGGGCGAATTTTCGTTAAAAGTGCAAAAAGTAATGACTGATCAGCTTTGCGAGTTCGTTACATCAAGGTTAACTGCCGCAACGCATTCGTTACATCGAGGTCGAAAATATATGGTCTTCAATGGGGGCAGCGTTGGGGAATTCAAAAACTTCGTTAAATCCAGGAATTCGTTACAGAGGTTCTTTATATCCAGGTTTAACTGTATAAGTAATCAGTTACATGTAACTCATTACATACAAGTCTGCCGTATTCACAGCTATTGCCGCCAACCCTATCGCGATAAGCACATTGGTTTATCTGCTTGACAGATAGGCATAGTGGCGTTAGAAGTGTACTGCATGCATTCAACAGGTTGCATTGGCTGGATAAGCTGTATGCTACCCTCATGCATCGTGCTCAGCCAAAAATTGCGCGGGCACACGAACTGCTCACTAATTCATTGCACTTGCAACACGTGCATTGGTCTGTTTGACAGCTGCGAGGACAGCTTCTTTCTCTCAAGAAGCTGAATGCACTCAAGGTCTTGGACCACAACCTGAAAAGAAAGTGCATAGGCAGTGAGTGTGGGCTGCCAGTGCAGACTGTCGGCATGCACAGCCCGCTTGGCCAGTAACCTTGGCTTGGTCAGTGTAATGCGTTTTGGGTCAATGTTCGCCTGCGGGTGCTAGGACAACAGCCAGCTGACATACCTTGATGCATGCTGTCTTTCTGCACTGTAAATTCTGGAGATGAACGAGCGCATGTGGGGTGAGCTGAGGAAGCTGGCAGCTTCAGTGCACACCTATTGTTGGTTGTCACAAGATCTGCTGAGTTCTGGAGATGCAGCGTAGCTGAAATGTTGAAGCAGGAGACAGCATAAAGTACTTTTCTTTGGGCAAGCGCAAATGCTCCCAGTGCTCCTCATTACTCCGGTGTTATGACAGCAAGTGCTTGCGGTCATCACACTGGAGCACAGCACCATATATTTATGGTGCTCGGACAAGTGATAAATAAGCACAAAAGAACTAAAGAAATTACTCGTTTACTCGATTTTGCTCGTTTGAAGCTGCAGTGTGGCATTTTTAAGGGTTCCCTCTTGCATGTCTTCGAAATGGAGGCAATATTGAATTAAATATGGAATTTAGGCCAGGACTTGTGGAAGTTGGACATGCTCTTGGGAAGGTGTGTTGGCCCCAACACAACACATTATGTCAGCGATTCATGAAACGGACTTATAGACTCTACCAAATTGTGGTAATTACTTCAGTGAGCAGTGTCAACAGTGGCTTGTAGCCTCTTTTGTTCAGAATAAAATAGGAAAAGAGGGTCGCCCTTTTGCTGTATACATATAATGGTCGGCTGTAGTGCAACTTTTCAAGGCTTGGTGCATACATTATAATTATGGTTCTGCATTTGTGGGTACGTATACTTCTTAGTTTTTATTTCCACCTGAAAATTCACTTTTTTCCCCACGAATATAATTCATTACATAAACATCCACTGGCTTGAATTTCGGTGGATTATTTTTACTTTGAGGTTGCCTGATATTTGTTTCTGAATACACTATATGGTTCACCAGTTTTGTTAATGAGGATCTGCAGTCGTACAGCACATTTCATCGTCAAACTAGTTGTTACATTCAATGCACAGAATAGCAAAGATATTGAGCAGCAGCTTAGCAAGGACAGAATGCCATATGTGACTATGCAGGAATTAGAGTGAACTTGATATTCGAGCACAAATGAAATGGGTCATCATTTGTAACATTATGCTGCAGGCACAAAGCACCAAAGAATAATATAGAAAGAAGTGGCCAGGTAGATAAGATTCTGCATTGCCATCAGCAAGCTTGCCCAGTTTGCTGATGCCCACAGAGGCTGCAACACAGACTACAAGCAAGGACCCACGCCATGGCTGCCCCGATGCGCCTCTGCGTATCCCCTTCCCTCCCCACTACATGTGTGTGTTGCAGCAACAGGTGAAACGTGCGCAAATAAAAAAAAAATTCTGTAGAAAGTGCTTGGGCTACAGGCACAGGCATGAACTTGACCTCGTGGAACTTCTTGCATGGAGTAAACTTGCGCTCATTTACCATTTTCGCTTAAAACCAAATTCGTGCAAGAATATTATGAAGTTCCTGTTTGTTGTACTTAAACCACAAAATGCTGAACCCTATACTCTTTTGTACATAGCAGGCAACACTGTGAAGACTAGACCTCTGCTGCTACATGCATCTGCAACCAAAAAAATTAAACATAAAATTGAGTGTCGCATATTAAAAGAAGAAAATAGGTGTGTGCCACGTAATTCTATGTCAAATTAAGTCTCTTACTTCTACGTCGCAATATGTGACGTACTTGTAAGGCGTTGACGTTCTATCCGACACCAAACCAGCAGGGTGGCATTTCTGCGACTGTCGCCACAGTGCATCACTTGCACTTGCGACCAAGACGTATATTGTGAGTTGCCTACTGGATGTGCAAAAATGCAGAAGTACCATATTTGCATGAATATAACGAGTTTCTTTCGATATTTTCAGCCTTGGTCTCGCATTATATTCCGCTTCCTGACATGGATTTTTGTAATATTTGTTTTTCTGTTTCAAAGAGACAAAGTCCCTCACACCCCCCCCACTGCGCCTTATTTATGTGCAACTGCACTAATATGTTATATGACGTAAAGTGACACTCAGAAGTTGCAATGGTAGTATTTTCAGTGGTTATCTTGTAGCAAACGTTGTAGATCAAGAACTTATTTGCAAAACGTGGAGTGAGATTTCAAAGACTGCACCAGTTGCATAGCTACTGCAGCGTTACCTGCAATCTATGAAACATACTGCGAGTATAATAATTATGAACTTTTGGCTCGCTTGCTTTATTTAAAAAAGAGAAGAAAAAGAGAACGATCTTTTTTATGTGATCAATCCACATATTTCTTGTTAAAAATATTGGATAACACGAAAAATTGACAAATAAAGATATACAGTTGCCATTGGGCTTACCCTGCATGCAGAGCACTTATCGCATTACTTCTCGCGAGATGTTTGTAGAAAAGTGGGCATTACAAGTGAAACATTTTTGCGTCTGTTATAAACTGAAGCAAATTTGACTAAACAAATACCGTACTGTATTTTCTGCAACTTTCACTTCTAGATAAGTGAAGTGTTGGATTATGGTGGAGCAAATAAAAATATCCCTACCAGACATGGTGCTTCTGCAGTAGAAAGTACACATGTGGTTGATAAGTTTGCCTGCTTCTGTTATGGAGAAGTGATAGGGCTTCATGTTGTAAGTCTTACTGACATAGGCTGCTAAGCAAGGCAGTGGATGAGGCCCACAGGGGCAGGGAGAGTGATGCTTCTGTAACTCCTCTAGACACAAGTCCTGAAGTTTCGTACTGCAGGGTGAATAGATGATGCAAAGACTCGTACTTCCAGAACCCATAAAGCAATATTGGCTTTGGCGTGTTTGTTAACTTTCTTCTCCAGATGCGTTTTTTTTTTTTTGTCAACTGCAGGTATGAACACAGTGTCTTAGTGTTGTGTAGAGCGTGTGAAAATATATACCGGCTCGCAGCGACTGCAACTGAAGTGCCAGGTACTTTGCAGTTGACTGGCTACGACTTGACCACCAACGATGAAGAGAGTGGCTTCCAACAGTACAGGCTCATGTATAAGGGAGACGAGGTGCCCAATCCACTAGCTATGCTGCACAGGCTAATTATGTTCATGTGCAACAATGCTACCACACACCTGACAGACATCCGTTCCGAGCGCCCGGTATTTGGAACACAGACTGCCAGCTCTTATGGCATTTGAAACATCAACCTCTTCTTCTGTGTTTAATTAAAAAAAAAAATTGTTTTTTTTTGTGCCACTGTATTTATTGTAGCTACGTTTCTTTTTCTTTTCTTCACTTTTTAAATGAATAAAAGGGGTCCGTTTCATGCATGTCTTTGAAAGGCAATTCGCACCTACCTTGTGCTTATTCCTTTCTGTGGAACAGTCAATTAAAGTTTGAGAGCGTGAGAGTTCTCCAGTTCAAGTATCATGGGAAAAAGAAAAAAAAATTAAAACAAGCAAAGGCAGATTTAATTAGTTTTATGGTCACTTGAATTGTTTGGTGTAATCGAAAGACCTGCTGTTGCATGTGTCATGACGTTAATTGTGAACTCTAGTTGAAGAAAAAGCTTTTAGGAAACTGTTTTGCTCTTCCATGCTGTTCTCTGATATACCAGATGCTTGCAAGTGTCCAGCATTGTAGTGCACTGCGCTCGGAAATAGCTAGAGTGTTACCTGGTGAAAAAAGGAAAGGAAAGGTAGAATGATAAGGCATAGTATGAGAGTCCAAATGCTTTAATTGAGTTAGTCTTGCAAGAAACTTGGGTGAAGTTTCAGTAAAGTCTTTCTTGCCACTTTTGTCCTTTCAGAAAATGGCAATAAAAATGTAATGGCAGCAAAACACTAGAAGGCAGCATTTAAGTTTACATGGCGGCACAAGATGTTTTATGCCTCCAGCAAGAACTGGCAGTCTGTGGCTCCATCATGGAGTGTTCAAAGCTGGACACTTGCAGCTGTGTTTGTAGCTGCACCATTGTGCGGCATTTTGCTTCAACTCGGCTCCATCTGAAACAGCAGGCCCTGCATGTGGCAGAGCTGTCCATCTTCAGCTTCCATTAAACTCTCTCTTCCCTTGACAAAACTAGTTGCTGCTTTTCACAAAAGCCCCGCGGTGATTCGTGAGCTATAGTTTTGCAGTCCGGCGCTCAATGGCTCAAGAGTGTAGGGGTATTTCTAAAACTAGTCATTTCAATAATTGCCGACAAGCATTGTTTAAGCAAAATAACCATCTCAGTTGAAAAAGAGTGTTGAAATTGAGGTGAAGTTGAGGGATGGTAAACATCTAGAATTTTTGTGAGGAGGACAAGGATTCAGCAAACCAGCAGCTGCGATTACATTGTGGTTAGTGCAGGACAAGCAGGAAGAGTAGTTGGAAAGCCTTCACTCAGCAGTAAGTGTTAAGAGTGATGATGTTTACCATTACAAGAAATGTTGAGTAGTGCTGACTTTTGTTTTCACCATTTCATGCTCCTTGGCATGTTTTGAAGTCTCGATACGTTGGCAGCTTGTGCTGTTTTCCAGCCTTTGCGGTGACTCTCTGGACTCTCTGCCACTTATGGTTACTTGCTGCTGTTGAAGCCTCAGTTTGGGGAAGTGAAACCATATGTGTTGCTCTGTTCTTGTTTGGATTTGGTGCAAAGTGGTCAAAAGTGATTGTTTGTCCTGAATTTTCTCATGCAATTGCTTGTGCTTTTTCTGATCAGACTGATGAGCAAGAGGTGATCAACTTCCTCCTGTCGACAGAGATTATTCCGCTCTGCCTGCGGATCATGGAGTCTGGCAGTGAGCTCTCCAAGACGGTAAGGCTTCCGATACATGTTCACAGAATCCCTTTGAAGTCCGAGGCAGCTTGAATTGTAAAATTAAAGTGAAGTTATCTAGCCAAGCATATGTTGTCACTGCAGCATGGCTGAGTATGGCAAATGCCACACACGGTGCACAGGGTAATAAATGCATTGCAGTGACGAAACGAGATAATCCAAGGAAACGGCGAAGCCGTTGGGAGATATTGCGAAGAAATTTCAGAGCTGAAAAGCCGAATTAGCAAAGAACATCATTCGCCCTGTTAGCTTGTACATGAAGAAAGGGCACTGTCCAATCATAGTAGTACCCTCATTCATGCTGAGCTTGCGTATTGCTACCCGCCGTGTACCTTGCTCCAAACAAGCCTTCATAGGGCTTCTCTACAGTCTCTGTGCTGTGTCTTGGGCAACATACATACTTAGATGAAGATGTGTGGAACAGTCACTGGTGTGTAATGTTCTGATTGGTGGTAATTGTTAACTCACAGTACAGCTGCTGACCATAACAGGTTTTAAATGTTGGAGCTTTAGAGTATTCAGGGTTTTGTAATTCAAGCACCCATACCAAGAGAGTATTTGAAGAGATTTTCTATATCTATAAAGGGTGAATGCAGAATAAGCGAGTGAATGAATGAATGATTGCATATAGTTGAACCTTGCTACAATGAACGCCGCTTCAGAGAAATTTCCACTACATTAAAGTAGTCTCATTTTCTTGACGTAGGTCTATAGGGCTCTCGCCAAAATGCACACTTCTTCGTGTGTCATGCTGCCTCAATGAAATTTTTATGGAGTACCAAGCGTGAAGATATTATTTATGTGCAGGAAGTCGAAAACTGTTTAATTTGACACATAAAAAGACATCCATGAAGTTTAAATCATGGGTTGGTCCCATCAGAAACTGCTGCCGATCACCAGTTCTCACCACACTGCCCGAGCATGCAAGTTGCCATTGCTTGATAGTGACAGTGATACGGTTGGTCGAAACCGCTGGTGTATATCACGACCACCCATTGCACAGCATGTGATGCATCGACATGAAGCTGATGCATATCAAACATGTGATCTTGATGCCCTTGACTGTGTGACACTGCCAGTTGACGCTGTGTCGCACAAACTCGGTTTGGAGCTTCCTGCTGTCAAGTGTCCATTATGTGCAGTAAAGTCAACAAACTTTCTAGGTATACACGGTAGGTATACATGAAGCCATGTATACACGTAGGTAGGGATGGCCGATCGCCAGTGCACCCAAGGTTTGCTTCAAGAGCGTGGCTGTCAGTCCAGCCTTTGCCTGTATTCTCATGCCCAATCGCTAATGTGTTCTATTGGTACAAACCCTTTTAAATATCAATTTCCTGCACCTGCAATACCCACCAGCTAGGCCTAACAAGCACCGCTTCAATGGAGCCAGTGAGCAAAATTGCAGTTTGTTGCTGAGTCGACGAAACTGTCTTCACAGCTGCCATACAGCATTAGAACGGCCGAGGAATCACCTCTATAATGAAAGTACAAGTACGGCCTACAGCCTGAATGGCGGCTACTTCGTTTGCAAGCACCATGTTTCCGATATTGCATGCACAGATCAGGTCTGAAAAAATGAGTGACATGCCCATGCAGTGTCTGAAAAATGAGGCATCTGAAAAATTGGTTGCCAGCAGTAGTATTTATTTCACAGCAAGAAAATTTTGTTTAGAGAGGTTTGACTGTACATAAAATTTCTGCATCACTATTAGCAAAGGGGGTTATCTATTGCTGCGCATGATCTGCAATTTCCACATATTAATGGGTACAGTAGTAGTAGTAACATTCTTGTAAAGGTTTCACGTAATTGCTGCGTGTCTGCAGAGCAGTGATTCTCCTTTGTGCCATATTTCAGGTTGCCACTTTCATCCTGCAGAAGATTTTGGTTGATGAGACTGGTCTTTCGTACATCTGCCAGACGTACGAACGTTTCTCTCATGTAGCCATGATCCTGGTAAGTTACTATTTTGTGACCTTTCGTTGTGGCTTTGAGTCAATTACAAGACCTGTTTATTCATTTCTACATTTACCATCCTTGCACCTACTGTGGCTTTTGCTAGTGTATCAACTGCCAAGCCTTTGTGGAAATGTGGTCATATTGTGCAGGGCAAGATGGTTCTGTCTTTGGCCAAGGAACAAACTGCACGCCTGCTAAAGCACGTGGTCCGGTGCTACCTGAGGCTGTCCGACAATCCAAGGTTTGTGGCATTGTGTCGGCTATTTATGGAATGTGTGTGCCACAGTGGCTCAATTGTTGGTTGTGTTCTATGCTCTGGTGGCCACATTCCAAAGAGGGCACAGTCCAAGAACACACTTGTACTTAGATTTAGGTGCACGCTAGAGAACTTCATGTAATCTGACATGTTTCTGAAGACCTGTGTTTGCAATGTGCACGAGTGATGAGAACAGGCACCTACGGGAGTGTATGGAGGTGAACATCGAGCTACACTGTATTACAGCGATAGCCGTAATTCAGGTCTTCCAGCTGCATTCGTGGCATTGCTGTGGGTTGTACTAGGCCACGTGGACAGGGAAGAAATGGGTACGCAAGTGGGGAAATATTTTTCGAATGGTGGCTTATACTGCTTAATGGGAACAGATACGGAATGTGTTTTAGTGCCCCTTTGTGACCAAAGCCCACCTGCTGTGTTCGTGCAACACTTGCAGGGCTCGCGAAGCGCTGCGCCAGTGCCTGCCAGACCAGCTGAAGGACAACACATTTGCAAGCTGCCTGCAGGATGACAAGTCCACTTCACACTGGCTGGCCCAGCTGCTGAAGAACCTGGAGACAGCACCAGTCACAGACCCCAGGCTTACCTACCAGGGGAGCCTTCCTTCCCAGTAGCCCCTCGTCATCAACATCCAGGATGGCAGGGCAAGGTCACCACAAAGCCCCGCCGTCACTGGGAACCGAGTTTGTTGAAAGCAGCTGTAGTCTTGGCATCATTTGCTCGCATGTGATTTGCGTCTGCTCGATGTTACCTTGGCAGACACTGAATGTGACATCCTGCAAAGCAGGAGTACGAGGGAAGGCTGACTGGGTGCACAGTCTCCTTCTAGACTTTTTGGATTGCTGTGGCAGCGCATGCATATCACTGCTCGCTCATGTCATTCTGAATGTACACAGTCAGTGTAGGTTGAAGCACGGCTGACCTGTTGTCTCTTTGCTGTCCAAAAGGTCTTAGAAGACAGTGGTTACTCGTAACAACAGTGACATTCAACCAACCTTGCATCTGCCATAATGTTGTGATGTTCTTGACAGTAGCCAGAAATACGTCGTTCACAAGAGCTACGCAATTTCCCAAACACTATTGAACAACTTTGTTTGAAAAATTGGGCAGCTATGTGTGACAATGTCAGACAAATGCGTGTAAATTTTCAGCTAAGCAGCAATTGCCATGTGATATTGTAGTGTCCCCCTAGGTGCCACTGATGTGGTTGTCAGTTCAGCTGGCACAGGTTCAAAATTGTGAAAGGGACATCCGTTAAACTGAAATATGCAGTAATCTTCTTGTGTTGCAGCTTTTGTGACCCTTCTGCATGCCCAGTGTTTAGGAGTTAGTCATACATGCCTTGGTGCTCACCTCTAAGGCAACCGAGGTTAGCCTGTCTTTTGTCACAGTGCTTGGAAACATGCAATCATCTTGCCCGTTTCCCGGATGTGTGGCAATATTACCTATGTGGATTCTTGTTGAGCTAAAAGACAGTCTCTGTCATCCGCCAATACATGTTAGTGGCTCTTGAGTTTTAAGAAAACTTGCTTTACATTATGGTAAAAGAGGATGCCTACAACAGGCAGATGTTGAGATTGAGGTGCGCCGTTCTGTAGCACAAAACAAAAGGATAACTTTGGAACAGTCCACACAAAATGTGGAAAGTAACAACTGTTTAATTTTAGAGGAGACGGTGCTGCACTTCTAGCTATGCATAGTTTAAAAATCCTCATGAAAAAATCGTTGAAATGTATTCAGAGACACACATGCAAGATTTTGCCAAGCCCCAAAAGAATCCATGTGTGCGTTGCTCTCCTGTCATTTTAAGTTATACACTGCATAGGATCTATTCTGCAATAGTGTAGTAGATGGTCTTGTAGATGGGATATACCTGAAAATTGTTGGAGGAATGTGTGCGTGCATTAGTTTTTTCTCTACAAAGGGCTTGTACATGTGCCTCGAGCTTTTCTACATAGCTAAGGGTACAGCACCATTTGTTCCTGCAGTGAGATTTTGTTAGTTTCCACTGTGTGTGTATTGTCCACAGTTTTCCTTTTTTTTTTTTTTTGACGTTTTGTGTGCTGAATGAGCACTCCTAAATTCAGTTTGTGGGTCGCCACAGAAGTGATTTGCTAAAACTCAAAAATGTGCAACTAGCCCAATTTGCCAGCTCAATAGGCAAATATTGTTTTATTGGATAATCAAAAAGAAGGGATCAAGTTTTACTTCAGCACATTGTTGGTTGCTTAGAACCACATGACCTGTAATGTGCTATCCTAGTTGCATGTGCTGCCCCTATGACAGCTCTCTTTGAACCACTCTGTCTCCATGTAAATAGCGTAACTAAGTCTAACGTGCCACAAGCTCAGCCAAATGTAATGAACTTACAAATTTTTTTAAGGATCTATAGGTGGTGGATGTATTGCAAGAGTAATGTTACCACGTAGGGCTGAGCACAGGTCCTATATCTTCCTTCTTTGTACATAACTTGTCGCAATGTAAGTCTGTTAGTCATTACACAAGAGATTTATCTGAAAATTGAGGCTTCCCTGGTCTCTGGTGGTAAGGAAGAACAAGAATGGAAACAGGGATTGTGATGCTTTTTCGTTTCCCTGTAGCTTCACTTTGCTGTCTTTCTTTGTTTAGCATAAACTTGGAGCATGTGCCCCTAATTTACTTACTTTCTCAAGCCTGCACAGTTGCGGGTTTTGTTGTTGCAAACAAATGTTTATGTACACACTATGTGCAAGCTTCAAGAGCAAATAAGGGCGAGCACATCCTGTGATTCGGTCTTTTATACTTCATTGTATGTTTTGGGTGTCGGGATGCTCGAGTGTGCACCATAGAGCATTAAAAACAATGTATGCATTTAGTTAGGATAAGCTTTAGTCGAGCCTCTTTTTCTATCCTTAGCTTCATCTCCACATCTAGTTTTCAGCAACGACTTCATCTTCCTGAGAGGGCTATCCCGGTGCCCTAGCTATGGCCTCCTCCTCAAGGATTTCTTGACTTAGTTAATGCTTAGGCCAGATATGACTACCAGGAAGGCTTGCATTTTCATTTTTATGTTACGGATGGCACACTGTATAAATGTTTAACACAAATTTCAAATGGTAGGTGGTAAAGTGTTATGAATTGTGGTGTGGAACGTGGATGAACTTCAATATGGCTGGATAAGAAGTTAATTATGTGAATGGCTTTTAGACCTTGACTCTTGGGATGCAAAACAAGAAAGCAATGTAGGCAATTTTTCTTTGTAAACATTTTTTATGGCTTGTATCTATATGCGCAGGTGTACAGTTTTACATGTACAGTCCTCTAGCGCTTAATATTCATGTCATTACTTAACAGTGAATGCTAGGTGAAAAATAATTGGGTGGTTTCTTATACTTTCATTTTTCTGGAGTCAATATGATGAGTGTTAATTACATTTTGCAGGCCACTCAGCTGGTATGGCAGACAAAAACACCTAGAGAAGTTATTTCATTTTTGACTACTTGTTATTTGTCACCCTTTGGTCACCTTGTGTATGATGCCTTTATTTTTTTACCATTTTGTTGGAAGCTGACCAGGGTGCGGATAATTGTAAAAAGTGTGTATTTTTTTGAAATTGTAATTACTTTTGCATATCAGAAGTACTACTGTTGTTGTATTCATAAGCCACTGATGGTGTTTTCTCTTTATCCCAGCCAACAGCTTCATCCTTGCTAAGCTTTTGTACCAGTGGTAGGGAGTGAAGTGGCCTGCCACTTGTCCACTCCAGATTGCCAGTAGTACTCTGCTACTCCACTCATTCTCAGGCTTCCAAGGTTTCACAGTATGGAAAGAAAACTGGGCCATAACATGACGTAGTCAAGGAAGCATCTTTGCGTTACAATAATGTTACCTTTGTGCTCTTGTCTTTAGCTGTAATGATTGTGTGAACAATGCATTTTGAGGTGTATTGATATTCTGGACTGATAAGATATCAATTGACGGCGCACATTGAGGCACAATTTACTGGTGCTTAGTGTTACCTTGAGTGTGGTGATTTCATGTGTGTGTTTGTGTGTCATACATCTCTGGTGTCGTGGAGCTTGTTAGTGTTGTGAGAGATATATCTGTTTGTACCAAAGAGGCACTTGCCACTGCCATCAGAATGTCATACAAATTGTGATGTGTAAACTTTTGATGACTTTGAAGTGACCTAGAAGTGGGTGCTCTGAATTGGAAATTGCACACAAAAATCATGAGAGCATAAATTGCATTCATACAGGGCAGTGAATAGCCACTACTAGCAAGTTCTGCCCCTTTTCCAGTAATGAACAGCATGGGGGGCTTGCAATTGACTTTGATTTTCACAAGAATCTCAAAATAACAGACGCCTTTTGGTATTTTGATTAGTTGAAATGGGCTCATGTCAGTGTCACTCTAAATTGTGAGAGCTGTATTATAGAGCATCTTCATTGTTTTGCATGTAAACGATGGCATTATACATGCCTGCTTAAATCACAGCGTATTGGTTAGTGTCCTGGTATGTGCTCTATGCTGTTTGTGACCTGCATGCCAGTAGGCAAATGATCTATCAATAGCTTGTACATGTTATTAGTTTTTTTTCTCATAAATATCAACCAAAAATCAAAGTGCTTGCACATAGCAAAACTTGAAAGACATGCCAGATGTCATTGTGAAAAGTTTCTAGTGTATTTAGGCCGTCATCTACACGAACGCACAAATGTAAAACTTGTGTCTTTGTTGACAGCACCTGTCTCTTCATGTATTGGAATTCTGGCTGTTGGGTTTGCTCGTCAATGATTTCGTGCACTCTTTGTCGACAAAGAATGTATGCCAGAACATTGTACTGGTTGCCGATAAGCAGGCTTACAAAAACTGGA
Source organism: Dermacentor andersoni (assembly GCF_023375885.2). Lineage (NCBI taxonomy): Eukaryota > Metazoa > Arthropoda > Arachnida > Ixodida > Ixodidae > Dermacentor > Dermacentor andersoni. The sequence goes on from NC_092815.1 coordinate 99,322,587, forward strand.
TGCCTTCTTTTGAGTGTTGTCGTGAGCTTGTGGTGTTTCTTCTGCATCCCTACTTTGGGACCATCCATGTCGGAATGGTGAGGGAGAAAGTTGATTGTGAACGCCAAGTCTTGCTCCATCTGCTGGGTTGTGCCACTTTGTCACTTGTGATTCTCAAAGTACAAAGGCTGGTTTTTAAAAGAGCAATAAACTGTGCACTGCAAACATGGTTTTTTGTGTGATGTGGGAGAGGCCTCAAAAATTTAGAGGACGATTAAGGTTCGCCTTTAAGAACGGAACGCGATAGCGTTCAAAGACCTCTGACTGCTTCTCGCACTTCCCGGCAACTGCAGCTTATGTAACCGTAATGTTTACCGGGAAACGCTGGCGGCGAACGCTATGCACAAAAGCGAGCTTTCTGGTTGAAACGCAGCCTCTTACATGGACCATGGGTGGTCGGAGGCGACTGCCATCTGGATGGTGTTGCAAGGAATCAGGCGCATCTCTCTATGAATGGTATAAACTCTGGAAAAGGGGTTTGTGTTTGAGTTTATGCGTTACAGAGTTATGTTTCCTTGTGTATTCAAATTACAATCGCACTATCACGTCTTGGGTTGTGTGTAAGTCGTACTTCACAATTTTTCTGACGCATTTTACTTCGAGAAATTAAATTGGTTCAGTAATACCTCTGCGCTACGTGGAAAGCCTGCATGGTTGGGTAGGCATTGTTTGGAATGACTTTTAGCTCACTGGATTTTAGTCGCTGGATGCCAATGCCGCATTTTCTGCGTCAAGGGGCCCTTAACACTATTACATTAATACTTGGATCGGTGCTTACGTACAGTGTCAGTTTAGATACTAAAGCTGCGGTTGTGTGCTCTGCACATTCCAAACATTTAAATATAATTCATCTACATCTGTGTCAGGTACTCATTTTGGCACACAGAATATGGAAAAATGCACGAGAAATATATAGTCGAACCTCGATATACCGAACGGCGCGGTGATCGCGAAAAAGTTATAGCTAGAAAATCACGTAAAATAGAGTGTGAGTTAGTGAGTGAAAAACTTTATCAGCTCTAGATTCGCTGGTCTTCTGCGGTCTTCAGGTGGAATCATCCATCTTTTAGCACAACGGTCGGTTGCCCTTAGTCCAGGGCTCCGCTGGATGCTGCTGCCAGTTGTGCTCGCCGAAACAGACCTTCTTGGTCGACCTGGCGATCGCTGGAGAGCACTCCCTCCCATTGCTCCGCACTCGGGTTTGGTATAACGGGTACCACGTCTATCTTCTGGCATGCCCACGTTATGTGGTACAGCGTGGGTGTTTCGTGGCACCAGGGGCATTTGTCATTGTATAGTGTGGGATAAATTTTGCTGAGTACGTGTAGGTTCGGGTACGAGCCTGTTTGTAGCTGCCTCCACGCGACAAGAGTCCTCTCTGCTAAGGGAGTTGTGCGGTGGTGGATACCGCTTTCTGCAGCCCTTGTAGTAATTTATTATTGCCGAATAGTCTTGGGGTACAGGTTCGGTCACCTCGAGGTCGCCTACGTTGGATGCTCGGTAATAAGTGTACCCTCGAGCTATCCTGTCCGCCTCTTGGTTCCCTGCCACTCCCGTGTGTCCCGGCGTCCATACTATCGTATGCCTAATTGGTTCTTCTTCTGTTTGTCGTTCTGTTATGTGGTCTCCGGAGCGGAATATGCGGAGTGCTCCGTGCCCTATTCTGCCGCGTAGGTAGTTGCGGCACGCTGTTTGCGAGTCTGTAAGGATTGTTAGAGACCGTTTAGACCGATAGCTCTCCGCTGCCGCTAGAGTGACGGCCGCTTCTTCAGCCTCGACTATTGTACAGCCTTGTAGTGATGCGCTGGTGATCTCGCGTAGGTTCGAATCGATCACCGTTGCTACCGCGTTGCTGTTGCTCTGACCCGCTGCTCTGGCGTATGTGGCTGCGTCCACATATACCGTCGTTTCTTGGGGTGCTAAGGTCTTTTGTAGGTATTCAGCCCTCGCTTCTCTGCGTGCTTTGTGTAGGTTGGGATCCATGTTCCGGGGTATGGGTGCTACCTTTAGTGTGTTGCGATACTCATCCGGAATTGTTTTGGTCCTCTGTATCTCTTGAAGTTGATCAGCGCAGCCTAGTTTCTTCAGGAGCTCCCTGCCAGATGGGGTCTGCTGTAGTCTGCGTTGTTGGGAGACTAGTTGCGCCTCTTTCAATTCGTCGAAGGTGTTGTGTAGTCCTAAGGCTAGGAGCTTTGCGGTTGAGGTGTTGTGGGGAAGGTGGAGTGCGGTATTGTAGGCTTTGCGTAGAATCGCATCTGCCTGTTGTACCTCACTCTTGATGGGATTGTAGTATGGGAGGCTGTATGCCACTCGGCTGACGACCAAGCTTGTGACCAGCTTGAGTGTGTCCTCCTCTCGCATGCCGTGGCGTCTGTGTGAGATGCGCGTGATCATGCGGGCCACTTGTAGGGTGGATGCTTTGAGTAGGGCGAGGGTGTGGGTGCAGCGTTGGTTTGACTGTATCCACATCCCCAGGATTCTGATGAGCGTCTTTTCCGGTATCGGCTTCCCCTGGAGGTAGACGTTGAGCTTTAACTCGTTGCTGGTGGGGACTGTGCGGTTTTGCTTTCCTCTCCAAACTCTCAGGAGCTCGGACTTCTCAGTGGAGCAGGCTAGCCCTCTTGCTCTGACGTAGTCCTCTACGCAGCTGGCTGCCTCTTGTAACTTCTCTTCTTTCTGTCTGAGCGAGCCTGTGTTAACCCAGATGGTGATGTCGTCGGCATACATGGCATGGTGTATGTCGTCGATTTCATGTAATTGTTTTGCCAAGCCAATCATTGCTATGTTGAAAAGCGTGGGGGAGATGACCGACCCTTGAGGCGTCCCTTTGTTTGGAGTAAGGAACTTCTCTGATCGGAGCCCTCCGAGGCCAATCGTTGCCGTTCTGTTTGAAAGGAAGGCTTTGACGTAGCCGTAGACTCTCCTCCCGCAGTTCAGGTCGTTCATGCCCGTGAGGATAGCCTCGTGGCTTACATTGTCAAAAGCCCCCTTGATATCCAATGCCATTATTATATTCTCCCCGCTCCTGGGGACGTTCCCGAGTACTTCTTTGATTTGAAGCAGTACGTCTTGGGTGGATAATTTTGCTCTGAATCCAAACATGTTGTGGGGATACAGTTCGTTGTCCTCCATGTACTGTTGTAGTCACAGCGTCACCACTCGCTCGTACAGTTTACCCAGGCACGATGTGAGCGAGATCGGTCTGAGGTTCTCAATTTGCAGTTTCTTGCCCGGTTTAGGAATCATCACTACCTCTGCATGCTTCCACTCCTCGGGGATTGTCTCAGCTTCCCAGTGTTTGTTGAGAAAGTCGGTTAATTCTGCGACTAACTCTTCACTGAGGTTGCGGATGAGTGCGTTATTTATCTTGTCTGCACCCACGGCCGTGTTTCTGGTTGTGCTTCGAATCGCTGCGTAGACCTCTTCTCGCGTGATGGGTCTGTCCAGGTTATCGTTCTCTCTTCCTCGGTAGCGCTCTGCGTAAGCTGCTGGGTTTGTGTCCCCGAAGCATTTAACGCGTTCCTTATACAGGAGTTCCGAGTTTTGTCCCTCGAACTGGTGGATGAACCGGTAGATGGTTTTGCTGTTTTCTGTCCAAGGGCGCAGTCTGGGATCATTGTTCGGAGCGCGCGTTGGGTTGCCTAGGCCGCGCCGACTTAGTCAGCCGGGATAGCGCGGTAGGTTGCGCCGCACGCAATTGGCCTAGGCAACGCCTCCTCTGATATAGGAGGTGTCGGCCTAGGCCTATAGCGCGCGGCGCAACCGAACGCGCGCTGCGAACGACGATCCGCGATCGCGCCCCAATCGCGGTGTAATAAATACTCACTTCAAGCTTCACACAAAGTATTTATTTATTTGGCTGAAAGTACTGCAGGAGTGTAGCCTGCTTCTTATTGGCAACCGCGTGCTTAAACACGGAGTCCTCAACATTAAACGATCCAAAAGCGATAGGCCGGTGCTTTCTATTGCGCCGCAGTAGCGGCGCAGAAGGGCGCAGCTACAGCCTCAGTTGAAGTCGGAGCACGGCAACATCAGCGCTTGCGGGATCAATCTCGGCAGCGGCTTCGTTTGGCCGCTACTTCTGCTGCGATCTCCAGGTCCGTCAACCGAAGCATTTTGAAACGCTGTCAATAACAAAGTATTAAGTGGCTTCTGCCAAGGCGTCTATGAGTGAGCCCAGTGAGCTCGCGCTGTCGCGCGTCATTGTAGATGCAAAGTGTGCACGCAGTGGGCACGCACGCCCCATTTGGTGATCACTGTCTCTGAAGGGGCAAGGTTCTGACTGGTGTTTTATAAGTCGCGGGTCATTTTTTAGTCGCGACGATGGATCGCATTACTTGCAAGCACTGCTCCAGGCGGGCACATGTAACCGGCAAACTGAGGCCTCGGGAGAGCACCTGAGGTTATATTAAAGCAGGCGGCGCAGGTTCTCCGGGGCACCCAAGCGGTAGCGGGGGGATCAAAGCAGGGCGGCACGTGGGTTGGGGCCTCGCAGGCTTCTGCGAACCCCAACCCACGGACCAGTCCGTCTTCTAGCTTTGATGTCTCCGTTGCCGCTTTGGTGTCCCGCAGGCGCCGCCAATAATGCTAAATAGTGACACGTTGTTTTAATTAGCAAACAACACGATTGAATAAATATAATTGCGTCGAGCCGCCAACTCGCGATGCTAGGTTCAGCACTACCGCGCCCCGCGACTTCTGCCGGCGCGCCTAGGGACAAGCGCATACAGCACGCGCTAAGAAACTCCTCCGTAGTGCCTAGGCAGAGTCGTACATTCAAGGAGCAAAAGACCCCACATTTCCTCTCTCCCACCCGCTTTTACTCGCGCATGCGCGCAAACGTCTGTCGTCTCCGCAAGCGCCACGCCCCGCTGTACCTACGAGCAATTGGAAAAACGCAGGCCGGACACATCCTGTCCCAGCTTTCAGAGCGAAAGCTCTGAATTTGTGCTTCTATCAGGGAAAATTAGCTGTAATTTTATTGAAAGGAAACGAAGGCCGCGGTAATGCTGGCTCAAGTAACATAGAGGAATAGTAACGAATCGTCTTTGACGCCGTGTTGTCCGCTAGATGAGTTGCCAGTGTACACTCAACGACCGACTTTCCGGACGCACGATCATTCGGACGGCTTCGCGATACAGCAGCGTACCCCACAGAGGCAAATGTATAAGAACGTCTGAAATTTCGGACGCAAGAACAGTTCACCACTCGAATGCAGGTCCGAAACGGCATGAATTCAAAGACACCACCGCCGCCATTTTGACTATATCGCCGCCTCGAACCGTCGCTCTCGCACGCAGATCCGCTGGCAGCCGTAGCCATCACCGCGGCAACGCTAAGCCTGGCTGCTTCGACGTTCGCTGTTAAGCTTTTTACTATTCTGTGCCGTGTTTTTAATTGAAAGAATTTGCCGCTGTCAGCAATGGCACCGTCTCCACCTTTATGGTCCTCGCGATTGGCTTCGAAGCTATAGGAAAGCACGGCGCGTTGCATATAATGCTGGTTTCCGAAAGTCAATGGGGATAGCTATAGGGGCTTGTTGGTACGGCAAATCTTATTTTGTTGTAGCGCAAGCTGAACGACAAGGACAACAGGAAGGCACATCTGACACACACAGCGCTGTCTGTGGCAGATGTGCCTTTCTGTTGTCCTTGTCGTTCAACTTGCGCTATACAACAAAATAAGATATTTCGAAAGTCAGCTTCGCCTCAATACAACAATGTTACGTGGTGAAGCATACACAATAGTATTGGGGTCTCCACGCCCCGAGCTGGATGAAGACTTCTCCATTGCCGAGGTCAGACAGGCCATCTTCGCGCTCAACCGCAAGTCTGCGCCGGGTCCGGACGGAGTCACCAACAGAATGTTGAGAAACCTCGACGACACGTCGATTGTCTTTCTGACCGACAAGATAAACGAGTCCTGGAAGAGCGGCATTGTACCTGCAGAATGGAAGACGGCCTGCACGGTGCTCATTCCCAAGCCCGGCAAGGCCCCGAACATCGAAAACTTGAGGCCGATTTCTCTGACCTCCTGCGTCGGCAAGGTCATGGAGCGCGTCGTCCTCAACAGGCTTAACGGGTACCTCGAAGACAACGAGGTTTACACGTGCAACATGATCGGCTTCCGCGCCGGACTCTCAACGCAGGATGCCATGAAACTAATCAAGCATCAGATTGTGGATGGCCGTTCCAGAGACGTCAAGGCTCTGCTGGGTCTGGACCTCGAGAAGGCTTTCGACAACGTGCTCCACACCTTCATCGTCAAGACCATTTCAGACCTGGGTCTCGGTTCCAGATTCCACAACTACGTCAGCTCTTTTCTGACTGACAGGAAAGCCAAGCTTCGCATTGGAGACTTCCGCTCCGAAGATGTGCCCCTCGGAGGACGGGGCACTCCTCAGGGCGCCGTCATCTCCCCAACATTGTTTAACATCTGTATGATTGGTCTTTCCGAGAGGTTGGCGCGCGTCGAGAACGTCAAGCACACCATTTACGCCGATGACATCACCATATGGTGCTCCCGCGGCTGCGAGGGCAGAGTCGAAGAAGCCATGCAGGAGGCGATTGACGTGATCGAGGAGTATCTCCGCCCCACCGGACTTCGATGCTCCCCCGCCAAGTCGGAGCTGCTACTTTACAGAAAAGAGAAGGGAGGCAGACCCAAAGATTGGAAGCCAGTCTCTGAAAGCAGCATCAGACTTCGCACTTGTGACGGGGGGGTGATACCCAGGGTCGACGTTATTCGGGTCCTGGGCATGTTTGTCGAATACAACGGCGGAAACGGAACTGCTCTCCGCAAGATTATCGCAAAGACGGACAACGCTTTCCGCCTCGTTCGCAGAATCGCAAACCGGCATCGAGGCATGAAGGAAAGCAATCTTCTCAGGCTGATCAATGCCTTCGTACTCTGCCACCTCACGTACACGATTTCTATGCACAACTGGCTCAGAGCGGAGCGAGACAAGCTCAACGTTCTTATCCGCAAAATAGTCAAGAGGGCTCTCGGGCTACCCATCAGGACCCATACCGAGGATCTCTTGAAGCTGGGGGTACATAACACCGCCGAGGAGATTGCCGAAGCCCAAGAACGCGCGCAACTCACTCGCCTGGGCACCACCGCAGCAGGTAAACGCATCCTCGAAGAGCTGGGTTACCACCCTGCGGGATTCCCGATGGTCAGTACCCCGATCCCTAGGTGCATTCGAGACAAGTTCGAAGTCGCCCCTGTGCCCCGAAACGTCCATCCCGTCCACAACGAGGGCAGACGCAAGGCCAGAGCAGCCGCCATCCTCAAACAGATCAAGCGACACGACATTAGCGCAAGCTTCGTCGACGCTGCGGAGTACAGTGACGGGAAGACCTTTGCCGTCGTTGTGGTCGACTCGGGCGGCAACATTTCCAATAGCGCCTCAATTCGCACTTCAGACCCCGGAGTCGCCGAGCAAGTCGCCATCGCCCTCGCCCTGCTGGACGGTCGTGGGTCCGAAATTTATAGTGATTCGAAAACGGCAGTTAGGGCTTTTCAAAAGGGTTGCATCGCCAAGGAAGCTGTTCGTCTTCTTAGCGGCTCGAGTCCACATGCTCTCACAAACCATTCAATTCACTGGTTTCCCGCTCACGTAGGATCGGTCGAGGGTGCTCCCCCGAACCTCAATGAGTCTGCCCACGAGGCTGCGCGTGACCTCACCGACCGCGCTTCCTCTATAAGGAGCACTGACTCCCCTCCTCTCTACGGTCACAGGGACGCTCCCGCTACTCACAATGAGATTATTAAATATTTCTACATGTCCAGAAGGGTCTTTCCACCCCCTCACCCCAAGTTGAATAGGGCGCAAGCCGTTTCACTTAGGCTCCTACAGACCAGCACATATCCGTGTCTGTCCGCTCTCCACGAAGCTTACCCCGACGTGTATCGCGACGACGCCTGCCCGTCCTGCGGCCAGACCTCCACTCTACCTCACATGCTCTGGGAGTGCGGGTCGACATACCCCAAGTTCATCAAGGAGGAGTGGGACTCGCTTTTGCGTAGCCCCGCTCTAGAAAAGCAAATCCTGGCCGTCCGGCGTGCCCGCGACCGGGCCGGTGGGCTAGACCTGCCGGTCCCGACGTGGGACTAGCCGGGTGCGCGACGAGTTCGCGTCCTCGCCGGACCTACAATAAAGTTTATTCACTCACTCACTCAATTGTCACGCGACACAGCATGTATTCCTTAGTTAGACACACGTGCACCCGCCATATCCGGTCACAGTACGAGCACCGATACGCCTAATAAGTGTACTAGCAGGCCTTCGGAGCTTTTTCGGATGTGCCTGTTGCGATTTGAGACCTTAAGGACAGTAAAAGACACGCATTCTTTTTTTTACAACTGCCCTATTTTTCGGCCGTTTTAGCGGTTGACAGAGATTCATAAAAATCGGAAGTTGACTGTACAACTGACCAAAAGAATGCTTCAAATGTTCCGTGGGGCGAACGCGCGGCGGAAGGAAGACGAGAACAGAAAGGACCTACGCATTGGGGAATGAACGGGATAGGAAGCCTGCCGCTGCTTCTTTGAAGGAACTTGAGCCTAAAAAACAAAGCTTTGGTTGGTGCCGAGATGCAGGTGTCCCTCACCCGAACCGAAGGAAACGTTTTAAAGCGGTGAAACGCAACACTGAGGCGTTGTGCACGGGCTGAGAGTATGTCGGTACAGTTGAGGTTGACCGTCTCCGATGCACTCCCACCCCGATGGTATGGAATAGGTGACCGTACATCAACCTAGGAATCCAAGGTCGAAGCCGTTTCCACAGAAACATTCGACGTTGGCCCTTCTCATCATTAGTTCGGGCTCTCAAGTAGTGGTAGGACCACTACCTGCAGACCCTGGTGGCTTTCAGGTAGTGGTCCCCGTCAGTAGTCGGTGTCAACGCTGTGTTGACTTCTGGGTAGGCGCTGATGGATCGAGTGGGTTGCGTCGTGGAAAACGTCTAATTAATGCCCTTGGCCGTTGAGACATAACAGTGACCAGACAAAAACTTTCGCGCTCGGGATAACGGTGCCCAACGCATCCGCGCCGGCATCCGTGACCGAGCCAGCGCCGATGAGGTATAGGCAGCATAGCTCGGCCTCTTTACGGCCCAAGCTCTACGTGCCAACATGATTGGCTACCATGCAGCACCGCCCTATATGGTCGGCACTCAACCAGTTTTGCTTGGAAAATCGACGCAAAATGCCAATTTCCAGAGCCACTCGTTACTGGACAGTAGTGCTTGGGACGACCCTTCTGGACAAGGAAATCTTCATTTTTTTCCTAAGTTTCAACAAGCGAAACAAAACTTTTCCGCAGCTCAGCCATCGAACTGCTATGTGATACGTCACGTCTATAAACGTATATCCCGTCTCCTTTCAAAATTCACGCAGCTGGCGGTGACTCAGTTCATGCGACGTGATGACATTAACTGCTGAAACAACTTGTTTCAGGACACAGAATGCCAACTTATTTCCCACAGAGGGGAGGGAATGCTCGTGCAGTGCAGTAAAACTGGCTTAGAGAATCAGCAAAGTTCAGCAGCTTGTGTGATTTGCTCTAATAGCCTTTTTTTCTTTTACTGCGGACGTGTCCGCCCCCCCCCCCCCCCTCCCAAACGAGATTGCATAAGCGTGCGCGTTTGGACTGGTTGGTTCATGACTTGAGCAGGAACAGCGCAAAAATAATAAGACTTCTGTCCCTTCCTCACGTCCTGTTATTTTGCGTTGTTTCCGCCCAAAAGTGACAGATTTTCGCCTGCCCTCTACAAGCTGTACGCCGACACAGTCTTTTCAAATCCTTTAAAGATGTACTCCCCTGCTACCGAACCATGCATGCTGCGGACTGAAGCTTGCAGCATGGTGTGGATTGAACAGATAAACTTTATTCTATATACCGCTCACATAAAGTAGATCAGCGGGTAAAGAGCTCGTGAAAGCTTTCTGGGCCCATGTATCGCACCTTGGCGAAGTCGAGAAAGCTTCGACGCGTCTTGAGGGGCTGGCCGATGGGAGCGTCACGTGCTGCTCACGTGATAGCGCCATGAGCCTCCCGATTAGTCAACGCTGCCTCGGACGAGGTGGCGTTATGGCGTGATATTTTGACAGCAGTGAATCCGGCTCCCAGGAACAAGCGCAATAGCGTAAGCTTTCGCGGAGAAGCCCCGCTCGCAGGCGAAGGCGTAACGGTGGCTTTGCGAGGAGGAAACGACCCGCATGCGGGCCGGCCGTCACCGGATGAACTCGGGCCGGTCGGCAGGCTTCCAAGGGATGTAGTCTTGAGACCCTTGGTTTATATGATGCCAATGCGCCTATTTACTGGCGTAACATTCGCCGGTGCATGAAGGTTCAAGTAGGAATAGATGCACTATACCTATTCTCTACGCGTGGTCTTTATGCTGCATGACGGCGTTCTTGGCACCAAACTGAGAACCTGAACATAGCTACACTGAACACAGCTGCTGTGGTTATAATTTTTGCGCAGCTGCCAAGAAAGCGCACGAGCTTTGGAGATAAACCACTTGATTAGGCTTCGCACCGCAATATTAGTGCCCTCAAGCATTGCAGGTGCTACCAACGAGTTATGGATGCGGCATGTAGACCGAAAGCATGTAGACTGAACATTACGCAATCGGTAAAATTAGGTTTGAGTGGCTTCCGCATAGCATATCACAAGAAGCCAACAAACACTGACACCAAGGACAACATAGGGGAAATTACTTCTTCTTAATAAATGAAATGAAGAAACGATAAATTGATGGAAATTAATTAATTTAACGGTAGCTCAATGTAGAGCATCGCACGCGAAATGCGAAGGTTGTGGGATCGTTGCCCACCTGCGGCAAGTTGTTTTTTCATCCACTTTCATATCGATTAATTTAACGCTTCTTTATTTCATTTATAAAGCACAAGTAATTTCCCCTATGTTGTCCTTGGTGTCAGTGTTTGTTGGCTCCTTATGATATGAGTCATAAAAATCGGGCCCCTCGGGTAACCCCCTTTCTTCTCGTTTATTACATACGAGGGTCTCGAATCCGGCAACGTTGATGACTTCAGGTAGCATGTGTGGGTTTATTGACCAGTTGCCTTCACCCAAAAAGATCACGTTCTTGTGACGCCTGCGGCAGAAAGGACGTTCAGCGTCCGCCGCCAAGGTCTGTGAGTGATAGCACTGGCTAACACTCCCAAGGTTTTACTAGGAAATATAAATACCCAAGGAAGTGGATGGGGAAGCAGCGCCGCGGTAGCTCAATTGGTAGAGCATCGCACGCGAAATGCGAAGGTTGTGGGATCGTTCCCCATCTGCGGCAAGTTGTTTTTTCATCGACTTTAATTTCCATTAATTTATCGTTTCTTTATTTCATTCATTAAGCACAAGTAATTTCCCCTATGTTGTCCTTGGTGTCAGTGTTTGTTGGCTCCTTATGATATGAGTCATAAAAATCGGGCCCCTCGGGTAACCCCCTTTCTTCTCGTTTATTACATACGAGGGTCTCGAATCCGGCAACGTTGATGACTTCAGGTAGCATGTGTGGGTTTATTGACCAGTTGCCTTCACCCAAAAAGATCACGTTCTCGTGACGCCTGCGGCAGAAAGAACGTTCAGCGTCCGCCGCCAAGGTCTGTGAGTGATAGCACTGGCTAACACTCCCAAGGTTTTACTAGGAAACATAAATACCCAAGGAAGTGGATGGGGAAGCGGCGCCGCGGTAGCTCAATTGGTAGAGCATCGCACGCGAAATGCGAAGGTTGTGGGATCGTTCCCCATCTGCGGCAAGTTGTTTTTTCATCGACTTTCATTTCCATTAATTTATCGTTTCTTTATTTCATTTATTAAGCACAAGTAATTACCCCTATGTTGTCTTGGTGTCAGTGTTTGTTGGCTTCTTATGATATGACTGATAAAAATCTGGCCCCTCGGTTAACCCCATTTCTTCTCGTTTTCCCACAGAGCATGCGGTTTACGTTATTTTCATATCTATTAAATCCGGTGACAAGCACTCGCCCTGTAATTATCGACCCATTTCCTCAACATGCATATGCTGCAAATTACTTAAACATATTATAGCTTCCAATATCTACGGTCACCTTGGATCAAATAACTTTGTTTTCTCTAATCAGCATGGCTTCAGAAAAGGCTACTCATGTGACACTCAGTTATTTAAATTCACGACTGACTTTCACTATAACAAGCTCTAACGAACAAACCGATTGCCTCTTTCTTGATTTCGCGAAGGCGTTCGATACTGTACCTCATTGCCGTTTAATTTACAAATTGTCTGCCTTTTGTATTGATTCATTAACACTCTCTTAAGAGACGCAACTTCTTGTCTTCGCGTCAGCAATTTACAGTAGTCAACAACATTTCGTCTAACCTTTGCAACGTCACATCCAGTGTCCGCCAAGGCAGTGTGCTAGATTCATTACTCTTTTTAATATACATCGACTTGCCCGCTAACCTTTCATCCTCAGTTAGGTTGTTCGCTGACGACTGCGTCATCTACCGCAATATTAGATGTTTCGATGATCATCTTACTCTCCAAAACGACTTTGAACTAGTGTCCCTTAACGTCCCCAAATGCAAGTTAATCACGTTTAGTCGAAAGCGCACGAACTGATTGCATGTTCCACTATTCGATTAATAATACCGTAGTTTCGACTGCTCCATCGTAGAAATATCTCGGCGTTTATCTTTCATCGGACTTATCCTGGACAACGCATGTAGCAACTATCTCATCCAAAGCTTCTCAATCTCTCGGCTACCTCTTGCGTAACGCGCCTTCTAATGTACGAAAACTAGCATATCTTACTTATGTTCGCCCACAACTAGAATACGCTTCATCGACACGGTCACCATATCGAGATTATCTAATCCGTATGTTGGAAGCCGTTCAGAATAGAGCAGCCAGATTCACCTCTGGCAACTACGACTATCATTCGAGCAAAAATTACCCGAATAAAACAACACCTTGCATTTCAGTCATTAGAAGATCACCGCGTCATTGCTCTTTTGTCTGTTTCACAGGTACATTTATCGTAGTAGCTTTCACTGTTTGCCGCTTCATGCTCCTGTGCGCATATCTTGTCGCATTCACAGCGCACTTAGTTTCATGCGCATTCATGGCTAAACGCAGGCATTTAACTCATCACCCCTACCAAGAGCTATTGCACATTGGAACAGTCTCCAGGATCACATTGCATCCATCTCCAATCGTGAAACATTCCGTGATAACCTGAATTCGTTGCGTATTAATATTGTATAGCGATGTTGCATTTCGCTATTTTTGTCATGTAATTACTGTTGCCCCCTTACTCAATGCCCTTCAATGGGCATGTAAGTATAGTATGAATAATAATAAATATACTAGCTTTTCAGCGGATGTGCTTTTAGAATATAGAAGACCAACACATTTTGGCCGTCGACGAGGCGCTTATAGGGTTGCTGACAATGATAATGGGGCTATATAAATATTACTACGTTTCGACATTCGAAAGTGAACCCAATTAGTAACGGCGACGGTCTTGTGTTATAGCTAACGTCGCCGCTCCTCTATAGATGCAATTGGTAACACGTTATACAACACTTGTGCGATAAGCTGTTCCTAATTTATATATTGCTCCTTGCAATCGTACAGGGTGTGCTAACCAGGCTGGCGAGCATGGTCGGTCCTATGTTGGCGGCAGTACGTGCACCCACGTTGTGCCACTATCAATGTCGAAGCTTGGGTCTCTCATTGCAGCTGACTTCGGACAGACCTCGACGACATTGGCCAGTAAGGCTTAGGGCCGGTGTTGTGCCATGCACATTTGGGGTAGGCGATGATGACTAGGCTTGCATAGTTTATGTACAGCCTTCCCCCCCCCCCCCCCCCCCCCCCTATGCACACTGTTAAAACATCAGGGGCCGTATTTAGTAACTATCCATTTCAATTTCTGTTCTTCTTAAATGAGGCCGATCCTGGAGATAACGGCAACGCGCTGGCGACCGAGTCATTGACTTATAGCGAAAAGAGTAGAAAATGAAATATATCGTTACAAAACACGGGCCTCAATCAGTGTTGATATTCCTCGTCATACGATATCTTTACACCATGCAATTTTTATGGCATACACGGATTGAGAACAGGCGCTATTGAATGCATTAGAACATGAACTACACAGACACTCAGCACATGATTAGCCGTATGGGATGGCCTGTTTGTTTCTCTTGCCGCATTTCATCTCGTAGAGTCCACCAACGAGTGTGCAAACAACACTAGCTTTTGGGAGCCGAATTTCACGCACCGAGCGCTGGATATTGCTGGCCGCTTTCATCAGGGAAGATGCAGGCCTCCAGCGACATATTCGAACGGACTGCTCTGACCTCCTGCAATCCCTTGGGCTTGACGTACTTGAGATGACCACGGCCATGGAGGATGCCATCTAAACTCATCCTCATTATCATTATTAAAGACGTGTTAATTATCGTTACGTTATACGGTTTCGAGGCTGCAGGCGGTGTCGTTCTGCGCCTCGCTGCGTCCCAGCGTGCCGAAGAGGTCTTCGAGCGGCGTTCCCTTGGTCCGTTCGGTGAAGTACTGCGCGAGCTTCGTGACTTGCTCTTCGCTGAGCGCGGCCTTCCAGCGGTTGCTGCAGCTCAGGCAGTTGATGTAGCACCGGCCGTCGCGAAGGTATTCGGGCGGCGGCGATGAATGTGAGGCGCCCTTGGGCGGCGTCTTGGGGGAGCAGTCGTAGGTGCACAGTTGGCGCAGTTCTTCCAGCCGGCGGTCGTCGCGCACCAATCGCTCGGCGGGGCCGCCTAGGAATTCGCCGAGGTCTTTCACAACCTGCATCAGGCGAGTGCGTACACTTCAGTGCACTTCCGGCAAGGGATCGCTCGACGTCGCCGTGGTGACTTTGTACAATGCGCAATCACCGCACTGTATAGCAGTCCTGCTAAATGCGTTCCATGAGAGCATGAGATACAACGAATATCCGACGCGTTTCGGCCATTGTTACAGCATCGATGCTGTAACAATGGCCGTAACGCGTCGGAACTCGTACGAGTTCGAATGCGTTTACCAAAATGTACTCCGACGACACCAGTAGTGGGTTTTTACAGTGTAACAGAATGGACAACTGGGCTATAGTTGGTTTACTTGCATCTTGAAACGCTAAAAGCGCACAAAGGCGACAACGAAGAGAGAAAGCAGGATGAGGAGCTTACTCACAAGTGAAAAAATTGATTGAAAGGAACAAAATATATAGACGTAAAAAAAATGGAGTAGGAGTGTTGCGCATGCGTGTACTTGTATTATCTCTTCGTTCTCGTCGTTTTTAGTTTCAAGATGTAGGTTGTTACCACATATAAAGTATACTGCTACATCCCATAGACTAATATAGGTTACGTTTGGAATAACATATTTTTGCCGTCTTTGCGTAAACTAAGACACCGATAGCAGTTTGTAGCTGTTTCGAGACGTTTTCAAGACGTCCTGTGTTTCGTGAGAATCGCGCTACATGGGGCGTGGAAGCCGAGTCCTTTGATGGAAAATTATCGAAGTACTCATTTGTGAAGAGAACCTGCCAATTCTGGGTGACGAGACGGCAAAATGGCGCCTTAAAACACATTTCACGCTGTTTCTGCTTTAGTTCAGAGGTTCAACAACCGCCGACCTCCTCAGTTTCGCAAAAAGTCCAGGCACACGTGATGCATTGCGCGTGACTTGATTTGAGTGGAATATTCAAATGCCGTGATCGGGTGTGTGTAACAGTGAGTCCAGCTAAGTGTACAATAGGACTTACGGTTTTGCTTTATTGCGAGCAGTAATGTAAAACTTCTGGAAATTCTGAAGGCGTGAAAGAAAGAAACAGAAAAAAAAATGTACAGCTTCTTCCAGAAATATTGAAAACACTGAAAATATGTCCCACCCTTTGTTAGCACATAGAAAAAAAAAAAAAAACGAGTCGTAGCTACATGAAATTATATGTTGCCAAAGCTTGTGGGAAAATGTTGACATTCCATAAGAAATAACTTACTTTTTTATTTGTTCCGCAAATAAAGAAGCTTTTGCAATTCTCACCTACCATCCATGAAAGCTGCTCTACCCGCTTAAAAAGAAAAAAAAAGGGGGGGGGGGGGTGGCGTATACTGTCGTGCACACCTTCGCAACTTTACCTTATCGAAGTGAGGGTGCAATGTATTTTATACGTAGTCAATCGTATGTTGCGGTCTCGCCATGGCAAAAACACGTCAAACATAAGGACACCTTTAGGTTTACAGAACGGTGACAAAGGATCAGCCATAATTAAATATATTCACTTACACGACCAGCATAAATCAGTTCACAGTATTTCTTCGCCATCTTCGTTCATTCTGGTGAATAACTGTTTCTTATTAATTAAAGAAAGAAAGAAGACCAAGCTTTCTTTACTAAATTCCTCGTCGAAAACTCGGTGCCTGTACATGAGGCCTCATGAATTCAAACTTTTTATTCTTGTATTTGGGCCATTGTTGGCTTCAGATAGGTTCTCAAAGCTTGCCATTATAGTTGAGCCTTTGATTCCTTCGGAACGCATTTGTAGTCCTTCGTTAATGAAAAAGAGTTCACTTTAGATCCCACATGCAAACGATATCGAAATACATGACGTCTTTGCCTAGCCACAGTGGGGAAGTTCAGAGCAGCGTCGTCACCCAGATTTAATTTCTTGCGTGTTTTCTGCCTCACTAAGCCTGCTCTTCAGGCTAAAAGGGGGCTTTTTGCCATTCATGAAGCATAATGTGCTATAGCGCTACTTAATTTAACATCTTTATTTATTGCACTTGTTAGAATAAAATGATCCGCTTGATATGAAATCTACTGCATGAAATTATTTCTCGCAACCAACCCCTTCAGAATCTTGCTTTAGAAGTACCTCATTTCAAGTAGTACAGCGAGACAGTCTGCTATGGGAAGATGACCGCATGAAGGCTTGCATCGAAATTGAAAGCCGAGGCAAAGAAGGACCTTTCGTAGATGGTTACATTGTTGCAATGACAATGAAACCAAGCCAAGCGGTTCCTTTGAAGAGAACAGCTATTGGAAGAATAATTTATAAATGTATAGGGGGGCGGGGAGGCAGTAGTTGCACTTTTTGTACCACCATGACACTCAGAAGGAACTACTATAGGATTGCGCGCTTGCTTTAATGCCAAAAAACCCGAACGCATAGTACCTGCTCAAACATACTCGGCAGAATTGCTAGTCTTTTGGCTCACGTGCACCTAAAGCTAAGTTGAGGGGATAGCAAATTCTGTTCTGCGCATATACCGACCGAGGCGTCCATGGGCAGACTATGCAAGACCTCTGAGATGGCTTCACAGATGTTTCCCACTGAAAAGATCCCCGCATATTGTTCTGCTGAGGCCATGAGGATGTGCTCAGACCGGACAAATGGGCGAGATTAGCGTGTTTTGAAGCTCATGCGGGGATGCCCTGAAGACGTCCTAACGTACTCAAGTGTACATCCTGAGGATATCCTCAGCATCTTGAGGTCTTGTTTGGGATGGATCATTGTGAATGAGAGCGTTACCAGGGCTGTCCTCCCTGCCGTTCTTCAACAGTATAAGGGTGGGATCCTGTGTGACGATAATGCATGACGATAGTCGGAAGACGACGACGGAATCATGCACGACGACGGAACGGCTATGATGGCGTCACGACAATGGTAACATTTGACAGAACGCGACGCGCCAAAGCTTCCACGATAATGCACGCGCAATCGGTGGGTTTCGCCGCCCGTGATGTGGTGGTGGTGTTACAGGGAACCGATCTTTGCGTCACGTCACCGAGCACTTCTCCATAATTGGTGGAAGTACCTTTCGGTGCCTCTCTCGCATCTCCCGCCTCGCTGCGAACGACACCAGCGGCGCGAAACAGGGCATGCAACGAGCTGAGAAAAGCTAATGATTTAAAAGTGACTGCCAACAACTTCGCTGAGTAGGTCGAGTCCTCTTTACACGCCTGTCGCAGAAATGTCAAGGTCTGGCAATACTTTTCCTAGCGGAACTTGCCAAATAGTGCGAAGGAAACGTTCGTAAGGAGGAAGAGGAGGAGTAGGAAATAACGCGTTATTTCCAACGGAACGGAGGTTTCCTTTTTTAAGGAAGGAAGGAAAGAAAGAAAGAAAGAAAGAAAGAAAGAAAGAAAGAAAGAAAGAAAGAAATCGAGAACGGTGATGCCCAGGGCTAATGAGTGAATAATATTGATAATGCACTTTCCATCATATACACAATGTACCGTGAAACTCGTTCTGTAGCTTACATATGAAGCGGCGCGCAAATTGATTTTGCTAGCTGCAACATCGCAACAGAAATCTCCGGCGCGGGACGTTTTTCGTCACTGTACTTCTCGGAAGCTCATGATTACGACAATAAATAGCGCGGCGCTCTCTAGATGCCATGATGGTGTCGAAACGCGGATTTATAATATAAAATTTACCTGAGATGATTATTTCATGCGTGTACAGCGTGTGGAAATAGCATGTAAACTACTGAGCTCGTTATGCCAGCGCGTCTCAGCAGGGGCAACTGAGGACGCAGTTACCACGCCCGGAGCTTCGGATTTTAAATATACCATAGATAAGGTAAGGGTCCATCGGTGGATACCATTAGGAGTTGGCTGGAGGAACGATGACACAAATGTAGGAACGATGACACAGAATGCAAATAACGTTAATTATTTAGGGCCATACAATACTTCAAGAGTCGATAGCTTACTTCTATAGGAGCCATGGATATGAAGACCCGTGAACACAAGGAGCAGAAAGGTAAACTTATGGGCCTCCTCGCCCCGACGAGTTGGCTCGTAAAATACTTTTATCTATACAAGCGGAAATGTGTTCGAGACGTACCCGTGTGCCGTGGCACGTCACGCTGGCGCCACTATCACTACCACTTAAAAAAACAAAAAAAAAACAAATGGAATCAAGTCAAGCCGCAATGGAAGAATAGTCAGAGTTTGCTTTCTTGCTATTTAAGATATGCAGTATGCTCAATGTACGCGCACCTCTGGGGAATTTCGTTGTTGCTCACACATTGACATTTTCGCGAGTCGGAGAGTAGCGAAAGGCGGTAATCACGTGTTCAAAGTCATTCTTGAGATTCTCGAGCAAGACGAAGAAGTAGTTGGGGCTGCTGCGGTGCTCCCACCAGGAGTTCACGTGGTCGAAGTAGTCGTTGTCCTCCACTGCGCCTGTGACAAAGCGCTCCAAGTAGTCATCGAAGGTGACGCCCGCGAACCGGTAGTCGAGCGCCCTGGTCGACATCTGCTCGTACAGCGAGACGCAGCAGTCGCGGTAGTCGCGCACCACGTACACGTACTTGGCCGCCTGACTAAGCCGCAGCTTCTTCGCTGGCAGGTGGCTCTTCAGTCTGCGAGGAATTAGGGCGAGTAGGAAATACAAGTTGTGTTTTCCTTCACTGCAAGGTAGCACCTGTCGCTTCCCCAACACGAAACGTGATCTATCTATCTATCTATCTATCTATCTATCTATCTATCTATCTATCTATCTATCTATCTATCTATCTATCTATCTATCTATCTATCTATCTATCTATCTATCTATCTATCTATCTATCTATCTATCTATCTATCTATCTATCTATCTATCTATCTATCTATCTATCTATCTATCTATCTATCTATCTATCTATCTATCTATCTATCTATCTATCTATCTATCTATCTATCTATCTATCTATCTATCTATCTATCTATCTATCTATCTATCTGTCTATCTGTCTGTCTGTCTGTCTGTCTGTCTGTCTGTCTGTCTGTCTGTCTGTCTGTCTGTCTGTCTGTCTGTCTGTCTGTCTGTCTGTCTGTCTGTCTGTCTGTCTGTCTGTCTGTCTATCTATCTATCTATCTATCTATCTATCTATCTATCTATCTATCTATCTATCTATCTATCTATCTGTCTGTCTGTCTGTGTGTCTGTCTGTCTGTCTGTCTGTCTGTCTGTCTGTCTGTCTGTCTGCCTGCCTGCCTGCCTGCGTGTCTGTCTATATATATATATATATATATATATAGCCCGCGCCATATCGCCGGCCTATGAAGCGAAGAACAGACAGGTGGACAGACAGACAGACGGACGGACGGACGGACGGACGGACGGACGGACGGACGGACAGACAGACAGATGGATAGATAGATAGACAGATCTTCACAAAATTCATGCGTATATATATATATATATATATATATATATATATATATATATATATATATGTACGTATGGGGTGTTATATATATAATGGGGTGTTTGTGATCCACACCCCTTGTATAAAAACAGACTCAATTGCAGCAAGCGAACTGACAATAGCAGACACGAGCGCCAGCTTGCTTGCTCGAGTACCTCGAGCTTCTGAATCGTCTTCTTTTATGCGTGAGCAGCGCATTGTGCTTCTACGAGTAGTGTCGGTCTTCATTAGTATATCTTATTAAACGTTTTGATTTCTCTTACAACAGAGCAGTCGCATAGCGGCGCTGTCTGCAGTTCAAGTGCGCGGGCATTACACAAGCCTGCACGCCATATAGTGTGTCGCAGCTAAGGTTAGCTAAGCTGTTAAAAGAAGAAGAAGAAAAAAACCCGCTGCAAGGTTTGAGCATACGACATTCGGTGTTCGGTCGCCAACCTTCAACAGCTTAGCTAACGTTAGCTGGGACACCCTATGTAATTGACGGGACAAGTAATAATAATGAGTTTGGAAATGAGTGATGAGTGTATATATATCAGGAAACATAAAAATATAAGGCGCTTCTGTGCTAACTTTGCCTTGTGTCCTTGTTTGGTGGGCGCGCTGCAATATATCATAACGAATCAGTATGCTGTGCCAAGAATCCTAGTAGAAGAAGAGTCGTGAGCGTCATGTGTAGTGCCTCGGGCAAATGCACAGCGCAGTACTACAATATCTGCTTTTGCTCATGCCACATGAACCGATTATTCGCGATTAAATCCCTAATCGAAAAATTTTAGAGTTAGAATGGCCCCGCACAAGGTAATATTGGTAATGAAATCAGGTTCAGCGCTTGTCGAATGGGTGCCACAATACTACAGCTGACCTGTCGAAGGAGGGCCGAGTCCTTCTTTATGGAATGGAGGGGATGGCTGCCCCCCCCACCTCCTGACATTAAGCGCTGGTGTTGGTAGACCATAGTGATGGCCTTGAGAGATAGCACACACCAGAGCAGGGACAAGTGTGCGTATGTGTCTAGTCGTGTCTTTTGTCCCTGTACTTGCGTGTACTATTCCCCTCTAGACTATTCAAACGCATCACACTTCCATATTCATGAGAACCCGATAGTTGGGACTTGAAAACCGGAGCAATATCTACAATGTGTTCTTCGTGTTGCAGTGCCGGAAGCCCTTAATTTTGCCCCGCAATTATCATCATCGGGCAGCGATTTCTCAAGGGACGTAGCAGGTGGGGTGAATGATGATTGCTCGTACAGTCAGCGCCCGTTGGTAACACGTGTAATGTACCGACCTGCGGGGCGGTGCCGTGTCTTCCACCTTGCGGCCCATGCGTTCGAGGAAGAGCACGTCCAACGAGAGCGCCGTGTAGTCCACAGGTCGGCGGCCGCCGTGTGTGAGCGCGTACAGCAACATGCTGAGCCAGGTGCCGCCCGAGCATGGGTAGCAGTTGATGAAGACGTCTCCAGGGTAAGGCCGGTACATCATGGCGAAGAGCACGTCGCTCACGTTGGAGTTCCACGGCGCGAGGACGCCTTGGACGTCGACAAAGAACGACTTGGTGCGCTTGGGAGACTTCGACGACGACTCCGCCGTTGTCGCCATGACGAGTCCGCAAGGCAGCAGCGGGCCCTATGCCACCTGGTCGAAGGCTGCGCGTTTGCGTGACACGCAGTTCCTTCGTCCTTCGGTAGGCGGGGTAGCTGCGGCCTGCATGTAGGCGACGCCAGCGGCCCGACTTTTCGAGAGCCAAGGCTCCGCTTGGCGTTGCGGTACTTCGTTGTCCTCTTCTACGTGTTGTTGTTGTTGTTGCTGTTGTTGCCTCAAAACATGGCTCGTACCCACAGGGGGGATTGGCCACACTGGGTTGATTGAATGCTGTTGTTTCCTTTTACATATGACACTTCTTCCACCTACACGCATTAAGTGTGCTTCAAAGGATTTCACAACTGGAATGCTGTCCCTCACCATCAACAACAACGACGACGACGACAGCGTCGATGACAACTGCAGCAATAGCAGTAACTACAGCCACAGCAAGCGCTAACAGTATAGTGTTGTTATTCTTTTTAAATGCTCATTCTTAAACAAACAAACAAACAAACAAACAAACAAACAAGTGAACAAACAAGCGAACAAGCAAGCCAACAAGCAAGCAAGCAAACAAACAAACAAAGAAGCGGTGCAGCTCGGCCTACTCTTCATAAAAGTTGTCGAGGGATCAAATACATGAATAATAAGCGCACTGTCTTTGCCAAAGATGCTGCAAACGAATTTTTGAACGCTACGCACTGTCAAGACAAGTAAAATATGTATCTTTTCATAAAAGAATACACTGGTGTGTCTCAAAAGTTGTGATCAAAAATATCGATATCAATGCTTCCATGTTTTTTGTCTATTTAATAAGTAAAGAAAATATAACACGAGCTTAAACGAATCCTAAACGAAGCTAATATCTCCCCATCTCCCTATTTCGAGCATGCGATTACCCTACCGAGCGAAATTAGAGGCAACTACAAGGTCTCACCATTTCCTAGAAACGTCCACCCACAACACAACGTGGGCAGGCGCCGGGCCCGCGCCCGCGCGATTCTCGATCGCACCGACGCGGATCGCGAAGCCACCGCATTTGTGGACGCGGCCCAGTACGGCAACACATCCACTTTCGCGATAGCAGTCGTGGACGGTAACGGAACCTTACGATCATCCGCATCGGTTAAAACGACCACCAGCGCTAAAGCAGAACAGATAGCCGTAGCCATCGCCACGGCAGACCCCACATTTACTCATGTCCTCACGCACTCGCGTGCCGCAATTCGGGCCTACGAAAGCGGCAACGTATGTAAAGAAGTGGCGCACATACTACTAGCGAGCTCAAAGGAGAGCAAACGACGCCTCTCCTGGTTCCCCGCTCACATGGGGAAAGACATTCACCCGCGGAAACCAAACCTCAATGAGACGGCCCACGACCGTGCGCGAGAACTTGCCCGCCGCGACGGTCCCACGGCCTCCGAGGGGCTGGACATTCAGTTTAATGACCCGCTACTCACTTATCACGAAATCACCTCATACTATCGAAAAGGCAGAATGAAATATCCGCTCCCGCACTCCAAACTCGAACACGCGCAGGCGGCCGCGTTTCGAATGCTACAAACGGACTCATATCCGTCACGAGGCCTACTGAGTCACTATAACTCGGACATCCCGGCAAATTGCCCAGGCTGCCAAGAACTTTATTGCTCACTCTCGCACATGCTATGGCAATGTACCGCGTCACCAAAGGGCCCTCTCTCTAGTGAGCCCGAATGGGAAGAAGCCCTCAAAAGCCCGGACCTCAAACTCCAGCTCAAGGCCGTCCAGAGGGCCCAAGAACTGGCGGAGCGTCACCACGTTCCCTTCCCGACTTGGGCGTCGCCTACGGTTTCGGCCCGAGGAGCTCCCTGTATGGGATCTCAAACGGCTTAAAACTCCTCAGGACCTCACTGAAGTTCTTGACTGACTGACTGACGGGCTTTAGAACTATACCAGTTCGAAACCAGCAAAGCAGTGCATGCCGGTAATATGAAAAATGCCGGTATTATGAAAAAGGCCGTGAAATTAACAAGTTGAGGACAAAAATTTTGATGAAACTTTGTCACTCAATAACCTTGTTTAGGTTTTGTACATATGCAACGGTCAGGAAAAAAACCTCAATGACGCTGTCCTTTGTTCCAGTGCATTGTGCAGGAGCAGATGTCACAGGTCGTGTATTGCGAGTAATTGCACCGAAATTATCGTCGCAACAGAGAGCACACATAAAAAGCACGAGTTCTGCAAAATATACGAGGGCGAGTCAAATGAAAGTGAGCCAATGCGAATATATGACAAACGGGGTACTTTATTTAAAAGTAGTAACCATAAGCACTTTTAGTAACCATAACCATAAGCGATTTGTCCCGCTGACAAACGAGTTGCGTGATTCCCGTCTCATAAAGATCCTTGGGTTGCTGCTTCAAAAAGTCTGTAACTGACTCTTTCACGTCATCGTCCGACACGAGTCTGGTTCCCTTGAGCTGTTTTTTCAATTTCCCCAGAATGTGGAAGTTGCAAGGCGACAGGCCTGGCCTGTATGGCGGATGTTGCAGCGTTTCCTACTTGAACTTTGCCAGTTTTGTGTTAACCACATCAACGATGTGGGGACGGGCATTGTCGTTGAGCAAGATGACCCTATTCGTCAATTTTCTACGTCGTTTGTTCTTGATTGAATCCGGCGTTTTAATATATCGGAAACGATTGATAGGCTCTCCAGGTTTAGCGATTTCGATCAGTAATGGCCCCTGACGATCGAAAAAAAAAGTCAACAACACATTTCCGGCGGAAATGACGGCCTTTCCTTAGTGTGTATACTTTTGTCCAGCAGTTTGTTGTGTCGTCGAATAGGACAATGAGTGGAGGAAATCTTGCATGCGTCTTGCGAGGCAAGACTGCAAGCAGATGGATGTTCGCTTCGCACAACTAGGTTGCGGCGAAACGCCCGCATTTCCACATTTTCTGAGCGCGCTGTAGACCCTTTGCATCCGCGAGGTGGCAGCAGTGCATTCGTGACCCCAGAGAACTTCTGGTCATCAATTTTCGACAGTCTAGTCAGCCAAGAAAAAAAAGAAGTATTTTGCCGCATAGTATATCGTTGGCACATATTCTTGGATGTTTTCAGACATAGAGAACGTGCGCTGAGCATCGAGCTAATGTATGGGCTTCTTTTGTTGCACTTGTCAAACACTCCAACTCTGCAGCAAAATTGGTGCCAGCTGGAAGGTCCTATAAATTCGTAGGCTATTGTGTTGTTCCGCAGGGTTAAACCGCATGTCTTCTGGGAACTCTGTTTGTAAGCATGAAAAGGGCCTATAAATTATTTGCGGTCTTCGGACCCCGAACTCCGACTGTATATTGTTCTCTCGTGTTCATGATTCAATTGCTATACTCGCGGACAACTTTCTGTAGCTATGAAAGAAAAGCTACGAGGGCGGAGCTTCTGCACATGTGTTACCGCGCCAAGTAGTCCGCCAGCGTTTGACAGTGCTTTTGCTTGCTCGGAACAGACGCTAAAACGACGCAGCTTCCACGTGCGAAGGTCTCGCGTTTGCCCAGACGCGGAAGGGAAAAGCCGCAAAAGAAGCAAACTTTTATATTCAGCGGTGTGTTTTGTCTTATTAAACTGTTGCTAATAAGGTGGTTACGTTCTTTCTCTTCCCCAGCTTAAACTAACATGGATGAAAACGCAGGATTATTTTCAGAAGCGCTCTTACTTGTGCGCACTTTGCCTCCGTAGCTTTCCCTTATAGCCATAGAGTTTCCTACAAAACTTTTTGTAGGAAACTCTACGCTTATAGCCACAGAAAGTTGTACGCGCGTTGTATGAACGCCTCGTAGGTATCTAGGAGGCGTTGATTGTATACGTTGCGGTCGTTTGTGGAACGTTGCATATTACGGACCTCCGCGCAATTATAAGTGCAAGGACGTTTTAGGTAGCCTTTAGAAAAAAGCAGAAGTGACGACAACACTGTCGAAGCTGTTTTATTTCTACTGGTAAGGTTTAGCAAACTCAGGAAACACACTTTGATACTCTGTACGGAGTCGACGCATGAATACAGAAAATTGCAACATTATAGCCCGAATCTTGGCTATATGCGAGTAACGCTCAGACAAATGTGTGGAACTATCGCGTCAAATCCTCGCGTTGTTGTGGGTGCAGTTGCAGACTATCACCTGCAACTTCGTCACCGAGAGAAGTGCTTTTGTGTGCACGTGCCCAAGTGCTCCGTTCATGTCGCAGTCCGGCAACCGACAGGGCTTCTCGCAAGTGACCAAGAAGCCCAAGTTCATGTACGTGGAGGGGATCCGGCTGTCGCCCGCGCTGACGCAGGACAGCATTGTCTTTTCGCTCAACTTCGATACGCTGAGCACGGACATCATGATCGACTCGCATCCTGGCTGCGGTAAATCAGGCGTGTACACCGCATATCAGAGGCTTTTTGTTGATCGGCCATTGCTGGAGTTTATTGAGAACTTACTGCACACAGAAAACTGCTCACTGAAAGTAAGGTAATTATACATAAGCGGTTAAGCTTGATGAAGGGAATAATCTGAGACAATGAACTTCAACGTAAACTTGAAAGTCGAAAATTATACGTCTGAAGCTTCGCGACAAGAATATATAGCTGCCTGACCATTGTTGCCTTAGAAAGAATAATGGTTGGTTTTGTCCCAATTATAGATAAACTTTGGCTTAATAGTGCTTCAATGCTGTTCTGGGTAGCACTTAAGCTTCCACATATCACGCCATGATGCTATGACGACGCACTTGTGGCGAAACCGTGTAAAAGCAGCCCTGTGGCGAATTCTTTGGCGGTGTCGCTTCGAATAACGTTAGCGCCATGTCAAAATCAGAGAGAATGACAGAACTACTTTCGAGTACGATGAAAATCGTCTAGTAAAAACCATTGTGAACGATAATAATATGCTAATTGAGAATAATATGCTCATCGGCATGGACCGATAAGGCTATAATCATAAACACATGGCAATGTTGTGCAGTTGATAGTAGTGATCATGTAAATGTCGTTTTGCAATGTTATCCATGTCTTTAACGATAGAGAACAACGTTTGCACATTCTCGATGCTAACAAAAGGATGTCTGCAAGGTGTGTACATGTGACGCCATAGTCATATACCACGCAAAAAGATACATTAGATCAAGAAGCGAAGACTAGCTGGTTAGTATTGCACTTGCAATGAAGTGTTTGCTTTCAGCCTGTTCAAATTGAGCGGTGGAAGAACAGGGTAATATAGAAAATATATTGATCGTATAGGGGTGTACCGCGCAGCATGTGATTTGGTCCTGCTTGATCTTCAGGTCGACTCATACCGGGCTCCGCGCATCATCAAGACGCACGTGCCGTTCAATGGCATCGCCAACAACCAGGCGGCAAAGTACATCTACATCGCCCGAAACGTCAAGCACTGTTGAGTGTCCATCTACCATATCATGAAGGCGTACCCAGAGGATTATCGATCCCATATAACGGGATATTCGAGGACGTCTTCGAGTGCTTCATCCGCGGCGAGACGGAGTACAACGACTACTTCGATCCCCTGCTGCCCTGGTGGAGCTACAAGAACCAGCCAACCATACTGTTCCTTGCCTACGAGACTATGAAGAAGGAGCCCAAGGAGCACATGCAGATCATCGCTAAGTTCTTGGGCGGTGTCGCCAACGATTTTATCAAAGATTAGTACAAGCTGCAGTCCCTGTTGCGTTTGACCAACAACCTCTTCATGAAGCTCAAGGCGCGCGGATACACCTCGGTCATGTCCAAGAGGAAGTTCTTCGTTAGGGAGGGCACGATTGGTCAGAGGAAGAACTTCACAGGTGAGCAATCGCGCCGCAAGCACAACACGCTCTTCCAGAGCACAGTTGACACACCAAAGAATCTGCTCTGGAAAGGAATGGGCGTCTTTGATAGACGGCTTTCATTGTGTGTTCCTGCGACACCTGTGCCTTCGTAGGCACCTTTTTCTTCACTTCCAGCGGGGCGTGCGAGGCATAAATTTTCTAAGGCCGTGTAGTTTGTGCTTTGAATCACAAGTGTGAGACATGATGTAGTTGAGCGTTTCAAAAGGTTGTTCAAACTCCACGAATATTCATAAGTTGATACGTTGATTACTCAACGTGATCTCGCAGTTGGGGCAGCGCCGATATATAACAGTGCCCTGCCCATCCCACGCTCCTTCTATCCGCCGTACATAGATGGTCGACGTTTCATGGTTGGCGCCTGGCTCTGCATGGTGCCTGAGATCGAAAAAGCTGCGGTGACAGGCTGGGCGGGACGTGATAACTGCGCTAGTGTCTGAGAGATTGGAGGAGCCTCAATGCGTGTGGCGATCTTTCGCTCGGGACTAATTGATAGTCATGAATACCCGATGGCTGGCGTCCATGAAATGCCGCGCTGGCCACGACGTCATTGACAGCGGCAATATAGACACGGGCCTCCAAAGCCATAGGAGAAAGCGAGCAATGCTACATGCAGCGGAACCCAATTCGGCTCGCATGTTCACGGCTGCATTGTCTACGGACCGCGAAGGTTTTCTTTCCATATTCAAAAAATTTCTACAGTTTAACGATTGTAGGCGTTGCTACATAGCAACAGTTGCAATTCTCAAGCTTAGCAGACGTACGCATCCAAACATTACCGATTATTTTCATTTTTCGCATGACCGACACTCATTCCTGACGTCATCGTCACGCCCGCGTCCGATGCACGAAAGATTCACCAGGGACAATGAGAACTAGCCCACGTACGTTATGTGCGATTGATCATATCACGTGGAATGGGGGGCACTCGTTCGCGCAATCGTGGCTCATATATTCTCAAAAAGCAAGCTCGGCAATAGAAGTCTCGATAAGGCTGGACGTCGAAACTAAATGGGAAAAACGTTGTATTCGTTCCACAGACGGGCAATGTCGGTGCCCTTGGTTCGCTCCTGGAAGACGAGGTCCATGCGCTTGGACTGGCCGGACGTGAAGTAGTTCTTCCAGTAGCCAGCTGTCGTCACGCGTGCCGACGCCCGGTCGGGTGAAGCGGAAGACGGCACGGGAGCCGATGCCATCTTGACCTGCGATTTACGAAGAAATGCTTTCTCGGGATTTTGTTCTGCACATCGTGTTCAACGAAACTTTCGGTGACCGACTGGCAACTGGAGTGGCGGGGGGGGGGGGGGGGGGGAGGGTCTACGAGGCCACACTCTGGCGTTGGACACTGCACTGTAGACTGCAATGAACACACGACACTTGTATGCAGTGAAACACGTGGGGCCGTGATCCGTGCGTCCATGTCATCACGTTCCTCAGTGCATGACGCCCCATGAAGCAGCTGCTTCCACTCCAGTGCTATATCTCTTCCAAAGTACCAGGCACATTTTCTTATACGAAGAACGACAGTGTTCCTTTCATCGGCAGATGACGGTGCTCGATACCTTATGACTACGCTGTAAGAGCCAGTAGCGCATGCCAAGGCTCCCATCGCCGACTTCGCGCTTTCGTCGCTCTTTGCGTTCACAAGTTTCTAACTGTTACAAATGTCCCTTATTTTGCGTTTGTTGGCCAGTTTCGACAATTCAGCCAATTGGACCAGTCTTCTAAGGTTCGCACGCTCTATCGTTTCTATATTAGGTACTTGGTTACTTGGTAGTGCTCAAGGCTAGGATGGCATATAGCAGGCAGTTCCTACTCATGAACGGCAGCTTAACGATATTATTGAGCAGAGCATTGTGCCAGTATATAACCTCAGGTATGCGCAACTTGGAGAAAGGTTGCAGAGCTCACAGTGGTGACACGCACGTGGGTCGCACTGCTTAATGGCCCTGGCCGTCCGAGTAGTCACACTTGTTTAACTTTACGCAGCCTTTTCCGTAAGGACCTCCATAGGGCTTGCAGGCCCACCACGTACGCGCAGCACCGCTTTGCAAACTATGGGACTACCGCGGTGTTGGCTCACCTCCATGATGCGGGTGTGCTCGGGTCCACTGGCGATGTGCTCGAGCACCTCCTGCATGAGCGCCACGTTGCGGCTGTTGTCGATAGCGTCGCGCCAGCCGACGAAGTTGAGCACGCGCGCGACGTGGGCGCGAGACTCCATGCGCAGATCCTCGAAGACGACGAACATCACGTGCGGCTCGTGACGGTGCGCCCACCACGAGAACACGTGCCGGAAGTAGTCGTTTCCGTGCACGGAGCCCTGCAGGAACAGGTCGAGGAAGTCGTTGAAGCGGCCTTCGCCGAAGTCGTAGTCCTGCGGGAACGTCACCGCGTCGTCGTAGGCGCACGCGCAGCAGTCTTTCGGGTTGCGCAGCATGTAGATGTACCTGCGGCGTGGGAAAACACCGTTCTTGAATCGCGGTGTACTCTCACGAGCTTGGGCTAAAGCTTAAAAAGACCCTCGAAGCACAAAACACCATGTCAGTTCTTAGTGCTGTGCATTGCACCCCCCATTGCAGGACTTCGTATATACCTCCCTTACCAAGTCCCACGCCTCGCTCGCTCGGGAACGTTGCAGCGCAGAGTGGTGCCTGTACACGCGTGCACCCGCGCTCGATGACGCGCGTTGTGACGAATAGGACGATTCATTAAATTGTGCGATACATTTTGAACGGTAAAGACGGAACTCCACGAGAAATAGACAAGGGATCCCGTCTTTAGCACTGCAAATATGATACGCACTTCAAGTAACAGTTAAACTTTTCTGACTTGGCTATGAACGAAAGACGGTGCATACAAGACTCACGCGATGTTCGGCGCCGTGAAGTTAAAGCGGGGTACAGTGCGGATGGCGCGGTGTCACAACTAGCATCAAGTGGGAGAAACAAAATAGACGAGAAGCGGATGAAGTAGCCCGTAGTAGACTAAGCTGCATCATACAATCCATTCTCGCAACATAATCAGGAAACGAGAACTCGAAAGCAAGATCATTGAGCTGGGCGTATTAATTATGTGCTACAAAATTATAGTAACCCTCCCATTAACATAACAGAATTGAACGGAACAACTTTGTTGAATCATGTGATGTGTCGATTGCGCAGCATACACGAACTCGCACAGCGATAGCAGGACATTTATCAACATTTTACGAAGCGCTTTCATGCACACGTTCAGCAACCCTTATTTATGCTCGGTGTCCCGAGTCGGCGTGAAATCTACTTAAATTCATGACGGAATCACGGATGTCTACTGACGGAATGATGTGGAACCTCAGTACATGTTCCTAGTGCCCATGCGCGAGAGCCGGTCACAGCTTAAGTCCATGGAACCATAATTACGTTGAGTTCTAAGCACATATAATGAATTGCACCGGACGAAACGCCATGCTATTCCGAGACTACAACACACGGAAGAAATAGTTAAGAGAGCTTTTAGCTATGGTAGAGGTGGCCCGCCAAGTAAAACAAAAAAGTTCCGTAAGTTTGACTGTCACCTTAAAGCTCCGATTCTACGAACAATTCAGCTGGGAAACCTCGAATGCAAGATAGTCGGCTCCTAAATACTGTATGAATAAAATTACAAATGTCGTGCGTTCGCACAGTCAAAAGCTTCACTCTCAACACATCATCCCGACCTTGCTCATCTACTTGTCGATGCGCAATGTGAGCTAATACAAAACGGCCGGATACGAAACGAATGGAACAGGCGGGTACTTGGCTTGCCGGTTGATGTTGAGCTTGGTGTAGGGCAGGTGCGTGCACAGCAGTCTCGGCGGCTTCGTCAACTCGACCTCCTTGCCCTTCCACTCGATGAGGGACGCGTTCACGACGCGGTGGGCCGCCGTCGTGGCTGCCGCAGAGGCTGCCGCAGAGGCAGCCGTGTTCGCGGGCGGCAGCTGCAGGGAGAGTGGCATTCCCGCCGCCGCGCCCTGTGCTTGTCGAGCCCCGTGGGTGAGCAGGTGCAACACGATGGCCACGGTCTTGGTGCCGCTGTTGGGGTAGCCCGCTATCACCACGTCGCCATTATCGGGCCGCATTTGCGTCGCGTACAGCACGTTGTCGCGCGAGAAGGAGCGCGGTACCAACACGCCGTCCACGTCCAGGTACTGCGGGCTCTGCATTTTGTCCAGAGAGTGGCCCATCACCGCGGCGCTTTCGACCTGCGCGAAAGCGACAACGTAAGAACGTGCCGTAGAGACTCGGTTTAGGACGAAAGATGATCCTATAATGGTAAGTGTAAGTCGAACAGCAGCGCAAGAAACACGGACAGAAAAGGAAAGTGTCGACTCAGTGGCGACGCTAAAGAAGACAAGGTCGACGTACATGATTGTTCAAGTGATTGGATGAATAAATGTTTATTGCATGTGTCTATTCTGTCTCATTTCATGTTTATGATTCACTTGAATCATATCTTAATTGTATCGTTTTTCACGCGCAATTACGATGATGCCCGTCGGACCTCTTCGGGCGTCCCGCAACGTATACAAGGTGCTCGTTGGATTATTCACAAGTCTCGGCAGCCACGCATCTGTGTTGGGTGACGTGTGTGTTGGGATGTGTAAAGGTCTTCCCAAGCGAAGCCCGACATCTTGCGACTGCTGTCGGGCGCGATAAGGATCACGCATTTGGTCGAGACGGGCCACGCGAGATTCAGCTGCCTTACTACTGGCGCGTGGTTAGCGCCCGTTGGCGTTCTTATTGGCCCGTTGAACTCGCGCATACTCGGAGCGATCGCGTTTGCTCTTTTCAGCGTCGACAGCTGTCTTGACGCCACGGCAGGTCGCCGTTACGAATCCCTCGGGGGAAATTCAGTCTGGAGTTTTCAGCGTGCCAAGACAGTAGCCGGTCATGCCGGCGTCGGATAGGTCGTACCGGCAACACTATAATCATAGAGAAAGGAATACAAGAGCGGACACTCCCATAGAGCCCATGCAGCGGCCGAATTGACTGCAGCGCACCAAGCCGTGCGCGTTAATACCTGAAGCATACTTCCGGTTTCGGTTCTGTGCGCGCGCGTTTTGAATACTAGCTGGTGCGCGTCACGCCGGCTCCGTTGATTTTCTTTTTCTTTTGCAGCAAATAATATATTTATTTATTTATTAAATATTTACTTGCAAATCATTTTATTAATAAGTAAAATTGACTGCGAACGATCTTCACAAGCCTCCATTGAATATGTGCCACGTGCAATTTCATAAAGACGCAAGACACCTTGTGAAATGAGGAAATGTTTATTTTATTCTTTATAAATACTCGTCGCGGGCTTTTTGTGCATTCATCCAACGTTGTGGCACCAGGTAAGCAGCAGTAGTTTCCGCAGCAAGCTCCACCAGACGACTTGAGCTGAAAAAATTACAAGTGTTATTTTAGTATTAACATGTAAGAATAATACCTGTAGAAGCGAAGCGTGCGAAAGTGGTGAATGGGCGGCATTACAAACAAAAGCAGTCCGTATTTACACACACGGCGTAGATGATACACGACTCATCCCAAGCAATACCGTACATACCACAAACACATTCTAATTCCTAGCATTCCCCTCTTCCCAAGACTTGTTTCCTGCACTTTAATAGCACGAATGCGCGGGCTATATACGGCGCGTTTCGCGAACTTGGCTACAACCGACGCGATAGTACGTACGCTACGAATACACAGAGGTGGCCACAACAGGCTCTCAACCAGAACATGCTGGACGCTCGCAGAATTCCTTCTACTCGCACTCAAGACAAATACGTGGGTGCCGTTCAGAAGACACAATTTTCGAGTTACTAGTTCCTGGCGTTTGAGCTCCTTGGCTTATCTCTTGTGCGTTCTGCAGGCGCAAGCAACGCACTCCCGTGTTATCACTCTTGACGATTGCTCGTCGCGTTTTCGACAAGCGTGGGTACCGAAAGAAGGCTTAAATTGTTGCGGGGACATAAAAATTGCTACAAACTTGTCGCAGTAAGATTTAGTACGCGCCAAACTAACTTTATCACCACGGCCGAGCTGCTTTTCGCTGCGTCACAACAGGCGCGGCGAGCGGGCCTCATAATATAAAAGTACCGAAAATAATTTTCAACAATGTTGGGCGTCAGAGGAAGCGCCATGAACGTGTCAGTGCATTAAAACGTGAAACCGCGCACCACGGCCGAGCTGATTTTCGTTAACCGCGTCACAGCGCCAGGCGCGCCCACTGCGCTCGAGAGGTACCCCAAAAAGTAATGAAATTGGTTTCAATAATGTTGGCAGTCAGAGAAAGCGCCAAAACTTGTCGCGGTAAAATTCAGTACACGCGAAACTGCGTCACAGCACCCTGTGCGACTAGCATGCCCAAAAACTACCGAAATTAGTTAAAATAATATTGGGGCTCATAGAAAGCGTTGCAAACATCTTCCAGTACGATTCATTAATTCAGATTAACTGCTCCAGGACGGCCACGCTGTTTTTCGTTAACTGCGTCACAAGTCTATAGCCTAGGTGCCGGGCAGCGTATTTCCAACTGCTCGTAGGTACAACGGGGCGTGGAACTTGCGGAGACGACGGACGTTTGCGCGCATGCGCGAGTGAGAGCGGGTGACAGAGAGGAAATGTGGGGAGTTTTGATTCTTGAAAATACGACTCTGCCTAGGTACTACGGAGGAGTCCCTTGGGGCGCGGTGTATGCGCTTGTCCCTAGGCGCGCCGTGCCGGCAGAAGTCGCGGGGCGCGGTTGTGCTGAACTTAGCATCGCAAGTTGGCGGCTCGACGCAATCATATTTAATCGATCATGTTTTTACTAATGAAAACAACGTGTCATTATTTCGCATTATTGGCGGCGCCTCCAGGACACCAAAGCGGCAACGGGGATATCAAAGCTAGAAGCCGGACTGGTTCGTGGGTTGGTGCTCGCAGAGGCCTGTGCGTGCCAGGGGAGTATAAGATCGGCTGTCCGCTATCGCGGACAGCCAATGTTTTATGCGAACACCCCCAGGCACGCTTCGGCCTCTGCGGCCCCAACCCACGGGCCGCCCGGCTTCCAGCTTTGATCCCCCCGCTACCGCTTGGGTGCCCCGGAGATCCTGCGCCGCCTGCTTTAATATAACCTCAGGTGCTCTCCTGAGGCCTCCGTTTGCCGGTTACATGTGCCCTCCTGGAGCAGTGCTTGTAAAAAATCAGATCTATCGTCGCGATGAAAAATTCGACCCGCGACTTATAAAACACCAGTCAGAACATTGTCCCTTCAGACACAGCGATCACCAAGCGGCGTCCGCGCCCACTGCCTCACCGCGCGGGCAGCCAGCGGCGGAGCGTATAAACCAACTCGACCGAACTACGCAATGCCGGCATGTCAGGGGACAAACGAATACAACGCAATCTAAGAAACCTCCTCCGTAGTGCCTAGGCTGAGTCATATATTCAAGGAGCAAAAGCCCCCAGATTTTCTCTCTCGCGCCCGCTCTTACTCGCGCCTGCGCAGAAACGTCGAGCTCCGTCAAAAGTGGCACGCCCCGTTGTACCTACGAGCAATTCTAAATACGCTGCCGGGCAGTAAGCCTAATTGCTTGAAGTGCATCGCAGACTGTCGAACAAAGTTTCTCACCTTGCCGTAGTCCAATAGTGCAGTGGTGCCATGTCGAAGTTCCGAAGGAACGCAATAATTCGCCGGGAGGCCACCAAACTAGGCTAAATACCAAAATAGAAAAACAGGTAGACGGGTGCCCGAACAGTCCAACGCTCAGATGCGCGGCCGGTCTCTCTCGCTTCGGCGGTGTGTCTGACGAATGACGCAAACATCTGGCTCGTCATTCGCCGGTTCGCCTGTCGCTAGGCAACGGAAGTAAGCCGCAAAGTTTAATTTAATTTATATGCAGATATTTTTACTTTTTCCGGGAAAGAATAAAAAAATAAAAATTTCTGTTAATCTCATTTCACATTCTTTTTGTTTTTTTTTCGATGCTCGCGGCCCCAATTCGTCGGCGTTAATACTATAGCATGACGTGTTTCCTGTTTCCAATTTTCGCCGAGTGTCCGCTCTTGTTCTATTCATTTCTCTACGCTATAATCGCCGAAGGTTTGCCCCCTGTACAGTTTGGAGCATTGAACCGGCCCGCAGCAGCGCGGCGTTCAGCTGCTGCCGCAGCGGATGCGCATAAAGAGAGAGAGAGAGATAAGATAATGCAGAGAAAGGCAGGGAGATTAACCAGAGGTAGTTCCAGTTGGCTACCCTGCGCAGGGGAAAGGTTAAGGGGGATAAAAAGAGAAACAGAGTGGAAGGGGGAGATAGAAAGAAAGAGAGACAAGCACGAACAAAGCGCGTACACTACAGAGCGGTAGGGGGCGGCATTCTTAGAGTCTGTCGTGAAGCCCCGTAGACGGCAGGAACCTTAAAAACGCGAGTAAGGCCTTCAACGCGGATGTTATTTCGGAGCAGTGGCCTAAAGCTTTTAGTTCTGATAGTGGACGATTGTCCAGCTGGTCCAGTACTCTGCACATCACTTGTCTCTGAGCACTATATCGCGGGCTGACACAGATAATACGTGCCAGTGTCTCGTCGATGTTGCATGTGTCGCACGTGGGGCTGTTGGCCATTCCAATGAGGAAAGCATATGAGTTCGTAAAGGCAACGCCTAGCCACAGACGGTAGAGCATGGTCTGTTCACGTCGTGGTAACCCAGGCGGGAGGTGCATCCGTATGTCCAGGGACAACGTACGCAACCGACACATGGTGAAAACATTTGAGTCCCACAGGGGCAAAGTACAATCACGGGACATCAATCGCAGCCCAGCTGCAGCATCTGTTCGCGAAAGCGGAATGAAGACTCGTTGACCACTTTCATATGCAGATCAGGCGGCTTCGTCGGCGTGGTCATTCCCGCTGATGTTGCAATGTCCTGGAAGCCACTGAAAGATTATGTTGTGTCCCTTCTCATGGCTTTGATGATATATGTGCCTAATTTCTGAGGCCAGTTGTTCATTGGGTCCTTGGCGCATTGGGCTTCGTATGCACTGAAGGGCTGCCTTGGAGTCACTAAAGACTGTCCATTGTTGCTGTGACTTCTGCTTAATAAAATCAAGTGCCGCCACGGAGCGCCCCAAAACTCCCCAAAACTACGTCATCGATTGCGAGAGTGGCCATAGCCAAAGATGCTCCTTTGACAGTCTACATTGATACAGATGTCCTGAGAGCACACATCCGACACCTGACTCGGATTCCCTCCCACCATCTTGCTTGCTTGCCAGCAAAAAGGCCACTTTCAACTTTTGTCAAAACTATTGTAAGACATCAGTCCTACTTGCCATCAGAATTTACGCTCGCTACACGATTATGAGATCCATTGTGGTGTCTGCATCGGCCGCAAGTGCAACTGACAATTCCAGGAATCAGAAAGAAAGCTGGAGTACCATTGCAAGCTTTGAAACAAGCAACTTTGGAGCACGTTCACAACGTGCACAGGTTCCGGCAACATGTATACACAGATGGTTCAGTCAAACTCAACAGCTCTGCTGCTGCAGTCATCATCCCGGCAAAATCTGAGGAAATCAAATTAAGAACTTAATGTGTGACCACATCGACGGGTGCAGAACTCGCGGATGCGCATAAGTGCGCGTCTCGAGCCAGCGCTTTTTTTTTTGTTTGGCTAGCCTAACTTAACATGCTGTCTCTAGTGCACCCGAACTGTAAGCCAGTAGGCTGCCCAGTGGCGTAGCTAGGTCGTCTGGCACCCGGGGCCCATAGGTCTTCTGTCACCCCCCCCCCCGGGTGTAGCCGCCGGAGAGAGGGGTGTCTTCAGACGTATATGACACCCCCCCCCCCCCCTTCCACTGGCCCCTTGCACCCGGGGCCCACGGCCCCCGGCCCCCCCCCCCCCCCCCCCCCTGTTGCTACGCCACAGAGGCTGCCGGCACGGTGTAAGCACGGAGTAAGCTGCCGACACCGTGGCTGCCAGGCAGCCAAGATAGCGCGCGGTGCACTCTGGTCTAGTGGCTTCGGCGTGCGGCGTGAGATATATGACATGCTCTATTTCCGCGTCGGCTGCGCCAAAGCGCGCCGAAACCGACACCCTCTGTGTTGACCGAACGCAGCCAGTCAGCATGAATGGACGAGACGATATATATATATATCGGACGCTCTGTTTTCGCAATAAACAGTTGTAAGTGTAGCGCTCGTCTTTTTTTCGCCTCTCACTGTTTTCTTTTTCTCGAGTTTTTGCGCTAAAAAAGCATCATGTTAAGTAAACACCAACTCGCCTAAGGGGAAGCTATCCTCTAATGAGTAGAATTGAAGCACGAAGCGAAGGCGGGTACGACCAGGACAGAACGTGATAAGTGAAATTGTCTACCTGCGCCTTGGCCACCCCCTTCGTCCTTTCTTTCACTTCAGCGCTTCCGTTTAACCCATTAAGGAATACAAGCTGGTCCGCTCTAAAATCCGCGCTTTGGAACCTAAACTGGACAAATTTCTCGCGCGATGATATTATCGCTTGTTGTTACCTCATGCGTTTGTATTTTTAAACCTTTCAACTCCATCTAAACTTTAGAGGTTAAGGGTCTCACGCATAAGGGTTTACGGCTAAGGGCCCCAAGCTGTTTTCGAGGATTCTAGCTACGTTTCCGTGCGTCCTCTGTAGTCAAGTTTCTCGCTATGATTCTTGGTTTCTCGTTGTGAGCTTTTGGTTCATGTTCAGAAAAAGGTCCATTTGTATAAATAACGTAGGTTATGGTCGAATTGGTCGCCTTTAGTGCATGAGATGGGAAGCATAGGGCTTTAAGCGGTGGAACTGCTGAAAGCCTCCACGCTTTCACAATGGTGGCGCTTAACCACTTCGTTTCCGTTCACTACTTGTGAATGCGTGCAGGAAACGTCAAGGTTGACAACGTTAAGTGACACTAACGTCATGCATGCCGCATCAGACTTTACCCGTGTACATCTAGGACTACTTGCAGCTTTCTTACGAAAAATAGAAACAGAAAGAAACAATCATTTCCAAACGTGGCATATAACCTGTAATTGATGAAAAAAAAAAAAGAAGCTTATGCACAACTGCACAGGCAGTTGACATAGCGGCCTCGGCTACTGGCTCCATGGTCATGGAGCGAAGACTTTTAGATTTTTTTCGTTGCGACAAACACAAAAGAACGTCTGTGAGCGGGTTGTGTTGTTACAAATCACACGCAAAGAATTAGAGAGAGCACATGGACTTGCTTACTTGAGGAAAAGCAACAAAGGGCTTGAAAGAGTGCGACCAGTCTGTATACAAATCGTCCTCTTCTTCTCGACCTTGCACGTGCTGGAGGCCCACGGCGCGAGCATCTAAATACTGGTACATTATTTTATAATTAGATGAAAAGTGTCAATGAGAAACTCGTAGAGCAACATTGAGAATTTTCGATAATGCTTTCTGTTGCTCAATACTTGCTACATAAAAAGTGTTTACTTAAAAGGAAGAGGTCTGAACACCGACCAAAAATTGTTTAAAATAG
Organism: Dermacentor andersoni; assembly: GCF_023375885.2. Classification (NCBI taxonomy): domain Eukaryota; kingdom Metazoa; phylum Arthropoda; class Arachnida; order Ixodida; family Ixodidae; genus Dermacentor; species Dermacentor andersoni. The sequence goes on from NC_092815.1 coordinate 99,361,799, forward strand.
TTATTTACGCTTCGGCTCCCCCACGGGAGCCTTGTTCATAATGAAAGAAGCGGCAGAGCTGGCGCCCCTTTTTATGTGTGCCTCAAAACCGCACACTGCGCAGCCACATCACATAAGATTAACTGGGAGAAATCTCGCGTGATTGCCAAAGAATTTCCGGTCAGGACCCACTGTGCGGTGCTCACCTTATACAAAAGAAAAGTACACCACCACCACCACCAGCACCGCCGCCGCCGCCGCCGCCACCGCCGCCACCGCCACCACCGCCACAGATGTAGGTGGCTCACCAGTATGTCGGTGCATACCCTGATGGAAAGTAATCTCGAACCAGTGGCGAATCCGTTAGACGCATGGCGCGCGCGCATGACGCAAACCGACGCATGGCGCGCGCGCTAAGTACTATATTGAACAGTATGAGAAGCAACACGGGAGCGCGTGGGACATATCCATGAAACCCGACTTCGAGCGATACGCAAATGGCGCTGCACTAATAAAGTGGAAGGGCTGGCGCTGTTCCGCTAACTGTTGGCACTCCCGCCGCACGTGTATTTCTACAAAACGGCAGCTGACATCATCTCAGCGGCCGTTGACGACGATAAGCCGGCTTGCGTATCAGAGTGACTATAACAAAATGCTGTTGTTCAGTGAAATATACAGCCCGTCATTATCTGACCCTTTCATTCTCTTTCATTTTATATTATTTATTAATCATTTGGGCAGCCGTCAGACGAGACTCTTATGTTTCTTATACGCCAGACGGGCAAATCTAGTGCCATGTCGAGCCAGTGCACTTTGCTTTTAGCGTCATTCGCAGACTATCCGACGGAAAGGCTTATAGTGACATGCACTTGACTGTGGAATGCACTAGCCAGCAGCGCGTTCTATGAACTCACTTCACTGCGCTGAAGTGTGTAGCCTCGATTGCAGTCATTCAATAATATATTTAAAAATACTCAATGCCGAGTCGGCACAAACTCTGAGGCCACTTCCTTTTTCCTCTATCAAAGAGCGATCGTCCAGTTTTTCGAGTGCGGTCGCGAGCACTTGCCACATTGTAGCGGGCAAAGTCGCAGAGGAGGTGCTTGATCGTCTCCTCGCAGCCACAGTTGTCGCAAGCAGGGCTGTCGGTCATTCCAATTTGGAAGGAACATGCGTTCGTGAATGCCACGCTCAGCAACAGGCGGCACAGAAGTGATGCTTCCGCTCGTGGTGTCCCTGGTGGAAGACGAAGTTGCAGACGTGGATGCGACCTGTGGAGATGTGCGTTGGTGAATTCACTTGTGTTCTACAGAGTCTGTGTAAGTTCGCGTGCGAAGGAGCGAAGGCTTGTGGATGCATCGGTTCTTTACAGTGGTATTGATATAATATGAGCACCGTCGTGGGCTGATCGGGTAGCGTCATCCGCGCTGTGATTTCCAGCAATTTCGTAGTGAGCCGGTATCCACTAATAGACGATCAGTGGATACGCTTCCCGGCAGCTGCAGCGCAGGTAACCGCAAAGTTTACCGGGAAACGCTGGCGGCGAACGCTGTGCACGAAGGCGGTCTTTCTGGTAGAAACGCGGCCTCTTGCGTGGGCCACGATGCGGCGGAGGCGAGCGCCATCTGCAGGTGTTGCAAGAAACCGGGCGCGCCATATCGTGTCCTCCGAGATATTCGCGTGCCGGCCCGCGGAAGTGACGGACGCCGTGGCCGGTCTATGATTGGTAGAAAGCTTGGAAAAGTTGTTTGAGTTTTCGCGTAACAGAACTATGTGTTCTCGTATATTCAAATTACAATCCGACGCTATCATGTCTGTTGGTTGTGTGGAAGTGTTACTTTGCCATTTTTATACGTATTTTAACGTGAGAAATTGAATTAGTTCAGTAATTTCTTTACGCTACATGGAGAGCCTGAGTATGAGTGGTTGGAAAATCTTTTTGCCGAAACAACATCCGATGTTGGACGCTGGATGCGGGACGCCGACGTGGGATTTTTTTGCGACACGGGGCCCTTAATCCTATCGCGTTAAAACTGTCATAGTGCCCTGTTGTCATATCTGGCCCTTGCGTCATCAAACGTCGCACATCATCAACCCTCAAGAAAATGCGGTTGCGAAATTTGATCAGTCTGAGCAGCCTGACATAACAGATATCAGTAAGGTATGAGTGCAGTCAATTTGATTCTACGGAAAGCTTTCATTCAAAGATATTTCATGAACATTAGGACAATCGAAACGTTCGGTTGCTTATATTGATTGCATATGGCCAACGTTGGCGGGGCTCATTTGCGGGGCTCTTGGCCAAGCCTTTAAGTTATAGTCAGAAAGAAAAAAAAGGAATCCGCGAATAAACTCGAGAAGAATTCCACAGATAGAAGCCACCAATTGTATGTGTACTATGGGCCTCTTTCGTGATGGAACCCGAGGCGAAAGCCCTGACTGCCGATCTAGAGTGTGTATGTTTGCTTTCTGTTGCCGTCCAAAAGAGCCAAAGCAACAGCAACCTGCTCCGCTTTAGAAGAAGTGGTCTGAGCCACTTCTAAAGGAACCGAGGAACAGAATAATCACTCCACATACGATTGCTTGGTTTCCGGCACACTTGGGCCTAAATCTGGACTCGTTCACCAATCTCAATGACGTCGCCCACTCCCAGGCGCGCATACTAAATCTCCGCGCGGGAGGAGGAGCCTTGTCACAGTCAAATGTCCAAGAGTCCCGGGACACTCCATTCACCTTTAGTTAATTTACAAAACATTTCTATCTGGAGAGAAGAATCTTTCCTCCACCACATAAAAAGCTCACAAGACCTTAAGTTATAACACTTAGGATGCTTCAGAGTAGCTCATGACCTAGTCTTGCCTTCATGCATTGTTTATTCCCGGACGTTTTTAGCTCACAGTGTCCTAGCTGCAGGGGCACATGCACTTTAGAACATATGCTCTGGCGGTGTCTCTCGTTACGAGAGGATGAGGAGATCACTGAACAGAAGTGGAACTCGGCCATCAAGAGCTCGGAATACCATCGTCAGCTTTGGGCTGTCCAGAGAGCCTGCGATGCGGCGGTTAGGTTAGGCCAAACTGTCCCCACGTGGGAGCGGCCCGCGGTGTCGCCCTAAGGGACGGCGCTCCTCAGGATCCTTTTAATGAAGTAATTCGTATCCGTATTGTATGTGTAATTTGAGATGGACGTGCGATTAGAACTGCTCTCGCGTTTTCTAGTGACAGATGTAGACATTTTGCTGGAGTCACGTCCTTACCGGCATCGGTGAAACAAGGTATACAGAAGTGTAAGTATCGACAGCTGATCTAGTTGGTATACTTGCACATTGAAATGGAATAGCGCAAAACCGAAAGGCGTAAAGACAAGAGACTGGATGGGCGCTAGTCATGTTTGCTTCTCAGTGCGCGTCGCTGATTATTGCTGTTGTACTGTAGTATGCAATACAGCAAATCGAAAATCCCGTAGCGCCATAATCTAATAAACACATAACGACATTTATGTTTTATTTCACTGCGGATGCAAAATAGGCCAAAAGGCATACATGGATGAAGAAATTCTATGTATTAAGTGAAGTTTTTCGCGCGCAGTAAGAGAAATATTTTTTCACATTTAAAAAAAATGTTTGCCCAAGAATTACAGTTGCTTTAGAGCTTGCATGAAGCAGGAGAGCGTTGGACCTTGGCGCTGTGGCATATAGGTGACAGAAGTTTGTGTTTCTTGTAACATTATATGGAATATTGGGATGCTCAGTGATAGTGTGCGGATGAGCGGAACAATTGTTTGCTTTATCATTAAGTATTAGTGTACACGGCTTTACAACTTACGGTTACCTGTGCTGTTATTGTTATCAGTACATCACAAAATTTTTCGTTGTATGCTCTAAACAATTTATAAGCAGGACTGCGCAATTCGAAACACGTGAAGGTCGAAACCAGTTATTTGAGAGCTACATATGCCACACCTGCGTCCCAAACGTTGCATGTGTTGCTTACTGAAAGGCATCCTTCGTTTGATGTTATCGCACTCTGCCATCTTTAGCAACATCAAGTCGGTCACTAAAGACAGAAGGCGGCTCTTGTTCAGAGTCATCTCGTGATGACTACACGTTTGCTTATGATGGAGGTGCTTTCGACTAGAGACAACAATTCCGGGCATTTTTAGCTATTGTCGTATTTTGTCCTCATGGAGGTTCTTATGAAACCGAAGGAGGGGCTGCACCTGGTGTGGGCCTTCAGCTCCGATGAACAATGCAGGTCGATGAGCAAGCTGCACTCTGGAGCAGGTCTTCCGGTGTAATCAGAAAAAGGTCGTGAAAAAGATGGTGGCCCTGCTTCTCACCTTCGAAAGATTTGAGACACCGTTGAACCGGTGTCAAAAGGTGCTCGGCCTGTTAATAATATTCAGCGTCGCGCGTTTTTCTCTACCTGCCTCAACATTCAACTTCGAATTGAAAAGTGTTAATTTGATGCCAGATATGAAGGAGGAAAAGAACTCCTGTAGTACCCTCCTCCTGCCGGCTAAGGAGGCGTCAAGATTAGGCGTCATAAAGGGACAATGAGGAAGTCTTTGGTAGTTTGGCCCGAAGGGCGAACCACTGACAGCGATGGCAAAGTATAGCACTGTGCTCTAACTCGGACAGTGTTGAAGCAGCGAGCGGTTGCAACGACTTAGCGCGACGAAGCACGCAATCATTGGCAGAAGGAACAGCACCCTGATAGCTAACAGGCGGCTCACACTGCTGGCATGGTTAGGTGCGCCGCCGGTGGCGTTGCAGGCGTCACAGGTGTGCGAGGTGAGAGCGACGGGAAACGTCGGCGTCAGTGAGAGCGGGGCTTCTCCACAAAACATCGCGCTGTAGGTGGTGTCCAAATCCACGTCCTATACGGCGGCACACTCTGCATTAAAAATGCGGATTCTAAAGGCTATGATTTTGCTGGTTGAATGCGGCGGAAGTGATCTCGGGAGCCGGAAACACGTCATAGACATCGTGGCTTTGTACGCCACCTGTTGCGCTTCTTACTTCGTGTAGGCCTCACTGCAGTTACATGATCATGCCACTGCGTCGCCTTCTACGAAGCTGCGCCGAGAAATCAGGAATCTCAGGCGGCTATCACTTAAGGAGTGCGTGACGTTCCCATTGGCCAATCCGAGCCATCATGTTAGAAGACGCGCGGAAGTTTTCTCCACTTTGCCCAGGCAATTTGGACCCGGAGAGTTTTCGCCAGCTTTTCACTCGTGAAACTTCAGCATATATATTGCTGTATATTACATGAGGCTCCGTTCTTCAGTACGCAGCATGCATGATACGGTAACAGGGGAGGACGCCTTTTAAAAGATTAGAAAAGACGGCCCCCGTACGGATCGTAATGGGACAAACTAAAACCTTCTACATTTAGGGAAAAACATCTCCGTAGGTAAAGAAAGGCCCCTTAGGGTAAAATTACACACAAATGCTGCTCAGGTGAGCACATGCTCACAGCCAACGCTTTTGCACTTCATGGTTCATGAGCATGCCCTTTGTGGTAAATAAATGGGCATCTCCTGTGTTCTGAAACCTCTTGTTTCAGCTGCTAAGCCGTGGTGGTGAGGTTGCTACATGCGGTTTTACCCTGACATGGGTTCATTCACCGCTAACTCCATAAATTTCAAAACGGGGCGGAATCTGAATTCTTAGACGGGACGTATCACACGGCGCTTCGATGGCTGAGCATCGGAAATTTTCTTTTGTTTCTTTAACCTTAATAAAGAAAGGGCCCTTTACACAGAAGTGTCACCTCGACCCAGTACCGTGGACCAGTTACTAGCGGCCCTAGAAACTGGCCCTTTCTAGTGACTTAATGGACCACATGAATAAGCTCGACGTGAAAGTGCAGGCAGAGGCTAAGCGTGGTGACCTATTTACTTAAGGCTGGTAACCTAATTAATTACCAGTACATCCACATAAAAGGCTTCGGGTAAAGCTACAGTATTTGGATAAGCAGGTGCAAAATTGAAAGTAATAGCATTTCCGCTGCTTTTGAAGAATTAGTGTGGAGAATAATACAGCGACCTTTCCCTATTCACAACAGGTATCCTTGGTCATCCGCATGCACAACTTTGCGAGCTGTTCTTTGGCCATAATTTAAGGAAAGAGGAACTATGAATGCTCCAAAACTGATTTAGTGGCGATGCGGATCCAGTGCCAAGTCCCTCTAAAGTGCAGTTAAACGACATTTTGAAATAGAAGTAGCAGGAAGAAGGTAGGCAGACAGGCAATGAACTTGATTCAGGTCCCGAGGAGCGACTCGGAAACCCCCTTACGAGGGAGCAGCCCCTGCGGGCTGCTCCCACGTCGGGACGGACAGGCCGTGCCTGACCGCCGCGCCGAGGGCCCTCTGGGCGGCCCGTAGCTGAGCGGCGAGGTTGGAGCTCTTGAGATCCAACCTCGCCATCTCCCACTCGATCATCTCCCACTCTACCGTGGTGAGATGATCGTGGTCCCGTAACGAGAAAGAAGACCTAAATAATTTTTATAAAGGCTAAGCTCTTAAGAGATGACAAATTTAAGGCACTGAACCTGCGGGTACATGGCAATTTTTGGCACTACTTAGCTTTGTAAGCGCACTTTTTAAAGAAAAAACAATGTGAGGACATCTAAGCAGTTCTTATGAGTTGTGAATGCGAAAGCATTAATGTCCTGTTGAGTGCCGCTGAGACGTCCTTCGAGTTATGAACTCCTCGCGGGCTAGCGAGCACGTCGAGACGCTTGGTCAACGCCTCCTAAATAGTAAGTACAAGGCACTTCAATCCGTGACGTCGGGCTACCTCGCCCGACTGCCACAGAATCAATTAGGGACGCTCCCGAGTAAGTCGCTGTGATTTTGACAACGCCCCTTCGGTTACATCGGGCTTGGCAATGGAAATTTTGGTCCAAGGAGACATAAAGCTGAGCCCACAGGCCAGCTATTCAGGAGGGCCTGGTTTTGCCCACTGGGTAAGACACTCGACTTCTGAGCGTGGGGTCGTAGGTTCGCTGCCGCCAACGTTTTTACTTTCGAATGTGTTCGTTTTTATACATTAATTTCTTCATAACGATTACCGAGGCGAAGTTAGAACGCAGGCGAGAGTTTGCGTGAACAAGGAACGCGGGGATAACACTGGCTTCCGAGATCGTGGTTACGTGGCGTTGCGGTGGTGCTCTCTCCCCTCGCGCAACACCTGGCGCGCACTTGCGGCAGCACATGTTCCCTTTCGCCCGCTCGGCTCCGTCGAGGCGCGCACCTGACGTGGCGTCGCAGCTAATGAAAATTTAGGTGCCGTTTCGCTGCTACAGACGCCGGTTTTTTGCTCAAGGAGCCACTTGATCTCTTCGCATAAACAACAACAACAACAACAACAACAACACAGGAAGTCGAGAGGTAGGGCTAACTTATCTGGTGAACACCTAAGATATATGTTTATTATTGTCTCATCAGGCTTGCGGTCACAGTTCAGTGAAATAATAAAATCAAAGCGTCAGGTCAACTACTCACACTAGCCCCCATTGTACGTCTTGGCAACGGGTCGGAATTCTCATACATTCAAATCTAGTACTTTCTGCTTACTGCCCCATTACGGAAATTTGCTGTCGTCACATACTTCCCCATTTGTACTTGTTAATATTGGAGATACGCGAATATGCTAATGTAAACGGAACGATATTTTCCTTGCTCGGGAAATTCTTTTGGTGATCATTTTACTCCATATTTATTTAACGAAGCAATTATCGCTTGATAATTTTGTTATTTACCGGCTTTGATATGCAGCATTTGTATCTGATCCGACTGGTGCCTTTCTGACACTACAGTGCCATACGTTGTAGTCAGCAGCCACCATCGTTCTTAGTGCACTATTCGTAATAATGTCCAATTTGCTTTCCGACGTGCATATTGTGCCTCGTGCTCTTTTCAGTGCTGTTGCACGTTGTCATTTACCTATGTGCCATTTCGTTTGATCTACGGTTCTCTTTGAATATTAAGGTTCCTACGTGCTCTAGAAGGCGTATAATATGCACGATGCGTTTTGTGGCGGAAGTATAGATTTTGGGTATTATGTCAATATAGACTCCTCATATAAAACAATTGTACCCAACTACCTCAGATTGTTTTTTAACCCAACTTAAGTATGCAATGAAAGGCTTACTTCTCAGTGTGTGATGATTTCGTCGATTGATTATCGAGTAATTTATTAGTGGGTCAGTCGCGGGTAAATATACAAGGAGGTTAATTGGTTCAATCGCGCAAGAAAATACGCTTACTCCAGCCATCCGAAATGCTTCTGCACAACTTCCGATTTCCCGGTGTGACCTGTCCTCCTAAGGAGAAAGGTATCCAGTGCGGCAATGGTAATTGCTGATAAATAGCATACCGTAAACTGAGAAAAATAAGCCTCTGTGGTTGTCATCATAAAGAGAAAAAAGAAAAGGAGGCGACTTTTCAAACGCATAAGTCGCCGTAACACTTCTAACTTTCACTTCCTAAATTTCATTAATTTAGCCTATACTTTAACTTACACGGGGCGTTTTTTTCCCCTTTGTTAAAACCTAAACATTGTCGAGGATAAAATGGGGTGACACACAGAAAAAAGGCCAAGGGGAAACTACACGAGCGCTCGTTGTATTGCACTATTTTATTGCTGACAATACTACCACCAACTGGCCAACGCTTCTGCACTACTGAAAACTAAACACTATGCGGTAAAGTCAATACAGATTCATGGGAATACCAAAGTTGCGCAGATGACACAGCACAAAAGCAAGGGGCCTTTTGTAAAGATCGGCGGTGCTTCCCAGACCACATCAGCCTCCTGTAGATATCTGCTGAAATTCGTTAGTGCAATTGGTCTAACGTGACCTCTTGCATATGCTTCCCCTTAATTTTCAATAATTATAATTATTTTAGCGCTTTTCCACACACATGGAATCTACGAGAACTTCACCGAGTGGTTCATCACATCTAATGGGTCAACGGGAGATTCCTTAAATAACATTTTTGTCATTACAGAGGTTATCCACCTGAACCAGGAGCTGAATCTCATAGTCGTTCCACTCCTTTAGCCAATTGTACTGCAGTAATCTCTGTAAAATCATATGATGTACTTCATAATCTTTATCCAGATCGTCCTCTTCATCTCCAGCTTCCACGTGCTGAGAGGCTCATGGCGCGAGCATCGAAGTAGTGGTCTTATTTTTTTAATACTGCCCTCCTGCTTATAACGAATTAATCACTGAAAACTTTATTTTTTTTTAAAGGGGGTAAAACGGATGCACTGGTGTACTTTTGCTGGCACTTTTTTATTCAGTCCATCAGATAGCATTCGTCGGGCTGGCTCTTCCTTTTTCTGTCTATGGCTAGGATCCCGGTATTTTTTTTGTCTGTCACGTCGATAGAAAACCCAGTGGGCCGATCCCGGCGCCAGTGCAGGGCCAGGAGCTATGGCACATACCCCCGTGAGGCAGAGGCGCGAAGCGAACATACAGAACGACTTTCGTTTCAATACGAAACGCACAAATAAAAAAAGAAAAGCCGTGATTGATTACATGCCGCGTGTACTTCCGCGTTTGTCAACGAACGTTGCCGCCAATCCCTCGCCGGTGCTCGTTGTCGGAGACTTTAACGTAGACATTTGAAAAACCGGAAACAAAGCTTACTTTAGGTTCACCCACTTCGTGGAAGAGTTCGGCCTTGGTTACTTCAACGATCGTACTCAACCAACACGGGTCGGGCATTGATTTAACTTAGGCTAAAAATACTTCTCAATTAAGAACGGAAAACGTCTGTGTGTATCATAGCGACCACAGAGCAGTTGAAGCTATAATTTCAAAGTAATAAATAAAATAAGGGTTTTGTAAACGGCATTGAAACGTCTGTTTGTGTCACATATCACTTTGAAAAGCAATGTGATGAATGGGCGCCCCTCATGGGATCAGTGTTTGGCAAGTTGCGCTACATTAGGCGCAGCGTTTCTGCAGCTTCGCTGACCAACCACCTTCGCACGAGTGGATTGGCTGAAATTTTTTTTCCATTTCAAGTCAGGACACTGCGCGGTGGGATCTCGATACAACGGTGAACTTCACAATCAATCAATCAATCAATCAATCAATCAATCAATCAATCAATCAATCAATCAATCAATCAATCAATCAATCAATCAATCAATCAATCAATCAATCAATCAATCAATCAATCAATCAATCAATCTAACTCGCCCAAGAACAACCTGGTTGAATTGATGCTGGCACACCTGAGAAATGGTGTGACATTTTTATTTATTTATTTATTCATTTATTTAGAATACCCTCAAGGTACGGTTGTACATTGCAGAAGGGAGGGGCAAGGTAGATACAGAGGCAAATCCCACAATAGTTGCTTATAGAAAAAAATTATAGGTACAAAGAAGCAGAAACTTTCGAAGAAAGCGCCAAAGCTAAATACGTGGAAGTCAATAATTAATAAAAAGAACAAGGAAAAATAAGGAAGGAAGGCAACAGCATGGGAAAAACATCGCAAAACATGGTATACAAAACAATAAGAGTGGTAAATAGAAGCTTGGAAAGCGTGGCAAAAATACATGGCGTAACAGAAAAGAAAGGAAAAAAAAAGAGCATACGATATAAAAAAATATAAGCCATAACTTAAAGGGTCACTAAAGTGAAAAATGATTTCTCCTGCATCAGTAAATTACCGTTCTACAACACCAAAAACCGCACTTTTACAACGATAAGACGTTTGGTAAGCCAGAAAAAGCGCAAGAACGAAATACGGGTGGCGACACCTACTTATGTTCCCGCACCTGGGGGCTATGACGTCTTGGATTTTGATGGCATCTTCTAGGGCCTACTAATTATATATAGCAGTACAGGTTGACTACATTGTGTTCTAAAGGAACCATATATTAAACATGGTAAGTTTTGGGAACCTTGACTCAGCTAACGCGGCCCAAATGCGAAAACATACTTTGGAATCCCTGACGTCACGTTGACGCACTGGCGCTGGGGTTTCGGCGCGAAATTCAAATACTGATACTTATACCTTCATTTTCTCATATAATAACCAAACAATTTTTTTTAAATGACTGCCTGCAGGGTTCTCAAACAATGTTTCATTAGTCTAAACTGATTTATTGTTTCGCTTTAGTGTCCCTTTAAAATTATGGCATAAGAGCAGTTATTATGCAGAACAAGCAAACGCAACATTAATTTATAACATGAAACTTTGAAGTTTGGTTTTAAAGTTATTGGTGTCAGTTATGCTTGTAAGTAATGCGAGTAAGTTGTTCCAATCTTTGCTCGTTTGGGGAAGAAATGAATATGAAAAGCCGACCGTGTTTTAGCGCGGAACGTTTACCTTTTGGCGGTGGTCAATGCGAGATGAAATGTATGGTGGCGGTTGAACAAAGATCGAACGTAAATATGCGTTGTGGTAGTAGATTTTATGGAAAAGACATAGGCGACATAGTTTTCTGCGGGTTGATAACAGCGGGAGGTGTAGGAGAGCTTTCATGTTAGTGACACTCGCAGTTCTTTGGTAGTTGGCGAGAATGAAACGGGCTGAGCGATTCTGTATTGCCTCTAGAGACTGTATGAGAGTGTCATGATCAAGGTCCCATACTGATGATGCGTACTCAAGCTGTAGACGAATGTAAGTTGTGTACAATAAGAGTTTTAGCGATGATGGTGCTAGAGAAAATTTACGACGGAAGTATCCCAGTGTACGAGTGGCCTTAGAGGTTATGTGATCAATATGAGTTTTCCAGGATAGATAGCTGGCAATGTGAACTCCTAAGTATCGCTATGATGTTACACATTCTAGTGGGATGTTATTTAGCGTATAGGTGGGTCAGATCACGTTAGTACGAGAGATCCTCGTAGTCTTACACTTTTTAATGTTTAATTCCATGCGCCATGTACGACACCACTCATTTATGTTATTGAGATCCTCCTGAATTGCGAGAATATCTGAGGAATTAGTTATTTTACGATACAAGACGCAGTCATTCGCGAACAGACAAATGTTCGAGGAAACGTGAGTGGGCAAGTCATTAATATAAATTAGGAATAATAAAGGACCGAGCACGGACCCTTGCGGGACACCGGAGTCAACTGGAGCTAAAGGTGAGTTAGCGTCATTAGTGGTTACAAATTGAACACGTGATGTCAGAAACGCGCGAATCCAATCAATTACGGAAGGGTCTATGTTTAGAACGTTTAATTTATGAAGAAGCAATGCATGGCTCACTTTGTCAAACGCTTTAGAAAAGTCAAGAAATATACAGTCTGTTAAAAAACCAGAATCTAAATTAGCATGTAAGCCATTAGTGAAGAAGATAAGCTGAGTGTCACAGGAGAAGTTTTTACGGAATTCATGCTGCATAACTGTGAAGACGTTGCTATCTTCCAGAAAATTAACTAGATGCGTGTATATTATATGCTCCATAACTTTACATGGTACAGATGTAAGTGAAATAGGTCTATAGTTCTGTGGATCATGCTTTGGTCCAGGTTTCTGAATGGGGATTGCTTTCCCAATTCTTCAATCTCACGGTAAGGTGCCAGAGATGTGAGATTGCGATTAAATACGTTCTAGTATGATTGAACAGTATTCAACTGTGTTTTGTAAGAATTAAGTATTCATTCCGTCTACTCCACATGATGACTGAGGTTTTAATTTCTGTATTATGGCTTTGATACCGGTTGAGTCGAAAACGATAGGATCCGTGAAGTGGTAGTTAGTTGAATTTATTTCAGGCCTCGGGTCAGGGACCTGAAGTGATGAGAATGACTGAGTGAAGGCATTATTAAGCACAGTAGGACACAATAGGTCAGGTACTGGGTTCCCAGAACTTGTCAGCAATGATATTCCAGTTTTATGGCTATTTCCTCGTATGGTTTCCCAGAAGCGCTTTGGATTAGTCTTCAATAAATTTGTAAGTGTACAATTAAGGAATGAAAATTTGGCTCACCTTAGGGCCCTAAGATATGAAATTGCTGCGTTTTTACATGCTAGTCATTGTGTCTGTTTTGAGGAATGTTTCACTGTGCGGAATAATCGTTTTTTCTTGTTCGATAACGAATTCAGATATGTGCTGTACCGTGGTGCTTTATTGTTAGCATAGACGGATTGAAGGGGCACGTGTTTGGTGATTAGCTCACTGATTTTATTTTTGAAGATAGACCAGTTAGTTTCTACGGAGCGTTGCAGATGAAGTGGTAAGAAAGTGTCTGGAAATATGCACAGTTCTCTGTTGATGGCTTGACAGTTAGCTTTTTTATAATCCTGGAACTTTTTCCGCTGTCGGTATGTCTTTTGTTGTTGTTGTAAGTGTAAAATGCAAGATATTATTACGATATGATCGGTAAATACCCGAGAGACGAGCCGCCGTGAGAACGACGACGAAGTGGGTCTGTGCCCTTGGCGCGAGTGAATCTCGGCCTGGCGCTCTGGCTCCATTCTAGTGTAAATAGTCTGTACATAGCCTCTTTTGTCTGTGTCTTTCTACACGTAACATTCTGGTGGAGGTCAGCGATCCCCGTCCTCGCCACGGAACTCCGGAGTGGTCGGTACGTCGAGCGTGTCACCATGCCTCCCGGTGACGAGCCCGCCTCTGCAACGGCTTCGGCTGCTCCGACTGCTCCCGTCGTCACGGTTGCCCAACATCGCGACCCTGGTGTGTTCTCTGGCCTGGAGGGACAGGACGTTGACGAATGGCTCAAGCTATATCAACATGCCAGCGCTAATAACAGGTGGGACCCAACCATTATGCTCGCCAATGTCATCTTTTATCTTGGCGGCACGCCACGCGTGTGGTACCAGACGCATGACGAAGAGATCAGCAGTTGGGACTCTTTCAAAGAAAAGCTACGGGAACTGTTCGGCGACCCCATTGGCCGCAAGGTTGCCGCGAGAAAGGCTCTTGCGTCTCGCGTTCAGACATCTATATGATTGCTCAGTCTGGGCATGTGCGTCACCGCAGAAAAGTTATCGGGTGATAACGTTAGAATGAGGTCCATGTGTGCTGATGTGTTTTGCGCGACACGTGTTGGAAGTCTGACGATCTGCGATAAGCCGAAGTCAGAGAAAAGGGAAATGAACGGATTGGCCTCGGCCGACGAAGGATTAGAAAAGGGATTGGTATGTGACCATACAATGTTGGGAAAATTAAAATCGCCTCAGAGTATAATTTCAGTTCCAGGGAAACACATGGTAATTTTATTTAAACAATCATATTAGTCATCGCAAAAGGTTGAGTCGCTTGACGGGGATCGGTAGCAGACACCTAGTATTATTATTTTTAAACTAATAGTTAGACAACACCAAACTAGCTCTAAATTCGTATCGATGGTCACAGAAAAACAATTAATACATTCTTTAATGGTGGGCAGAACGCCACCACCATTCCTACCTGTTCGGTCACTTCGGTAAACAACATATTGGTTCTCACACTCAAACAGTTGGGGGTTCGTTATTTTGCTATTTAACCATGTTTCTGTGAGTACAATAATGTCAGCATTACAGTCGGTAATAACAGCAGATAATTCGTCTTTCTTGGGAAAAAAACTACGAATGTTGTAAAAACAACTGAACACGCGCAATCCTTTAAGGCACCTCCCCTTGGATAGCCCTAACTTGGCGGTAACGTACGGCCAGAACGAAGAGTTGTGCCACGTGTATGCGTTCTGCGCATTTCATAAATACTGTCATTGGCTTTGTCATATGCGTAGCATTTTCCATACAACATTAGTTTTTTATATCGTAGTTTGAAAAACGTGCTTTTCGATTTGTCATATTCTATTAAATTTTTCCTTATGTTACGAGTTGCCTGGCATAAATCTTCACTCATTGCTGTGTCCGTGTTTTTCAACAAACCTCGCTTTGAAGAGACGAGCTCCCTTGCTTTATAGGTTTCAAATTTAGTTATTAGTGGTCGAGTTTTCGGCGAATCAAAGCGACCAATTCTGTGCGCCCGACATATACCAGAACCTGTGATGTCAACCTTCAAAGTATTTTTCGGCAGGTTTAGTATCTTGTTTTCTGATTCCGATGAAGTTTCGTCTGCGGTGTCCGGTATTCCATAAAAGATCAGATTGTTTCTTCGAGATCGACCTTCTGCTTCGTCAAGACGTGAGTGGAACGCACTCGTGTCGTTTTTTAGGCGCTCTGCTGTGGCATGCAACTCTAACGTATATATATATGTATATATATATATATATATATATATATATATATATATATATATATATATATATATCACAAATAAAAGCAAATATAAACAAACAAAAACAAATATATAGTGCACGTTCTGTAGAATGCGATTTACAATATATAACATACATAATATAGCACAGCACAGCATAACACAACAAAACATAGCATAACATAACAAAATAAAACACATAACATAGAAAAGTAATTTACTGAGATTTCTGGAAGTCTCGACACCCAGCCCACGGTACCCTTCACATAGTACATGGCGGACACATACGTACCAGTAAACAAGAGCAAAGAGTACACATACCATGCACCAACGGACCACCACATAGGATTTAAAGAGACAACTGTCATTTCTGGAAATAACTATTCCCTATACATGTCACTTTCTTGCCACATGTATGCCACATGTATGTAAAACTTGCCACATGTATGTAAAGCTATTTGCATTGTCCACTAGTAGCACGATGTTGTCCGCATAAATCAGCGCAGAGACTGTCTGTTGCACCCTTTGCCTACTACAGATGCACGATAAATTGAAACATAGATCCCTGTTTTCCAGTCGTTTTTTTATTCCCTCAAGATAAAGCGTGAATAACGATGCGGACAGAAGAAATACTTGCTTCAGTCCTCGATGAATTTCAACCAGTTTCTTTTTGCATTTCTGGCATTCCCTTACGATTTGCACTCGGTTGTTCCTGTATATGTCCCTCTGCAGCTCCACGAAATTATTTATGCCCTAATTCTTGAGAATATCCCGCAACAATTCTTTGCCTACATTGTCGCGATCTCCATTATTATTAACAAATACTGTCCATAAAGGTCTATTATGAGCTACTGAAATCTTTAAGCACTGAGTTAGTAGAACTATATTCTCTAAGCGTCTGCCTGGTCTGAATCCATTCCATGGTTTCTCCAATATATCATTTTTCTCGCCCCACTTCGACAGCTCGAATTGTATGGCTTGCATAGCCATTCCGTGTAGGTTCCGAACTTACTGCAACTGGCCTGAACGAGCTCGTCTTATTCTTATGCCCTTTGCCCTTATAAATAAAGTTTATCCTGCTTTCACGCCACCCAATGGGAATTTTCTGTGTCTTGATAATTATCGCTATGGAACTATGTACCTCAAACTATGTAGCTATGTACCTCAAATTTAGAATTATTTAGAATTATAGCTACACTTTGTGATTGGGTTCAATATATAAATATATATATATATATATATATATATATATATATATATATATATATATATATATATATATATATATATATATATATATATATATATATATATATATAGCAGCCGAGAAATCCTCTCGGGATTCTCGGCTGCTGTTTATATACGGCTTGTAAATACACCGTGTAAATAACTGCCCATAATTTCCTTGTTACTGTCCCTGGTGCCATTGTCTGTTGGCTTCCTTTCATATATATATATATATATATATATGAAAGGAAGCCAACAATGGCACCAAGGACAGTAACAGGGAAATTATGGGCAATTATTAATTTAATTAAAGAAATCATAAATAAATGAATATGAAAGTGGTTCAAAAAACAACTGGCCGCAGGCGGGATACGAACCCACGTCTTCGCATTAAGCGCGCGATCCATACACTTTTCTGAGGTATTTATGCTTATCTGCTATAACTAACCCTGGGAAGGCCTGGCCAGCGCCTCCACTCACGTTCTTGGCGGCGGATGTGCAGCATCCTTTCTGCCACAGGCGTCACGCGTACGTGGACTTTTTGGGTGCAGGCAACTGATCAGTAAACCCATCACACACGTTGCGTGAAGGCATGAGAGCTTAATAAAACACACACACACACACACTGTTGGAATCGCACCGCTGGCACGAGTTGTTGGGGTCTCGGTGCTGACGCCCGTTATTGCCAATGGGTCGCAAGCCCCAAGGGTAGCGTTGGCCTGGCGGCCTGGGGCACTGGAAGCATCCGGAGGTCCCGGCAAAGCATGAGAAGACTGGTAACAGAACAACTTGTTTATTCTAACATAGCAAAAGAGCGGCCGGTCAGGTCGACCGAAGTGGAGAGACGGGAGAGCACGTAACGCAACAGTACAAATCGGAGCCTCTCTCCTGGCGTCCGGGGCAGCTGCTCTTATACCCTCGGCGTCGCGGTCCAAAAGAGAAGGTCACGGGATGAAGGTCACGGGATGAAGGTCACGGGACGGCGGAGCATGACCCCACGACGGCGCGAACTGTCGAGCCGAGAGACCTGCTGAACCGAGTGTAGTGACGCATCGCCAACCTTCACTTGGGGAGCTCCGCTCCCCTGATGCCGCGCTTTGACAAGCGTGGGCACACACACACACACACACACGAAGACACGTGGCACTGAAACACGCCTGGACACGCTTGGCGGGTAGGCGTTGCGGCGGCGTCGGACGGGCCAAAATGTCCGCCGCTTTGAACAAAGCCCCGGCGTCCGTTGCATCTGCGCCGGCATTACCGCGCGTTGTAGGCGAAACGTAACAGACCGCCCCGCCGGGGGAAGGAGATCCCGAAGGTCAGGGGACTGCATCCGCTGTCCGGAGGGATGTCGCTCGATGATGCTCATAACCGAAGTTGGGCGTCCTTGGGCGTTTCTTGAGCGCAGCGCACAGAGAAGGCCTCGTTCTCACGTTCAGGTGCACACAGGACACTGCAAAGTGACTTCGGGAGAGTTGACATTTTTGTTCTCGTTTCCGGCAAGCGTTAGAACCACGCCAAAAGTCAACCGCTCAGTCAGCAAGCACGGCACAACCCTCACTAAGCCCTGCCAGGCTCTTTCCCCTTTTTTACTGCTGCCTAGTTCCTTACAGTAGTTTAGCAGCACTCCGAACGCGTCCACAAATCGGAAAATTGCATTAGAAAGCACATCATCACTTTGAAACACTACACAAAAGCAATAAGTTAAAAATCCTGCCTCAGGAAGAAAAACATCAGTAACAAGCAATTTTGAGGCTGATTCCCACGTTAGGGGCTTCGACTTAAGCCATCGGCGTTACCGTTGAGACTCCCCTTTTTTTAACGCACCTCAAAGGAATATTGTTGCAAAGCGAGGCTCCAGCGCAGGAGGCGGCCATTTTTGGGAGAGATGGTCTGCAGCCATTGGAGAGGGCAGTGATCCGTTTCAATGATAAACCTCGAGCCGGCTAGGTAACATGACAATTTCTGAACGGCCCACACGATACACGCACACTCTTTCTCGGTGGCGCTATACGCCTGCTCACGACTCGTCAGCTTACGACTAGCATACAGGACGGGGTGTTCTACTTCTCCATTTTCCCGTTGGCACAGTACAACGCCCATGCCTCGCTCACTAGCATCACACTGAACAACGAACCCTTTTGTGTAGTCGGGCGATCGTAGCCCAGGCTGGCTTGTTAGGGCGCTCTTTAGGGCGCTAAAAGCTCTTTCCTTCGTCTCATCCCAGACGACTGTTTGCGGCTCTGTCTTTCTTAGAGCATCCGTCAAGGGAGCCGCGATATCAGAGTACCTGGGGATGTACCTCTGATAGTAGCCGGCGACACCTAAGAACGACCGAATATCGGTCTTCGTACGCGGTTGCGGGAAGTCTCGCACAGCGGCCACCTTTATTTCAGAGGGGCGGCGACGACCCCGACCAATCACGTGTCCGAGGTAGACAACCTCGGCCTGTGCTAACTGGCACTTGGGAGCCTTGACTGTCAAGCCCGCATCGCGCAGGCGGGTTAGCACTGCCCGTAAGTGCGCCATATGCTCAGGCCAGGATGCGGAGAATATCGCTACGTCGCCTAGATACGGTAAAGCGAATTCTTGCTGTCCCCGCAACACTTTATCCATGAGGCTTGAAAAGCAGTATGGCGCGTTCTTCAAGCCAAAACTCAAAACTTTAGGACGGAATGTCCCCATTGGTGAAATGAACGCCGCATACCTACTAGCCTCTTCTGTAAGTGGAACCTGCCAATAACCCCTGACAAGATCTAGGGTGGAAATAAACTGAGCGCTACTCACTCTCTCAAGGCGCTCCTCGATGTTAGGGATCGGATAAATTTGATCCTTAGTGATGGAATTAAGCCTGCGGTAGTCGACGCAAGGACGAGGTTCCTTGCCCGGTACCTCAACTAAAATCAAAGGGGAGGTATAATCACTCTCACCCGCTTCAATAACACCGAGCTGTAGCATTTTCTTTACCTCAGCCTCCATAATATCGCTCTGGCGGGGGGACACCCGGTACGCCTTGGATCGTACTGGCTCTGGGGAGGTAAGTTCTATGTCATGAGTAAGGACAGAAGTCCTACCAGGCCTCTCAGAGAACAGACCTTGAAACTCTTGTAAGAGCTGGTGTAGTTCGGTTTTCTGCTCAGGCGACAGCGATGCTTTACTTATTAAGTCACTAATGACTTGATCGGTGTCTTTCCTGTTTGTCACTGAGCCTAGTCCCGGAAGCTCGACCGGAAACTCTTCTAACTTTCCCGCATCGGGAATTTCCTCTCCAGTATCTGGTGCCTTTAACGCTACAGGCTCAATTTTATCCCGTTCGGGCGTGCTCTGAATACTAGCTTGCTGTGCCTCTGACCCTTTCTCATCGTTCAACAACGTCGGCCCCGCAACTACCGCCTTTGCAGCGAGCTCCCGAACCTTCGATCTGGTTAAGGCCTGAACGCTAGCCTCACCAAACAAAAGCCCCTTCTCGCGCAGGAGGTGATCGGACCTGTTCGAAAATAGGTACGGGTACTGGGGGGGCAGCATAGATGACACTGCGGCCTCCGTCTCAAGTGCTCCGAAAGGTCCTTCAATAAGCACTTTTGCTACCGGCAGACACACGCTATGAGCTTCCACTGCTTGCTTGATCCATGCGCACTCGCCCGTGAACATATCGGGTTCTACGTAAGAGGGGTGAACTACATCCATTGTAGCTGCGGAATCGCGAAGCACTCGGCACTCTTTCCCGTTCACGAGGAGGTCTCGCATGTAAGGCTCGAGAAGCTTCATGTTCTCGTCAGTGCTGCATATAGACAAAAACACGACTTTTGTTTTTGTTTCTGGGCACTGCGCCGAAAAGTGACCCGGCTTCTGGCACGTATAACACAGGCGCGCTTGCCTCGCCTCGAACCGCTTTCTGCGTTCGGCTTCGGCTGCCGCCGTCTCCTTACGTTCGGTCGGACACTGCGCCGAAAAGTGACCCGGCTTCTGGCACGTATAACAAACGCGCGCTTGCCTCATCTCGAACCGCTTTCTGCGTTCGGCTTCGGTTGCCGCCGTCTCCGTACGTTCGGTCGGACTGCTTTCACTCGCATCCGAACTACGTGTGTCCCCCTTTGCTCTCATGGGCGTGAACTTTGGCCTCTCAAACTTGGAGCCAAATTCACCCTTTTGACCGTCCTTAGCTCCACGAGCCCGACGCGTCACAAACTCCTCGGCTAACTCAGCGGCTCTAGCCACCGTACTAACGTCTGGCCTATCCAAGACCCAATACCGCACGTTCTCAGGTAACCGACTATAAAACTGTTCTAGCCCGAAACACTGCAGAACTTTCTCGTGGTCACCAAACGCTTTCTCTTCTTTGAGCCACTCCTGCATGTTTGACATAAGCCTGTACGCAAACTCTGTATATGACTCACTTTTGCCTTTCTCATTTTCCCGAAACTTCCGACGGAACGCCTCCGCTGACAGCCGGTACTTTTTAGCAGACTCGATTTCACTTTGTCGAAATCCTCTGCCTCCTCTCTCTCCAAGCGAGCGACTACGTCGGCCGCCTCGCCGGGTAGCAAAGTGAGCAAGCGCTGTGGCCACGTTTCCCGAGAGAACCCCTGCTTCTCGCACGTTCGCTCAAAGTTAACCAGGAACAAACCAATGTCCTCTCCAAGCTTAAACGGCCGCATCAGGTCAGTCATTTTGAACAATACTCGTTCTCCTGCACCGTGTGCCTGACTTCCATTACGAGCGCGTTCCATCTCTAACTCGAGACGCTTCATTTCCAAAGCGTGTTCACGCTCTTCTTTTTCTTTCTGTTCTATAAGTTCGCGCTCATGTCTTTTTGCCCGCTCCTCAATGGTCTCAAGGCAATCCGACAGCTCGTCATCCTCAGCTTCTAACTCAAGAATAGCCCTTAGCAGTTCTGGTTTTCTGAGTTTGTCTGAGACATCCAGACCCAACTCTTTTGCAAGCTCCAGTAATATCGGTTTGCGCAACGACTTCAAATCCATGGCTGCTCTGAATGCTGCTTTCTCTACTGCCTACTATTGTCTTGCCGCAAACTAACCCGGCAGCAACGACAACCACAATTACCAGCTCTGTTTCTAACACTAACAAAAGCCTGGCAAAACTCAGAAGAAGAAAGTCCCGCACTCACCAAACCTCGCAGCCAAGACTTCAGCGCAGTCGTTCCGCTGCAGGCAACCAGTCATCACACAGGGCTCGTTGCACTGCTCCCGGATGGTCGTTGTGCTGCTCAGCATACAGTCAACCGCATCTCTTCGCTGCTGGCCTCCGTTGTCGCGATCTCACCGCTGGCAACCAGATGTTGGAATCGCACCGCTGGCACGAGTTGTTGGGGTCTCGGTGCTGACGCCCGTTATTGCCAATGGGTCGCAAGCCCCAAGGGTAGCGTTGGCCTGGCGGCCTGGGGCACTGGAAGCATCCGGAGGTCCCGGCAAAGCATGAGAAGACTGGTAACAGAACAACTTGTTTATTCTAACATAGCAAAAGAGCGGCCGGTCAGGTCGACCGAAGTGGAGAGACGGGAGAGCACGTAACGCAACAGTACAAATCGGAGCCTCTCTCCTGGCGTCCGGGGCAGCTGCTCTTATACCCTCGGCGTCGCGGTCCAAAAGAGAAGGTCACGGGATGAAGGTCACGGGATGAAGGTCACGGGACGGCGGAGCATGACCCCACGACGGCGCGAACTGTCGAGCCGAGAGACCTGCTGAACCGAGTGTAGTGACGCATCGCCAACCTTCACTTGGGGAGCTCCGCTCCCCTGATGCCGCGCTTTGACAAGCGTGGGCACACACACACACACACACACGAAGACACGTGGCACTGAAACACGCCTGGGCACGCTTGGCGGGTAGGCGTTGCGGCGGCGTCGGACGGGCCAAAATGTCCGCCGCTTTGAACAAAGCCCCGGCGTCCGTTGCATCTGCGCCGGCATTACCGCGCGTTGTAGGCGAAACGTAACAACACACACACACACACACACACACACACACACACACACACACACACACACACACACACACACACACACACACACACACACACATATATATATATATCGTTATATATATGGATGAGATAGTTCAAGTGGCTGAGGATTTCTATAGAGATTTATACAGTACCAGTGGCACCCACGACGATAGTGGAAGAGAGAATAGCCTAGAGGAATTCGAAATCCCACAGGTAACGCCAGAAGAAGTAAAGAAAGCCTTAGGAGCTATGCAAAGGGGGAAGGCAGCTGGGGAGAATCAGGTAACAGCAGATTTGTTGAAGGATGGTGGTCAGATTGTTCTAGAGAAACTGGCCATCCTGTATACGCAATGCCTCATAACCTCGAGCGTACCGGAATCTTGGAAGAACGCTAACATAATCCTAATCCATAAGAAAGGGGACGCCAAAGACTTGAAAAATTATAGACCGATCAGCTTACTGTCCGTTGCCTACAAAGTATTTACTAAGGTAATCGCAAATAGAATCAGGAACACCTTAGACTTCTGTCAACCAAAGGACCAGGCAGGATTCCGTAAAGGCTACTCAACAATAGACCATATTCACACTATCAATCAAGTGATAGAGAAATGTGCAGAATATAACCAACCCTTATATATAGCTTTCATTGATTACGAGAAAGCGTTTGATTCAGTCGAAACCTCAGCAGTCATGGAGGCATTACGGAATCAGGGTGTAGATGAGCCATATGTAAAAATACTGGAAGATATCTATAGCGGCTCCACAGCCACCGTAGTCCTCCACAAAGAAAGCAACAAAATCCCTATAAAGAAAGGCGTCAGACAGGGAGATACGATATCTCCAATGCTATTCACAGCATGTTTACAGGAGGTATTCAGAGGCCTGGAGTGGGAAGAATTGGGGATAAAAGTTGATGGAGAATACCTTAGCAACTTGCGATTTGCTGATGATATTGCCTTGCTTAGTAACTCAGGAGACCAATTGCAATGCATGCTCACTGACCTGGAGAGGCAAAGCAGAAGGGTGGGTCTGAAAATTAATCTGCAGAAAACTAAAGTATTGTTTAACAGTCTCGGAAGAGAACAGCAGTTTACGATAGGTAGCGAAGCACTGGAAGTGGTAAGGGAATACATCTACTTAGGGCAGGTAGTGACCACGGATCCGGATCATGAGACTGAAATAACCAGAAGAATAAGAATGGGTTGGGGTGCGTTTGGCAGGCATTCTCAAATCATGAACAGCAGGTTGCCACTATCCCTCAAAAGGAAAGTGTACAACAGCTGTGTGTTACCAGTACTCACATATGGGGCAGAAACCTGGAGGCTTACGAAAAGGGTCCTGCTGAAATTGAGGACGACGCAACGAGCTATGGAAAGAAGAATGATGGGTGTAACGTTAAGGGATAAGGAAAGAGCAGATTGGGTGAGGCAACAAACGCGGGTAAACGACATCTTAGTTGAAATCAAGAAAAAAGAAATGGGCATGGGCCGGACATGTAATGAGGAGGGAAGATAACCGATGGTCACTAAGAGTTACGGACTGGATTCCAAGGGAAGGGAAGCGTAGCAGGGGGCGGCAGAAAGTTAGGTGGGCGGATGACATTAAGACGTTTGCAAGGACAACATGGCCACAATTAGTACATGACCGGGGTAGTTGAAGAAGTATGGGAGAGGCCTTTGCCCTGCAGTGGGCGTAACTAGGCTGATGATGATAATGATGATATATATATATATATATATATATATATATATATATATATATATATATATATATATATATATATATATATATATATATATATGCTACGATAATCAGACACTTCCCACTTGCCACTTGGATTGTGTATTTTTCCGGTGACAAGAAGTGACCACACAAGCGGACCTCGCAGTTTACACTGTCCCAGTCAAAGTGGAGCCACTAACCTACATTACTCTGAACAAGTGTATCACGCCAATCGCAGAGCTGCTTAAAAAAAAGAAAAACAAGCGAAAAGATTCATACCAAGCTTCTCGCTCCGACCTGTTGCCCAAAATATCGCGCCATTGCCAACTGGCACCGCGTGCAGCGAAAGCTGCGTTCAGCGCTGTCTGCAACAGTAGTCAGATTGGTGTCGTGCAACAGCCACAAAGAAGAAAAACATAAAGAGAGAAACAGATCCTCGCAGAAGTGAATCGGCGCCTTACAGATTATAAGGCTATTCTGACTGCCTCGGCCTCAGCCAGCAGGCATAGCCAAACCATTATAAACAAGTAAACCTCTCCGATACGTGGCAGCCATGTCGAGCCGTCCGTCTGCACAGGCAACGCAACGCCAAGCACCGCGCAGGCCGGGCTAACCGGTCGCTTTTATTTTTGCTCTCATCCAGCTTCTATTGGTTTCTCGGCGACATTATCGGGCACGTTCTCTGGAGGTTGTACGCACACACTCACTCACCACGCGCCTATTCTGTAGCTCAGCGAAAATAAAAGAAGGTCGTCAGAAAGAGGAAAAACCCTGGCACGTAGGATTGTTACGCTCGCCATGTAGGAGCTTCATGGAAGAGCGCTCTGCAAAAGGGTCAGCGACCTGATAAGCGGTAGGTTTCAAGGTCCCGGAGCAAGGTGCGATCTCGCGATATGCAAGAACAATGCGGAACAGTGCGCGACCACTTAATGAGAGTCGGCGAGCGATCGTCGACTGGGAAATCTTTCACTTAAGTAGCGGCTTCTGGAGCACCGAGTCTTGGCAGACTGTTCCTGTGTCCCGTTCGGTACGTTAGCGCTGCCAAATGTGTTCGTCAATGGTGGCGTCTCGATCGGTAATGTGCCTTCAGCATCTTGCTATTGATTAACATTCTACAGGAAGTCACCACAGAATTTCCTAAGTATAATCGAGCACGCGATAGATATCTCATTTGCGCTTTTTTCCTCTGTTGTCTTGTTTTGACTTTAATAGGACTGTAAGTGCGGTGTATATTGGTATGATTTGTGGTTTTAAGCGAGAATCTGCAAGAAAAGAGACGCGACAATGTTGCTACACGCTGTGATGCTCCATAAATGGTTACATATTACGATTTACCAGATACCAAGTGATGCTTCATTGAATGGTTAGATAATGCGACTTCAGAACCGAGATTCTGACTGCATTAGTCTTGACACTACATTCACTTTGACACTGCAGCGAATAACAGTTATTGGCACAGATGTTGTCGTTGTGAAATATC
Source organism: Dermacentor andersoni (assembly GCF_023375885.2). Classification (NCBI taxonomy): domain Eukaryota; kingdom Metazoa; phylum Arthropoda; class Arachnida; order Ixodida; family Ixodidae; genus Dermacentor; species Dermacentor andersoni. The sequence continues at coordinate 99,387,381 of NC_092815.1, forward strand.
AGAAAACGGCAAATTGATTACACAACAATCATAGCTATAAGGGCAACCATTTTGTAAAACTACTAAAAACCTTCATATGGCCCCTTATACTGTTCAGATAGGGCCACATAGCATTTATTTTTTAGGGCTCCCGAAACCCCTCTGTCAGGCATATGATCGTAGAATTGTGCTGAAAATTCGAAAATAACTTTATATAAGTAAAAGAAAAGTGCGAAATCGAAACGTGACCGTGCAACCGAGCGAAGCACTTCGTGTGACGTCACGAGGGGCACACCAGCGGGGAAAATGGGCAAAGAGCGAAAGCGGCGAAGTGCAAACGCTCAGCTGCTTCGTGACCGCGTCGGGCCATCGAGTAACAGTGCCAGCTGCACCAGCTGTTCGGATCGGTCATACAGTGGCAGCAGTTCAATAGCCACAAATCGTCCTTCGCATTCGACCTGCCCCCGCTAGAGCCAGCGCCCATGAGCAATGTATAGCGCTGGCTATACCAAGGGTAGGCCTAACCACTGATTTTATACGTGCTGCTTGCTATTTTAGGTGTTTTACTCCATCTCAGAGAAGCGCTTGGCCTGCTCACTATAACCTATTGTGGAACACTGCTTTCCGCATATGTATGCCGGAAGAACGCCGCTGACAGTCAAAAGCACCGACCGGTACATTTGTTTAGATCGGCAAGTACAGCGACCGCTCGTCTTTCACTTGAAGTATAAGGTGTTAGCAGCGCATCACTGGCGCCAGAGAATTTCGTAACGTAGCAAAACACACATATTTCGTGCATGTAAGCACCGTTGCATCACTGACTCGCGCCGATACGAGCGACCACACACCTTCCAAAGCAGCTAGCGAGAGACCGTATTACGGGAGCGTTGTTATGCTGCCTACTTATGATTCTTTGTATTCTCTTCGTGCAAACAATTAATTTACTCCGTTAAGTAGACGTAGATTATCACTTTGCGTGTATGATCATTCACTTAGATAACGCGTAGTTTTCTCTAACGCGGATGCCAGTATTGACAGTTTATCGGCAGCTCAATAAGGAGGCTGTTTGCGCTGCTGTATCGAAGGAGCTTCAGCTTGCTGCCCATTTGAGAAACGAGGCAAACAGTGCACCTCAGAAGTTGAAAAAATTCGGCAGAAACACTTAAGGCTGCTTACGTGTGGCAATGCGAAAGCATTATGGTCGCTTTGGTGAAACGTTTCTTTATGCGCGTTCCTTGTCCGCGCAAGCTCTCGCCTGCGTTTTAACTGCGCCTCGGCAAAGCAAAAATGAAATCGCGCCAAGAGTCTCGACGCACCCGCTTGCCCTCGAGGAGTTCATAACTCGAAGCACCGGCCAGCGGCATTCAATTGGACATTAATGCTTTTTATTTTATAGACTGATTTTACACACTCATAACGTGCACGGGGCCACCAGCTTGACAAACAGTGATTATAAAATCTTTATGGAAATTGTTAGCTAAAAGGCTACAAGCTGTAATCTTGGAAATTGTATGGCCGCATCAGATATGCGGAATTAAAGGGTGCTCCATTAATACCAACACTCATGTAGCACGTTCTCTCCTGGAAAGTTGTGATATCACCGGCTCTGGAGTAGCTATGCTACATGTAGATTTCGAGAAGGCCTTTGATAGGATTCCCCATGATGCTGTTTTGTGTGTATTAGACCATGTGAATGTAGGCCACATTATTAGAGAGGGCGTCACAATGGCGCACCGATCGCGCACGATGCAGTTAATAGTGAATAAAGTTGTTGGTGAGCACATTACTGTTTTGTTTGTATGTTGAATCGTTTTGCTTACGCGTTATTGCAAGCGAGCATATACGTGATTTTAAACTGCAACAGGTAGAAGTGCGGTAGCTGGTCCATGGCGACGACATTGCCCCTTTCTGTACGAATTATGAGAGGGTTCTGCATGTTGTTAAAACTGAAAAGCTTTTGCCTTTCAAGCGGAAGCTCCGTGAACTGCGGAAGTTTCGGGGGTTCTGGTCCGGCTACTGACCGTCTACGCGAGACATTTTCGTGATATTAAGTTTCGTGACCACTCCTGTTAAGTATTTGGGAGTGCTCTTAGAAAATTATCGGTATAGTGAGCCTTACCGGCACAACGAAATTGGCAAATTACGCGAGAAAACCAGCAACTGTAATGACTGTAATCTGTCAGCCTTTGCAAGAGTGACCAGTATGCAACTTATTCTGTATAAGTAAGTTGTAGTACGTGATGCAAGTGATAAACTGTTCAAGAATGGATGTCGACAAGCACCACTGAATATTTGCAGTGTTTGTTTGGGGCTCCTCGTGGGAGCGAACGAGCAGAACCGATTTGTTTAGGCGAGTCCGCGATGGCGGGTCGTCGTCAGGCCATTTTTATCTGCGCCAAATAATTAATCCGTTCCTTCGAACAGTGTGCCGGGCGCGGTAGGGTAACGCCGTACCAAATCTTGTAGTCTCAACGGATCATGTGCACGGCTGCATTCGGGTTATTTAAAAGAGGTTGTTATGTCCACCTGTTTTTCGCGTCTGCGTTTTTCTCTAAGCTATGTAAGCGATGTGAGTCGAAAGAGTTATATAGATATCTGTGTGGTGTGAGGTTACATGTGCCGCTGTACAGATCTTTGCACAGTGCCCTAAAAGTAAAGGATCTGCTTAAGCGTGTCAAGAAGATGGTGGTACCACCAGGTGCTAAAACCATTTTCTTCCGTTCACACACCGGAACACTGACCGTCAGGACATGGATGGCGCAAAGCGGACTTTTTGTGCCTTGGGGCCAAATACGTATGTAAGCGGGGCGAAAAAAGTGACCATGCGTTTTTATAATGTTGGGACGCCGTATTCCTGTGGAATATTCTACAGAGGACCCTTAAGAAAGATTTCGCGCTGCACCCTGAAGGAATGCGGTTCTTGGCTATCGATAAGGAAGATTACCTTATGATGTAATGATGCTTATTGTACTGCACAATGTGTAGAGATGCCGTATGGCTGTCAAAAATACAGATGTTGGAGCCAGATGGCATGTTGCGGATAGTACAATTCTAACCCCAGATCTAAATTACTCGACAAAAGAACCATTATTTATTCAAGAAATGAAAAGGCTTAATCGAATAATCAACTTTATTACACTCCTAGTACACTCATGAACTTTAGTACATTATGCTTTGCGGCATATATTTCAATCTACGAATTGTAGCCGGTTCGTTTGCATGACAAATCGACTTGGAACGAATTCTGAGGATGGGACCAGTTTCGAGATATGCGCCGTGAAACTTGCCTTAAAAGATGCACTGTTGTTTCACTTGCGTTTTTAAGGAAACGCTGTTTTAGGCAATGATGCACGGAAGTAACTGGAACGTCACTGCATTTCGTCGGACACTGTGAAAATTAAAATATCGTAACTTGTGTAGTTCTGAGAATTTATTCCAAGTGAATACGCTTTGTCAACTGACTGGCTGCCATTTGTAGATTACAATACATATATGCCGTAAAGTGATTAAACGAAAGGCTAATTAGGCTTACTATTTTCGTTATCAATTAAGCATTCTGATTTTTCGTAGCAGTAATGACCACCTCAATTAGTAATTTAGTTCAAGGGTTACAATTGTGCTATCTGCCGCAGGCAAGTTTTTTTACATAGCATATATATATATATATATATATATATATATGACATAACATTAACACATAAGCGTTGATGTTTCTTATTCTTGCCCTTCCACCCTCTTCCCCTTGTTATTTTATTTTTGCTTTGCCGATCACCCTACAGCTGTGTTTCCCAGCACCGGCGAGGGGCTCACCCCACGCCTTTCTTGAATTCTCGCTTTCGGAAACCTGCTTGTAACATTCGCAGAAGAATCGAGCATAGCACATCTAATGGTAAAGCTAGGCGACGACATTGAAAGCGAACGCTACCACTTCGTTTGCCGCTTGCAAGTCGGAGCCGTTGTGTCGGAGTCATTCAAGAACCACTCGGGAGAAACGCCTGCTCCTCCATCATCCCTCGCCCTCAGACGAGCGGCCCCTTGCTGCACCGCTACGTGCTCCACCGGAGGCGAACGCTAACCGAAGCCCGGGCGTCGTCCTACTTGCAGACCGTTCATTCACACGCACAACGCCCGCTTTGCGAGCCGCGCGCATATAAAGGCGAAAGGAGCGACGTCGACCGGCGCGGGTCCCTTCCGACGAACGCACACACACACACACACACACACACACACACACACACACACACACACACACACACACACACACACACACACACACACACACACACACACACACACACACACACACACACACACACACACACACACACACACACACACACACACACACACACACACACACACACACACACGGACACGCACACACACACACACACACACACACACACACACACACACGCACGCACACACACACACACACGCACGCACGCACACACACACGCACGCACACACACACGCACGCACGCACGCGCGCTCGCGCGCACACGCAAACACACAGAAAGAATCAGAACAACGGAAAAGGCTGTGACCGAGAGAAGGGGTATAATAACTCGCACTTTGCAAAGATATCCGTTTTCCAGCTCGCGCGCACGGGCGGGCGAGAGTGACACGGTGAGGCAGGCGGATTCTGCGGCGAGGATCACCGCGGATGCGCTCCCGGCGAGGAGCCGCGAGCACTCGCCAACGGATGAGGCAGGGTGGCGCGAGTGGAAGGGAAGCGGGTAATAGAAAAAAAGAAGGCTAGCAAGCTACGACAGAAAGGAGCGGATGCTAACGCATGCACCGCGGATGAAAACAATGCGCCGCGGAGCGCGCGCATCATCCGTCGGCATGTCAAAAGGGCTGCAGAAGCGCGCGTGCCGCTATAAGAGAAGGGGAGGCGACGCGTGCGAAGGCGACTGTCCCCATTCCTGGACGAGCACGGTGCATCTCCTTGCCTCGCGCATCGATTCCACGCGTATTCGCAGAACCGAGCACAACTCTGCCGCGCACTCTCCCCTTCCTCGGCTCTCGCGAAGAGTCGTCGGCCCGCGCCGCTGGGTGCGTGCCGTATATCCGTTTGCCGGCGCCGGTAACGGGTCATTGCGCGAAATCTAATCGACCTATAAAAAGTGCCGCAGGTAGGGAAAGAAAAAGACAGCGCCCCGCCGCCGGCGCCCCACTCGTTTCGGCCTCTACTCGCCCAACCGGGCGGCCTCTACGCGTGCGGCGACCAGCGCAAACGACACCGTGACGGTGAAACCGCGACGCCGTTCCTTGTTCCAGAGGCCACGATGATGATGCTGTTGCTACTGCTAACGACCGCAGTGGGACTGTCTGCAGCTTCGGTTGCGGCTAGCTCGTCGGGAGCGCTAACCAATGGTAAGCACCCGTCTCCCTCTTCGCCTGGTGATAGGTCCAAAGGGTCCTCTAACGTCGAGAACGTGAGATCCGTTAGGTGCAAGGTATAAACTGACAAACGAGAATGGACAACACTAGGCGTCTTCATTTCTTTCTTCTTTTTTTTTGTTTTCGCTTTCGTTCTTACTTTTGCGTCTTGATAACTGATGTTCATCGACAACTTACTTCGCACTGACGTTAGTATTCTCGTACTTGATTTAATTGTCACTGCTTAAGTGAGAGAACCCAGATTTTTGGGCTACGAAATGCCGCACCGCGACGAGTTCAGCGGAGAGCATTACTTCCGTTTCACGCGGCTATGAAAGATCCTCTGCCAAAGGCCCGGCTGTGACACTGCAGGACTTTCCAAGCGTGAAATTGAGCACTAGCAAATTATCCAGAAAGTTTAGAGCGTGTCATAAACGCAAAAAGCGTTGTCCGCGAAAAAAAATAATAGAAAATCCATGTGAAGCACACGGCCAAAGACACGCCATCTTCGAAATAAATCTGGGCCCATATTCACAATATCTCTTACGCTAGAATAGGCCGTAAGGGAATATTTCAGCCAATCCCGACGCTGGACATTTAGCTAAAGCGGCCTGCCTGTGGCGAAGCGCTCTTCCGACCAAAAAGCCTTGTGAATTCAGGCTGTGATGTGGTGTTTCTGACGCATGTCGTGTTGCAGGCACCTCTGGCAACCGAGTGGACCACGATGGCAGCATCGAAAAGCCGCGGCGCGGTGTCGTCGTGTGCTACTACCAGACGTGGGCTTACAATCGGCCCTGGCCCATGACTTACGACATCGAGGACATACCCACAGATCTGTGCACGCACCTCGTGTACTCTTTCGTCGGACTTGACAACTCCACCTGGAAGGTCACTCACGTCGACGAGGAGTTCGACCTCGGAAAGGGTCAGTGGTCCAAGTAGGCGTTGAAAACGGGTGCCGTTCGCTATTATTGGCGAAAGGTCAAGGTGGTTCGCTGGTCAGGCTTTGTCCTTAATACATAGCTTTGCCTTGCAATGTTCTATTTACGTATATACGAGGGGGGGGGGGGGGGGGGAGAAAGAAATTGTCTTGTTCGGAGCGCACTTCATTGAATTCAAGGAAATCGATTGCGTTTAAAAAAACGAGTTTAACTGTATACCAATTGTCTTGTACACATTTTGTTATTTAGAGTGTCAGCATTTAAAAAATGATAATTCGATTCTTAGGTTTTATTTGCTAAAACCACGGTCAGATTTGAGGCACGCCGTAGTGGGGGACTCAGGATTAACTTTGATTTCCCGTTTTTTTTTAAAACCTATATGGAGTCATTTCAAAAAGCCTCGTTTGTGACAAAAGCGAGCCTTCAGCCGCGGTGGCACCGATATCCATCGAAGTGAGTTACTATTATTTTACAGCGAAGCTGTGAGCCTCTAGTTGGTCGGGATTTTTCGTGGCGTGCTTACCCAAAACACGGCAGCTGGGAAAGGGCGTTGTGTTTGAGTTTCCGCGTAACAGAATAATGTTTTCTCGTCCATTCGAATTTCAATCTGATGCTATCATGTCGGTAGGTTTTGTGTAAGTCGTACTTTAGGAATTTTCTTAGACATTTTACTTTGAGAAATTAAATTACTTCAATAACCCAATTGCGCTAGGCGGATGGCCTAGAAGAATCAGGATGCATGCTGTCCTAACAGTACCGCCACGTACCGACAGCGGCCACTCAGACACGCCTCAAACAGACAATGAAAAAGGGCTTTGTCTTTCAGTTTCCGCGTAACGGATTTATGTTTTCTCTTATATTCAAATAACAATTCGAGGCTATCATATCTGCAGCTTCTATGTAAGTCGTACTTTACACATTTTATGACGCAATTCACTTATAAACAATTATTTAGTTCAATAAAGCACTTGCGCTTGACGGACGGCTTAGAAGAATGAGGGTTTATGCTGCACTTCCGTACACGTGCGCGCGCGCGTGAAGTGCGTCGCTTGTGGTGGTGGTGCTCGTATAACGTCGTCTAAGGTCAGTTGGGGTGGTGGTACTTGTAGATCAAACAAAATTTTGTTCTGTCACAAGAAAGATATTGGCACGCGTTCTGTCATCATCGTTTTTTATTTAAGTAGATTTTTCACTCATATTGCGTGTTTCAGCAATATTTTTTCAAGGATCTCACATGCAGCAAATGAGCCATTTTGATACTTATGCCCAACTCTTGGGTACGGAATGATGGAAGAACACTTGAGTCAGTGTGTTTGAGGTAACGTGCTGAAACGTGCGCTATGGTCTCTAGGCAACCTAATTGCGTTAAAGCAAGCCTCCACAGGCGCAAAGGAGACGACATAGGTGTGCCTGTGTCATTTCGTTCACGTGTCTGCTTTAGTGCATATAGTAGTTGGGAGGCAGTGGAGTACTAGTACGAATGGAGATAGTAGGACAACAAATGAATAAAACTGAATGTCTGAATTTCGTCTTCCTCGAAAGTGGGGTCAACTTGGCCGAGTAAGACGCCTGTGTTTCCGTAATCGTTGCAACTCCTTTGCAGCGCATTTCACCGCTAAGTCACCTTGACTACTGGAACTTGCTAGGATTAGCTCTCTCCTTGGCCAAGATGATTTAAAAAATGATAAATTATTATCGTGTGAAGTAAAGTACGGCAACGCGGCTGACAGTGTGTGTTGAAACTGTGTAGTGCCAGAACTGGACTTCGAAACTGGAGCATGCAAAGTTGTAGTTGAGGGAAGTATGTGGTCGTAAATATTTAAATAACGAATGTCTTCAACCATAATCGTTAAAGTTCTGAGTTTCGTGAAGAGTTAAGTACGCACAGTGCACTCCCGCCATAAGGAAGCGCACCTGCGGTACCATATTATAAAAAAAAATATCTGAATGACGTTGAATGACGTATATATATATATATATATATATATATATATATATATATATATATATATATATATATATATATATATATATATATATATAGCTTCTAAGAGGATGATTGTAGCCTAGATACCAACAACTTAAATTCAAACATGAACAATCTAAAGCTACCCTCAATTTGCTGTTCCGCATACAAGTCCATCTGAAGTTTGTAGCACGAGATGAAAGGCAACTGAGGGGCCCGATCTTTGTTAGTCGCAATCATAGCAAGGCAGCAGGCAATGAGCACAAGGAAGTCATAGGTAAAATTAATTTATTTGACTGAAATATATAAATAATAACGTATACAGGTGAACGCAAAACAAGTCACCGTTCGTGGCAGCCGGATCCACATCTTCCGCAGTGCGCGTGCGATGCTCTACCAAATGAGGTACAGCGACGGCTACTCTCACGTCCGAATTCTTGGGTGTTTATGTATGTGTACGAGATTCGACCCTGACAGTGTCAGACAGTGCCATTTCCATTTGCCTTTACTTTATCATTTCTTCATTTCAATTCAATCAACAAGCTATTTCCCCTATGTTTTCTTTCGATTCATTACGCCAATTGGCTTCATACGATTGTGTTTTGTAACACTGGCTTAAGTTAAACCACAAAACGAACACTTGGGATTGCTCCATGCCTAAAAGCCGGTTACGGAGCGATTACACGTCGCACTTCCATGTCTAATTACGCGACAGAGGCATTCTGTTCTGTTATTTCTTGTTCGCATTTCAATTTATGCTGTTAACACACTGAGAGGAAGGCGAACGAACGAACGAACGAACGAACGAACGAACGAACGAACGAACGAACGAACGAACGAACGAACGAACGAACGAACGAACGAACGAACGAACGAACGAACGAACGAACGAACGAACGAACGAACGAACGAACGAACGAACGAACGAACGAACGAACGAACGAACGAACGAACGAACGAACGAACGAACGAACGAACGAACGAACGAACGAACGAATGAATGAATGAATGAATGAATGAATGAATAACCGAACAAATAAACAAAACATGCAGACGGTCTGAGCCGGTTCGTGTCTCTAAAACGACGTCACCCGCACCTGAAGACCCTGCTGGCTGTGGGCGGATGGGCAGAGGGCGGCAAGAAGTACTCAGACATGGTGGGTACCCGCTCCCGTCGAAAGGTGTTCGTGCAGAGTGCCCTCGAGTGGGTCCTAAAGTACGGCTTCGATGGTTTCGACCTCGACTGGGAGTACCCGGGCGCCAGCGACCGACAGGGAAAGTTCTCCGACAAGGACAACTTCCTCAAACTCGTCAAGGTATAGTGTCCTTCAAAATTACGATGGAAAAATTACTCGGTAAACCGGTTTTGTTTCTTGACTTGCCTTATAAAAGTATTATTTTGCGTATTCCATACGTTATAAGCAAATTAAATGCGTACTAACACGCATTTACGACGTCGTAGAAACTCTACCGCACGCATCTAAAATGATGACACAAAGCAAGTAGGAAGACTACAAAACATAACTTCTTTTGATACTAGATGGTCTCGAAATGTAGGACCTGGTGTCATTGATGATGTCGTGACATTGCGACAAAAATTACCATTTGCTGACGCTGTGTAACGAAAGGCTGTATATGATGGCGGTATTCGCAAAATAAAAAATAAAAGAAGACGATTGCTATTGGAGCGAACCAGTACATCACGAAGTCATTATGCTCCCGCTTTCTGGCTACCGAAACCGAAACCGGGGTCGCATTCGCCAATCTTTTCGTTCGCAAGTGCCCCTTACTATTGGCTGCCTGTTATCGCTAATAATATGCCCAGCATCATTACTGGCTGGAATTGGTTCTTACGAATAATTCTAGCGCAAGAATGCTTTTGGGAGTACCGCGGCACGGGTTGATAGGTGCCGATGTTATAGTGTATTATTTGGAGTGCTCTCACGCTTGCCAGTATTTATTGCTGGTTTTAGGGGGTTCAGAACTTCCTTTACCATGAAAAGAGACCCGCTGAAAATGTCATGTCAGCACTCCTATAAGAAAAAGTCCCAGTTTCGCCCAAAAGGTGGAACATTGATTGCGATAGCAAATTAGTGGACAGCTATACGAATTAAGGATAGCGGTTTTATCGGACGTATAAACCGGTAAACGTAGGCACACCAACTAAATCAACAAGCGTGATGTCACGCGCGCACAAGAAAACTTGAACACATCTCACTCGATGGCCGCGGAAACTCGCCGTCAAAGCACTGGCGTGAGGAAGCGTGGCAGCATCAGCGAGCGACGTGACATTCGGGCGCTCCACCGCTCCAACGCAAAGCGAGCGCCGAGAGCACACAGCATGCACAGAGCTACGAGCCGCCGACGCACCCAGACTCAGCCCTTAACGCAGATAGCTCTCGAGATACGGCCGTGCCGACTGCTCGCAGCCGCCACATGCGTACTTGAGAACGGAGTAGAACGCCGCCTCCCTCCATCCCTCCTCCCGGTGGCTCGCAACGTTGGGTTCCTCGCGCACGACGGAAGACGGCGCGCTTTCAATCCGCTTTCATCTCTTTCGCGCGGGCGAGATATAGCCGCGATCGTCGGCTCCCCTGGCAAACATTCACTCGCATATACAGCGTAGGGTGCTCGGCGACGGTGTTATCGCCCTTGGACATTATACGGAACCTCACGGCGACAGCGACGGCGACACAGAAGGCGGAAATGAGCTTGGAATCTCCATATATTTGCTATCGCAATAAAGTAAGTTCATATCAAGCGTACAAGCGTGGACGCCTCCTCGGTATTCATCGGTATCTACGTCTACAATCACTGGTTCATTCATTGTATAGGCACCCACTGCAACAAGAGATACAAGAAAGGTCGCACATTCTATCCTTGGCACTACACTTCTTGCGAAAAAAAAAGAAGAGCGAATATTGCGGTAGGTGATAGCAGAAGTACACGTTACATATTGAAAGATTCATAAGCGCATCTTGGCAGGATGAAGACATGCGAGTTATGCCTCGCGTAATACGAGCTGACCGGCACAGCAAATGTGCGTCAGAAACATGCAAAACGTCACGCAGCGGAAGCGTCGAGGCTAGCAAAACGATGTTGTTATATGCAGTTTTTTGTTATTGTGGGATGGACAAATGACCGTGCGGTACATTGTTCCATCTTGCCGGCTCCAGGATCCGTTCCCCAGCTGTGTGGCATCCTACATCCGTGCTTTAGTATAATGCAAAAGCCGGACAGCAGGAGGGCTTCAGAAAACGAAGAATAATAGAGTTTGACCTCGTTCAGCTCATTCCTAGTGCAAGGTCTCTTGGTTTTGCGCTGTTTTGCATACTGCTTTGCGTAACCGGGCGTCAACTAGTTCGCCTCTATTTCAAATTTCAGTTGACAAGTGCTGTGTTTGCCATAAGTAAGGCATGTCGCACGCGCCATCATCTGTCCAGGAAATGAGGGCGGTGTTCGATGAGCACAAACTCCTCATCACGTGCGCCGTTCCCGTGGCCAAGTTCCGTCTCGACGAAGGCTACGAGGTCGAGCAGCTTGGCAGGTGAGCCTACGCTGCGTTAATGCGTCGTTATGATGTAACTCCGGATATGTGATTGCCTCGATCCATTCTAGGGAAAAGAGGAAGAAGAAAATCCGACTGTTCCTTCTTGATCGCCTCAGTTCTCACAGCTTCTCGCTGTATAAGGGTAGATAAATGAACACTGTAACTTTTGCTTAACCTGCCGTGACCACCACACTGTGAGAGTTACGGTTTAACTAGTGAGTGTACAAGCACCTACACTAAAACGAAAACGGGAGGAGCCCTCCTGAGGTGCATTCGGCTGCCATTACAGGATTGCTAAAGCTTGCTTTCATGACGGGAAAGAGGAAGGAAAGGCAGATGATGAAATGCACAAGAATACAAGACTAATGTTATAAAATGCACCTGCTTACATTGTGATGCCGGTGAACTCGTTAGACTTTATGTTGCGGCTCCATACGTTTGCAATATTTCCAAATTACCATTGCACGTCGAATTAAAACATTGGTACAAATTGGTCTTCTTGGAGGGAGAAAAAAAAAAGCAGCAGCAGACTTGACACCGCATTCACGAAGCTTCTCGTTCAAATATAAGAGCTGTTTCTGATTGATCGGCCGCCTTCACTATAATTAACAGGCTATCACTATCGGCTGGCTGGCTTTATTTCTTACAAACTTATGCAGCGTAAGAGGTCAAACGGTAATTCGCGCCCTCGAAGATGGGCCCGTTCATTTTCCTTTCGACTTACCGTTTCTCTCTCTTTCAGGCTGCTGGACCACATTCACGTGATGACGTACGATCTACGAGGCAACTGGGCGGGATTCGCCGACGTGCACAGCCCGCTCTTTAAGCGCCCATTTGACCAGTGGTCCTACGAGAAGCTGAACGTGGTAAGCTGGTCATCGTCATGCATCTGCTGTCAGTGACCTATTAGCGATACCTTACCTTGACGTATCGCACAACAGTGTCCCATGGTCAGGCCACACACATCGCGTGGACGGTTGCGTGCTAGTTAGAACATGCATTTAGTATTCTTTACATCTATCTAGAGCAGGGCTGCACAACGCTAAACTATAACGAGGGCCATAACTATGACTTCTCTGGGAGGCACACGGCCCGCACTTCATAGTAATAAACGTTGCCGGTTTTGCTTGCGTAAAGGCATGCCTGTTTAGTGTAATTCGTTGCTGTCCTCAGAATATCTTGTATGCCAGGTCGATCAATCAAAACAGAAAGCTGCATTTATTTTCTTTTTCTAAATTTTGAGATGTTAAGTGTCAAACACACGATATGCTTGTGAAGCATGCCGTATTCGGGGAGTCCAGGTTAATTTTGACCTCCTGGGGTTCTTCAACGTGCACAAAACACATGGTGAACGGGAGTTTGTGCATTTCGCCCCCCATCGTAATGCGGCCGCCGTGGCCAGGATTTGTCCCCACGGCCTCGGGCAGTGCAACGCCGACGCCACGGCGGGTACAACACTTTTTGTTCATTTTATTTATTTATACATATTGCAGCCCAATTGCGCTATCGCAGGAGTAATTTTCTACGTTGAATATCACATCAAAAGATTTTTCTGCACAAATCAACTTTAACACTGTAAGAATCATGATTCTTTCAACGTAAAAGATACAACGAGTAATAATAAACGCGGCATCAATCAAGTTAACTTGTACAAAAATTCTTCTAAAGGCAGTGAGTGGCGTAGTTGCACCTGGTAGTAAGTTCAATTTTTCATTGTACGAGGAAAGAAGCTGTATTTAAACAGCTTAGTACGTGGTTAAAATGGTGCAAGGTTAAATTTGTGGCTATTCCTAGCAGGTTTCAATTTATCAAGAGACAGACAGTTGTTCTTCAATGAGTAGCGTGGGGTGTTAATGAGATTATGCAACAATTTAAGGCATTCGCGATCGCGACGCTCGGACGGAGGTTGTAGACCTAGTACTATAACGTGAGATGAGGGCGAGGAGTTCCACTGCAAACGGCGGCATATGAAACGGATTGCTTTCTTTTGAACTGATTCGAGGGTGTTAACGTCAGATAATTTATAAGGGTTCCAGATGGGGCAACCATGTTAGAGAATGGGTCGGATGAACGATTTAAATGTTCTCAATTTTGCTTCACGTGGAGCTCTTCGTAATGTGCAATTTAGATAAACTATTTTTTTAGTGCTTTATTACATGCGCATTCAATATGCCTTGACTACGAGGTGTTAGGTGTTAAAATGAGGCCAAGGTACTTGTATTAAGACACCCGTTGCAGGGAAGGGCCATTAAATGAATAATGAAACAACGAAATAGAAGTGCGCTTACTAAAAGATAAAGTCTCTGTTTTTTACAAAGTTTACATTCATTTGCCATTTGTCGCACCACCTGCAAAATAGTGTCAACGAATCGTCACGTGAAAGCTGTTCAACATTCGTGTTAATTACGTTACGCAGCTCACAGTCGTCAGCATAAAGGCGGATTTTTGAGGACATATAATTCGGCGAATCATTTATGTACAATAAGAACAATTGGCCCCAGGACCGAGCCCTGCGAAATTCCGGACGTCACATTTACTACAGACGAGTTTGAGGAATTAAAAGAAACATACTGGGTCCGGTTATGTAAAAAGCTAGCGATCCAGTCAACTAAGGAAGACTTTAAGTATAGCGCGAAGCTTATGGAGAAGTTTTTAGTGTGTAACAGTGTCGAATGCAGTGGAAAATGTGTGACAATGACATCTGTTTGATTTCCAGTGTCGAGAGCACGTGAAATGTCATGCGAGAATTCTACGAGCTTAGTTATTGTACTGAACCCGCGACAAAAACCATGTTTAGCGTCACTCAAAATGTTACTATTTTAAAAAAGCTCAATAATATGTTTAAAGATTACATGTTCAAGTTTACGTGATTGAGACGTAAATAAAATTGGACGATAGTTTAATGGTGATTACTTGTTGCCCGATTTCTACATGGGAAGAATTAACCGATTTTCAAGCTAAAGGAACCACAGAGGAAGATAAAGACTTTTGAAAAATTACAGTCAAATACCGACCAGTCCAAGCACAATATCTAACAAGAAAAGCGTTGTTAATGCCATCAGGGCCACAAAATTTTTTATTTTCTAAGTGCAAAATTAGATTCAATACACCTTCGAGAGACGCGGTAATATCGTCAATTGAATAATGTGAATCATGAATGAAGGTAGGTAAGTCGAAATTATCAGTTGTGAATACCGATTGACAATATTCGTTGCACGCGGTGGCGATACTTAATGGGTCGTTGTAAGGGACATCATGTATAACAACTGTATTTGTGGACGCTGAACTGGTTAAAATGGAAGCCCAAAATTTTCATCGGTTACTTTTCCTTGGAGCCACAAAAATAAAGGTCAGCTTATTGATCCATGTGCTTCCTGACATCAACGCTAATTTTACAGCATTGCTATGGTTCCAAGTCTGATTTCAACGAGGTTCTTATAAAACCAATCTGATGGACCTTTGCACGGCTTTTAGCTGCAGGGAAAACTGTAGGTTTGCAAGTCTATGGTCCCTAGGTTGTGGAGTCGGTCTTCTGGCGGAGCAAAGAGAGGGTCACGAAACAGGTTGTCGCTCTGTTTCTCATGTTCGGATAATTTAAGACACCATTGGAATTCTATCAAGAGGTTCCCGACATGTTCCAAGTAGCACATTCACCTTTACGTTTTCGAGTGCTCCACAGAGCTCAGGCCGCATGCGTTCGGCTGGTCGAAATTGAGTGCTAGGAACACACTCGGCTGGTTGTTCTAAGAGCGCCGCGCTCCTTCTCAGAGCGTTCGAAGGCTCACGTTCATCCTGTGAGCACGAAGGAGATATGGCTAAGCTCCGGTCATGAGGCTCCTGCCGTTTCTGTTGGTAGTGGCGGCGGTCATTGCCTTCAAGCCTTGTTTATTTACAAAGAAACGTGTTTCCTCTTCCAGCTTCTGATTGCTTTATCGAGCGTTCGACTCGGGAACGATTTCTGTGTCTCCAATATATAGCGAAATCCATATAGTTGAATTTCGAATCAGAGAGCGTTAGAAACCAGCCGAATGCATCATAAGATTCAGTGTAGCGCTTTCTTCTCAACTTGTACGAGCTTATATCTTCAATTTGAGAAATGCTATCCGATTCTAGAAAGTATATTAAAGAACGGCATTACCTATACAAGAGAAACAAAATCGTCGCGCCATTAGCCGTTAGAATGGATGAAAAGTGGCTGTGTTTGTGTCGGCCTATTACGAAGCCTAGTGTCTAGTGTTACTACATTCAAACCTTGATTGCCGTTCACTCCCAACTCGCTGATGTGCAATGTGATTTGTGAAGGTTGAAATATGGCGAACGCTAAGCGCAAAAACATCGGTTTGCAGCCGCTACCTCCTTCGCTAGACATTCAATCGATGCATAAAGAGGGGAAACGCGTGTTCTATTCAAATACGTATGTGCAGGCTGCGCCAGTAAGTGTGGTCTTGGCGTTGGTAGCTTGACGAATACGTAATAAATTCCAAACAAAGATCTACACCCCCACATCTTATATTTTTTGTTTGTGTGTCTTACGCTGTCAGGAATTCATTGCGTGCATCGGTCGTGCTTGCCTACTGAATTATTACTTCTCTCGTCATGACGCCATGCAGTGAATGTAGCACCAGCATACCTACAGAAGTCTCAATTCAGCTGCGGGCCCAAAAAGAAAGAAAAGATATTGGTAGCAGGCCGCATGTTGCGCAGCTGTGGTCTAGAGCGTCATGAAGGAATACTTTAGACTGTACTTGCGCTGTATAGCGCTTGGCAGCTTGTTCTGCAGGGATAATTTGGTTACTTGCGAGAATGCGCTTACAGAAGAAAAGAGAGAGAGAAAGAGAGAAGCTTTAATGACACGCCGAAGGTGTTGTTCTGCCCCATCGGCTGGCAGCGCTTTCGTGGTGCGTATCCTACAGGTGGTGCTTCGCAGCGGGCCGAGAATGCGCCATGCTAGAGTGTCAAATCGCGGATAGCGGGCCATTTGCATCTCCCACTTGCCAAGGGCCGCATTCTACGCCAGGGCAGTCTCACCATTTGGCGCAAAGACTATTCTCTGCCCCTTCCGCCCCATCCTGCTTCTTCAATATTGCCAATAATATAGACGTCAATTCAAATATACGCAGAGAAATGGCAACGTTCGCGAACAATTGTGTATTTGCAAGTTATTGACAGCGCTATGCTGGCTTTTTTTTTTCATGTGCAGTATTCACAAAGCTATTTGTTCGTACGAGCTGCTTGCCATCGGCTGGATACCTTCGCTAATCATATGTCTTTCACCACCATTAGCTAGAATATGTTCTTATGAACAGGTGTATCGTAAAACCTTTGTGTGTGTGAATACAGGCCCAGGGCGCGTATTCACAAAAACCACTTAAGCTAGAATCGCTCGTAAGACAAAAATATTAAACCAGTCCTGGTGCTGAACACACTATTAACGAAGGCAGTTGGCCAATGGGGAAAAAAGTAAAAAGGAAGAAGAAACATCTCTTACGAACGAAAAACTTTGTGAACTCCAGGCCAAGATTTCCATGCAGGATTTCCTCACGTGTCTGTCGTGGCTCGTAGTGGACAAGAACAGATGTAGGTGGCTCGCCTATTTGCCGGCGTGCGCGCTGACTCAAAGTAATCTCGAGCCACTGGCGGATCCAAAAGAAAGTAGAAACGCACGCCGAAGCGCACGGCACGTACTCTATGTATACAAGTGGCACAAATGTTACAAAGAGGGATAAGGCGCCTCAGAAAGACTGCCCAGCCTGGCCAGCCTTTCTGAGGCACCTTATTCCTGTTTATAACTTTCATACCGCAGTGTGCTATTCTATCTGTCAGCCCCATTCTTGATTTTGGATTTCTATGTATGCAAGGTCAGGTAAAGGAGGCTGTGCCTTTTGCGGGCACGGCATCCACTTGCCAAGCTCTAAACGTGCTTGCGTGTTCGCAGCATGACGGCCTACGCCTGTGGGCGGATCGCGGCGCCCCGCGCCACAAGCTGATCGTAGGCGTCCCACTGTACGGCCGCACCTACACCCTGGGCAGCCGGGATAACCACGGGCTCCGGGCACCCGTCAAGAAGTGGCTCAACGGAGGGGCACCGGGCCGCTTCACTAACGAAACTGGCTTCCAGGCGTACTTCGAGGTATGCACCCGAGTTATACCCCTGAGCATGCGAGAGGGGGTTTTGACTAAAGCGGGAAAGGTTCACGTAACCAGCGCGTGTAAATGGCGTGATTAGATGTTCCAACGTAAAACGCCGTGCCTAATATACAGGGGCAGCCTGAGCTTACATCTTTGAGCTTATATCTTTGAGCGGAACGGTATAAATTGCAAGGTTATAGGCCGTAAGTGCCTTTTGGGAGCCGGAACGTACTGTGACATCATTTTCCGTAATCACCTGCGTGTAGAAGCGTGTTGGATATATGTAAGCTTATCTCCCGCGTTAACGCTGCAGAAGACATCGCAGTAGCATATTTTTTGTGAAACAAAAAACTGCGCGCTTTAACAAAAGTTAAATGAATGGTGCTGCAGTAAAACAATCAAAGGCGTTCAATGCTCCCTAAATGTTGTTCCTATATACGTTCGAAGTGGTGAGCAAATTACAGGCAGCAAGCGTAAACTTATTATGCTGTGTAACTCCCTGTCTACTGATCCCTCCCCCAACCCTTTTTGTTCAATTATTTTTACCAGAGCTTATGTTATAGCATTGGGCGTTATAATGTGCATTGTTCGATTATATTGAGGGCGGGTCATACATGAGCTGCCATGAGAAGTGCGCGGCGCGGCTGAGCGGCCGCATGAGCGGGAACGTGCGAAATCATTAATCGATAATCGTTCAAACTCTCTTTCACCTTCGTGCGCTTTCTCAGGTGTGCGAGAATGTGCTCAAGGACGGCTGGACGCGCGAATGGGACGACATGGGAAAGTGCCCGTACGCCTACAAGGACAACCAGTGGGTCGGGTACGAGGATGAGAAGAGCATCGCAATCAAGGTACGTCTACTGGACACACTGTCGTTGCATTCAGAGAACATGCAGCTTTGCTCTGCACTGCGCTTTACTAATCGGCGGTTTCTAATCCGATGATGTTTCCTTCCCTTTCCCGTACTGGCTGCACGCACATGGCATGAAAAATTATGCTTCGCAATGTAAGGCCCCCGATCATGATCACGAATTGCAGGGCTGAATTTAGTGCTTTTTATAAATGAGCACCTACAGAAAAGAGAGGATAAGTTGCTTTGACGACATGAATCACCGAGGTATCGCAGGTGAAAGAAAAGTTATCGATAGAGTGTAGGGTGCAAACAATGTGTTTGATCAAAGTGTTATAGTTTAGAAATGCAAGACAGAAAGCATCAAGTGATTAAAGAGTTAGTTGACGGTCTTGGTGGTATCGCAGGTGAAAGAAAAGTTATCGATAGAGTGTGGGGTACAAACAACGTGTTAGATCAAAGTGTTATAGTTTAGAAATGCAAGACAGAAAGCATCAAGTGATTAAAGAGTTCTTTGACGGTGTTGGTGGCGGCATAGTGGTAGCAATTATTAGCAACAGGTTTTTATTTTTATACTGATTTGCAGTCATCTTCACACGCCTTTATGAGACGTTGTTTGCTCTTTCGGCACTATATGTTCGAACTGAAATGTTTTTTTTCTCTCTCTTTGCACTCTTTCCAACCATTATATCCTCCACCCCAGTGCAGGGTAGTAAACCGGCAACTCACCTCTGGACGACTTCCATGCCTTTACTCTCTCTCTCTTTCTCTCTCTCTCTCTGAGGCAGCTCATTGAGATGACGGAAAGCTGAGCAGGCACATAATGCTTTATTCTTTTTTGTATGGGTGTTTTCACAATTTACCTAATCATAAGTGATACTGGGAAGAAGTCTGCAGGGGCGTGCAGAATATTTTCCATCGCTGTATTTTGTGACGAAGAAGCGACGGGCGGTGTGGGACATGGCTGAGCGACGCACCAGTCCTAATAACGTTACGATGTCAATGGTGTCCGGTCCACATCCGTAAGCATTAACGCGACAGCATTAAGGGCGCCGTGTTGCAGAACATCCGGCGTCGGCGTCCGGCCTCCCGCGTCCGGCGTCCAGGGCCGGACATCGCTTCAGTGAAAAGAATTTTGAACCACGCATACCGAACCACGCAGGCCCTCCGTGTGGCGCAAAGAAATTACTGAATTAATTGAATTTTGAAGGTAAAATACGTAGAGAAATCGTAAAGTACGACTTACATACAGCCTGCAGATAGCGTCGGATTGTAACTTAAGTATACGAGAAAACGTGATTCTGGTACGCGAAAACTCAAACACAAACCCCTTTTAACGCCGTAGGGTTTTCCAGCTGCCGTTTGAAGACTGTCATTGTAGGAGCGTCGCGACCCCCTCGGTTCCTTGCACACCATCAAAAAAAGAACCACAAAGCTCGCCTTCGTGCATAGCGTTCGCCGCCAGCGTTTCCCGGTGAAAAATACGGTTACTTAAAGCTGCAGTTGCCAGGAAGCGTGAGGAGCCCTCAGGGATGTTTGAATGCTATCGCATTCTACTCTTAAAAACGAAGCTGAAGCGTCGTCCAAATTTTAGCTGGTCTCCCGGTGGTTGACCGCGACTTAGCTAGGTTTCGTGCTGCATTATAATTCGAAAAAATGCACGCCATTAGCACTCGTAGGTCCAGTAGAACCACTCGCACGAGTACTTTGTGCAGTACGCGCATGCATAAAATTTTAGTACGGTATTTAGAAAGACGGCAGGACGCTCATGCAAGGTCACATCATAAATCACGACCAGCGCTCGCCAAGAGCGTGAACACGTCGTACGAACTCGGCAAACGGCGTGTGCTGGGGAGGTCCTATAAGCCAAAGTGTTCGTATATAATTGCGTCGCGAACGCCACGACCACACAGACATAAATATTTTTTACGGTGCCTACGCGTCATGCGTGCCACACATTAGAGTCAACTTTATTTCTATGTCTGCGTGCTGGATTGATTGGTGCAGTAGCAAATAAAGTTTCAAAGTAAATCTACTACCCCATAGTCGACGACAACTTAATAATTCAGTGGCAGAAAGAGCGTTGCCCAATTCCAATATAATTTGTATAGATGTGCCAAACAATGTGCCAGACAGAACACTCTGAGGAGTGTTCTGTCTTACTTAACTGTTTAAGATGTTTGTGTTTTCTTTTCCCCAGCCTAAACTAACGTGGATTAAAACACGGGACTCTTTTCAGAAGCGGTCTCACATCGGACGCGAACTTTTTATTGTGTGGGCGTTCCTTAGCAACTGTATTTCGGAGAGCAGATGCGGAGAATGTATTTAATTCTCAGGTTAGTCACCGAGCATAGAAGTTCACCCTGTTTACTTAATTATTTCAAGGTACCTTACATTGAGTCAGCGGTGGCGTCGTAGAACAAATGACAACCGAAAACCGATACATGAGAGCTAAAAATGTTCACAATGATAACGTACTTAAAAAAAAGTGTTAAAAAATAAAGATGGGAAAGCAATACAAAGAATTGTCAGGAAAGGAACGAAAAGTACAGTTGATGGCAACATAAAAAGTGGCGCATCACTCGCGCATTCCTGGGCATGACGCGGCTCGATCATTTGTGCGCGCAGATGGACTACATCAAGAAAGAAGGCTACGGTGGCGCCATGGTCTGGGCCGTGGACATGGACGACTACCGGGGCGATTGCAGTGAAGGTCGCCGTAACCCGCTGATGACGATCATCCACCGAGCCATCAGCGGATACCGTGTGCCGGCGCCCGAGCAAGTCACAACTGACGCGCGCGTCCGAGGCGGCGCCTCCGAGTCCACGACTACGACCACGAGTACGACCGTCAAGCCTCGGCCTCGGCCCCCGCCGGGAAGCACGCCCGACTGCACGGACTACTCGTGGCAGTTCTATCCGCACGAGACGGACTGCTCGAAGTAAGTACGCGGTGCACGGCCGCGTCTCACTCAACTGCACTCCGAGGACAGCTCAGCACCCGCCGTGGTTGCTCAGTGGCTATGGTGTTGGGCTGCTGAGCACGAGGTCGCGGGATCGAATCCCGGCCACGGCGGCCGCATTTCGGTGGGGGCGAAATGCGAAAACACCCGTGTGCTTAGATTTAGGTGCACGTTAAAGAACCCCAGGTGGTCAAAATTTCCGGAGTCCTCCACTACGGCGTGCCTCATAATCAGAAAGTGGTTTTGGCACGTAAAACCCCATAATTTTTTTTTTGAGGACAGCTCAGCGTTTGCTCTGTCAGAACCGGGGACTAAAGTGCCCCAGCATTCAAAGGGGAGGGGGGTTGGAAGGGGGGGGGGTACCACGAGCCTTTGTTTCACAGGCCATGTAGAGCGAGTAAGTATGTGTGTACGTCACAACTTCATTTATGCTAACTCACTGACCTGGATAGGCAAAGCAGAAGAGTGGGTCTAAAAATTAATCTGCAAAAAACTAAAGTAATATTTAACAGCCTCGGAAGAGAACGGCAGTTTACGATACGTAGCGAGACACTGGAAGTTGTAAGGGAATACATCTACTTAGGGCAGGTAGTGACCGCGGATCCGGATCATGAGAATGAAATAATCGGAAGAATAAGAATGGGCTGGGGTGCGTTTGGCAGGCATTTTCAGATCATGAACAGCAGGTTGCCATTATCCCTCAAGAGAAAAGTGTATGACAGGTGTGTCTTACCAGTACTCACCTACGGGGCAGGAACCTGGAGGCTTACGAAAAGGGTTCTTAAATTGAGGAAGGCGCAACTAGCTATGGAAACACGAATGATAGGTGTAACGTTAAGGGATAAGAAAAGAGCAGATTGGGTGAATGAACAAACGCGAGTTAATTGCATCTTAGCTGAAATCAAGAAAAATGAATGGGCATGGCCAAGACATGTAATGAGTAGGGAAGATAAGCGATGGTCATTAAGGGTTATGGACTGAATTCCAAGAGAAGGGAAGCGTAGCAGTGGGCGGCAGGAAGTTAGGTGGGCGGATGAGATTAAGAAGTTTGCAGGGACAACATCGCCAGAATTAGTACATGACCGGGGTAGCTGGGGAAGTATGGGAGAGGCCTTTGCCCTGCAGTGGGCGCAACCAGGCTGCTGCTGCTGCTGATAATGATGATGTCATGATAGAGTAAAAACATGTATTTCAAACGATCATGTTGTCTTCTTGTCTGCAATGTATCCAGGTTAGCGTTATTTAGACGTGTGGTGGGGGATGTAAAGGAAGTGTAGCGATTGTAAACAAATCTAATTGCTTTCCTTTGAATCATTTCAAACTTTTTAATGTTTTCTTGGCTATGATCGATTCGTGCTTACCGACTAGTCGGTATTGTCTAATAAGCCGTAGGACGAAGGGGAAAAAGAGAAAATACATGGACAATGAGAATTGCTTGATAATACTAACGCAACACACTTGTGACTTACAAAAGAATATCGATATATTGAGGTAGCGAAATGATTGCGAATATAATCTGCAATATTGAGAATGATCCAATCACTATTTGAGGGAATCAATGCGGTAGTGTGATCTTTTGTAAATCTACGGAGCCAATGTAGGCGGCGTTCTCAGAAAAATTATGGCGTGAGTCTACGGTATCACGAATAACACTGACGCGTGAGATGGCCCATGTGCAGTCATAAAAAAACAAAAAGAAACAAGCTGCAGCAGCACGAGGCTACCACAGAAAGAAACTGCAAAAACAACAAGAACTTGTTATAATCACAAAGAGTTTATGCTCATAAACAACGCCTAAACAGTGCAACCTAGCCACAAAGTTCTGACAGCGCGCATGCGTTTGATCGTTATTATTATATATATATATATTTCATTCTCGCTTAGGTGTGGCAATGCGTCTTGTAATATCTATATGTATTTTGTATTTTTACATGTCCTTCAATAGTCTTTCTTTAAACATTTCAAATAAGTTTTATATGGCACCTTAGGCAATATGGAAGTCAGATGGAGCAGCAGAAAGCACGTGCTTCCAACATCTGAACATGATTCTCCAGGTGAAGCTGTCTAAGCAAGGGAAATCTCCGTAAGCCAGCCCGGCACAGCACCGACTGATTGTGGGAGTGGGCCATCTACCTTGGATGGCGCGCCTTGGAGCCATGACACCGATAAACAGGCCTGTGGGTCACGGTCTCGTGTCGTTGGGCTCACGGTTTTATTCTTGGTTCCAGTTTATTATTGCTCAAATGCTCAAAAATAAGGTAACAAATGTGGATAATACACAGACACAGAGGTAGGTCCCAGAGTCAACAGACTGCAGAGGGGACCTCCCGTTAGTAGTAACCGGAAAACCTAATTACACCCAACAGTTATACATAACTATAAATAGAAACAGCATATTGTTGATGTCAGAGCGAACGCACACACACAAATATATATATATATATAAGGACCTCTAAGGGCCTGCTTCCGCTGCCCTTAGAGGGCAGCGGAAGCAGGCCGATTCGTGGGTTTGGCAGACGCGGAAGGGAAAAGCCACAAAATAAGTGAACTTTTACACTCTGAGGAGTGTTCTGTCTTACTTAACTGTTTAAGATGTTTGTGTTTTCTTTTCCCCAGCCTAAACTAACGTGGATTAAAACATGGGACTCTTTTCAGAAGCGGTCTCACTTGTGCGCGCTTTGCCTCCGTAGCTTTCCCTTCATTGCCACAGAAAGTTGCCCGCGAGTATAGGTGCTGCATTTGCTTGTTTCGCCACTTATGACACTTGCCCGCAACTGTCCGCAGGTACTACCAGTGCAGTCACGGGAAGCCTATGCTGCGCAGCTGCACCCGTGGCACCGTTTGGGACATCGACCGTAACATCTGCAACTGGCCGCAGAACGCCAATCGCGAGGAGTGTGCGTCTGCAAAGTACGAGGAGGAAGACGACGACGACGACGACGAGGACGACCGGATTAAATGATGAAGGAATGTGCGGGACGTTTTCCTATCGCTTGGGTATGACGACGGTGTCTCCGCTACAGGCGCCCGTATTACGTCTTACTTAATCAAAGAGAACATGTGATCTAGAAGTATATTTTCCTAAAATGTTTTTTTTTACGTTTTGAGCCATTACCGCTGCGTGATATGGTGCGCCTGGCGCATGTCACGTGGAGCATGACGCCGGCATTCTAATGCCTGGTCGTTTACAAATAGGCTGATGAAAAGAACAAGTGCATGATTCATCCTGAGAGGTTGAAGCTTCGCTTAAGTGCCTCGATGTGTGTGGCTTCAATGATTTGAAAGAAACCAATAAACAATCTTGTTTTCAGTGTCTAGCGTGCTCCATTTTTGAATACGAGTTGCCGGTCCGAGGACGTTTAAGGCAGAACGACTGTGTTTTAAAAATGAAAATAAAAATGAGAAATAAAGAGCTTAGGGACCTGGTCTTCTATACGATCGCTTTTGAGAAGCCGCTTAATATTGACAACTATACATGACCCTTTTTACGTGCTTTCGACATACAAATTTTGACTCAGGGCTGAAGAAGCACACCAGAATTTTAATACCCTTGTCACACGGACGCGGCTAAAGTCCTTTTAACTCTCTTCAATCAAGGGCGTCTTTATCTCGAGGGAGATGCGCGCCGTGTCACACGGCAGTCCTTTAGGAAAGGAAGTTTAACGAAGTTCCTAGCGAAAGGAGATGGAATATCTCCCTTGCAGACTGAAGGGAGCACTCTTGTTCCCAGCGTGCTCGAATTTCGCGTCAAGAAATCACCCTCATTTTTATTGATTTCACTTTTACCAGCAATTATAACTGTTTTTATTGCATATAATATAGTATTTGAGCACTGACAAAGATATTTGAGTTGAGCAGCTGCATTCGACTCTCGAACCGGGCGTTCTCGGAATGGCTGCTGCGTTTGCCCTGACTGCGCCACGCTCGTTTTTTTTTTTGTCTTTAAGATAGATGACATTTTTAAAATGCAATGGATAAATAGTTGTATTTTGTAAGAAAAGACAAGTAACTAAAAGTGTTTAGCAATATATAACGTGTTTCTTTCATGACTCGTACGAGGTGAGCAGCGCCTAATGGGCCCCCAGCGGCAGCTTTCAGAAGCTCGCTTATAGGCCGTGTGACACGGAGCTAACTCCTTTGAGGAGAAACTCTCTTGCGGTCCTTTAAGGGAAGGAAGTTTGAAGGAGATCCGAGTTGCCCGTGTGACAAGGGTATATGTCTTGCGCAACGAAGGGGTTCTGATTCGGTAACACTTGTCATCATCATCATCACCACCACCACCACCACCACCACCATCTGGTTGAGTGAATTATATCTATTTATTATTCTTGAGCGAGCAGTGCAGGAATCAGAAGTATTTTGTTGCTCATGAAAACGCCTTAAATGCATAGCAATTTTTTTTCACGAGCATATCAAGCAAAACTATCTCCCATAAGCCGTCGTCACTTTTTTTCCTGCGCCTGGTAAAAAAAAAATAATGCAGACACCTTGGCCTAGATTTTCAGGAAGTTCTAACACTCCAATTTTTCATAGGAGGAAATGCGAGTTAATTCTTATGCTTGAAGCATTATTTGCGAAGGTGACAGCTTAATGGCAAAGAGCGCTTACACGTACGAACAAAAATATCCGTTAATTCAGCACATGAGGTCCTTACCTCGAATAATTTCGCTGTCGCTGGTAACCAATGAATGGAGAACTAACTGGGTCAAACGATGCAACGCTTAACTGCTCTGGTAACGGACAATGCGCACTTTAGGCGTAACATCGTCAGGATAAACCACATGGCCGGCACACATAAGGGTTGTCGCACAATTAAATGTTACCACGCCATATTATTTGATAGCTTTCTGTGCGGTTTGATGAGATGATGAAGTAGCCTTCACATCAAGTAATATTTGAGGGACACTTAGCGTGGCTAATAGCGATGTGACCTTGGCGAAACCTAGCACGAATAAGCACGTCATCAATTCAAACACCACAGAAAACATTTCAACATGCTTGCTCAACCACAATTCTGTAGGTCACAAGAACCGCATTACCATGCGACTCCTTAAACGATATGCAGTATCCGTAATTATATACGCTTCTCCACAGATGGGCGACGTCAGGCCATGGATTCACGAATACAGGATCAACGTGCGGACTGGTACCAACGTCCTTACTGTCCTTCGTACGCCAAACCTTATAAGCTTTAAAAGCTTGTCTTTCAAAGCACACCACCTAATATTTGAAAGCCTATTTTGGCAATTTAAGGCAAATTAGATGAACGGGGAAGCCTACTTACGGTGTCTGCATATCACTCGAACTTAGCTACCATACAACAGAACGGATCACAGTGCCTAGTCAAATATCATGACGTTAACACTAGAGATATGCAAAAAAAAATACTAAATACGACAACTTGTTTGTTAGCCCTCTTGGACACAATATTAATAGACGACAAAGAAGAACGTGAAGACCACAGGCCATTCGTTCATCGTTTTGGGTTGCTTGTGTTACTACAGGCTTCACTTTTTTTCCGCATCCTAGAATTTTCGTTTCTAAGTTTCAACTTCTAAATCGTTAATTTCCTTGTCCTTATCCGTTTCATCTAACCGCCCGATTCATGGCCAATACCCCACGGTGGCTGTGCACCACGATAACTGAGGTCAAGAACAACAACAAACACAAACAAATCAAGCTCACAGCAATGACAACACACATGACCATCGCAGTCTTTTCGGTTTCCTACTACGTATTTTTTTTATACATTGTTATTTCTGGCACGAGAAAAGGTGTAGCCATTACCATTATAGGATGACTACATCGCCATGCAGATGATCGCCGCTGCCCTTTCGCACGTGCTGCTGCCCGCACTGGCGGCTGCTTGTTCTCGGACCCCTTCGGAGCATGCGCCATTTTGTGACCGGTTTTCGGATCAGCAAGGCGCCGCACATGACTGCGCCTTTCCGGTTACCTACGTACTGCCAGCACAGCAATGGATGCTCGATTCATCGTGGGTTCCTGCATCGACATCGACGCTCTCCAGCTCGTCCACTATAAAAGACAGCCTACCGCTCCGGCCGCTCTGTGGGCTCGGTGGCTGCGCCACGACACTGTCGTCTAACCCACTGGTTTTCGCCATGCAGGTTGGTACAAGGCACA
The DNA here is from genome assembly GCF_023375885.2 of Dermacentor andersoni. Classification (NCBI taxonomy): domain Eukaryota; kingdom Metazoa; phylum Arthropoda; class Arachnida; order Ixodida; family Ixodidae; genus Dermacentor; species Dermacentor andersoni. The sequence continues at coordinate 99,415,288 of NC_092815.1, forward strand.
GCCTTTTTGCTAAGAGGTGTAGCGACTATTGTCTGGTGCAGCTTCCGAGCCCCCATTGCTGCCTTGCTCTTATGGGTGAATGTGCGGAAGGGATTCACCGCTTACTAATACTCTCTGGCGACGTTGAAACTAACCCGGGACCCGACACGAACGTTGTGTTGAAAGAATTGCAGAAGATTTCAGCCAGTCAGAATACACTAATCAGTGAAGTTCAAGGCTTAAAAAGTCAGATTTTAAACACTGATAAGATTCTAATGGACCTGAACAAACGAATGGCCGAACTGGAACATCATTACCAGGCCATGATACAACTTCAACATGAATTAGAAGCTGTCAAATACGCCGCTGCTCAAACTGCCAGCGTGATATCCGGCCTCGAAAATCTCCTAGACGATGCAGACAACCGGTCCCGAAGGAATAGTCTAATTTTCTATAGCCTTCCTGATACTAACCCAAAAGAAACCTTTGCACAATCAGAAAAGCTGATCATTGATGAAATCACGGATATCATGAACGTATACCTTGAGTCCAAAGATATCGAACGTGCTCATCGCCTTGGACGCTATTCACCTAACCGGCACCGTCCCATCATTATCAAATTCGCGTCATATAAAACGAAGGAATCTGTCCTGTCTAACGGCCGCAAACTGAAAGGCACAAATTATAGCGTGAGCGAAGATTTTTCGCCCGCAGTTCGGAACGCCCGAAAACATTTTATCGCCTACGCCAAAAGTCAATCTCTGCCTTTTTCCATGCGTTTCAAAACGCTCGTTATGGGTTCCCAGCGCTATGAATATGACGATTTGACGAAATCAGTTAAAAATATTCAGTAGCAATCATTGCACAAAATTCATGCAGTTAATAACCGCCCTTCCGCCGCTAAGAAAAACCTTTCCCTATCTATCGTTTACACTAATGCCCGCAGTTTCATTCCCAAACGTGACGCAATATCAAATTTCGTGACGTCATCTACCAGCAACTTGCTAGTTATAACAGAAACGTGGCTCACAAGTGAAATTAGGGACGATGAAGTAGTCCAAGACTTGCCAAACTTCGATGTGTATCGCTGCGACCGTCAAGGGGCACGCGGGGGGGGGGGGGGGAGGGGGCGTTCTTATTGCTTGTTGTCGTGAAATATCCTGTACACCCATTATTATTTCTTCGCACTTAGTAATACAATGGCTTCTTATTCGCTCTTCCCCTCGATATGTCCTTCTAGGTGTGTGCTACAGGCCACCTACCAGTAATCCAAACTTCTCACCAGAACTTAACAGTACTTTATGCCAGATTACAGTAAGCCATCCTAACGCCCATATCCTTCTGTTCGGTGATTTCAACTTTCCCGTTATTGATTGGAATAACCTAACTTCCACAATAAATAACACTGAGGCGAAGGATTTCATCGACATCTGTTTGAATTTCAACTTAACACAGCTTATCTCAGAGCCGACACGTGTAACGCGCGACTGCGCAAACATTTTGGACCTTATACTTACTGACCATCCAGAGACATTATCATCGGTTACCTACCTTCGTCCTATCAGCGACCACAGTGTAATTCATGCCACGTTTGACTTTGCCCCAGCACCCCGTGTTCTTTCCAGCAAAACTATCAACCTGTATGAAAAAGCAAATTTTGAAGCTATAAATGAAGAATTATGCACTTTTTTGCAGTCCTTGAAGCTTCATTCAAGGAACGGTCTGTTCTAGACAACTGGGAACTGTTTAGAAATAAAATGAATGAACTAGCAAACAAGTGTATTCCGAAACTAACATTCCGTGCAACACATTAACATTCCATTCCATTCCGTCAGAATCCCTGGTTCAATAACAATTTAAAGAGGTTGGAAAATAAGAAAAAAAAAGACTTTTTCGTAGTGCCAAGTTGAAATCAAGCCCAACTTCATGGGATAAATATTACGCCGCTGAGAGTGAATACTTAGTGCTGTCCGCAATGCCAAATGGTCCTTTTTCAATAATGACTTACCTAAAATGTTAACAGACAACCCCAAGAAATTTTGGAAAGTTATCAACCCAAGTAACACACGCACTGTAACTCTTGTTGATGATATGGGTGAAATCGTGCCTGAAACTGAGTGCGCACTCATATTTACCAACGCATTTTCGTCAGCATTTTCTAATGATAATAACGTTCCATTGACTAATGTCCCCTGCAACATAGTTTCTAGCATGCCGAGCGTGGTGTTTTATCCTGATGGTGTCTTGCGCATAATTGAAAACCTTAAACTTTCATCCTCAGCAGGTATAGATGGTATAAACTCTAAGCTGCTAAAAAATACAAAATATATTTCTTCATCATTTTTGTGTCTTATATTCTCGCAGTCACTTTCTACAGGTTCCATGCCTCACGACTGGAAGGCGGGGAAGGTCATTCCCATCTACAAGTCTGGTAATAAGAACACACCGCTAAATTATCGACCCATCTCTCTAACTAGTCTTCCTTGCAACATCATGGAACACGTCACCTACTCCCTGATCATAAATAATTTTGACGCAAATCAATTTTTTCATTCGGCACAGCATGGGTTCCGCAAAGGTTTCTCTACCGAAACGCAACTAGCTCTGTTTCTACATCACTTACATGTAAACCTTGACTCTAACCAACAAACTGACGCTATTTTTCTTGACTATGAAAAGGCTTTTGACAAAGTTTCTCACCGCCACTTACTACTAAAGCTTTCTTCTTTGAACTTACACAGTGGCTTGCTCAAATGGCTCGAAGCATTCCTTACTGATCGCTACCAATTCGTTTCTGTAAATGACAAATCATCCACTCTTCTCCCTGTAACTTCTGGAGTCCCTCAGGGATCAGTTCTCGGTCCTCTTTTTTGAATTTACATTAATGATTTACCCCAACACGTATCTTGTAAGATACGAATTTTCGCCGATGACTGCGTGATTTACCATCCAGTTTCTAATGCTACTGACGAAAACACCTTACAACAAAGTCTTAACAACGTGCAGTCTTGGAGTGAAAATTGGCTGATGACTCTTAATCCCAACAAATGTAAACATATATATTTTACCCGTCGCCGTAACCCTTTCCTGTCCTCTTATACTATAGTAAACGTTCCCTTAGAATCAGTAGAATCATTTAAGTACTTGGGCGTCACACTTTCTCGTGATCTCAGTTGAGGTACGCATATTTCCAACATACTTTCATCAGCTAACCGAAGTTTTGGCTTCATAAGACGACACTTACGTGACGCCCCGCAGAACGTAAAACTCCTAGCTTTCAGATCCCTTATCAGACCGAAAGTTGAATACGCATCACCCATCTGGAATCCATATCAAGTCTATCTAGTTAATGAGCTCGAGTCCTTTCAAAACCGCGTCGTCAGATACATCCATTCATCCTACTCATACGATGTAAGCGTATCATCCTTAAGAGCAAAATCTGATCTACAGCCCCTTGCACGTCGCCGCGCTACTGCTAGTCTTTGCCTCTTTCATAAGTTTTTTTTACAGTTTCTTATTTCACGAGCCATATATCACACCACCCGCACGCATATCGCTACGAACTGGGCACCCATTACAAGTCTTACGCCCACGTTCCCACACAACCACTTCTTCCTCGTCTTTATTTTCCCGCACAGCATCAGATTGGAACGCCCTTCCCCACCACGTAGCTGCAATCACTTGCCCGACATCATTTCTCGAAAATGTGTCCTTGTTGGCTAATCAATAACCTGCTTTTTCACGTGTTACTATTTCTGTTTTTATGCACTTGCGAAAACGTAGCTTCCATGTACAATTTTTTCTGTATACCTGTGTTTATATTTGCCTTATCAACTGTACCCACCCCTTATGTAATACCCCTAGCGAAGGGGTCTTTAAGGAAATAAAACTGAACTGAACTGAACATCATTTTCTTTTATTTTCATTTCAATAAAAAAAAAAAAGACAACTTGGTTTGTTCAACATTTTAGATAACCCGTCAAATATTGCGAAAATCAAACATTTCTTGGAAATTTAATCTCGCGGCTGCCAATGCACGAATGCTGATGTCACCGCGCAGGTCATGCCAGTGACGACATTCGGACGCAAAGGTCGCGGATACGCAATCGCGTTCGAGATGGATGCGAGTGCTTTCAGCGAACAGGTAATTGCGTGTGGTCGATCAAATTGCACTTTCGCTCTGGCAGTGCCTCTGCCGTGAAGAAGACAAGCTGCTATCGTTCCCACTATAGGCCAACTATGGGCCAACGAAACGTGAAGTGAGAGCCATCCCAGCCCAAACAAACACCCTGTTTCTGCGAACTTCACCTCGACTGTCATGGCTGTATATAAGCGCACTTTGCTCGGTGCGCTTCATCGTCACCCACTCCCGGCAAGTCACGTTACGAGTAGGCAGGGCTATATTCCCGAACGTAGGTGACGCGAAAGCGAAGAAAACAACAACAAAAGGCTGCGTCTGGCACATAATGTAAGTGTTCGCGACGTTTACGTCCTGTGGAAGCCGAACGCGAGGCATGCAGCTCCCGCTTACGGGGGCGTTCAATAGAGTTTCGATTTCGCATTATTCAGCACCTGCGAAGGAAATATAGTTCCACGGCTGGAAGACGTCGAACCGGTGAGATATATGGTCGCAGCGAGCTCCCCGATATAGGGTGCTTGCAATCGTCTAGGAGGCAATGACGGCGGGCGCACATTCTTCTTATTATTTTTTTTTCTTTTAGTCGTCGCGAAGTTCGTGCTAAAGAACAGGGATAAATTGAGCATTTCCAACTTGAAAAGTAAGTTGAAAACGTAACGCGTTCTTTTAGCGACCTTTTCTTCTCTTCTGATTGTGTCATTGTGTAGCCGGTCTCGACTGTGGCCGCATGTTCACCTCCGACCAGGTCACTTGTTGAGGACAGTGACGGGCGGTAAGTGCCCGTAAGCCCAACAGGCTCGCCGAAACTTTTTTCTAATGCCGTCTCCTTCGATTAAAATATTCACGCTTCGGGTTGCTTGTCGCGATGTTCTGTACCTGACGCGCTATCCCGACTGATGATTAATAACGTTAGTGCGTTGTATCTTGCGTGTTGAAATTGACGACAAACCCACGTCTTGTTCGTGGCGATCGTGAGGTCTGTACGGGTGCCAGAATGGTGACCGAAATATGATGTAAACCGGCAATTAAAATATATTTTACGACGACTGAGCGAGCACGTGCAGCCGACTGTTTTAGTAAAGCTGGCATTTGTGAACAACGTTGTATGCCATTGAGCGCAACGTGACAGTGGGAAAGTTAGGTTTATTCTTGCCTGTAGCACAAAAAAAAAAAACAATAAAAGAAAAACTTCAATGGGGATCTAGCGTTAAATGAGAGATATGCTTTAGCATTATGTCGCACTCCTTTGAGGTCCCGGATCCACAATTTAAACCGCGTTCGCCACATTGCAAAGTGCTGTTCAAGTGCTCACTGGACACACGTCCTGCATGCCTCTTCGAGGAACAAAGTGCAACCGACGGTAGGGCGGAGCAGAGCACTGTCATTTTCACTGTATATATATTTTGCACTTTGACACTCCTAATGCTAACGCATTAAAGCGAAATCCGCCTCCATTCCACCCTGTGAAAGTGTATGTGCAGCGAAGGTGTTGCCGACGTTAGACAAGCACCACAAGCGACGTAGGTCACGCGCGCACACACAGGTGCAGAAGCGCAGCATACATCCTCATCCTTCTAGATCCTCCGTCAAACGCAAATGTCTTAATGAACTAATTGAATTTCTCAGAGTTTAAATTTCTGTTGCGCGGAAACTCAAAGAAAAAGGCCTTTTCGTGCGGCCGCTAGGTGGCGGTACAGTTTTTGGGTGAGCAAAGAACGAGCCCACGAAAAATCGCGACCAAGTAGAAGCTAACAGTTTCGCTGTGAAACGCCTGGAAATTAGTGTAAGGCGGAAAGACTGTGTGTTCACTGAGTCCGGAGCTGCCGCTTATAAGTTGATTTCCTACGAAAAGTACTATAGCATTTGGTAGTACCGCTCGCGCTCGATAGCGGCTCAATTTACATTAAGAGATATGAACGAAAATGGTAAACACTGAGTGAGAGAACGTAAGAATAAAGACCATAATGATGCAGATTTCTTTATTCACATTTATCGAAATGTGTAAATTTAGGACCGAGAAGCATAGCTTGCGAGCACAGGCTAAGTCGTTGAACTATGGTGGCCCCCTACAACAGACCGCTAAAGAAACAGAAACAGAAACAGAACACTAATACTCTGCCAGAGCTTTCGAACTTCTAATTACGGTATTATTAAACGAAAGGTGAATATACCGAGGACCTCCAGATATCAGCACCAAGCTATTACTTTCATCTGCAAGATCCTATGCCTATAGGAGTATTTTTTTCTGCATTTACCTACGGCGTTCTCTGCCGAAGATCTCTTATACCACGCAGCACTGAAGAATGGCTCTCGAACTTCAGCGACCATTTTCAATTCCTGTTATGCACGCCTCTCCTGCGCCTATGTCACGACCACTTGCGTTCGTGGAAGGCAGCCGAAGGACGCATAAAGAGTTCATTGCGTACACCGCTGGTTCAACGAGATGGTTTTGAAGGTATCGCTCATTGATATACATACATACAGTATATAGCGAATGAAAGCTTATCTGAGAAACGTTATTGGAGTTTCACGACAAATGATTAGGTTGAGAAACCATCATGCTTAGTTTGTTTAAAAGCTTCGCTTCTACTGAATGCACCCAAGTAAGTTCTGCGGCCAAATCTTTATGAAATATTACGCGTTAACTTCAAATGCATTGCAATACTTGAGCAAAAATTCAGTAAAGACATTTAATGATCGCTGTCGACAGTAATGCATTGAGCGTCGAATCAATATAAGCATACAACGCATTGCTACCGTGGAAACCAGTTATGTGTGAGGTGTGCACTGCGACGTGACTTCTCTTCAGCGCTTTCCAAAGAATATTCGGCGCCATCTAGCGGCGCCATCGCGAAGCCCGCGCATGGCCTCTGAGATGCATGGCGCGCTGGTTCGTGCGAACGCTGAGAAACGCGTCATGCGACAGCCTGGGCTCCTCTCTCGCGCTTCTTTCTAAACAAGCCGCCGCATGTACTGGCTCTGGCGAGAATCTTCTTTGAAGACACTTGCATTTGCGACGAGTGTTGAGGCTACTGCATCTTGCGTGTCTCACGTTTGCATCTGCCCCGACATTTGCTGATTTTGTTAGAACTAGAACTTTTCTATATAGACTTATACTGTTAGTCCCGCACATATGGTTGTGTTTCATTTAGGAATAGCCTAGTGCATGAATATATATATATATATATATATATATATATATATATATATAATGAACGAGAAGAAAGAGGTTGAACCGAGGGGCGCGGTATTTATTTATCACATGATAAGAAGCCAACAAACAAGGACACCAAGGACAACACAGGGGAACTTGCTTGTACTTACTAATTGAAATAAAGAGATTATAAGTTAATGGATGTGAAAGTGGAAGAAAAAACAACATCCTTTCTTCTCGTTCATTATATAAGGGGGGTCTCGAATCCGGCAACAGTGATGCCTTCAGGTAGCTCGTGTGGGTTTATTTGCCAGCTGACTTCACCCTAAAAAGATCACGTACCCGTGACGCTTGCCGTAGAAAGGATGTTCCACATCTGCCGCCAAGGTTTGTGAGTGGTGGCGCTGGCTAACACTCCCATGGTTAGTTCTAGCAGTAACACATAAATACACCAGAAAGTGGATGGGAGAACGGCGCCTCGGTAGCTAAAATGGGAGAGAATCGCACGCGTAATGCGAAGACGTGGGATCGCTTGTTCCCCACCTGCGGCAAGTTTTTTGATCCACATTCAGTTCCATTAATTTATAATTTCATTATTTCAATTATTAAGTACAAGTAATTTCCCCTGTGTCGTCCTTGGTGTCTTTGTTTGTTGGCTTCTTATGATATATATATATATATATATATATATATATATATATATATATATATATATATATATATATATATAGTTCAATTTTATAAACCAATGGAAAGAGGTAGCCAGCAAACGGCGACAACTTCGCTGTGAAATTTTATGCATATATGAAAAGGAAATCCTTGAATTATAGCGTTTTTCTTTGCAACTTCAGCCCTTTTTTCACAGACAGACTCGAATGTCATGAGGATAGTTTGTAAAAGCGTCAGCCCACGATCACAGCGAGTATAGCAGCTACACGTGACAGCGAATGTTGTGAATTCAGCCCCTAGAAGGCTTTCCTTTGAAAGAACCACTTGAGAGACATTTTAAATACGTTCGACCGTGCGTGATTTGCTGGCGGGTGTTCCAGCCAAATTTGGTGCGCGAGCTGCTTTTTGGGAATACGAACCCCCGACTTGCACACGCCACGTCCGGTGCTTCACCAGCGCTGCTATATACGATTGAAATGTGATATCTAGGTCGCTCGGACGGTTCCGATACCGTTCTGTTACGCAGAAATACACTTTTTACACGTTCTGAAATAGCTTTACTGTTTACCTGAGTTATGAAAGGCTATGCTGAGTTGGCGTTGGTTGGTCATTGTTCTTGTAAAGACCCAACACTTGTGGAAACATGCACGAATGCTGAAGAAGGACAAACGTGTGCGCTGATAAAGAATGGGCGCTATAGTGTCTGTCTCTTTCGGTGTTCGTGCATGTGTCCACAAGTGCGCCGCCTTGACGACGACCCTTCACGTGCTCGGCAGCACGAGCTCTGGAATACATGCCGCGCATGTGCAGGTGTCACTTGGCCAGGATGGCAACAGTATATTGTATACTGCGGTAACGCCACAGGCCAAACTGCGATGCTACATTTGTTTTACGAAATGTTAATCGTATTTAGACTACAAACACGTTCATAAAGCTCTCCAACTCCAGGGCATAATGGGGGCGCCATCATTGGTCGGCCTGCTGGTTGTTATGGTCGTGGTCATCGCTCTCCATGCTGGCGAAGTGGAGGGTGGTGGAAAGGGCGTTGAGTGCGGTAAAGGGGTCAAAGGTGGCGGTTGCAAGGGCGGCGGCAGCGAAATAAAGTGGCGTGACCCGACGAGGCGCCGTCCAAAATGGGAGACATCGGGCGGTGGTAAGTCATGGGGAATATGTGCTCTAACCAACAATAGTAATAAGACCAAGTAGTTTAAGAGAAGAAGTCTTCAGCGATGTGCGATTCAGCTCAGTTCAGTTTATTTTGTGTAGTTTATTCGGAGCACGAATAGGATGAGAGAACCGTTTTATGGGATGCGACGCTGTATCTCACGCATTTTGTACTTGAAAGGGAAATTAGACAAGAGATAGAGAGAGAGAAAAAAAAAGAAAGACAGGGAAGTTAACCAGAGCTTATTTTCGGTTGGCTACCCTGTACCGGGGAAGGGGAAAAGGGATGTGATTGGTGAGAGAGACACAAATAAGATAAGCATAAAAACCATACACACAGAATACAGAAGGCGCACATTATCACACTTATTATAAATTGGTACAAAAATTGGCAAGTATGTGATTCAGGCATGAACAACTAAAAAAATACCAATGTAAATTATGCATTTGTACCAGCCATCAGTGGGCCAAAAGAAATGAAACGACATTTGGAACTCTTTTATAAAGTGACACAAGCCTGCCTTATCGTGCACTGCACTCTTGCCGTTAATCGGCGATACCTTTCTAGAAGAAAGGTTTTTCGAGCACGCTAATGGTTACTTTTCTAAGTTACGAACTCAGTAGTATCATCTGCAGTGCCCGGTGCCTTGGCTGAGGGTGGATACTGGCCTCGGATGGATCAAACAGAATCACCAGGACATAAGTGAGGCTAAAGTTAACGCAGAAAGAGACGATCCCGTTACACAATACATCAGGCTTACTGAGTCTTCATGTTCGCGTATATTAAACGCTTATTTGGAGTTGAATAACGGGACTTTTAATCCCAGCTGAAACACAGAAAAGCGGTCGCTTTTCCATGTAGAGAGTGAATGCTATCGATGCTATCGATGCAAGTTACGCATTAGCGAAATCAGGACACTCCCGCCTCGATGTAAGCTTCGAGTAAGGTATACAGCACTAGAGTAGTATATGGAATTCTGTATATAAGAAGTAATAGATGTAATACTCTACCACATCAAGTGATTAACCTGTCGAAAACAAGCCCCCTTGTCGAAAGGTTGGATCCAGCGACATTTCTTGTTCTACAACTGTTATTCACCTCAAGACTCCATTTTCCTAAAACACTCTCTCTTATTTTGGATTTATACCTCGTCAACCTTTATGCTAGGACCGATATTTACATGTAGGGCTATAACATCTGAACTAAGTTCTTAAGAGTAAGTTTTAAGGGTTCGTGAAATTTTCGCCAGGTTTGTGGGTGGCATAGGTCGAGATAAATGTTAAGAGACTTTTAGATTAGGGGGACGCAAGCGTTCGGGCCCGCTAGCGCTTGAGGCCCCAACGCCTGCGTCCCCATAATCTAAAACTCTCTATTAAAGGAGCCACCTAGTGGCAAACACGCCATCGGGCTTCATGTTGTAAGTACAACATGATGCCTAGCTGTGTCAGTTAGAAGTTACTTGATCCTGCGAATTTTCATACGAGTGGTGTCATTTCAAGACCTCAGCAAAAATAGCCGTACCGGAAGGTTATTAGCGCTAAATGAACGTCTAACCGTGCACCTCTGCAAAGGTTACTGCGATAGAGTGCACGGGAGATTCGGTGGTGAGGCTTAGCGGGTGCTTAAAGCTGCTTGTTCTGCTCTTAAGCCTTGTATCTCTGCCACGCTGCAGTGACTTTGACAACTTCAAGGGCTGGTTCTTTTCGATATTTTTATGCAACCTTGCACAAACACAGACAGACAGACAGACAGACAGACAGACAGACAGACAGACAGACAGACAGACAGACAGACAGACAGACAGACAGACAGACAGACAGACAGACAGACAGACAGACAGACAGACAGACAGACAGACAGACAGACAGACAGACAGACAGACAGACAGACAGACAGACAGACAGACAGACAGACAGACAGACAGACAGACAGACAGACAGACAGACAGACAGACAGACAGACAGACAGACAGACAGACAGACAGACAGACAGACAGACAGACAGACAGACAGACAGACAGACAGACAGACAGACAGACAGACAGACAGACAGACAGACAGACAGACAGACAGACAGACAGACAGACAGACAGACAGACAGACAGACAGACAGACAGACAGACAGACAGACAGACAGACAGACAGACAGACAGACAGACAGACAGACAGACAGACAGACAGACAGACAGACAGACAGACAGACAGACAGACAGACAGACAGACAGACAGACAGACAGACAGACAGACAGACAGACAGACAGACAGACAGACAGACAGACAGACAGACAGACAGACAGACAGACAGACAGACAGACAGACAGACAGACAGACAGACAGACAGACAGACAGACAGACAGACAGACAGACAGACAGACAGACAGACAGACAGACAGACAGACAGACAGACAGACAGACAGACAGACAGACAGACAGACAGACAGACAGACAGACAGACAGACAGACAGACAGACAGACAGACAGACAGACAGACAGACAGACAGACAGACAGACAGACAGACAGACAGACAGACAGACAGACAGACAGACAGACAGACAGACAGACAGACAGACAGACAGACAGACAGACAGACAGACAGACAGACAGACAGACAGACAGACAGACAGACAGACAGACAGACAGACAGACAGACAGACAGACAGACAGACAGACAGACAGACAGACAGACAGACAGACAGACAGACAGACAGACAGACAGACAGACAGACAGACAGACAGACAGACAGACAGACAGACAGACAGACAGACAGACAGACAGACAGACAGACAGACAGACAGACAGACAGACAGACAGACAGACAGACAGACAGACAGACAGACAGACAGACAGACAGACAGACAGACAGACAGACAGACAGACAGACAGACAGACAGACAGACAGACAGACAGACAGACAGACAGACAGACAGACAGACAGACAGACAATTAGGCTACGTCATGATACGGCGGCATGTATCACCTTGCAATAAAGGAATTGTAACCTGGGGCGCTATAACGTAAAACTATTCCAAACTTTTCTATTCCAATTCTGCAATCAGCCCACCACGATTGGTCAAAAACTATTTAGGACCACTTCACCTGTCTGTCACACGACGTCATGAAAACCGCGATAGCTCCCCGTCTGATATGACGTGTATACACTGATTGGGCATAATTTGACCGAACAAAACAAAAATAGTTATTTCTGATTCGACGCCTGTATGCCATTAGCCTATAGGCTATCGGTGAAACGTTTTCGGGCTGCACCTACTTCACCTGCCTGTCACGCGACGTCAGAAAATCGCAAAAACTTATCGCGTCACAGTGACGCGTACGCGTTAAAGATACATTAATATGCCGAACAAAACTGAATTTTCTTATCAATAGCCGCAGGCTGCCCCATTCCGAAAAGAATAAAAGATAGCTGCCTCCGATCGTTCCGTCACTGGCTACTCGCCCTTGCCGGAAAGCATGGGTTTATTTGCGCGTAATAAAGCTTTTTACGTGGCCGTGTAACGTTTCCGAAAACTTTCGGCACGTTTACGACCTCGTTCTGCCAACTCTTCTTTGCTGACGATCCGTTTTAGCGTCATTCTTAAGCTTCCGTTGCATGCCTCCGCGATTGTCGACGAGCCACCGCAAGCTAAGTAAGAGAAAGCGAACCAGTCGCAGACGCCGGCACCACCCTCTTTTTCCGGTTATCGATATTCAGTGCAGTGGCTCGGCCCCATCGAATCCCTCTCCACTTGCGCAAGCTCCTTGCCTCCTGTGAGCCAATTAGATAAGACAAGCCGCTCAGTGCAGGTAATGCTATTCGTTTTTCAAGCAAACAGAAGTGACCTCCTATAAACGAGGGGAGCATTTGATTGGTTTGTTCAGACAACCCTGCGAGCGACCGCCCGATGCTTGCGTCGGTGGTTACGCAAATATGACGTCAGGAGATTGGAATAAAAACATATTGGAATAGTTTTACGTTATACGACCCCTGTATTACCATCTTGCGCCTAACTTATCTGTTTCTGACACCTTTCTATACACAGATTTTATAACCTTAATTTACTGAGCTCATCTAGCTTTTGCATATTTATGTACTGCTAGCGGTTTCTTGCTAAGTGAACAGAATGTTCCCTAAATCTCAGCGCCAACTGCCTTGCGCATTTAGGACTGGAAAGCATTGCACTGCGATAAAGAATCCTCAAATTAGTTTTCCCGGATTGCACAAAGCAGCGGCAAGTACTATGCATTGTTAAACTCCTGGCAGCAGCATTTCGTCTGCAAGTGCTGCGCTTGTTCTCCGTGATAGCGGCAGGCGCCGGTGTCCCGTTGGACATGGGCGAGGCCAGGAACGACGGCGTGAGGTCGGACGAGGCCGATGAGCGCGCCGAGTCCCGACGCGACGAGAGAGCGCCCCTGGTCTGCTTCGTCCGCGGCGAGCAGTTCCACCGGTCGGGAATGAAGCCGTTCGACGTGAAATCCCTGCCGCTCGAAAAGTGCACCCACATTGTCTACTCGTTCCTGGAGACGGACAACACGACCGGGGAGCTCATGTTCCGTAAGAGAGACGGCAAAGACGAGAAGGGTGCGTTTTGTCCTTATTTTCCTAGTACCACGCCACTCGGCTTCAGTGATTAAACAGGTATTTTGTTTGACGCAATATGCTTCGCCTAAATGCGGTCTTTCTAATTGAATGTACTCGTCTAGTTTAGCGATTAGACGAAAATTTTCTGATAATGCCTAGACAAGCACAGTCAGTGAAGATTAAAATTTGTTAAAGGAAGAGGGCCTCAATTCGAAAATTTCTTTTACGTGAGAGTGAAAGCATTATCTCATTTTCCGGTGTGTGGACGCCTCCCGCCGATGGTAGTGATCACCGTGATGGAAAGAAAGACGATCGTAGCGGCCATACTCAGTCGCGGACGGCACTTACAAAAGAAAAAGAATCAATCAATCAATGAATCAATCAATCAATCGTACGGTTGAAATATCGCCCTGTAGGTGAAACAATGCTCTAGGAGGTTGTTCATCCAAGGGGGACATCTACAGGCGCCGAACTGCTATTTTTATACGTCATGCGATATCACGTGGCTTCTAGTTACTGCGAACGTTGCTAAAATGCAGTCAGCTTACGCGCGAGGGCACTGTTCAATATGAACGGCCCTTCAGAAAAAGTCGACGTAATTTTTTTTAAATTCTGTGTCGACCCTACGCTGCTGTAGGCGTCTATGAGATCGCCGAGAAGAAACAATTTCCATGGGTTTTCCCGTCACTGGCATAAAGCGTGCATCACGCGTCATGGTGGCGCGATTTATTATCACGGGTGTCATTTGAGTGTACGAGATACGTGAAAGTACAGGGACGTGAAGTTGATCGATTTATGGGGCTGTACATCCCGGACCTGCGCTGCCGGCCATAACGAATTCCGTAGTGAGAAACTCCGCAACACACTGAACCAACCTTGGTTCTTTAACGTGCACCTAAATCAAAGTACGTGATCAGTTTCGCATTTCTTTGCCACCCGAGTGTGCTCGCCGCAGCGGGGCATCGAACCTGCAGCCTCATCATGTTCAGATGCTGAGCCACTGTGGCGTGTTAGATGTCAAAATCAGCAACTAACACGTATGGGCCTAAATACAAAGCTAAACTATCGCTATAAAAAGAAAATAAGTTGCAAATTATCGGGGGATTTTTGTGGTACTTCTAAATAAAATTTATGATACTGCTATAAGCACGTGTAATGAAGCAGACGCGCCTCATCTTTCCGATAACAGCTCGGAGATGACGACGACGACCCGTGCGGTGATCTGCAAGAGAACTCGGACTGTTCGCTGCTGCAAGGCTGCTGTTTATTTGCTGCTTCTCACCTTTAATTAAGCATCATTACATTGTGTGGAGATTGCTGGAATCCTTCAAGTCACCCTGGGGCACCGCAATCGTACGTTGCCCACCAACGCCGTGACTGAGGCGACCTACGCACCGACTGTACCCATGGCTACCCCTGTCACTTCCCTGCCCTTGCTCCTGCCCCTGTCAATAGCCCACTATGGCTATTGGCAGGTTCCCATGACTGAGGCTGACCGCCCAAAGACAGCTTTCATCACTTCCGATGGCCTGTACGAGTTTAACGCTATACCTACCGGGCTCTGCAATGCTTTTGCTACCTTCGATCGCATGATTGATACGATCCTTCGCGGACACAAGTGGAAGACTGGTTTATGTTACATGGATGACATAGTTGTTTTCTCACAGGATTTTCCGACACATCTCGCCCGTCTGCATGAGATCCTGACCTGTCTCACTTCAGCGGGCTTATAGATCAACTTCAAGAAGTGCCATTTGGCTGCCCGAAAATTAACTGTCTGGGGTCACGTTGTATCGAAAGACGGCATCGTTCCTGAACCCGACAAGCTTCGCGCAGTCGCCGAGTTTCCAAAGCCCACATCTATCAAGGCCCTGCGAAATTTCGTAGGCCTGTGCTCGTATTTTTGATGCTTCGTGCGGAACTTCGCTTTTATTATCGCACCCTTGATGAAGCTTGTTACTGCAAGCAAAGGCATTGCCGCGTGGTCATCAGCATGCGATGAAGCCTTTGACAAATTACGCGAGTTGCTGACTTAACCGCCGATTCTTCGCCATTACGACCCAACTGCGGCGACAGAGGTTCAAACCGACGACAGTGGTGCCGACCTTGGTGCGGTCTTGGCACAACGGAAAGCCACGCATAAAGAATACGACATGGCTTATGCCAACCGTACCCTTAAAAAATCTGAGATGAATTACACCATTACAGAGGAGGAATGTTTAGCCATCATTTGGGCGACCTTTGGGCGACAAGTTTCGTCCTTATCTCTACGGCCATCCTTTCAGCATCATCACTGACCATCACGCCCTTTGTTGGCTCTCCTCCTTGAAAATACCGTCGGGCCGCCTCGGCCGTTGGGCGCTTCGCCTGCAGGATTAGGACATTCGTGTCGCACACCACTCTGGTCGAAAGCGTTCCGACGCTGACGCGCTCTCCCGCTCGATGATGACACCTGATATGGCTTCTTTTTCCGTTCCTTCTCCGACCTCAGACCCGTCACTACTGACCGCTATTGACATGCCCTCCGAGCAACGCAAGGACCCATCACTCGCGCTGCTGCTCGACTACATTGACGTTCTATCGGTCGTTCCTTCTACGCGGACGCTACGCCGGCAAGCAGGCTACTTTACCGTGCGAGACAACGCCCTCTACCGCCACAACTATATGTCTGACGGTCGGAAATAGCTTCTGGCTATCCCTCGCCACATGCTCTCCGATATGTGCGCGTACTTCCTTGCTGACCCTCAAAGCGCCCACGCCGGCGTCCTGAAAACCTTCGCAAGGCTGCGTCAACGATATTACACGCGTGGAATGTATCGGTTTGTGCAGCAGTACATTCGATCATGCACCGCCTGACAACAAAACAAAACTCCCCTACTGGCCAACTACAGCCGCTACCGTGCCCTGCTCAACATTTTGACCACGTAGGCATCGACCTCTATGGTCCGCTACCATACAGCGGATGTGGAAACCGCTGGATTAGTGTTGGCGTCGATCACCTGACGCGCTACGCCGAGACCGCGGATCTTCCCACCGCGACCGCGCACGGCGTTGCGATGTTCATTCTTTGCAACTTCGTCCTTCGCCACGGTGCTCCTCGAGAACTACTCAGCGATAGGGGTCGTGTCTTCTTGTCAGAAGCGATACAATCCCTCCTTCACGAGTGCCAGATCATTCACCGGAAGTCGACCGCGTATCACCCCCAAACGAACGGTCTCGCGGAGCGGTTCAACCGAACACTGGGCGACATGTTGAGGATGTACGTCTCGTCCCACCACACCTATTGGGACACCGTACTCCCGTTCGGTACTTTCGCTTAAAACACCGCGACACAAGCGACCATCGGTTTTTCGCCTTTTTTTTCTGTTGTATGGCGTGAGCCTTCGTGTCCTCGGGATAATATCCTGCCCCATCGAACTGACGCTTCCGAGTGCACAACTATGTCAGAAGTCGCCCGATACGCTGAAGATTGCCGCCAGCTGGCTCATTGGTTGACCAGCGAGGATCAGGGGCGTCAGAAGACAAGACGCGACAGTCATCAGGCCACGCCCACCTTCCCTGCTGGTTCCCTTGTTTGGCTATGGATACCGCCTCACATGCCCGCCCTTTCTTCTAAACTACTTGCGCGGTACTACGGTCCGTACCGGATCATTGACGCCTCCTCCGCTGTGAACTATATCGTTGAGCCCGTCACACCATCGCCGGACCTTCATTGTCGAGGTCGCGAGACAGTGCATGTTAGCCGGCTGAAGCCTTATTTCGACCCCCTCGTCTTCTCTGCTCCCTGAGTCGCCAGGATGGTTCCGTTTCACACCCGAGGCCAATGTAATGAAGCAGACGTGCCTCGTGTTTCCGGTAGCAGCTCGGAGACGACGACGACGACCCGTGCTGTGATTTCCAAGAGAGCTCGGGAGCTGTTCGCTGCTGCTATGCTGCTGTTTATCTGCTGCTTCCCAACTTTAATTAAACATCATTACCCACGCATGGACTCGCTAAAAAAAGAAAAACCCTATCGGCGTTTTATTTGCACGCTAGTAAACATCTTGAAGACTAAAAAAAATATTGCAGAGTGTCCTATATTTCTTCTCTATATTGCAGATATCTTGAAAGAGCTGAGCAATCTAAAGCATCATTCAAAAGGGAAACACTTGAAGGTACTTTTCAGCTACGGCGCCGGTGCGCACACGCAAAGCCTGATGAAACAGATACACGACGAAGGGAAGCTCCAGAGAATGGTGGATCACATCGCGTGGTGGCTGGAGAAGCTAGACCTCGATGGCGTAAACTTCCACCTCGAGGGACCGGGTCCACCCGTCTGCAAGAGAAAGGAGATTATCACCATACTGAAATTTATCAAGGTAAGGAACTCTGCTATCTCGCTGCTTCGTGGATTATTTAGGTCAACTGCACAAGGAACAAAGACAACGAAGTAGGTGCTCCGAGTCTATGGAGTTAAAAAACATTTATCACGGCTCATCAAAATGTATGTTATCACGCAGGAGTGAAACGTGAATGGAAAGAAATAAATGACCACACCGCCTGATGAAGTGAGATGTGTAATCGGGGCTCAGCCTGGTGCGCTTTGGCCACGAGCTATATACGCATACGCTTCTGTGAATGGATCGTCTCGGTGCCATACACAGCGGCGAATGTGGAAAGTAAAATTTGCCTGATAGTATACGTGTTCGTGTTCGCGTTTCATGCTAGGGTGACAGTACATCTGTGAAATTTGCATTGTTTCCTTAATGTGCAGCTCGTCCGTGGTGGGGAGTGAATTCCTGAACTCTTAACATGAGTTTTAACTTAACATAGCGGCGCAAACTAGGACGAATTTTTCTTCAGCTATGAGGCTTTTCTTTCAAGGAACCCGTATGGATTTTCTTTGTAGCAAGAGCTACGATTGGGTAGATACCTCATTTTTGCTTTAATAATTACTTCTCTCCACCTTGCGGATTTCCGCAGAACTATTACGTCAAAATCTTAACAGTATTGTTTGAACCTTCGTTTCGTATGCCATGCATCTAGGACTAAGTGGCGTCAACTCAAAGCTCAAAGACGTCAGAATCTAACTAACTAACTAACTAACTAACTAACTAACTAACTAACTAACTAACTAACTAACTAACTAACTAACTAACTAACTAACTAACTAACTAACTAACTAACTAACTAACTAACTAACTAACTAACTAACTAACTAACTAACTAACTAACTAACTAACTAACTAACTAACTAACTAACTAACTAACTAAATAAATAAATAAATAAATAAATAAGCAAGCAAACAAACCAACATGGTGAAAGGAGCATGTAGGATACGAACTTACATATATTCTCTGCGCTGATACAGTCGTGCAACAAAATCGACGGAAATGGAAGATAGCACAATATGCGTCCAGTGGGCAACCTCCGCTAAACGCGAGCGATGCTCAGCCAAGGCCAGTACACGAGCGGGGTAGATTGTCTTCGAGTGTGATGATATGGCCAGCACTACGAATAAGGGCACCGAATATTTGCGACAGCTGCTTATCGACGACTGCGCTGTCCGGCGGGAGTCTTAGAACTTGCAGAATTTTTAAGCTGCAGGAACCGGTGGAGTGCCCAGCAGCCGCACTCTGCTGCGGCAATGGCACAGTTGACTAAACGGAATTTCAGCACGGATCTCGGAAACATATCCACACGTACTTGTAGACACGAAGCCTGTATCATCGGGTGAATAAATCGTCGAAAAGACATCGTCGTGCTCTAAACTGAAATTGTGCTGCGATTTATATTGCTTCGTTAGTTTCTTGTTTTCACGTGGTGGCGGCGAACAGCATTACCAGCAAGCTAAAGAGTTGCCGGTTTCGCCAACAGATTCAAAGCTGCCTTTCCTGGCCAACCGGGCCGGAAAAGCAGCGTCAAGTGCGACAGAGGCCATTACTTTTGGTACTGAGTATACCGCAAGCCGCAAGGCTCTTCAGCGAAATGAAATATCAGTGAGGTGGAGTATCAGTGAAGAACCTTAATATAGTCGAAGTCGAGGGATTAGGAAATGCCCTGTATATTCAAGTTTGTGCGACTCGCACTAGTCGTCTGCCGATCCCAGAGAACACCGCATGGATAACAAGAGAGAGAGAAAGGTAAAGGAAAGACAGGGAGGTTAACCAGAGATTATCTCCGGTTGGCTACCCTGTACTGCGGGAGGGGCAAGGGGATGCGATAGGTGAGAGAGAGAAGGATACAAAATAAAATAAATAATAAAAAAGCCTACACACATGCACGTACACACGAACTGTTTGTGTAGGCACTGTCACGCAGCCCGCAAAGGCGTTTCTAGTGTTACGCACTGTAACCGTACATTCCTACGTCACACAGTGCACAGTCACAATTTGTCAGACAGTCCCGTGTCTTTTAGGTACCGCAGCAGCGCCTTCACAGCGGATCGCGCTGATGTTCGCGTGGGCCAGTTTTCAAGTATCCTGTTTTCTGTCGTTGGGCGCTTGTCCAGTTTGTCTAGGGGAGCTGAGGACTGCTCTTTGCCGGTTGAAACGAGAGCACTGACAAAGAAGGTGCGCGATTGTTTCATTGCACCCGCAGAAGGCATGAATAACAAATTGCGTGTTGAAACGAGGTCCTCATGTTGGCGACTTGGTTAAGGGCTTGAAAGGAAAGACACGCTTCACATCACACAGAGTTTATGAGCATTGTAGACGAGAATTTATGAGCAAGACAGACCTCGTACTGACTTGAAGTTCGACCTTTTAGATATGAGAGGCCATTGAGCGTAGTCCGTGAAAGATCAGGCTTATGAAACTTGCTCAACAGCACCGAACGGTGACACATTAAAGGTGGACATCGTAAAAACACGCGCTGAAACATTTCACTGTAGTATAGGTACAAGCAGTGCAAGAAGGACTCGGTGCACGTGCCTGCCAGTGCATGGGACGTGCTTACATTAACTCACCCGACGATGACTTTGAGAGAGAGAGAGAGAAGAATACAGGAAGGCAGGGATGTTAACCAGTCAATAGTCTGGTTGGCTACCCTACACTGGGGGATGGGAGAAGGGGAATAGAAAGAAGGGAGAGAGAAGGTTTGAGCAGATGCGACATTGCGCGGCGGGTGAAAGCAAGGCCAGAGCTTGGCGCACAAGAGAGGATCCCTTGAGTAAACGTTCATCTGAGCATGAGCGTTGTAGATAGCGGTGCTTATGAGCAGCCACGGTGGTGGAATTCGCACAACTTATCGTCAGTGAAGCTCAGATGTTTTACTGAAGTTGCAGGAGCGTGAGCGGCGTTATTTTCAGTTTCACGAATAAAACGGCAGAAATAAAACAAGAACAATAGCAATTAATAAACGGAAATGCGTGGTACAATTGCAGTATGTAGTTTTGGGTTTCATATTCACGAAAAAGTTTTTTTTTAAAGCGAGGACACTCAGACAAGGAAACGGTCATTAAATATGCGCCGTGCACGTGAGGCCTTATAGTGTACGCCACAAATGCTCTCTTCGACGCTGTTTTCGCGCCTTCCTTAGCTTAGTTGCGTATATGCGTGTCCACCTTCTCTCGCACAGACATTACGGCGCAAGATCGAGAACAGAAAACTCATCGCGGCTCAGCTCCCCGCCTGCCGCCGGGACCACAAATGCTTCTTATTCATGAGCGAGCATATGTCCAGGTAAATATTAAGCTTTGCATCGTTTTACTTCCATAAATACTTCATTCTCAGTACCTCTTGCAATTGTGCTGTTGATGCTGCTGCTCCACCAGCACCAGAAAGCGTAAGCGTATCAGAATATTAACTGTCGCCACGAAGGAATGCTGTAGATATAGTAGGGGCGGTTTTAAGCATAAAATTCTTTTAGCTCCCGTTGTCGGCGACCTTCTAGCATAGAGAAAGAAAAAGACTATATGTATGCTTCTAGTGACTTTGAGCCAAAAAAGCAAAGCCTTTATCCGGGCACTCAAACTAGAACATCCGGGGAAGTTGCGACAACAAAACGCCATATTCCAACCCTCTGCACAGGAACGCATTGCATACGCTAGTTACTCCCAAACAAGTTACAAGAAGTATTGCTTCCGAGTTTTTGCTAATGTTTGTTCACAATATCCCTCAATGTGTAACTTGTAGTACGCTGACGTTTTATTTGTCATTTCCAATAGCGACGTTCAAAAGGTAGATACAGGACACCATACATGCACTTCAATTCTGGGAAACGGAAGTCGCTGCGCATCTACTGCGCTCGTCGAGCTGCTGTGTCGCGTGGCGCCGGAAGCGTCTGATGCGCTGCTTCAATTGCTTTCATGGAGTAAGGAAAAAGTTAGCAGACAGCATTACGTCACGCAGCCAGCCTAAGGTCCCTAGATAAAACTTGTTTTATCTGAGAACCTTGAGCCAGCCTTGGCAAGCGAACTCTCTTTGAAGCCAGCCCTTTGCTCAGTGGCGGCCCAAGACTCTTGCGCCGAGATCACGGAGCAACAATCGAGATTTGCTGAGGCGTTTGATCTCGCCTCCTTCAGGCGCTTGTCTTCTAGCTCGGTCTCCCTGGCGTCTTTCGCTGCCTGTCGTGCCTCCTTCAGCCGGTTTTTTTCTTCTAGCTGGGCATCGTCCATATGAACCAGTGCACAGTATGGCGTGGTCTGGTGGGGTGTGGCGTTGCCAAAATGCACTACACTCCATTTTAGGGTTGTGGCTAGTACCATCGCCAACCAATCTGCTTTGGTGGTTGCCATTTCATGCTTACATATACTCTCAATTGCGGGAGAGCCAGAAATTTCTTAACTGTAGCGACGAACGCTTGTTACCAAGATACGCCTGTAAGCGCGCGTTCACTCCTGGACCCTTCTGGCTAGACGCCTTGACCGACATCGCTTGGTATTGAGCTTTTGACAGTGGTTCAAAAATGCGCACGTTGGATGTTACTACTATCCATCGGCCAAGCTGGTGCAGGACAAAGCTGGTAAGCACTACGTAGTACGGCCATACTGAAGTACATGAGCGCTAGCACGCACTCCAGCTCTGTCGTGCACAAAGCAAACGCTGCAAATGCGCGCTACAGTTGCGCGTAGCTGCGTTCTGCCACGCGCCGTAGATACCGCGGCTGTCACTAGGTGCCGTGACGAGCCCGCTCTTTTAGGACGCCTCGAGAGTACCGCGTCCCTCGCTTTTGTGTGGACACACGCCGAGCGGCGCTGCCATTGTGGTATGCCCGCCCCATATGCTCGCCGTTGGGTGGGGTCAACTGCGGGAGTCTGGAATTCACATTCCTGGCGCGCTCAAACCGTACTATTTTCGCTCACGCGTTCAGAATTTGCTTTGTAGGCTCAATTAGGGCTACTTTGCAGCCAAACAAAAAAGCTATGCATCAAGGCTGATGGGAAAATAAGCCCACGCGTAGCATGAGCTTTCATTGAGTTATTTTTCTGTTTAGCGTGCGTGGTTTCTCTGATGCACGAGTGACGCCTGCAGTGTAAGACAGGAACGTTTACGCTATGCGAAATGCACGCTTTTTGATCACAGTTACTACAAACTAGCCGATTGCGAAGAAGAACCAGCCTTACGTTGGCCGTGCCTGTCTAAATGCATGAGTGGTGCATTAGAGATAATCCCGCTCGGCAACTACTAAATGAAATTTTATGTAACGTTTTGCTTCTGTTGTCCCAAAATGTAGTCTGGTGACTTGTCTAAAATGTATGCATTTGCACCTTGATCTTAAAAGACACAGAACATCGCATTCTGATAATTTTAAAACTTTGTTTTTGCAATCTTTTAACTGACAGACAAAAGTAGATATAAAGGATATGTAAGACGCGTCTTTACGTGCATGTAACGGGCAAGAAAATTGCCATTACGCCATCTACAAAATCCTTTCACAACTAAAGTTTCTCAATGGCCCCTGTACATATCTATATAGGGTTAACGCAACAGTATTGTTTGGCATCAAACACTCACACAAATGCCGCTTTGAAGATTCCTCCCTAAAGAAAGCTTTAAAAAAATTGAGCAGGACAGTCTTCGTCATAGGCGGGCGGCATCCTCATTTTAGGAAGCCATGGGTTATGGCCAATATTAGCTAACTTCTTAATATATCCTAGCGCCCGTCCGAAAATTCTAACATTGCCAAGATATAGATTTATTCTTCGTGCAATCTTTATTTTAACATTAGGTATAATTACTATGAGACATTCATAGCAATTCATGTTCGAGTCCACTCGCACGACCCGCTTGTTACAACTCGGCTACACAATACGCTCGAAGAAATAGCCGAAGCGCAACGGACCTCTCAACTGGAGCGGCTGTCCATGACCAAAGCCGGGAGGAAGATACTGGACGATCTGGGAATAGGATGCTCGAACGAGGTGGAGATGAAGCTCACCGTCCCCGAAGGGGTCCAACGCCAGACCAGAATCGACCCCATACCGGAGAACGTGAATCGCGAGTTCGACAAGGGAAGAAGCGAAGAAGAGTGGCGAGGGCCAAAGCTCTCATCGACCAGCACGCCAACGACGAACACGCGCTGTACGTGGACATGGCTGAATACCAACGGAACGCCTTCTCAGTGGTCGTCATAGAGGCGTCAACCGGCGCCACGAGGACGGCAGCGAGCGTGAGAAGCGCCGGAGCGGAACAAGCGGAGGAGGTAGCCATCGCCCTAGCCATCGCCGACGCAGACTGCCACACGGTGCTGAGTGACTCGAGACAGGCGGTGCGAATCTTTGCCAGAGGCCAAATCTGCAGGGAGGCCAAGCGCGTACTGCGAGCGGCCAAACTACAAGGCAGAAAAGTAAGACTCAATTAAGTGCTTCCCGGCGCACGCGGGCGACGCGTCGGAACGCAATGAGAACCACAACGAGACGGCAGACGCAACGGAACGTTAAAAGTGCCGCCACAACGGATCCTCAGCAAAGAAGAGTTGGCAGAGTGGCGCCGTATACGGACCGGAAGGGCTCGATAAGGTTATACTGCCACGGAAAAATGTTTATTACACGCAAATAAATCCATGCTCCCTGGCAACTCGGAGTAGCTAGTGCCAGATAAATCGGTGGGGGGCCATGTTTTATTCCTTTCGGAACGGGGCAGTCCCCGGCTATTCAGAAAAAGAATTCAGTCTTTTTCGGCTTATTAATACGTCTTTAACGCATGCGCGTCACTTTGAGGCGGTGAGTTTTCGTGGTTTTGTGACGTCGCGTGACAGACGTACAGGCGAAGTAGGCGCAGTCCGAAAACGTTTGATCAATGGCAGAGTATTGTGTCGAAAAAGGCGTCGAATCTGAAAAGTAAATTTTTCTTTCGTTCGGTTTAATCCTACATAATCAGTATGCACACATCATACCAGATGCGGCGTTTTGGCGGTTTTCGTGGCGTCCCGTGAGAGACAGGCGAAGTAGGGGTGCCGGCCTGAAAAAGTTTTGACCCATCATGGAGGACAGATTGCGAAATCGGAATTGAAAAGTTTGGACTAGCTTTACGTTATAGCGCCACAGTGTAGGTGCTCATGGTGAAAATAATTACCAAATTCTGAAGAATTCAACTAAAGTTCTACTTTAGCTCCAGCTAAAATTTCCTCATAGCATTCCTTGTCCCTGTGCATTTGCGGCGCTTCGGTTCACAGAATTATTGACAAATGATAAAAAGTTTTGATTGCTCCTGAAACTTTCGAGATTGATGCTAGGCTCAGTATTCCGTTCCTTACAGCATCTAGAAAGCATCTATAAAGCATGTTACCTTTCTGCAGGCACCTCGACTACCTGTTCCTTATGACGTTCGACTACAGGCTGGATGATCTGTCCACGACGAAGATAACCAGCGGATTATATTTCTACACGGATAACAAAGGCCCTACCACTATTGAATCCGTAAGTGGTAGAATAAGTGGCGTCTCTCATATTGTACTCAGCCAGAACTGAGAACAAAACTCGGGAGAGCCCGCGACGCTTTGAAGTTCTATGTATCTGCATAAATAAATGATGAAACATTGAATAAATTTCGCTCGTTACATATAATCTCAGCATTCCATTTTTATGAAATTGCCGCTTTATGCTGTTAATATTTTCTTGTCTCCCTCCCATTCGCATCCGAAACTCGGCATTCAATGAAAATTCGCACGTGCACCCTCCCCCCTTGTCTTCAGGGGCGCATTCACAAAAATTCTTGTTCGGGGGCGTGCATTCTGCCACTGGCCGGCCGCAAGTCAAGCGTCAGGATTGGCGCGAGTTTTCTCTTACGAGCAATTCTGGTGGAAGCGCTTTTTACGAATTTGGACCCTTGCTACCAGTAACGTGAAACGACCAAGCGAACATCAGGAGCGTCGAGGCGAGGCGGCTATCGCTTTCATTCTCAGTTGCGAGCGAATCTGTTGCGACACGGCCAATGACGGCATTCGAAGTACGAAGCACTTTATCCGGTGGTCGCTAATGGAAGCGTGTTTCTTAGGCGTCATGAGGAAGACTAAGCAATACTTGAGGTAAATAGCATCCAATATTACTCAATTTTGTTGCTTAGAAGTTGGTTGTAAAACCAACCCCATGACTGTGGGAAAACCAGCGGCGTACAAACATTTCTAAAAACGCTGTTACCATTTGGCTTGTCTCCATTTTTTACTTATATTTATTAATCCAACTAGGATCTGGCTAAGCGTACCTATCACATCAACGGTCGTTTCTGTTGTAAATTTAGGAAACCTGCCTCGGAAAATGGATTGATTCCGGCGTGCGCAAGTACAAGATCATACCGGGCCTCGCCGTACATGGCCGCAGCTTCACGCTAGCCAACCCTGCCTACAATGGCGTCAGTGCCAAATTGAATAAGAACCACCCGCTCGGAAACGCCGCAAGCTTCACTAAGACGGACGGCTACATGAACTACGTCGAGGTGAGAGCGACTTCTGCCTCTGTGGAAATTAATAACATTCTATACCGGCTTTTAATGCTGCTCCACTAGAATCTTGTGTACCGCTGGGACGAAACTGTAGTGAAATGAACGATTGGTCGTGGATGTATCGCTCTGAGCAACATTGGGGCTATGAGAGACGCCGTTGTGGAATGCTTCTGACAAAGTTTGATAACTTGGGCTTCTTTAATGTGCACGTAAATCTTAGTACACTTACGTTCTTGTATTTCCAACCCCCGCGAAAGTGCGGCCGCCGTGGCCGGGATTGGAACCTGCGACCTCGTATTCAGCAACGGAGCGCCATTGAACATCGCCGGTGTACCTTGTAGTAATTTTTGTAGGAGCTCAATACATTCGCGCAATTTATTTTTTTTTACAAAAAAAAAAAAAACGCTAGTGGGAACAGTGGCGCCGTGATAGTTCAGCTAACGTGGAAATGATTAGCTATAGTTATCGTTCCTGATACCCTTGCCTGTGGACAAACGCCCATTAGGGAGAATATTCCTGCTGCTTAAGAGATTAGTTGCACAAATGCTAGGACAGAAAACTAATGACACGAAATGAAGCTTAAGCGTGTATTACTAATTTATTAAAGCGCATGGCTAAACGAAGTACACTCCGCGATCTGAAACACCAGCAATATATTTAAGACATATAAAAAGAAAGCCAATGGTCTACTCGCCGGGAATGAAGAAGTCGTCTCGAGTGGAGTGTTTCGAACAAACCACCATAGTGTCTGTCGCCTTTTTCACAAAGCGCAAGCTTCTTATCCATGTCGTTCTCCATTGCGCGTCGTCTGCAACATTCGGGAAACGATGAAATGATAAATTGCTGTCTTTCCACCGCGATGACACGCCCATAATGGCATACCGCAAAATTATTTCGACATCCGTCTTTTTCTTTTTTTTCTGTTTTCTGCATGGCAGCATCACCACGATCTGAGAATTACGAGGCAACGTTGCAGGCGCACGCAGTAATATGAGAACCTGCGGCTCATCCTAGATCGGCTGGTTCTCAGGACGGCCACTAGAAGGCGAGAATTTAGTTGGAATCGCTAACAGGACTTCCTAAAGGTGTGAGAAGTTCCTTTCTGCAGCTTCGCTGTCCTTGATGCATGAGTAATTCAGAATGGCATACATCTGCGAATTTTAAAGCGTTTGGCCTTCTTTGAGAACTAACCGGCGATTCCCTGCGAGTGTCTAACCGTTTTTCGTGAGCTGATCCCCGAAGATAGTGCAGTCTAACACAGTAATCGCACCGTAATGCAGTACCACCGCGGCACGATTGAAATCAATATGTATTACTCCAACACGCAATCGTCGCGTCAGAGCGCTCAACAGGTTTTAGTGCTCCCGGTCTGTAGGCAGAGCTGCGGCAGCGCAGCCAAGTGATTGCGCATTGCTTGTTTTCGGCCAATAAGCTGCCTCTCAGAGGTCACTTGCTGGACGAGGCGAACGCCTTTACGGGGCGTTTAAGCGAGGCGCACGCCTTTACGGAGAGTTCACTTGCCGAGGCTGCATGGAGGAAGGAAAAGTAAAGGAGGGAGCATTGCGTTATGCAGCCAGCCTTGACAGGCGAATGCTCCGTGAAGGCGCAGTGGTGGCCCAACCCGTAACCTCTTGCGTCGAGATCACGGAGCAAGAATCGACATTCGCTGAGACGCTTGGTTCCCAGTAGCCATGCCAGCAGTTTTTGTTCGGTGCGCGTTTGATCGGCAGTCATGCTGTGGCTCTACTTGCAGAGCGAGAACACTAAAACCAACCGCGTACTTTGACGTGCGATCGCGTGTTGGGCCACCACTGTTCCACCAGGTTTGACTTCAATCACGCTGCAGTATGCGCCCTCTTCTTTTTTGCTTCCTCCATGCTAGGCTGGCTGCGTGACTTAATGCTCTCCTCTGTTAAACGCAGACGCTGTCGTATAATACGCTGCTCTAGATTCCGAACTGATCCTTGCAGAAGTGGCGCTCCATGTATCGGTTGGCTCCCGCGTAAAGGAAAGTCAT
Organism: Dermacentor andersoni; assembly: GCF_023375885.2. NCBI lineage: Eukaryota > Metazoa > Arthropoda > Arachnida > Ixodida > Ixodidae > Dermacentor > Dermacentor andersoni. Next base: position 99,443,848 of record NC_092815.1, read on the forward strand.
GGTGGTAAAGGGAGCGCCATCCATAAAACACAGTGCAGCGCAGTGCCCCACATAACCACCCTCAACAGAATGCTAAGCGCATCAACCGGTGTCGGTTTCTAAAAAAAATTATTAATTTATTTTTACCGTTGAAGTGGTTTTTTAGGGTCTTAGGTTTTCATCGCCCGACATGGCTCAACATATCTTTTTTTCTTTAGTGCTAGAGCTCGACATCACATACGTACATACAAATATTCAGGTTTAGATGTCAAAGCTCAGTGGATAGTCGTCACACGGTTTTCAAACGGCCTTGCATTTATAGAATATCCTGAGGGTTTCCAGGGATTTCGCACTCAGTAATCGTTCAGGAACACACTGAGTATCTTCGCCAGCCCATAAAGCGGTGAAGGCGCTTTTGTGCATCTTGAGGACGACGGGCTTGTGTGAACGTCTGTGACTATTAATGCAATTTCTATTAGACCACACGCGTCAACGAACTTACCGCTCATTTCCCTCTTTCCTTCCCTCCTCTCTTCTCTCTCCCTGTCATCTTTGCTTCACCCGTTCCAATTCCCCCGGTGTAGGGTAGCCAACCGGACGTTATTCTGGTTAACCTCCCTGCCTGCTGTTTTTCTCTTTTCTCTCCCCCCCTCTGAGGATCTGCTTTTTAAACATCAACAAACTGTGAACTGGCTTCTCGGAAATAGGTAAGCGCGGACCTTGCGTACGGATCGCAGTGACACCCAGGCATACGGAAGCGCCATATGAAGTGAAGGCCTAGCAAGATAATCATGTCATAAGGAACTCTATCATTGTTATCGATCACTAGCTACCTTATCACGTGCGGTTATAATGAAAATTCTTTTTTAAGCACCATCTGTAGCCCATCCCAAAAGTATGTGCCTTACCAAAAGTGTAAAAAAAAACGTGATCGATTGTTTCTGGTTTCTTGCGCATAAGGCAGTCCGACCACCATCCTCTTGTGAGCCTCTTCCTCGTAAAAACGTTTTGACTGGTATAGTTCCTCTCTGCAACCTATAAAAGGCTTCTGATGACGCTACCACGCCAAGTTTCTTGACATATGCTTTAACACGTTTTGTACGGGGCCTTCATGATATACAGCTCAGTACAATATCTGGGCGGTACAATGTCAGACGCATCATTTAACAATTTCGCCTTTTCTTTTTACGGAATAGACGTAGTCATAACAAAATGGCTCTGACAGATTCATGTATTCTCTGTCATCTCCCTAAAATAACTAAGGATATTTCTCAGCATGCTCTCCATGCTTACAACCAGTTCACTTATCGCTCAGCTGAACTTCAAATGACACACTGTATACGTAAAAAAAGACATTATGCAGAGTACAAACGGGAACCTATTCCCCTGCTCCCGAATGATAAGACGTACGAACCTCACGCCCCCAACCATTGCTTTTCCGAACAAGTCGGCGCTGCCCCAACTTTCCCAATAAGACGCCCGCATAAAACCCCTCTAAGATTGTGTGCGTGCTTTGTACATTCATCCGCGAACAGTGTAGCAATTGCGTAATGTACCACAGCCGACACGGCTAAACACAGGACAGCGTACGTTATCGCATTGCTGTGTATATGTATAGCCATCGACCAGTACTAACCATGCAGATGCATACTGGCCGAATCTTCCGATTCGTCCGGGAGATGCCCGAATTTCGACGAATTATCCAGATTGCACGGGCGCGGCGATGAATTTGTGGAGCTTTGTGGAGTCTGAAGGCTTACATTCTGTGGATTGCGGTGGCTCTGCGTCGCATTTCTCCTGCTGCTAAATATCTCTTTTCCTTCTGGTACAGGTTCGCGAAATATGCTCTGCTTCCATGAGCATGGCCACTCTCGAACGCTAGCAAAAGTGCTACGTTCCAGCGCAGCCATTCCAAGTGTTACACATGTTTCAGAATTCAAACACGTATTTTTGAATATTTTCGCTGTTCCTTTGGCTTGTCGGCGGCCAAACCTATTTGGGTTCGGAAATCTAATAGCACTAATAGTTCTAAATGTGTTGCTTGTTTGCTCCACTAACACGTGGTCATGGCCGGACCACACTCCGCGCGCGTTGACCTTTTACGGTCTTTGCCAAGGCAGCGTTTTCCATACCGGCGACCGCTGTCCTTCGGCCGGCGCTGTCCACCAACCCCTGCCCTGCCGCTCACCCTCATAGCGCTGAGGCGAGCTCAACGGAACACGCGTCAGTTACCGCTGATTGTGCTGACTGAGGATTTTGTCTGTTATCATTGTTAGAACAGTCAGATCGCGCAATGATTCTGCAAATGATACGAGCTTTGCAGAGATCGCACGAAAAGCCCTAATTGTGTACCCACAGCATCAACATCTATTACATAGCCGGCTTCACTCGCTTCGTTGCCGCGCGATGATGTCCCGCGGCCACTGCCTCGCACAGGTTACTCCATCGAGAAAAGGCCCCCGCAGCAATTAAAGGTCGCGCGAAGCGGCCGCGTGAGCAACGGCCAGATTTAATAAAGCGGTTAACTCTAAGGCCCCGGAAACCAGCATGCATGGCCCTCCAAAACACCCTAGCAACGACGCATTGCAGCACCACATGTTTGTTTGATTCCTGCTGGGGGCGATTGGGAAACAGTGAAGATGGGACTTTGCCCCACCCCTCTAGCTTGTCACGAGTTGGGAGCACTTGCCACCCCAGACGCCTCATGGAGTCGCGTAGGTGGCCAGGCGGAAATGATGCCGTTATCGCATCCCACGACACATCATTGGAACGCGCGCGGCGCTCTGGGGGAACTAGAGGAAGCAGTAAGGCTGACATAGTATCTACAACGTGGTTCTCGAGAACGTCTACATCAGGGCATAGCTGTTGTATGTGGCGATAAAATGCCGCGCCCGTAGAGTAAAATGCAGGTGCGTTTAACACTTGCGGTCCGCGATTTAAATGCACGCCCAGTAACATGTAACGAATTTTTGTGCCAAGGAAATAGCAGGCGAGTTCACGCGCAGGACACTGATCACGCCGTAACAGGCGGAGCACAAATCGCAGAGCAAGCAGCCGGCAGCGGACAGACACGGATGAGAACGCGAACCCACCACGACAGCGTGGTTGCCCAAGCGCCGCGCGACAGATCAGTTCTGTACTGTCCGACTAGAAGAAGGAACCAAGAAGGGACTGCAAGGACCTAGTAACCTGTAATGGTGGCTGTACAACATGAGAAACATACCACACATGGCTGCAAAATACATACTGTGCTGAGTACCTTCTTGCTAATAAGGATAAATCATACACAAAGAGAAGTTTATTGACGTGTATTCTCACTTGTTAAATAATCTTGTACACTTTGCCTAATACAAAAAACACTCAAAAGAACAGAAACGACATTTACAATGCACTAAACATAGCAGAGGGTGACAATGTTATTTATAGTTATACAAGGAGAGATGTATTAGCATGTGTGCACACGTGAAGAAAAGGGTTAACCGAGCTTAACCGAGGTTAACCGATTTTGATTAGTCATATCACAAGAAGCAAACAAACACTGACACCAAGGACAACATATAAATTACTTGTGCTTAATAAATGAAATAAAGAAACCATAAATTAAAGGAAATGAAAATGGATGAAAAAACAACTTGCCGCAGGTGGGGAACGACACCAAAACCTTCGCATTTCGCGTGCGATGCTCTACCAATTGAGCTACCGCGGCGCCGTTTCCCCATCCACTTTCTTGGGTATTTATGTTTCCTAGAAGAACCCTGGGAGTGTTAGCCAGCGCTACCACTCACAGACCTTGGCGACGGATGTATGACATCCTTTCTGCCGCAGGCGTCACGAGAACATGATGTTTTTGGGTGAAGACAAACTGTCAATAAACCCACACATGCTACCTGAAGGCATCAATGCTGCCGGATTCGAGATCCTCGTTATCATGTGTACACACGTGTCACTTTCCCGCGTACCGCCAATTTCCGCTAGCTTAAGCAGGTTCAGAATACATGGGTACAATTGATGTGCTATAGAACTACAACCTATATTTTCCTGACCTCACCACAACTAGATACAATATACACGTGACAGCACTCTTTCTGTTTCTTTTTTCACATTGTTATATAATTACAAACAGAGCCCTCTCGGGTTTGCAGAAGAATCTACGAAAGAGGGGAGGGAGCGGACTCCCAGGTTAATAGTGAGTGATGGGAGTTATAATCTGGTCATTTATTACTTTCCAGAACCGCGTGTGCCACTCCCTTGGGAAGTGGTTCACCCCGTTTCCTGCTAGTTCATCTGCTAATATTTCTTTCATTAAGATCCGTGTGCGTTTAAGTACTGGGTAAACAGTTTTTTGGGGCTTCCTTTTTCACTCAGCCATTCCTCTCCTCTTCCATAAGCTATACACCATAACTAATGTTAGCAGTTTGCTGAAAGGGTTTTTCTTTTTTTTCCGTTGCAATAGTCTTAACTTGAATGTGTTGGAGGCCACTCTCCACACTACTTTGGCTGCATTGCACTCCTTTAACGCGTGTTTCTGCGATTCTGGTTGCGGGCAGTTGGGACATCGCTCTGTCACTGAAACCCCGAACCATGCCAACTGCATCTTTGTTGGTAGGACTTCCCATCGTCTCATCTACTGAAGGTCCTTAAGTTCGCTGGGTAGGTGTGTTTTATTCCATAGTTTCCACTTTTGCGCTTTTTTCAATTGCTTCGGGTTCAAATTACCGGTTTGATTTCCATTAACGAAGTGTCCGGACACAATTCGCCGATTTCCCATTTTGCGTTAATTGCGTCCTTGAGCATTCAGCAGCACGAGAGGTGCAAAAGTATCGCAACGGAGCCGATAAATTACAGGCGCTGCAAAGATAGTCTATCCGAAGAACCCCACTTGTTGCGCGCACTGCGGGGCAGACTTTTCTCTCACAATATATGTCAGAATATGCGTAGATATATCGTGCCCAACTAGATATAATGAATTTCAGACGTAGTTCTTGCTTTTTTTAGGTAACTTCGATAGTTATGCAAAATAAGTTGATGCTTCGACAGTTGCCAATGGGAGAATTCCAGTTAAGTGGCATCGAAAGAAGGTGGCCCTGTGTCGATGTGGGGAGTAACTTAAGCAAAAAAAAAAAAAAAAGAAGAGGACGCTCAAGCTTCGCTTTTAAGAGTGGAACGCGATAGCATTCAAGAAGCTCGTAGTGCTTCTCACGGTTCCGGGCTACTACAGCCTATGTAACTCTAATCTTTACATGAAAACGCTGGCGGCGAACGCTATGCATGAAAGCGAGCTTTCTAGCAGAAAGAGAGAGAGAGAGAGAGAGAGAGAAAGAGAGAGAGAGAGGGAGAGATAAAACATCTTTATTGAAAAGTTCGTCATGGGTTCGAAAGGAGAACGGAGAGGCTGGGATGCTAGCCCCGTAAAGCTCTCATTTCCGTCAGACACAGGCCAGGCCTTGAACCATAACGGCGTCCTCCGCCAGCCGGACAGCCCAGAACTTGTCTTCTGGGCATTCGCTGAAGAGTATGGCCTCCCATTGCTCAGCAGTTTTTATTTTAGCATTGTGGTTTATTCTATGCCTGATATTGTTTGGAGCTGGCGGGGGGGGGGGGGGGGGGGCGGGGGTATGCCGTAATAGTCCACCTAGTGGAACGTCCATTTCCGTCGCTGCTGATTGGATGCAGCTGTACGAGCGAGCAGGAAACAAGCGGCCTCAACCAATCAGCAGCGGCCGAAATGTACAGCCCACTAGGTGCGCCCCTACAGAATACCTCCCCTGATGGGCATGCCCGTATAATGTGATGGAGGTCTGCGCGTGGTGTATTTCATGTCTTAATTATAGTGTGATGAGTAGGCTTCTTGATGTATTCCGTACATGAGTAGTGGCGTTGGGAAAGTTCTTGTTTGTAGAAGTTTGTTGAGTTTGTTTGTTTGTTTGTAGGTGCTTGTTTGTAGTTGCTTGGTGTTTGCTTAGTGATTTGTCAGGAGTAGGGTATCTATAGCGAGAATTTCGGTAGTAGTCGATGATTTCTCCTGAAGTCGTAATTTGTTCGTATTGGGGAGCTGTTATTTCTTGGTCTAGTCCTGCTTCTGGGGGCCGTAGTTCTGTTTGGGTTTATTCGGGGATTTGTTGGCCAGAGGGAGATGGGCGAAGCAAGTGACTCTCCCGGTTGGTGCATGCTCGGGCAGCGTCATGTGCAGCGCTGTTTCTGCTTTCTGGTAGAAACGCGGCCTCTTGCCTGGGCAGCGGTACGGCGGAGCCGAGCGCCATATGGATGCGTTGCAAGAAATCGGCGCGCGCAAATCTCGGACGCCGTGGCCGGTGTATGAATGGTAGAAACACTGGAATTTTTTTTTTTAGGTTCCGCGTAACAGAACTATGCTTTCTTGTAATTCAAATTACAATCCGACGCTATCATGTCTGTATGAAGTGTGTAAGTCGTACTTTACGATTTTATGACGTATTTTGCTTTGAGAAATTGAATTAGTTCAGTAATCCTATGCGCTACAAGGAGGGTCTGCGTCGTTGGGTATGTGTGGTTGGGTTTATATGAATCACGATGACTTTTGCCGTAACGACGGTCGGCGTGGGATACCGACACCGGATTTTCTGCGACACGGGCGCCTTAACGCTATCGCGTTAAAAAGATATCAAGCAACAGTTATTTTACGTCGATGAACGAGAAAGTATTGCCACAACCGCGTGGTGGCACTGCTCTTTCTGGCGTCCTAGTTTAACTTCGCTTTAATTAACGCCGAAGGTCATGGGTCTGAGTGCCTTACTCAACTCTATATTAATTAACTATGTTTTATTAGCTTCGCATTAATGAGCACCAAAGGTCGTTGGTTCGAGTGCCGTAATGAACTTTATCTTAATTAAACCTGTTATAATTATATCCACTTTAATTAGTGGTGCCTTAAGTCACTCTATCTTAATTACCATTATTTAATTAACTTTGCCTTAATTGAAGTCGTCAACTGCCTCAAGTGGCTCACTTGGACCACTGGGACATTTTGGACCATCGTTTGTCACACCGTTGCCGACTGCGCCGTATTTTCCAGCTCATGAGCCGCATAAAGCTTTCGTATTAAATAAATATGTTCAGAAAGCACAGACGCTGAATCTCAATTTAGGCGAATTGCCTAACCCTTAAATAATTCTAATCGCTTTATTAAAGGAATAATGCGCTCGTCCGCGTATATTTGCTGCGGTGAGTATATTGTTTCATTGCGAAATTCTGTAGAGGATAGAGCCCATTAACCAACACATCGGTAGCGGTACTACAGCTATAGTTATACGTACAGGCCCATTTGCCCTATCAGGTAGGTTGCGGAGAGACTTTGCCGCGGCGCTATATAAGGCGTTTGATGAGTACGGACGCAAAGTGCACCGGTCTTGAGTCGAAGAGAATGCAGCTCTGATAGATGCTTTTCGCCGGCTCTCTTGTGATTGCGGCGACTACGATCAGCCCTTTTGCCCGAACGAGGTTGAGTAGGGGAAGCTGTCTTGCGCCTGCAGCTGTGCCCGACAGGGCCTCGGTAAATGGGCTTTGCAGACTGCCACGCTGTAGCCACCCGGGCGTGTGTAGCCTTTGCCGTTGCGTGTCTTGCACTCCCAGCAGTTCTAAGCAGCCGGAGTACGCTGTCACCACGCTCGCCATCGATCGATCCAATGGAGGCGCCAGCTCACCATGTGACACCTTCGGCTTCACTCCACTAGCTATAGGGAAACGCGCGGCACACCAGCCCTTTCGCGTTTACATGGCCGCCTTCACAAGTACAGCTGCTGCAATGAGCAAACCCATACTGAGATTCCCCTTCCTGCAACTCTTATTCTGAAGACTATTAGGCACAGGCCAACATCACCACACCTAACCCAGGCGAAAATTCAAGAAGTCGTGGTCGCGGAGACTGCCAGGTATTAAAGCGAAGCTTTCTCTGCCTCTTCTCACGACTTTCCGGGCGCTGCTGTGGCATTGTTAGCTCGCGCTGCTGGATTTCTTGCAACGCCACCAGATGGCACTCGCTTCCGCCAAAATCGAAAACGAAATCTGGAAAGAAACCAGTTATGATAACTCAAAGGGAAGCTCATTACTTTTCGAAGCGAGATCGGGATGCCTTAGAACACGCACCTATACAGCGATATATAAGAAGGAAGAAGCATGTGCTTGCTGCGGTAAAGCTAGGGAAACTATGGAGCATGTTTTATTAGAATGTGAAGACGTCTACCCAGCGGTCTATTTAGGCACCACTGGCCGCTTGAAGCCCTTGGGTTCAGCGAGAGCAGTAGAAAAGTAAACATGTCTGCAATAGGGATTAGTAAGAGGCGATTGGAGGATTGGTGGAAGAAAGGTAGGGAAACAACAAAAAATGGAGACGTACAAAAGCCCAGTTCGCAATAGGGGATCAGAAAATTTGGTTGTGGTGGTTCATAGTATTTTTTTCTTTTTTTATTGTTCAACCTAGGTAGGACATTCGGCAGTATAATAGCAAGAGCTTGGTGGCGCAACCTACCGCCCCGTTCCAAAGGGGACGCTCATAACATACATAGTACATACATACAATGGGTAAGAGAATATAGATACTTTGGTATATGGATAAACGAAGGCAATAGATATATGGAAACAAAGGAAAGACCAATAACAATGAAGGGAAGAGAAATGCAGCCATGATGAATCACACAGCGCTATGGGGATAAAATAGGTACGAGGTGCTCCGGGGTATGTGGAAAGTTGTAATGGTTTCAGGACTTACTTTTGGAAATGCGGTTGTTTGCTTTAAATCAGGGGTACAATCAGGACTCGATGGGAACCAAAGGTCAGTGAAACGCCTCGCATTGGGCGCTCAAGGGAAGACAACAAATGAAGCTGTGCAGACTGATATGGGCTGGACTAGATCTTAAGTGAGGGAAGCTCGCAGTAAAATTGAGTATGAAGAACGACATAGGAATATGGAAGAAAGTTAATGAGCTGGGAGAGTGTTGATGTATCTGTACAAAAAAAACATTGATTCACAGTGGAGGAAAAGAACTAGGAAGCTTACCAGCAAGTATGCGACCTGTAGGGTGCGCAACACAGCAACAAAGAACGTCAAGCGGAAAGTCAGAGAGGCTCGTATAATCTCATGGGTGGCGGCAATGGAAAAGAAACTTGCCATGAGTAACTACTTAAGAGGAAAAAACGAAATCAGAAAAGAAACAATTTACGATAACTCAAAGGGAAGCTCATTATTTTTCGAAGCGAGATCGGGATGCCTTAGAAAACGCACCTATAAAGCGAGATATAAGAAGGAAGAAGAAGCATGTGCTTGCTGCGGTGAAGCTAGCGAAACAATGGAGCATGTTTTATTAGAATGTCAAGACATGTGCCCAGCGGTCGATTTAGGCACCACTGGCCTCCTTGAAGCCCTTGGGTTCAGCGAGAGCAGTGGAAAAGTAAAGAGGTCCGCAATAGAGATTAGTAAGAGACGATTGGAAGATTGGTGGAAGAAAAGTAGGGAAATGACAAAAAACGGAGACGTACAAAAGCAAACTTCGCAATAGGGGGTCAGAAAATTTGGTTGTGGGAGTTCATAGTGGTTTCTTTTTCTTTTTTTCTTTCTTAATCTAGGTAGGACATTAGACAGTATAATAGCAAGAGCTTGGTGGCGCAACGCACGGCCCCGTTCTAAATGGGACGCTCATAACATCCATCCATCCATCCATCCATCCATCCATCCATCCATCCATCCATCCATCCATCCATCCATCCATCCATCCATCCCGCGGAGGTGAGAACTTGGCGTAACCCACTGCCCCGTTCCAAAGGGGACGCTAATAACATCCATCCATCCATCCATCCATCCATCCATCCATCCATCCATCCATCCATCCATCCATCCATCCATCCATCCATCCATCCATCCATCCATCCATCCATCCATCCGTCCGTCCGTCCATCCATCCGTCCGTCCGTCCGTCCGTCCGTCCGTTCCTCCGTCCGTCCGTCCGTCCGTCCGTCCGTCCGTCCGTTCCTCCGTCCGTCCGTCCGTCCGTCCGTCCGTCCGTCCGTCCGTCCGTCCATCCATCCATCCATCCATCCATCCATCCATCCATCCATCCATCCATCCATCCATCCATCCATCCTTCCCGGCCGGCGCCGCCGCGCCAGCGTTTCACAGTTTGTGCATATGGCACGTGCCGTGCTTGCTTGCCTATGGCAGAAAAGTGCAGGTGCTGTGCTGTCGAGGTCTCGTGCTGGGCTGTGATAGTGCAAACATTACTAACGTCCATAGTCTGATGAAAGCGCTTGAAGCTGGCGTCTCTGCTGATAGCCGTGGTGGTGGAGCACGATGCGCTGCCCCGTTCGTATCTCAAAGGTCCGAACGTGCCTTTCCAGCAGCCGAACGCGCAAGAGCAGTCCCCTTGCTGACTAACAGTTGTCGAGGAAATGTTCGTTTGTACTCTTCTGACATGATGCGATGTGTCATGTGATGCAATGATAATGCTCAACCATCTCAGAGATTATGAAATTTTGGCGTACAACAACGTCTCAAGCAAACACGCCTCCCTCCGTGTTCTGTCGACTACGCAAACAAATAGCAGTGGTGCGCACAAGGTAACGTTTAACATCAACTCACCGCTCCGAAAACGTGCATTAAAGAAACGTGAGCACCGATGGAGAAAACTACGGCGGACGGCTGCCTCATTTCCCGAGCGTACTTAGAAAGGCCGCCACCAGTGGCGCTTCCATCGGCGTGCGCTACGCGCATAGCAGCCGACATGCGCTTTTAATTTTTTGTCTACGTGGTTCATTCACAACTGCGAGCGCCGTATAGGAATTGCCTCAATCTCGTGTTAGTAAGGCAGACATTAGAATTTAGAAGTTTGTGTAAAGAAGATTTCATTTGTAATGATACCAAAATTAAAGATATATGAGGGATCTTAAAATACGAGCTTTTATAAACTGACTCCGTGCGACCACGTAAATCTGCCACGTTGTCGTTGCGTACCTCAGGAAAGAGCGAATTTTCTGTTCGGGAAAGTTTTGTAACGTGAAGCTACAACTTCTCAAATTGAAAGCAATCCGAAAGCAACCCGGAATTGCCCGAAAGGGTTCCACGACAGTGCTCTAAGCGGGAAGCGTAGCAGGGGGCGGCAGAAAGTTAGGTGGGCGGATGAGATTAAGAAGTTTGCAGGGACGGCATGGCCGCAATTAGTACATGACCGGGGTTGTTGGAGAAGTATGGGAGAGGCCTTTGCCCTGCAGTGGGCGTAACCAGGCTGATGATGATGATGACCGCTCTCATACTGCACTAAGCGCTGACGAAATCACACATTCGCCGCCAGCATCACCGCTAATTATCGTCAATCAAAGCAAGGAGCATACTAGTGTTCGTTTACATCGATTCCCACAGTGCGCGATACCCGCATACTTTTTAAGTTACGAGAGCAGGCTGCGTCTTCCACCCGATGCCACATTCGCACCAGTGCGACCGACTACAGTTCTTTGTCCAAGATTTCTGAGAGGAAAGTGTACGCGTGTACGGGATCTACGACCATCTCGCAACAACTAACGCCGCCCACCCGAACCATCTTCAGCGACCAGCATGCCGATCAAGCTCCGGAGAAAACAAATCTGTAATCCATGCGTCGTCATAGCAGAGAGTGAAGGGAAAACACCAGGGCGTGGAAGAGAGAAGGAGCGACAGAAATACAAGCTTCAATGTTATGCATGAGAGAAGGGGAGGAAGTTGAAGCAGACAACAGGGAATACTTGGAAAGACTCTATCTTGCCACTTTGTTGACTATATATCACGTGGATTTCATTACTGGCAATGCTGAACCTGAAGATATAATACCGTAAGCGTTGAGCGTATCTGTGTCCTTTCCACTGCCTTTGGTATGAAAGGATGACTGCAAAGTAATAGCACCTGCCCTCGGGGAAAAATAGCAATCAGCGGCCGCCACTTGAATCAATGAACCACAAATAAAGATTTGGACAAGCTTAAGTTGATTTGTATTGGCTTTCACAAGGCACCATAAAGGTTGAGGCATAAATGATTAGTGCGTGCCGTGAGTAGTGGAGCTCTCGCCCTGATTTTTCGCGCTATATGTACCGCCATTACTAAGCGCTACATTGTAGCGCGGGCTGTCTACTCATAAAAAATAAAGAGAAGTATACAAGGCTATTCCCTTTTCTGGAAAAATCTATATTTTAGAAGGGGTCGTCTAGTGATATTTTGGTTCAAGAGGATGGCATAGCCGCCCTCAAGTTGTACAGCGCCATAGCTCAAAAAGGATCCGCCCAATTTTTTTTGTGTGCTCTTTCAGACTTGTCAGCGTGCCAACCAGATGCATTGGAAACGAGAATGGGCGCCGTACGCGGCAACAGCGTACATCTACTCTAGGGACCAGTGGGTTAGCTACGACGACAAGGGCAGCGCCGAGGTTAAGGTATGTTTGTTAGCTCGCATTTCCGTTTCTTCCTCGTTCCTTCCCTTGCTGGTTGTTTCAGACCACCGGACTATCCGCCGGTCTGCATGCTTAGTACGCCAGAAGCGCATGTGTCTGAATGCACGACCAAAACGCTCGGACATAGCTGAAATTTCTGAGCGTCGAGCACGCCGCTACAAGTCTGTCTCATGTGACGAAAGTGTGATAGGCGTGTCACGAAGCGTTGCAGCCTTACACAATTGCGTCATGCACTCATGTTTGAGGGAGAAGTAGTACAGGCGGCGTTGTCTCCGTTTGGTGCCTGTGTGAGCACTGTTGCGGCGCATCATTTTGTCGCTCAGATTATGCGAAGACATGTGTTAGTCATTTGCACTGGAACGAGTGCAAACGGACATGTACATACAGTAGAATATAATGAGAACATTTCATTTTATGGGACGAAAGATGGCAGATTTGATTCGTTGAACGGACATACGTGCACAAAAACGGTATGCAGGTTTTCATGCCACAATCTCCCCACAACAGATGTCAGAATAGGAGCTGGGTGTTCCCAATAAGAGCCATCCTTATAAACCATATTTGGCCGTGATAAATAAATACTAATTACATACTAGGTAGCTAGGATATTGCTCACGATGGAAGTATGCTGGTATTACTATCTCCTGGCTGCCGACTCGCTTTGTGCGATATTGGAACTTGCGCAATAGGCTGCGATACTGTTGCCTTCGAGCCGCAGTTGATGCTTGCACTTTGTTCCTCCCGATACCTTAATTACCTTCTTTATCTGATTCTTCTACGTCACTTTGTTGTGTAAAAGACAGCCGCTTTCAAGTTGACGACGTCGACAATAAAGCGTCAGTGACACGCAAATTCGTACGAAACCACGCGTGTTCGTGGCTACTCTCTTTTCGTTGGAACACTGTGTTATCCGTTGTTAGCGGCAGTCACAAAAACTTAAATATCGATAGTAGAAACACGCAAGAATATTCGTACGATCGCCGGGAAGGGAAGAACCTTTCTGCTTTTCTCTCGGAAAGGGTTCGCCATGAAAATAAGGCTGTCTTTGCGACATATTCCGCCTTGCTTTTTTCAGAATGCAGCAGTCGCGGCCCCTATATCACGTGCTCGCGGCATTGTACTGAGCAGGAGAACGCCGTAAGAACTGCACCACCAAGGGCGGGTATAAAGAGGTTTCGGCAGCAAATAAGCGAACCAGGAGTAAAGTGAAAAGCGCGCTAAAAGGGTTTGAAATGGCGGGTTGTTTCTGCAGAATTTCGAGCTTGACTTCAGAAAACATTGCGCATGACATCCAATTGCATTATGCATGGTGGCAGCGATCTTTTATACGGCATAGAATCGTTCTCCAAGCATCGGAATGCGTTTAGAGCACTGTCGTGGAACCCTTTCGGGCAATTCCGGGTTGCTTTCGGATTGCTTTCAATTTGAGAAGTTGGAGCTTCACGTTACGAAACTTTCCCAAACAGAAAATTCGCTCTTTCCTGAGGTACGCAACGACAACCTGGCAGATTTACGTGGTCGCACGGAGTCAGTTTATAAAAGCTCGTATTTTAAGATCCCTCATATATCTTTAATTTTGGTATCATTACAAACGAAATCTTCTTTACACAAACTTCTAAATTCTGATGTCTGCCTTACTAACACGAGAGTGAGGCAATTCCTATACGGCGCTTGCAGTTGTGAATGAACCACGTAGACAAAAAATTAAAAGCGCATGTCGGCTGCTATGCGCGTAGCGCACGCCGATGGAAGCGCCACTGGTGGCGGCCTTTCTAAGTACGCTCGGGAAATGAGGTAGCCGTCCGCCGTAGTTTTCTGCATCGGTTCTCACGTTTCTTTAATGCACGTTTCCGGAGCGAAATAAGCAACACCCGACGCATGTGTGTTGTGGCCAAAACTTCAAGGAATGTCGAAAAACAATTGTTGCGCGCTGGGTTGCTCAAACATCTGCAAAAAATTTGCCGTCAACACGATTCTAATCATTATCGCGAGGCATCGTGAGCGGCTGCAACAACATGAATGGATCGTCGCCATTCGGTAGGAAATTTCTTGTTATCACGCTTGCTTTTGCCATCTCTGTGTTTGTTGCACTGGCGCATGTTTACACAGGTAAGCGATGAAGCTGATAACAACCTACCAATGTTTTGGTTGGGTTCTCCTGCAGGGCAGCACGCGCGTCAAAGGACTTTCGCTTTGCGTCCCGAATGCCGCTTGCCGCCTGTACCGTTTGCCGCTTTTTTACCGTGCTGCTCTTACTAGGCTGTACGAATGCACGATTACTTCGTGTCATGTGTTAAAGTTGCTAGAGCTTGCAAGGACTGATTTTTCTTGGTTTTATGCGGCCCGTTACATCGTCGAACCAGCTGTCACACAGTTCATGTTCTTGGATCTATTTTATGCGTAGCTTCGCGTTTGTTGAAATATTAAGAAATTCGCAAATGCTCCTCTCGAGGCGACTTTGAAGGCACTTGTTCGGCGATGTCTTACGTATTCACGGATCCAAGATCACTGCAATGTGTGTCGCCATTGTGCCATGCGCCGTCTCGTTTGAGATATACGTGTGCAACAGCGACGTGTGCCCATTACTGAAGTAAAGAAACACTGTTACGTGAAGCGTACAGTTAAAGAAGAAAAACGATTGAGGCGTCGCATTTGTCAATTCAAACAAGCGGCTACATAACACGCGCTCCATTTCGTATAACTGGGCTTCGTTGCGATTGTCTGCGGGACACACACGGTACGTATGCGGATTGGTTTGTACCAAACTACGGTAACATCGCTCAAGCAGGGGCCTTCGCCTTTACTGCAGCTGTCACCGCTAAACTAGTGATCTGGCACCCGAACAAAAAGAAAATCGCAGCCGCGAACTTCAGCCATATATGCTGAGAAGGGTTGTCTTCTGCTACTGCTCCCGAACCTGTTTTCGAAAGCGCCCGCTAGCTGGCGATCAGTGGCGACTCAATGTAGAGTTACTGTATATGCTACCAAAGGTTGCATATACTACCTTTGGTAGTATATACAGTAACTCTACCTCTATAGGCAGTGCACTACACGTGTAGAATGTGCGCTATGAAGCGACGGCCAAGGCTCGATCGCACTGCTGCTTTAGGGACTTCTGTATTTACGAAGGAGACGTCAATTTAGTCGTCAATAGCATATACATACATGGGTACAATGACAGCAAAATAAAAATACAGTGTAGTGTTGTTTTTCTTGCACTAAACTGAAGAACGTCTCTACAATTGCGCGGCGAAAATATAACAGCAATTGAACTGAATGTATAACTTGCAGGGCTAATGAACGAAGGTTTTCTCGTTCATTCCGTGTTTTGTGTGGATCATTACAGCTTGTAGTAAGTTTTAAGTTGATGATTATGCCACTAAATGATTTTGAAGAGCCGCTTGAACCGTGAAATAGGCGCTTCCAATGCCGGGAAACACTTTGCGTCCTTCTGGAGTGGCATTCCAAACGTTTGGTATTGCTACGGCTTCTAGCTCTTATTAAATTTTGTTTCCATCTCTCTAACCATCCTCTAACTGATACTATTCAGTGGGAGCTACAAGTCAGAGCCTGTACTTGATTTTGTTTTGGTGCGCCCAAATGTTTCTCAGCTGACAGCGCCCAAAATGGAAGACCTATACCCGCGGGACTCATTACGAGCTGTGCTAAGCAATGAAAAATGTGGGTACCTACGATGAATCCAAGCGAGAACGCACGCTCGATGAAGCTATGCGTAAGTATCAAGCAGTTAGTGGCATGTTAATGAGTGGCGCTCTCTCTTGCCGGGCTTTGGCGCGCTCATCGCAGGTCAAATGGTTCCGGGACCACTCTCTGGGTGGCGTATTCGTGTGGTCGCTGGAGGACGACGACTACGAGGGAATCTGCAAGAAGGGCGAGCGGTACCCGATGCTGGAAGTCTGCTGGAACTTTATGAAGGATTACCGGCCCTTTCAAGTCACGGTGCGTACGGCAATACGTGCTATCGCGCGGTGTTCTAATCTATAACTTGAGGGGTTTGCACATGAATTTGCAACACCACGGGTGCTTCTAGTCAATCGACGCTCATTCTGTACACACAGACTTCGCCAAAAGTTTCAAAACCATTACGTAGCGTGGTCTGACCTGTCGTATATAAGGTGTCAGCGTATGCCACAGTCGCGCTTTTTCGAGTGTGGCGGTGCTCGTCATTCTCGTGAGGCTTGAAACGTGAAATGTGGCGCGGAAGCCTTGCAGCGGAGCCCAGTGGCAGGCCATGCGACGTGGTCTCAAAAGTTGCCATATTTCCGAAGTGGGCAGTTTCTCCGAAACGCTGGTTTGACACTGTAGGTGCCGGTGCGTCTGCATGCTGCACACGGAAGCGTGTACGTGTGTGGTGTAGCCTCAGTGACTAGTTAGCAGGAGTAGACGTACAAGTATGGTGTTGGTATGTTTACTTCCATCACGGAGAGGGACTCGCAGATGATGAACCTGTGGAGAATAAAATAAACACAAAATAATGTGGTAGCAACACAATGAAACCAGAGCCATGATCACGGTATGACAAAGACGAACGCTATATTTGGTGAACCGTCTGGTGTAACATGCTCAATTTTTCATTTCCTTGCAGGTATGACAATAATGAGGAGACTCCCATGAAACAGCTACGCCGTAAAAGATAAAAAAGAAGAAGAAATAAATCAGCCCCCGCACCAATGGAAACTCCACGTGTCTCAATTATACATTTTGTTGTACAGGAAACCTAATAAATTACGTAATTAATTTGTATACCATACTATATAATTGTCTAAATGGTAGGGATTAAGGTGATTTCTTTACCATCATCCACCTTTAGTTTTGTGCCATAAGATACTTCCACTTCACGTGGACATTTATTGACGGCAGTTTTTCTTGGCGACACATAAGCACTGTATCATTACTCCTGCAAAACTTGCGCGTTCACTCCGCGTAATATGCGAGGCGTGCACAGTAGGTACGCCTATGGTACACAGGAGGTATCTGTATGTAAATTCTAATCTCTGCAATGCAAGCCGGTTTATCCAAATTTAGAGGCGATACGAATAAAGAGAACGAACACGAACCAAAAGAAATATTGTACAATCAAATGTATTATTCGGCAGAGATCCGCCCGGTTGGGGACAACTGAATTAAAGAGATTCATAAAACACGAGTTCCTCTACGGCCCATAGTAGATTTTATGTGTTCCCCCCTACGAGCCCTGTCAACCTATCGCCGCAAGATAATCTCTCCTCTCACCGAAAACACGGAAACCTACATTCGCCCCTCAGGATACTTCGTGGAAAGGGCGTCCAATGTGAGTTCTGAGGACAACGACTGTATGGTGTCCCTTGATGTGGTTTCTCTGTTCAATAGTGTGGGTGTGCTTCTCGCGCTTTCTGTGACGCGTTTGTGCGCTGGAACATTGCCCCACACAGAAAGACCACACTCCTCTTTCTATCATTCACATCTCTCGGTTATTGGAATTCTGCCTTTCAAGCACTTACTTCTTTTTCAACAACCAGTTCTACAGACTAATGGGACTGCTATGAGTTCCAAAATCTCGGTCACTGTCACCGCACTCGCCATGGAAAACATTGAAAAGCGGGCGTTTCGCACTTTCACTCAAAAGCCAAAAATGTTCGTGTGCTATGTGGACGAATGTTTCTTGCGTGGGGAAGCCATCCGAAGTGGACTATGTAGTTTAAGTGCTCGTGCACTTGAACTACATAGCGCCGGCTGCACAGTTTACAGTAGAACGCGAAAATACCGGTTCTATCCCTTTTTTATATGCCCTCGTGAAAACAGTGCGACCAAACCCGTCCCTTTCCTGAATTAAGAGAACCGGCACGTACAGCATGATATCTCCACTTTAATTTGAATCACCCCACCTGCCACGAGCTTTAGATTCTCCGAAGCCTTATCAAGAGAGCCGAAAAAAATCTTCTCGTCGCCGCATCTTCGGAAGGAAGGGAACAACACAATAATCCATGACCTCGGGACCAACGGTAACACAGAGGTCACCACATCCTTCACCGACGGAATGAGAATAAAAAGAAAACGGCGGCTGCCGACCCACCCATGGAGGCAACGGCGTCGTGTCTCGATACCAGACGTTTCAGGCGTCAGTGAGACATGAACCCGTGTGCTACGAAGGTCAAGGGGTTGATGTCGCTCACAACCATCTCTTTGCGGTCGGTAGCCTCCTCCGTCGTCCAAAAGAACGCATTGCTGCAGAGGAAGTCGCAGGGCACTGCGTACAAAATTACCTGCACCGATTGCCCCGCTTCGTACATTGGCGAGACAAAAAACTTCCCCAGAAGGAATTCGTCAACACAAGAGTGACTTCCGCCACCTAAGAGAGAACGCAGTGCTGTGGCAGAACACTGCGATCCCTTTGATCACCAGCTAAGCCCCGATAGCGCACTCGTCTTGGATAGAGAAAACCACCGACTGGGGCTACTTTCGAAATCCTTGCACATCCAGAAGACGCCGGATAACATCAGTCGTTCGTCAGGAACATTTCTCGCCGTTTGATTTCAAGGCCTATGAAAAGTGTCTGCGCGCCTTTCAAAGCACCAAAAACGCGTATTAAGTGCTGCTACGCCTCACGCCTTCTTACCCCTGAGGAAGGAGCCGGTCGGGCTCCAAAACGTGGAGCTTTTAGAACAAATTTTGGTTGCAGTTTTCCTTCTCTTTAATAATTTTGTGTAATGTGTTCTGTTTCTGGATAACTTGAAACTTTATCGGACCGCGGTAGGTAATACGAATTTCTGAGCAGCGGCGATGCGTCTCAGTCTAAGCGATGTACGGCCTTGGTGTACAGTTTCGAAGTCAATGCATAAAATTTCGGATTACCATGAACATGGCAGAGACCGCACTTGAAACGCGCTCTCAGCTGTCCAGGGCGCGCTGGTGATGTAGTTTAGGAAGTGAGCACGAACTAATGTTTGGTTTTATGGAAATGTGGACTCGATGACATTGAGGTAATATGGGTTGTGAAAGTCGCTAATGACCTTTTAGACTGAATGTGATCCCACAAATAAACAAAAACGCCATACGTTCAGTTTTCTGCTGTGATTATGGTTTACTAGGCATCGTATGAATTTCGGATCATCCGAATAATCTTTAGTGCTGAGGGTATGTGTATCTTGGATGCTTTACCGTATATGGCGCAGTTGCACTCACACCTTAAAGCGTATTCGATCTCGAATTACGTTTGTGCTGACAGTTGAGTCGATTAATGTACGAATTAAGGAAATGCGCTATAACCAAACCAGTAGTAGATGTGTCGGTTGAAGTGGACAAGGTTTCCAACGCGTGTTAAATGTGGTCTTATACTCCCCACACTGTCCTCACACGTGAACTAACGCCAGCCTCTTCATGAAAGCCGATGAAGAAGCGCCTCAATTTCATTTTATTGCTGTCTGAATGTTAAAAGCACAAAATTATTTACCCGACGTGGATGCTCGGTGGCGTTGTGTTGCTAACCACGAGGGTGTTGATTCGATGTCCGCTGTGCAAGCCGGATTTGGATAGAGACAGGATGCAATAACGCATGTGGAACTTGGTTTATGCACAATGAGAACAACAATGAGCAATGAGAACAACAGTAGTGACTGCTGCGGATTCACTCTGTCCATCTCTGGCTCTTTCATGTGTTTATTAACCAAGTACCACAAGCGTTATCGCATCGTGTCTCCATCCAAATCCGGCTTGCACAGTGAAGCTAGTTAACGGAGATATCATCTTTCGCCCTCAAACAAACCATGCTTTCATTCCTACATGACAAACACAACGAACGCAGCCACGTTTACACGGACGGTTCGGTCTCCTTTAAAAGTTCAGCTGGAGCAGTGGTACTTCCCCCTTAATCTGTCACCATCCAATTCAAGACGTCTCATGTTACATCATCGATGGCTGCAGAACTCGCAGCTATCCGTGCTGCTCTGGAGTATATTGGTCCCAAATCACCACATTCATGGTGCATCTTTTGCGATTCAAAGGCAGCTCTAGTGTCTGCAGTCCCCTTTCAACCACGGACCTAATGTTCAATTAGTCGCAGATATCCGACTACTCCACCATACGCAATCGACAAGAGACACAACATCATCTATCAGTGGATACCAGGTCACTGCGGAATTTCGGGAAATGACAGTGCGGATGACGCTGCCCTGTCGGCACACGATGGTGCCCAGATTATATCCACACCGCTGTCAAGAACAGATGCAGCCACAAGTCTTCGCTCCCTCGCACGCGAGCTTACGCAAACTCTGTGGAACACCAGTGAATTCACGAGCGCACGGCTTCCCAGGTTGGATCCACGTCTGCAACTCCGTCTTCCACCATGGTTGCCACGAGCGGAAGCAACACTTGTGTGCCGCCTATGGCTCAGCGTGGCACTCCTATCCCTTCCGCATTGGAATGGCCGACAGCCCTGCTTGCACACCTGCGGCTGCGAGGAGACGATCGCGCACCTCCTCTGTGACTGTCCACGTTACAATGGGTCAAGAAAAGTACTCGTGACCACATTCGAAAAACTGGACAATCGCCGCTTCACAGAAGAGAAAGTTCTAGGACACTAGTCCAGACGGGTTTCGGCACTCAAGGCCTTAAGGGCTTTGCTGAAGTTTTTAAGGGCCTGGGAATTGTGCGACCGCCTTTGACTATTGTTGCGCGTAACATCGCGTTACTGCGTGAATTTTTCTTGCTCTTTTTTTCTCTCTTCCCTCTCCTTTTATTACCTTTACCCCTTTCCCCAGCACAGGGCAGCCAGCCGGTATTCACACTGGCTAACCTCCCTGTCTTTCCTTGACTTTTGTCTCTCTCTCTCTCTTGAGGCTAATCCATCGGTCAGTAACTCGATCCCAGAAAGTATCATATAAGTTTATTAAACTGGGTTGTAGGGGAGGTGATCTTCGGAAATTCATGTTAATAAGTTGATGTCAATAAATGGCTATCTCATGAAATGAGAACTTTCGGAATATGCTGCGATGCTTTGCAGTTATACACACAAATGATATTCTTCTATTAATTGACACGAGTGTCAGATTTATGAAAAGGTACAACGATGGGCGTCTTTCGCTCGTCAGAAAGCACGCATCAATGATTTCGAAATTTATTTAAACTACGAGGATGGCGATGTTGCATGTAATATCTCAGGAAACTAGGGAAACGAACTTTTCATAGAGAGTTTTTCTGATATTTTCCATGTTCAGCTGTATCTCTTCTTACATCTCTAGCTGTTAACTGCTAGATATCTTCATAGACTTGAAAACATAACTAAAATGCTCCTTGAAACAATAAACTACGCCTATGTAATAACAAACAAGCGCACATCGCAACATACAAGCGGATTTAGCAATCTTCCCGTTTCTCTTTAACATGCTTCAACATTTCTTGTTCTTCCAGTGAGATAGCGTACCCACAAGTGCCTCTGATTATGTGAAGTGACGCTTCGGGTTCGGGAGACAGTTTGTTAACTGTATCTGCCTTCGGCTTGGTGGCGAGCTCTATCAAGGAAACTAGGTGTGTCCTAAGTATTGTCACGTTATCGTGATGGCGTACGATAACACACTGTCAGGAGCGTGACTCTTTTGTATGCGAACCTGTGCCCAGCAAAACAAGTGACACTCAAAGCTCAACGATAGCGGCGGGCACAATCGGCGATCGTCGAAATTTGATCGGCGGATCAGCCGCGTACGCTAATGATATATTGCTCACTGAACCTTCCAGCATCATCGCTGGCGCTCGCGTAAGTTGTAGAACACCAGTATTTCCGTCGCGCACAGAATTTTATTACACGAGAGTCGGCGACAACATAGATGATAGGTAGAGCCATCGATAACATTCGATAAACTTTCGATATACGGAAAGAGGCGTTTTCTGCTGAGTGATAACCTTTACCATTTGTTAGCTCTTGAGGTGTGGTCGCCGGATGCGTGTCAGTATGGATGTCTCCTAATTATACAAGGAACTATTTCGTAAAACTATGCAAATCTGTTTTTATTCCACTCTCCTGATGTCAGATTTACGCAACAACCAACGCAAGCATCGGGCGGCAACCTGCAGCGTTGTTTGAAAAGCTGAATCAAACGCGCTTCTCGTTTACAGGATGTCTCTTTCGTTTGCTTTCAAAGCCAATAGCATTGCCCACGTCGAGCAGGTTTTCTTATCTAATGGGCTGAAAAGACGTGAGGACCACGCTGAAGTGGAGAGAGTTTCACCAGAAAAGTGAAAGTAGATAACCGCATGAGGAGGCTGGTGTCGACGTCTGCACTTGGTCCGCTTCCCTTTAATTAGCTTACGTTGGCTGGTCGAAAAACACGGCAGCGTGCAACAGAAGGTCAATGACGCCGCTAAAACTGATACTCAGCAAAGTAGAGTTGGCAGAGCGATATCGTATGCGGGCCAATAGGTCTCGATAACATTATACAGGCACGCAAAATATTTTACAGCGAGGCTGTATATGGCTAGCGGAATCGTCCGTCCGTCCGTCCATCCGTCCGTCCGTGTGTCGGTCTCCTGTACGCTGAAAACATGGGGCGCATGCTCATGTACGCGCATGCTCATGGGGTTGCGACCTCCGGCGCAACCCCATGAGCATGCGTGAAATAAAGAGAGAGAGAGAGAGAGAGAGAGAGAGAGAGAGAGAGAGAGAGAGAGAGAGAGAGAGAGAGAGAGAGAAGGAGAGCAGCGCGATTACCCAACACCACCTAGATAGTACAAGGCCTGTTTACTTCGACCAATGATGTCACCCTACCTGGCCCGAAATTTTCATTGTCAAGGCTGGCTTGATGAAAGCGGTGACGTCCAAATCGGGAGCATCCCCATTATATATGGCAGTCGGGCCAGGTAACATGACGTCATGGATCGGAGTGAAAAGACATTGTAATATCTAGGTGATGTTGGATTAGCTGCGCCAGTAGTGACCTCATTGCTCTCCGTCGCAGCCAAGCGCGCGGTACTCATTCGGAGCAGGCAGCTTTCGATCAGCGACGCCGCGAGCAGAACCTGCAACGAGCTCATCTGCGCCGTGCCGATGGTGCCGACCGGGCACAAGAACAGACTCATGCAACCGAGCACAAGCAGCAGGTGCGTTCCGAGGATCCGGCAGCCTACCAAGCCGTAGTTTAATGAACCGTAGGGTCCGTAGAAGCCGCACGCTTCAGTTTCGCTGGTTAACCGTCTGTACCGTGGGGTTGGGCGGTGATTTTTTTATTATACGCAAATAAATGCATGTTCCCCGGCTGTTCCGAGTAATTAGTGCCACAGGGATCGGCAGGCAGCAATCTTGTATTCCTTTCGGAACGGGGCAGTCTCCGGCCATTCGGAAAATTTTTCAGTTTTGTTCTGTGTAATAACGCGTCTTCAACGCGTACTCGTCACTTTGACTTGGGGAGTATTCCCGATTTTGTGACATCGCGTGACAGACAGGAAAAGTGGGCGCAACCCAAAAACGTTCGACCAATTGTAGTTGGTCCAAGGACGTCTTGAAGGCGTCGAATAAAAAATTATTATTATTTGTTTCTGGTTAACCTCCCTGCCTTTCCTTCTTCTATTCTCTCTCGTTTCGCAGTTTTCGTGAGATCGCGTGACAGACTGGCGCAGTGGGGGGTGGTTCTGTAATTTTTTAACCAATCGTGGAGGACTTATGGCAGAGTTGGAATAGAAAATTTTGGAATAGCTTTACGTTATAGCGCCCGAAGTTACTTCGTTGAAAGGATGGCGCACCGTTACCGCTACCGATAAAGTAATTAGGTACGTTCAGCAAAAGAGTTACTGGCATTTAACATTAATTCAAGTTATATTTAGTTAGACAAGTCGGTAATAAGGAACGCTGCGCTAGGAGGTCATTCTGTTGTGAGGCGTTTGTCATAGAGGAGTTAGACTGGATATGGCGTTCTGGTGCTGAGAGCGAGACTGTGGGTTGGATACTAGAGCACGGTGGGCGCTTTCCGATGGAGGCTGGATGAAACTATGCTTGCGTATCATGCGTTGGTTGTGCGTAAGGAACCAGAGGTGGCAAAAATTATTCCAGAACCCACTGCTACGGCGCCTGTCAAAGCGGGTGTGCTACTTATGGACATCAAACAGAATCAATCAATCAATCAATCAATCAATCAATCAATCAATCAATCAATCAATCAATCAATCAATCAATCAATCAATCAATCAATCAATCAATCAATCAATCAATTTCAATAACCTGTCAATTTAACATATTCATAGGATAGAAACTCCATCGCTTTTATCAGGATAAACTGTGTGGCTCTTTCGGTTGAAAGTTATTTCTTTTGATTTGCATAAATAACTCCCCAATAATTACATCCCGCGGTATTAAAATCTGTCTCCGGGGTAAAAGTAATTGAGAAGAATATCATTTGATGATGGCATCTTCTATATATTAAAAAGAAATTCGAATACTTTTTCTGAAAGATCCTGTATTATTCTCTCCTGTACGGTTTTGCCGCCTTCAGAAACAACGAGCTTTCGCAGTAACACATTTAAAATCACGAAAATTGTTCAATCTTTTAAATATATTGAGATGCATTTACTCACAATTATTTAGTGAGTGCACGTTGCATAACCTAGGTGATATTTTAATAGCAATATTATCACAGGGAACTCGTTATCGGTATAGTGAAAATTCTGTTCGGGCGTTTTGTCTTTTTGAGCACGTTGGAATTTGTGCTGGGAAGGAGCACAAACCCGCTACTGAAAAAAGTTTTCCATCAGCTCTGTCTACGGTAGCAGAAAACTGACTGTCCCAACCTTGAAAGAAGAGATGCGCTTCCATCATCTCGTGCGTACCTGTGCTTCGATGCTGTAGGATTCCTTTAACGAACTTTCGCACAAAAGTGCGTTTATGGCAAAGTGGCTTGATGGGGTAGAATGGAGCAAGAACATGGTTCCAATAATGATGCCGATCTTTTGAGAACTCTGAAGTTTGACAGATATATGCCACCGCTGAGGCCACATTTTATACCCAAGAGGAACACACGGACGATAACAGTTCACTCCAAACTTGCATCACGAAATGATTGCCTGTCTATGCTGTATAGGTTCACGTAGTTCAGCGACTCTGCGCTACACGACACCTGACGGGCTTAGGATTGCCAACTATCGAGTGAGGGAAGTTGGGCCAGTGGAGGGAGGGGTAGTGAGGAGGGGGACGGCTGGCCATGACCGACCCTGTCAGTGTCAGACGCCACCAGTCAGTGCGGAAAACAAAGGTCAATGAAATTTTTAGGTCCTATTGTACTGCCGTTTACAACAAGATGGGTGCAATATAATTGCCTGACTAACATGGCGACAAATACCGACAGAAGTTCTGCAAACAGTTAGGGCCTACAACATAACTAGAACCTCGGCAAAAATGAAATTGCCTTTATGTTTATGACAACGCAGCAAAACACACAAACAAAAAGGAATGTGCAAAGAAACTGTCAAGCATTATAAAGAAAGAAAACTGGTCTATATTTTGCTTATCGCCGTAGGAAAAAAATATGTCGGCACATTTGGGTCCCGTAGGGACAAGTAGGGTCAAGACGGGATTTACGTCTGCTATAGCACCACTCGTACCTTATGGTTGTAGAAGGCATATTTCGTTTTTATTGTTGTACTGTAATTACTGATGACAGCAACCTTTTGACAGCACGGGAATAATGGCGATGTTACATGTTCTCTAAAGAAACACGCACAATAAATACAGTGCCGTGCGCTATTCTTTTTGCATAGCTACAGTTGCCTTGCCATTCGTCTACCTAGTTCCAAGGAGTTCCAATATAGTTTCAAGGAGGTTCCGCACAACGCTAAGCCTTGCGGCCGATGTCAGTGCTTCACCATTCGGGCGAAACTGTCTTTTTTTTTGTGGACTATGCTCTTCGTGATTCTACAGCAAGGACTGATGACACGAAAGCGCACAAACCGCACGTGCAAGCCAAGTTTGCGCAGCAAAAGACAACCTGTTTATTAAAATGACCGATGGTTTATTTTTGAGGACCTCGTATATGCACCATTTGAAAACAGCAACAATGCACAAGCGACAAGAAAATGGGGAAGGGAACAGGGGTGGGCACACGAATGTTTTAAATAACAGGTACTATCAATTACATACACACATGGTAAGGCACGAATACGGCGGCCAACTACGAACACCAAGACAAACTTAACTGTTGCAGTAAACTGCAAAGAAATAAATTGATACAAAGAGCCCGACAGCCATTTATCCATTCAGCAATAATTGGTGTTTCTTAAGTACTTGAGTGGAACCGTGGTAGATATAGCTTACATTTGTCACTGCGGATTTGGCACACCTCCAGACTTTCTTGTAGGTTGTCACTACTTTTCGCACTATGTTCTTCTTTTATTCTATGCAGCTTCCAGCTACTTTTGGTATGAACAATAAATTGTTAGAAGTGGTAACATCCAACATCTCTCTGAAACAACTCTTTTGTGGAGCCTCGCAATCTTATTTTAATGGAAAGTTCCCACACCAAGAAAACATATCCAGGAAGAAGAATAGTTTCATTCCTTCTTCTATGCTTGTACAACCGTGTATCAAACGGCTACAGTACGTATATGTATCGCCGTACTACTGAGCCAGTCGTCTACTGTAGACATTAGTGATACACTTCCACACTTAATTTATACGTTCACCTGCTGCATGATTGGCGACGTCGGCTTCTGGTGCACCCGGAGAGCACTGCCAATGGTGCATACGTCATGCACTATGACCGATGGCAAGCATAGAAGGAGAAAATCGCTATCCATGCGAACACATTAGACATGGCGAGAGTGGTAGTGTAAATATTTGTGATATTTGGGACGCTATGTTTTCACAACAACGACGAATCGGGTAATAGATCACCCAAGGCGTAGTGATGCATGGGATCTTAGATCGCAGCTTGCCTGTATCATCCTAGCACCATGCACTACCGAAATCGGCATTCGTGTGGAGACCTTCTAAGCGTAACTAAGGAGCACGCCGATTCATTTATCTTTCTTTTCTGTGCTGCGTTTGCGAAAGTGCCACAAATGACGAAATATATTGGTCCGTGAATGCTCCTGCTCCTTTCAGCATAGCCTTCTGCAAGCGCATGTCATCCTATCACCGTGCTTCGTTTGTAAAAAAAAGGTGTCGTTTCCATATCTCTTTACCTGAGCCATTGTTCAGTCGTGCGAAGGAAATTACTGTCACGAGGCGCTAGTTTTTTTTTCGATCCACATTCATCACCCGCCAAGACGCTGCGGGCCCATTCGAAAACGTGAGCTGACGATACGAAAAAAGAGTGGTGCCCACGAGCGGGAACAAGTGCGACCCTTCATTTTCTTTCCCCTTGTGTTACGCATGCACAATTAAAAAATAAAGAAATAACTAAACCTCCTACGAACGTAGAGAGCGCGCAGCCTTACAACGACGACTTCCTATCGATGTGCCCTAAACAAGAGTCCCGAAACTACATTCGGCGAACAGGCCACGAGGCGCCTTTGCTCACACAGAGGCTCCACATTCTCTATTTCCACTCACTCGCGGAGGACTACGATAGCAGGCAGGCGCTGTATGAGCGCCAGGGCCATCGCACAAAACAGCGGCAAAAAAGGACGCACGGAAGCGGGCTCCGACAGATGTGAAATACTGCATGACGTTTACGGCTCGCCGAGGATCAATTTCGTCGGGCGCTCGATGCCAAATGCATAAGGTGGCAGCCGAGCTTTTAGCATACAGGCTTGAATTTGTTGTATTTATTCCGTACGCGCGCTTTCTTTGTTTACGAGCACACGTACTCTCGTTCCACGGGCTTGATGGCACCTCTGTAAGTGGAACAGGCCGAGTTCCGAGAGCAAGTTGATTTTGCAGGTTGC
This sequence comes from Dermacentor andersoni, assembly GCF_023375885.2. Lineage (NCBI taxonomy): Eukaryota > Metazoa > Arthropoda > Arachnida > Ixodida > Ixodidae > Dermacentor > Dermacentor andersoni. The sequence goes on from NC_092815.1 coordinate 99,472,128, forward strand.
TCGCTCACTAAGGCATCCAGCGTGGAGTCAGAGGCGCGGACTGAGGTCGCTTCCGCGCCTCGGAAGATAACTCGTCGGAGACAGTGACGGGCGGTAAGTTCCGCAGCCTCGACGAGTCGCCATATCGAGAGGTAAAGCTTACAAGAGCTTTCCAACGACGAATCTCCCTCGTGCAAAATCCCTTGAAGAAAGACAAATGTAGGCAACTGAGCCTAATGCTCAGGTGCAGCAGTAGATATCACATCTTTATTTAAACATATTTAAACATTTACCGTGAGCTTCTGCGTAATAAGGATATGGGGATGGAACATAGTATCGTTCGTTCGGCTTATAGAATTTATGCATTGACGACTCCTACTCAGTACGAGAGAAACATAGAACAAAGTTGAAAATTCAGTGCAAGGAATCACATAAGCCTTCCCATCAGCTACTTCTGTTGTTTTCGCTCCCTTCCTGTAGGCTGGCAACCATTGAAACAGTATAACCTGCATCTTCAAAAAACCAGTACGAAAGCTTAAAGTTCACTTAGGGATAGTAAAAATGGTTTTAAAGAATGTCTAAAGCGCGATAACATTGTGGGAAGGAACGAAGTGGAACAATAATTGTCACCGACCCTGGTCAGATTAATGTTGAGCACTGAACCTGTTTTTCTTCTTTTTGCCGATCCAACTTGAGGCATATCTGCTGGAGGATGCCGGGTCGGGATAGTTTGCTGCTTTGCTTGCCACGCAAGATGGGCAGGGTACTGATACTGCATGCTTCCACTTCTCGTTGTGCGGTGCCTCCCGTACCGTAAGCTTATTTGCAACTATCTCACCCTGAAAATTGTTTCACTTCCTGTGCGTTGTCTTCAAGGCCTGACCGAAAAGTGCAATCATGAACCGGCTGTAGCTTTCAGCAAGTCATTTACTATTTGCCGCAATGGTTTACAGCGTCGCGTACGCCTCTCTGGGTTGTAAGAAAATTGTCGAGTACACTCATAAAAAGAAAGGTCGAAGTAGTTTCTACCTAGTGTCACACCAGTTTACTACCTTGATGTAACTGCAGTTCGCAACGAAATAGTGACTGTAGTGACACTGATGTTTCTGTATGCCTTGTTTGTAAGCAAGCAAACAAACAAACAAACAAACAAACAAACAAACAAACAAACAAACAAACAAACAAACAAACAAAAAACCAAAACGTTTCTGCAACACCTGTTATTTCTTTTGCTGTTGCAGTTCAGTTTAGTTTCAGTTTGGTGCAGCGAAAAGCACACCAATTATTTTCCTCGGTTTCGCCCATTGTCATGTTTTTACTCTTTTTTATTGTTGCCAGTATTATACTTTTTTGTCGGACCTATCCCTAGCCTTTGGCTATTGATTCGCAAAGTTGTTTATAGTTTAGAAATGTTAAGATAAATAAAAAATAACCAATCAATCAATGAATCAATCAACCAAAAAACAACATAGTCACTGTTACTAATGGGTCTCAGCTACCAATTGCGAACGTAGTTGGCGCAACCGAATTGAAGGTTTCTATTCCATAACACATATATGGGACCCACTCTGGAATACGCCACAGCTTGTCCGATATATGCCGCAGAGGCTAGATTATTTGTGTCACCTGACACTAACTGCGTTTGCAATTCGAAGCTGAAACCCATTAGGTAACAGTGGCTACCTCGTTCATTTGGTATTTTTACTAACTCTGTCGTTGCCAGCTGCAGTTATACTAAGGTAGAAAATGGTGTGACACTAAGTACTAACTACTGCGACCTGTGTTTTTTTAAGAGTGTGCTTCTCATGCGATTGTAGCTGACAAGCAAAGAGTACCCCTTCGAACTATTTTACGCCAGTTAGGAGATAGTTCACACAAGAAAAGATGTCGGGCACTACAACCAACACAACAGTTCCACACGGAAAAGTAAGGGAGCGCTTTCTGGACTACGCTGGACTCGGCGGCCACTTGTGACTGCGCGGGGAATGCGTGCTCAGTGCATGTATCATCGCTTCTTAGTTTCCTTGTAGTGTTTTTGTGCCTCTTCAATCCCCTTTAGTACATTATGTGAACCAGGAAGGTTCGCTTTTTAGCCTTGCTCACATAATGTCCCTAGTCCTTTCTTGGGCTTAAGGGCCAAGCGCGGTTGTGGTTAAGCTTCTTGCTTATTGTTGTCTTGCTTCTTGTTATAGCCTCGAATGTTTTGCTCAGACGATAGTTGGCGAAACAATGGCGTTCTTTCCCGCCGCACATGCTCTATGAGAAATACGTACAACAGCAATCTGTCGATCTCGAAAGAGAAAAACTGGCATCCACCCGAATTTTATCACGAATCTACAAAGGAAACCCACGCGGATTTCTCAGAAAGAAAGCCTCGCAGTTGAAGAAAAATTCCTCCTGGTCCGGGACTCCAACCCGGGACCAACGCCTTTGCGGGGCGGTCGCCCTACTATTTGAGCCAATCAGGAGGCTAGCCGTTCGCAGGGCGAGGGTGAATTAATCTACAACTATCTTGTAGGCACGTTCAGATGGTTAAAACAGTAAGACATTAAACATATTAAAAAAGACACTGCATGAATGTAAAGAGACACTGCATGATTTCTACACTGCGTGAGCAGAAGAGGTGGAATCATATTTGCCTGTTGTAGTAAGCTTTAAAAACTATTCTACTTTTATTCGGCGGCAATATCCCAGAACTAAATTTGGTAGGGTTGCTACTTGAAAAGTGGCAGTAATGTCCAAGAGCAAAACGGCTGAATTACGGAATTGAGCGTTCGTGACAAGCACTCATCCCAGTATTCGTGACAATGCTTCAGTCTGTTTTTGCCAATTTGACAATGAGCAGTGAGGAATATAAAAAAATGCTTCCCTTTATTATACTCGTGCGTTCCACAAAACAGCTGCAATGATCCTGTGACAGAGAAGTGGCATATGACAGACTTGCCATGCAAAGTATATTTCTATTAGCTTTCTTATAATACTTCGCCCATTTCGCGCGAACCGTCTATCGGTCTCTAACCATTTCCCGCCAACCTGAGTCACTGAATACCGTGAAAGTCGGAATATAGGTTGAGTGGGAATGCAGGCCGAAATGTTACCTTGAAGTGGGAAAAAAAAGAGAGGAAGCAAAATTGCAGATCTAGCGCACATGTCGGAATCTATGTGAAGCGAATCTTTCATGAAGTGGTTAATAAGATACTACAAATTTGCCAATTTCGCTCCTTAGTCTTTGGCGTAAACTGGAACAGCCCACGCTAACCCTTGATACGCAATGTGACAAATCTTATAGTTACTGATATTTTCTAATTCATTTTTATTTATTTTAAATGTACGGGTCGCTTCTTGGCCCACCGTCCGTTGTGGGCACGTGTGATTGTACAGAGGTCATCACCGTCATTATCAATATGCGTGTGCGCTTCGTGCCCCATCTTCTGTGGTGGCAATGTGCCACAGTGTGGAAATCAGAATAATCATCAACATGTGGCGATCATCTCAAATAGGTAGTTCGTGGAACAATATGTACCACCTGATTTTAGTCCAATTCCCCGTTCTGAGAATGTGGCATAGTATGGAATTCACCATCCCAATGGACATGCGGACACGCTCCTTGGCCGATCCCTCTTTTTTGGGGTATGTGACATGGTATGGAAATCATAATTAACACGCGGTGGTCATCTCAAAGACGTAGTTAGCGTTTTCAGATTATGCAACACCCCAACCCCCATCTGGGCGAAACTCCCGTTGTGGGCAGGTGCCATTGTAGCGCCCGCTTCTTAGGTATGTGCCACTGCATGGAAATAATAAACATCATTATCAACATGTGGACAGTGGACACGCTTCTTGGCCGATCCCTCGTTATGGCTATGCTCCATTGTAGGAAATCATAATTGTCATCAATACAGGGGCGATCTCAATGATGGTGGCACGATTTGTACCAACCGCTTCTTGGCCAATTGTCCATTGTGCTTATGCGCCATAGTACGGAAACCATCTTCCTAATCATCAACACGCGGACAGGCTTCTCGGCCGATACTACTTTGTCGGCATGTGCCATACTATGGAAACCATTAGTACTATTAACACGCGGCGATCATCTCAAAGAGGTGGTCTCAATATGTACCGTGCGCTTCTTTACCAGTCCCCCGTTGTGAATTTGTGGCCATAGTGTGAAGATCCTCATCATAATCTACACGTGAGGACCATCTTAAAGTGCTAGTTGGTGTTGATATGAGAGAAGTATACGTGCGATTGTGACGTAGTATTGATGACCTAGAAGGGACCTCAATATTTCTTGCACGTTTCTCGCATGTAGGATTATACATGATGCAGTAAATACCACATAAGAAAAGGAAAGAAAAAAATTTTTGTGGCTTAATGGTTGAGAGGATCGGGCTGGTGCGATGACGGGCCGAGGTTCAAAAGGAGGCGCTGGACGCGTTTTTTTTTCTTTTTCTTTTTTTGTGGGGTTGTATCTACTCAAAGAGGACCCGATCAGCGACCGACTGACCGAACCAGGCCAAAGCATGGCATGATAGGGGAAGAAAGCTTCGTTTTAAAAAGAAAAAAAAATAGCTATCAAGATTGCCAGAACGCCTTCATTTTCACAATGGCACTGCAACTCTGCTGCGACTAGAATGCACTGTCACGGGTAGAGTGCGCGCACGAAGCTCCCGCATAATGTCTGCAAGCCTGTGGATGCACTGCACTGCGCCCACGAAATGACGTTTTACGTTGGTTGCTTGCCGACAGTTTTCCTTTTTTGTTGCCTTCAATATCGCACGCTTAATTCAGAAACGCCACACTGGTGCTGAAATGGCCATGTTGCCGTTCTCTTCGGTTAAGTGTACAACTCTTCAACGCTGCTGAAAACTGTCCCCGTCTGCCGCTGCTTCTTTCTCACCATACAAAAAAAAAAAAAAAAAAAAGAAAGTGTACCACACACGACGTCGATCGGAAAAGCGCACATAAGAAGACACGGCGGCAAAATATTTGCCAGAAACCCCATTTGGATATGGATACGGCTTTGGCTATGCGTTTGCCACTAGGAACACCTTAGGTTGACAAAAGACGACTCGAATTCTGCTAGAGGCCACTAGATAAGACGAGGGGTGACTTTAGGCTGCTTCTTTCCCTAGAAAATATCTCCACTTATATTCCGGTTTATATGGTAGTCCACGGTCTGATGAGTTACGCATCGGGCTGCTGTTCTGAGGGAATAGGATTCAAAACCAACCGCTGGACCAACTTGGATCACGGGGTACGTGCCACACTTAAATATAGCTCTTCAATGAACCTCTTTGAGGTCAACATGTGCCACTGGGCATGTGCTGCTCTTTAATGATAATATAGATCGTTTCAAATTTCTCCAGTGGTGGGTGGGATTGAATCAGTGTCATATATATTTGGACAATCTTGTCTGAATATGTATCCACACACGCACCCCACACGGACTTCGCGGAGGTGGCACCAAATAGCACAGCCGCTCCAGTCGGAAGAGAGGAGCCCGGCTGCATACACGCCTCATGCATGACGCATTTCGGACTTAGCTATGTGGTGTGTCGTTGTATTGCTTCAACGATAATCCAATTAACGTCGACATTCATCGTGAGATGGCTTCCGTTGGAATTTATTTATCTACCACAGGAACTCAAGTAGCAGTTCACTTATAAGCCGGAGTATAGGGTAATGTTCAGCTAGAATATGGACTGCAGTTCAGTTGTAAGCCGATTTCCGCAGATAGCGGCTCTTCAACAAGCAAGTTCTCCTGAGAGGGAGAGAGAGATTGTAATGAAAAGTAGAGAATTCTGCAGACGTGTGTAAAGGCGTCCATGTACTACTCTGCGTAGGGGATTGGGTGAAGAATTGCAATGCCCTGAGATAGACACAGACCTGGGGAATTCAGAGATTCAACTGACGCACAAACAGTCGCTTTAACGAGAAAAGAAGTTATCTGTGTCATCACCAGAAAAAAGAAAGGTTAATTAACTCGGGTGATTCCATGCTCACTTCTTGCATCGAAGCAGACTGACGTCTATAATTGTAATGCATCGTTACAGGGTCCTCGATGTAGCATGATTGTTTATGCAGCAAATAATGACTATACTATCAACACGAATTCAAACACGCATTCCGAAACTACTTCCGAAACTACTTCAATGTGGTGCTCCGCTTCAAGGCTCACGTGCATTTGGCATAATTATGACTACTAAATGCACTCTTGGGACTGCTGGATGCCTAATTACCCGCTACCAAATGATTACACTTCACAATTTTACGCAATTATACGTGTAAGAAGATTTCTGATCAGTTATTTTGTGTTAGCGTTTCAAGTTGCATTGATAATAAATGGAATGCCTTCCTTGCAGGACGTTATGGCATCGCCATTAGTGCTTGTCCATTTGCTCGTTGTGGTTGCTGTCGTCCTCCTCACTGCTGATGCAGTGGAAGGCGGTGGTGGAGTGAAAGGCGACATTAAAGGCGGTGGTGGTGGAGTGAAAGGCGACATTAAAGGCGGCGGTGGTGGAGTGAAAGGCGACATTAAAGGCGGCGGTGGTGGAGTGAAAGGCGACATTAAAGGCGGCGGTGGTGGAGTGAAAGGCGACATTAAAGGCCGCGGTGGTGGAGTGAAAGGCGACATTAAAGGCGGCGGTGGTGGAGTAAAAGGCGACATTAAAGGCCGCGGTGGTGGAGTGAAAGGCGACATTAAAGGCGGCGGTGGTGGAGTAAAAGGCGACATTAAAGGCGGCCCAAGGGAGGATGACGGATGCAAACCCGACACCGACCCCACCGGTTCCGGGACAGCGCATGATAAGCCGGCCCCACCCAAGCATGTCCCCGACGACAGCAGCCCTGAAGACAGCAGGCCCAGCGACAGCAGCCCCGATGACAACATCCCCGACGACAGCAGCCCCGTCGACATTATCCCCGACGACATTGGTCCCGAAGACAGCAACCCCGACGAAAACAGGCCAGAAAATAACCCCGCTACCGATAGCATTGACCGGGAGACCCCTGTGACTCATCCAACCGGCGGTGGACCAGACCATACTGACGGGCCATCCATGCCGGACGATATAAAGGGTGGCCAAAACGAAGGCGTCAAAGGGTCCAAGGGTTCAAAATGTCCCATAGGGTGTAAAGGTTCCAAGGGGTCTAAAGGTCCCAAGGGTTCAAAAGGGCACGAAGGCTCCAACAACAAAGGCGTCAAAGGCTCCCAAGACGACGGGCATGACGTGCGTTTTCCAGTCTTGGGCGGCGGCGGGCACTCCGGAGGCGGCAAGTATTCAGTTTCGATCGCATACAATATAACTGCTGTTATACCTATTTCGCGATAGCACAGTAGTGGGTGAGCCGCAACAGCTGGAGAAGCCCACAACGCGAACGCGCTGGTAGCATGCCCTGGCATGGTTTCAGAGGAGTAATAACTAAGAGTACATAGCAGCGAAGAAAGTAGAAGCCGGATAGTTCTTTATGCGGTAAGGAATAGGAAGGCCAATTTATGACGGAGGCGGAGATTCGTGACACGAAAAGATCCCTGCATTTAGAGGCCATGAGGTGAAAAGAGGGGCCGGAAGGTGGATTTTCGTAAGCGTAAAATTGCAGAAGAAACCAAATGGAATATAGCCGAGAAAGGGGATGGCGTGCGTCTTGTGGCGAATAACGCATTCAGTGGGACAGTTTTGTGCGGCCCACGCTTTTGCTGAAGGTGCACGCTAAGTTTGTATTTTAGGGGAAGTCGTCAAACATTGATCTGAAATCAAAGTGACGTGTTAATTGCAATGTGAAAAATGGAGGGCCTTTTAAAAAAATGTAGGAGTTGCAAAATAAAGAATACTAAATAATTTGGACGTGCAAGCAGGCGTTGTCCATTCGGTGGGCTTAGCAGGAACTACGAGGAGATATTTCGTTACAAGAGACAAAACGAGTTCCGAAAAAAATTAATATGAAATTACAGGGTCTTACGTGCCAAAAACACTTTCTGATTATGACGCACGCCGTAGTGGCGGCCTCCGGAAAATTGGACCACCTGGGTTCTTTAACGCGCTCCTCAATCTAAGCACACGGGTGTTTTTGCCCCCATCGAAATGCGGCCGCCGTGGCCGGGATTCAAAAGACAGCAACGAGAGTAGCTTTGTCAGAGGTATTCTGTTAAGTTTGAGGTATGTCAATCAGGGAAAAAATAAGCAGTGAGTCGACATCTATAGATCACACAGCTGGCTGTCTTGCGGTTTTGCCGCCGCCGAAGAAGGGGAGTACGACGAAGACAAGTTGGTGTTGATGATGACAAGAACGCATTATCAGTGAAGGTTTCGTCTTGCAACTCACTGCTTCTTTTAATTAAAGGTAGTAGTAGATGCCGTATAGTAGCGTAACTATATGTCTTGTCAAATGTTGCACAAAAGAAAAAAAGAACCAACACGATACAGCAGACCAACCAAATTTACATTACCTATTAAACAGAGGAAAAGAAACTACAATTCAACGCAGAATGATAAAAAAATAAATGAAAGAAATTAGGAAAAAATTTGTTTCACAAGAAAGTGGATATGCTTAGCTTTGTTATGACATGACGTAAGACTGCAAAACATTTAAGCGCTGCTGTAATACTCTTGTCATCAAACTACACAAGAAATATATTGCTGTTATTTTTTTGTACATCTTCACGTACAATTTCTCACGATAACGTTCCCCGCTTTCTAGCAAGTACCGGCAGCGCCACGCCTCACAAATGCGTGCAATTCGCACAAGTTTGACACTTAAAAATGGTGCAATGCCTTTTGTTAGATCGAAATGACAAGGAAGCGATGCGTGAAAGCGGAAGGTAGCGGTGCCCTTCTCACAGAGGTTCAGCAGAATGGTACTGCTCTGCTTCATGTTGCATCGAGGGCTGCCACGGCGTAGTATCAGCGCGTGAGATCGCGCTCACGTGCGACACTCAAAGATAAGTGCGATGTATAGAAGCCACTTCCTCGTGCGGACCTTGTGCCTGTAGTCGCTTAGCGGTAAGACAAACGTTTTTGCTTCTTTCTTTACTTGTATACGTCTTAAACAAGTCCGGGTAAACGAAACCTGCCCAAGTGGGATTGTCGCGTAAACGGAACGATGGTATCAACTTTGGTTGGCCTCCCATAGGCACAATTTTATGGAACTTGGGTTAGTTAAATGGGACGCGCCTTTTTGTGAACTCCGATTAAGCTGAACGTTAACCGAAACTACGGCCTACTTCATCGGCGTATGGAGCAGGAAAAATTAAAGAAACATATAATTAGGTAATGTTATAAGTGGCGAAGAAAATACAATCCATCAGACAGTTGCGGGAAAGTTAATATATATTAAGGATGCCGAACTTGCATTGCCGTTCCCATTGCATGCAGTTCGCTATGCAAGTAACGTTCGCAGAGAAGGAAGAGAGCAGTATGGATTCGGCAAAGATTTTTCAGTAAGGTTTCCCTTGGGCTTCTTTCACACCGCCATTAATGACAGACCTCAAATGATATCCTTCTTACCTGCTCTGAGGAGACAGTTGAAAATATTATTGTCGAAGTTTGTGGCGAAGGCCACGAATCTAGTGTCGAAGACGTAGATGTTACTGTTCCATTTCGCGTCGCTGTTTCGGGTGAGACGGCAAAATATAGCAGTTTTTTTCACGCCCGGTTTAATATTGTAGCTGAGCAGGTCGACACTTTGTGTTCCAGATATATGAATGTAACTTCTGTCATTTGGATATCCTGGCTCCCACAAATGGGGAACCCGTGGATTTACTGCTTGGATGAGTAAACGAAGTCAACAAAGACTGAACGACAGTGGCGGTGTCTTTTTCTGTGACAACTCCTTGTAACTTCTTCATATTGCTTCATGTTTCAGAAAATAAACACTAATGTTAGGTGCCCATGAGGACTTCCGTCGTAAAGATATGTAAATATGCAAACGTATCATCAACCGTGGTTAATTGCCTAAGTACGCGTAATACTCTTCTTATCTGGTAGTCTAAATAGAACACAATCAATCAATCAATCAATCAATCAATCAATCAATCAATCAATCAATCAATCAATCAATCAATCAATCAATCAATCAATCAATCAATCAATCAATCAATCAATCAATCAATCAATCAATCAATCACTCTTAGATAAATTTTACTGAAACAGTTATAAAAGAAAACATGCCTTACTATTCGCAGCAGTGATCCTTGCACCTAGTTGACTTTTTGAGACGCTGTTTCGTTGGTCAGCCACACAGACACATATGCTTATATGTTATCGTTCCACTTAATCAATAGACGAACTTATTGAATAACAAGATTAATAAATTTCGAGGCAGAGGAATAGAACTTGGAAGTGAGCTCGAAGTTTACAGACCATTTAAATTCGAAGGGAAGGACAATCTAACTTATTTCAACAATGAAGTAAACAATGGCTTTTGCTCTATGGTATACCGCACAAACATTTAAATCAGCGTCGGTTGCTTGTCGAGTGAACAGACCGCTGGTAAAATTGGTGTGGGTGCCGAAATCTGGACCACTAAACAAGGAACCTTGTAGCTAGTTACGTAAGGCAGTGAACTGCGCGCAGGAGGGCGCGTGAGTATCATGAAAGATAATGCTAGTTATATAAACAGTGAAGCAAATAAACCATAAATCATTGATAGGGTGAAGGAAGACGTGCCTGAGTCAAACGCTTCATTCTGGCCAACTTTATTTCTTGCAAATCATAAGGTCGAGTGATATATTTAAGAAGTCACCCTGTTTGCAACGGCACAGATTAATAAGGAGCCCTTCATGTGTTAACTTTATTCTGGTCCCGTTCAATTGCAGAGCGTTAGCTTCTAGATACAAGGTTACTAAACATGATTCCAAGGTATGAAACACAGTGGCCCGCTACGATTATAAGGCAAATAATAAAGCGGAAAGGCCCGGTATGCACTCTGATTATTCTACATGTTTCCTATGTTATTGGTACGGAAAAATATCGTGAATATTTATCAGTTTCGTTTATTTACGGATACATATTTCGGGACATAAACTGAGAGTCGGGAACGGAACGGGATTTTTCCAGTAGCATATAAAAAGAAGGATTGGATAGGCGTCGATGTCCTTGGGAGAACGCTGTATATCGCATGTAATACAATATTTTTTCACTTGTTTTTCTATATATGCGCAACAGTTGTTCGTACGACACACACGGGAAGTAGAATAAGTGCAACTTGTCAGATAATAAAGAAATGTTCTTTTATTCATAAGAAGAACCTCAGAGGGGGAAAATTTCGATACCAAAGGGAAACACAATGTACTGTTCGGTCGTAGCTTGATGATGTTACGAAGACTTGAAGGCGCTATTCTTCACGTCTAGGTAATTATAGGTGACATTTCTACAGCTCAGAATTACGCGAGTGCGGCAGCGGAAAGATTTGTGCATGTCAAAGTAAAACTATCCAATGTTCTTACGGTCAGCCCTCCGGAGACAGACTATCGACTTCAGTCAAAACAGTAAGCGCCTAGAAATTCTCGGTGGAATATTCCGCAATGTAGATGTATTACGTATATGGCGTTTAATATCAAAAGATTTGGAGACGCGTGCGTTAGCCAGCCATAATTATCCCTAACAAGGAAGTTGTATACCTTGGAAAAGCGAAAAAACAAAACAAAAAGACAGCGAACACCAAGACGCAGGACCAGAAGGAGGCACATGCGCATATTCACACACACCGTTGTCGGCAGTGCCTCCTTCTGGTTCTGCGTCTTGGTTTTCGCTGTTTCTTTTTTTTTTTTTTCGCTTTAGACATGAACCAACTGGGCCAGCAATTCTCGCTTCTAAATGTACCATCTAAGTACGGGTCGCACAAGCAATTATCGATCATGATATTCGACGCTTTGCTAACAACCGGTCTATTTTGTGATGTTTTTATCGTTTCAATAAAATCAATTGCGCGTCTGTTTTCGACATTGTCAGTCATCTCAAGCTCGTTCCGTCTTCACCAGCACCCTCTTCAAGAATGTAAGACATTCCTTTTTGTTAGCATGTGCGCTTGATTGCTTGTGCGAGGCTCCCCCCCCCCCACCTCCACACACATACACACACACGTGCACGCACGCGCCATGCACAGCGAGAGAGAGACAGATAAAAAGGAGCTTTAGAATGGTATGCTTCATGCAGTGTAGCGATGCCCAAGGGAACCTCCTCTTTGTGCCTTGTTGCAGTGGCTGGCGCGGGCGTACCAGTGCAGATGGGGGACAACAGCAACGACAAGGATGCGAACAAGAGGGACAAGGAGGATGAGAGGGAGCGCATCCGCGCCCGTAGCAACCAGCGGGCTCCCGTGGTGTGCTTCCTCCGCGGCGACGGTTTCGAGAGGAGTGGCGTGCGCCGGTACTCCCTGAGGAGCCTGCCGATACACATGTGCACGCACTTCATCTACTCGTACGTGGAGACGGACAACAAGAGCGGGGACATCCTCTACCGCAGGAAGGGAAACATGGGAGAGAAAAGTGCGTTTTGCTGTCGTCGTAGTACCTATAATCATCTTCATTGCACACGCTTGTTCCTTTGAGTTATGGTATACGAAATGAGACGGCATCTGAGAGACCACTGTAACAAGAACGAAAGAAAACACGCCAGTATAGTGTGTAAATCTATCTCCGGAACATTAAAGTTTATTACTGCTATCCCCTTAACAATCGCTCCGTAATCGCTCAGTAACAATGCTACTGAGGTCACCGGCTACAGAAATGTAGCAACTGCGGGATCATTTGTTCTTTTTATTTTTGCTTTGAATGTGTGTGGCATAAAGGGACTATGATGAAAATAAATATAAATATAAAAGGCCCTTATCTTGCAGTAATAATGGAGCGTAACTTCCCGCGTATAACCAAAATTTGCTGTGTGGCCTGGTGAGGGGCCCTTTAGCAAGCGGAACATCTGGCTGGCTACCGTATGCTCTGAGGGACAGAAAAGGGACGGCTAGAAGGGTCAGAGACATGGAAAGGAAGGGAAGGCGAAGGCAACGCAAACATACCCATTTAATGCTCAAGTAATGAGATGGGAGTGCGAGGGTGTTAAATAACTTCAATTTTATTTTGCATCTTAAAGTGAAACGCTGAGTGTAGTCGAAATGCCAGCATTCGAAAAGTTCGATAGTATCTGGGAACCCGTGGCTTGGGAAGCGCTTAGAGGTTATAACAAACGCGTTCTTTAGGCTCTAATAGAATACAACATCTGGATTCAAAACCCGAGATCCAGTCCGGGACTTTTCGATTACAAAAAATTTGGCTACAGGTGAAAAGCTTGTAACCGACAGCAGCTTTTCTCTCCGCTGAGAAACGGAGCCCTAAGTACGCTGCTTGGTCTCTCCCGCCTCTTTAGAACCAAGCTGCGTGGGCAAAAAACTTGGCTTGCAGCTCATTAAATTGAAAGGTTGTATATGTTTTTACCGGATACATTCAAGGGTTTTAACAAACGTTCAAAGCCCTGAGAAGACATGTTCAATAATGAGAGCGTCATAATGCCCGACAATTTGAAAACAAAACACTGCCGTCAAGATCGAGCAGATATCTTGCCCGTGCCGAGCCAAAAGTTCTGCTCGCTAAGCCCTTTTCACATAATTCTTCCATAGCCACCACTAACGAGGTGGTTGCTATCAAGAAATATGTTAATCGGATTGCATTGATTCTACTATTCATTTGCATACGCCTTGCTGTCGTATACGAAAACAAAACCCTCTAAGCGTAGATGAAAGCTAAGTTGAATCATTTTTAGGCACTCTGCGATGTTTTAGAGCCTTTCGTCGTAAAAATTCCAGTTTCACATTCGAAAATAGTCAAAGTTTTCGAGAACCGCTACGAACCTTGTTTGTCGCATTCGTATATGGTAGTCGCGACACGGCCGGTGCAACTTTTTTACCTCCTACAAGCAAGCTTTCAAGCCACGTTGTAGATGGAATCTACATTTAGGTGCACCTTAAAGAACCCCAGGCAGTCTAAATTTCCGGAGTCCTCCACTACTGCATGGCTCATAATCAGAAAGTGGCTTTGGCACGTAAAAACCCACAATTTAATTTATTTGTAGATGGAATAATGTAAATATTTTGTTCGCTTTCATGGTATAGTAAACGCAATCTAAACGGGTAAGTTCTTCAGCAAATTATGACATATGCAAAGGCCATGGGAAGGAAAAAAAAAAAAGAAAAGGTATCGCTGAACATGCACAGATCGCGGGACATAAGATGAAATGGATATGGCGAATAAGTTCCACGGAAGCTGGAAAGGTGAAGGAAGGCTCATGAAAGGGAATATTGTCATCCACCTGACTGTACAAGGAGACTTCCTTTGTAGCTTTGTATTACTGTAGTGTGGATGACAACCTTCCCTTTCAAGAGTAGATTGAATGATTTCAAATAGGTGTCACGGGACTAAATCTGACTTCTCGGCTATATATGGCATCTGTAATCATTTAGTTCATAGTACCAATCCTCCTAACAGCACGACGAAAAACTTCGTCACATCTTCGCCAAATCAATGCGCCTAATACTGGAGTCTTGATAAGCTGGTTCCTTTGCTGCCACTGCCTAATGTGGGCAAGGTTTATATAGGGTGGCCGAAGCGTCCTTTCGTTTTCATTTGTGTTTTGGCCAGTGACAGCTAAAACATTTTACGCTTGAACTTTTTATCATAACCTGAAGGGTGCGCTACCTTTAATTCTTGACTACAAGGGCTTCCTATTACTTCTGGTATCGCAGCTATCCTGCGAGCGCTGGGGCGAATCAGACACGACACAAACGCAAAAGAAATCAAGACCCTCGTCAGCTACGGCGCCGGCGCGCACGTGCAAAGCCTGCTGAACCGCATCCGGGACGACAACGAGGCCAATAAACTGGTGAACCGGATAAAGTCCATGCTGGAGACCTTCGGACTGGACGGCATCAACTTTCACCTGGAAGGGCCCGGTCCCCTCGTCTGCAAACAAGAAGACATCAGGACCATAGTCAAGTTCATCAAGGTGACTGCCTGCTCGACCGTCCATCATCCCCTCGCTAAGCTGCAGTGTCACGAACCGTTTTGGATTGTGTCGGCTGTACATGAACTCAGTGTTCATTCCGAGTTCCGAACTGACGTCGTCGGGACTGTAATGTTTCCCTGGTTAAGGTCTAGTGGCACTCAGATCCGGATATGACCTCATGGTGAAGACACACTCAGGGAACATTTCGACCAAAAATATGCAGAGAAAGAAAATGATTAAAGGCCCGGATGTGAATCAGACGGACGTAGGGTTGGCTGAAATAAACGCGGAAAATGTAAAAGGCGTTTCGTGAGGGGAAACAGGGTGGAAAACGGAATAGTTTCTTGAGTTCAGCAATATGCGCCTCACGGGCATAGAGGTCCGGGCTGGAAATGGCTAGTGCCATCCAAACAGAATTGTTGCTTTTCTAAAGGGGCGTTAGTTGGACCTAACCAGGCCTCCTAGATCTTCTCGATTTCGTCTTTTAGTGATTACAATGGAGATTGTATCCTATACTCTTAAGTACTTGCAGAGGAACAACGAACTGTAATGTGGCTCTTGTTATAGCCTGGTTTAGGTCAACTTAACAGCCATCTTAAGTGCAAATAATTGTAGGGTGCCCCTAAATTCCAAAATATGTGTTAAATCTGCATAAATTCTTATTCTGCGCGCAGAATCTCCGGCACTCGGTCAACAAGCAAGTCCTCATCACGGCTCAACTTCCCGCCTGCCGTGACACCAAGTGCAACTTGTTTATGAGCGACACGATGGCAAGGTACACCTTCTGGCCCAAATGGCGTCGAACCGGTGTCGAATGCTAATAGAACTTTTGGAAGAGGCCACCAACGCAGCAACCCATTGCAGTCGGTACATCGCAGTCGGTAGACTGAGTGTAGACCAGCGTCGCGACTCGATCACAAAAGCAACTGTCGAAGGAATAAGTCAGCAAACTAATAAGAGCCCAAACGCTTAAAAACCACTACTGGAGTGTCGGAGTGTTTCGGGGCCGACTTCAAAAAGCGTTAGTTTCGAAGCGTTGTCAGACACTGGCCAGCTGCCTTCCCTAATAGTCAACTTGACATCACGATTAGCTGGGATATGCAATTACCAACATTTCCAGCTGAGAAACTCGTTTTTGTGAATACGGGGGCTGTGGTGCGCCTGTTCATATACACAGTGTTTCAGCGAACACTTTGAAACATCCCTAAAGGTGGCCTGTGGCAGATAACGTAATTCTAGTTCATGAAGTGGTATACTCGAAGCGGCGGGCACTGCTTGCAAGAAAATTGAAATGCATAATAAACCAAATAAAAAAATAATTATCTTTTCAACTAATTAGCTTATGGCCCATATTTCAATTTACAAATTCTACCCGTGGAGTTCGCAAGGCGGATCCACTTGGAACGAATTCTCAGGATGACACCAGTTTCGAGATTTTAATTCCCAAACTTTGCGGAGAAACACTTTGGCGTTCCAGTTACTTTTGCACATGAAGGCATAAAATGACGTTTTGTTAACAAAGTAACTGGAACGCCAGTGCAATTCACCGCAAATTTCGGGAATGAATATCTGGAAACTGGTGTCATCCTGAAAATTCGTTCCAAGTGGATCCGCCTTGCGAACTCCACGGCTAGAATTTGTAAATTGCAGTATGGACGATAAGCTAATTAGTTAAAAAATTTATTCGTGAAATATAGTTAATTGTCGATTACGCATTTCAATTTATTAATGTAATGTTCATCCCTTCGAGTAGACCAGCTCATGAACTAGAATTGTGCTATCTGCCACAGGCAACCTTTAAAGCATTTTGAAAATGCCCGCTGAAACACCCGGTATAGAGGGTGTCCCGCGTAACTTCTGCCAAAATTTGAAAATAGGTGAATATCATTTAGCTGGACAGAACCTAGGTAATGTTGTTTGCCGTCGCTTGGAGCAAGTCAGACTACTTTTCCTATTTTGCCTAATTACAGTTATCTTTAATTAGTTAACTTCAAGAATATTACAATCAGAGCAAAATTGTTAGTCAGGCAATTGTAGGTCATCGATCATGAAAAATTCCTGATGCATCTTTATGTTGCTATATACAAATAACATAACCGTGTTTTTCCAGGCCTGACGGAAGCCCGCAAAAGCAAGCGAAAGGTGCCGCGTGGCTAGTACCGCGGCACATTTTTTGTGTCTGGCGGACTGTTGCGTCGAGCGCATGGAGCTAGAGAGACATAAATCGGGAATTTTGCACCATGGACTACAATGTTCTGATTGACAATTTCGCGGTGATTATAACATTTGAGAAGTTATTAAATAATAATAACAAATCATACAGTAAGGCACAATACAAAACTAGTAGTCGGATTTACTACAAGCGACGGCAAACAACCTTATCTCGGTTTTGTTCAGCTACGTGGGACACCCTGGGTGTGTGTGTGTGTGAGTATATATATATATATATATATATATATATATATATATATATATATATATATATATATATATATATATATCCTCAAGGTCCCTTAGGACTAATGCGGCAGAGCGGCAGAGACCACATAGAGTGCAAGTGGTCCATGATAGTCATTTTCGATGGTCGCCGATGTGGGTTGGAAGCGAATGAAACATTTCTAATAATCTAACTACAGTTCACTGACATTCTGCTTCGCATTGCTCCACAAAGCATATTGGATTAGAGAACGCTTACAAAAATTACTTGCGGAGCGTCACATCTTTACACCGCAAGTTTCAAGAACGATATCTCTAAACTAACGCCAATTCTCGAACTTATGCTTGAACAGCTTCAATACTAAACTACTTCATTACCAAACGGCTTCTTACTTCATTACCCGGCTTCAATTACACCAAATGAAATTGTACATTAAAGCAGTTGCTTAAACTTAATTTGCGAAAGTTTGCAAATTGTGTAACTGAAACGATGCAATTTTTCCTGTTCCTAATGTGTGTAATTTAAAATAACTTGCCAAACAACGTAGGATGACGTGAACTACTACAGGCAACTTAAATAAACAGTTATATTCAGATTAAAAAGGGAGAAGGTCACATGGCATATACTTGAGCAATCACAAGTATTAGCCTAGCATTTATGGCGCTTGCGAGGAATGTTACGGAGTGCATATCATGGACGTTTTTTGTTCAATGCAGGTATCTAGACTACCTGTTTCTTATCACGTTCGACTACAGGCTGGACGACCTGACGAGGACTAGGCTTACCAGTGGACTTTATCGATATAAAGATAGTCACGGTTACACGACTACGGAAACGGTAAGCTGTGGCAGGAAACATAATTTCTGGTTAATTTAAATGAAAGAGACATTAAGAGAGAGAGAGAGAAAAATAGGAGATGGGAACGGCGGAGAGGTTAACCCGAAGAAAAGCTTCTCGTTTGCAGCCCTACACTAGAAGAAGGGCAAGTGAGGAGGAGGAGGAGGGGGGAGAAGACCGAAAGAATAGCCGAGAAGGAAAGCAAACAGGCCAACGAAAAAAAATGGGAGGACGCTTAAGCTTCGCCTTTAAGACTGGAACGCGATAGTGCTTACGGGCGCCGTTGACGCGGACACCGACATCGGATATTCTGCGGCACGGTGCCCGAACGAAAGAAATGGTGGGCCAATCCGGGTGACAGTGAAAAGCAGAGCAATGGCTCATACCCCAGTAAGGCAGAGGCTAAAAGACGCGACTCATCCGTGGCTCATACTCCTGTAAGCAAGAAAACGGGGTTTTTGTTTGAGTTTCCGCGTAAGAAAATTATGTTTTCTCATTTATTCAGATTACAATCCGACGCTGTCATGTTTGCAGGTTATGTGTAAGTCGGACTTTACGCCTTTCCTGACGTATTTTATTTTGAGAAATTCAATCAGCTGAGTAACGCCTAGGCGCCACGCGAAGGGCCGGCGTGGTTGGGGTTCGGGATGATTTTTCCTGACTGACAACGCCGACACCGCATTTTCTGCGACCCGGGGCGTTTCAAGCTATCGCGTTAATAGAGGGGGCGGGGAATGGCTGGGTCTTTGTAATAAGCCATGGGAACGTAGAAACTTCGATAGCATCTTGACAAACAAAAATTATTCCAGTAGTGGTTGTCTGCTTGCGCTAGCAAATATTTTTCAGAACTTTTCGATGTAAACTGCTGTAGTTGTTTTAGGAGGGAAATGTGGGTAGGTTGGCCAGTAAACGAGACACTGCTGTAAAATTTTGGTTTATAGAGAAAACAGACACATCAAAAAAAAAAAAAAAAAAAGAATGAAAAAGCGAACATGTACTCTAGGACTAAAACAATAGAAAATTCAGAAGAAAATATTGTTCCAAGGTACGGGCCCTCAATTACCCACCGCGGTGAGTCAACAGCTGTGACATTCTTGGCCGGGATAATGTAGCTATTCTATTCCAATGCAATTGCTTCTCGCGCTTCGTCAGGCGCTCGAGCGGCGTCCTCACTACGTCGTCACCAGAGTCCATCGGTCCGGAGAGGTGGCTGATAAGAAATGAATGCAATGGAGCAAGAGGAACCCTTGCCCTATACTGGCTGTGTTTTCTGCACAAGACAGCGCGTGAGATCACAGGCCATAGCGGCAGCATAGTCTCATGGTGACAGAATATTGTTGCTCGTATGCTAGACTTAAGCACGGAGTAAAATAGAAGTGTCCACTCGAGTGATAAGGCAGTCCAACTTACGTCCCGTTACTTCAAGATTTGAGGAGCGACAGATAGCTGGCGTTATAACTCTTCGATAACTTAAGAAGCAGCCACGCTGCGCGGCGGCTGTGCTTTCTCGCAACGCCGGCAGTACGACAAGCTCTGGGAGCACAGATTGACCTATCGTGCCTTCTTCCAGATGCAGGTAACAAGCTAACCACGGGGACATGGGTTTCACGTGATCGTCGTCGTATTTCGCAATGTTGTCAAGGTCCATCTGATCAACGGGTCATGTTAGTTCCCTTGCGCAAGTTGTTTCTTCCTGTTGCCCTGTGTACGGTGGCGCGCACGTTTATTGCTAAAGGTTCTATAAGAGAAAGGGGACATAGCAGGCTTCAAAGACACTGTTAGATACAGACCACTAATTACCATTGGTCACGTTATCCCAACACGACGACCCGCTGTCGCCTTCCAATTATGGTGCGCCAGTGCGCGTCGACCGGACCCGCCAGGCAAGCTGGCTGTCCCGCCCTCGCGTGTCTCGCGTTGAGCTTTTGTCTCCCCGACCCCCTGTGTGACGCTTCCCGAAATTGTACCTGGAGGCCGGCATGGTTCGAGTTAGCTGACCTTCGTTCCGAGAAGAGCTGCTTTGAGAGCACTGGAAGGTCGTTCAAGGACGACCAGGCGAAGAGGCAACGCCGGACGGATGCGACCATTGGAGGATAGAGCTCAGGGAGCGTTCCCATTGGTCGAACATGACGCCACTTGTACGGGCGCTACGATTCGATGAAAATGAGGACACCTTTACTGGCTCGACTATTGGCTGAAAATGACGTGACCCCGACGTACTGGAGGGGTTATGAGCCAGAGAACCATCGGAAATGGAGACATGTTCTTCTTGCCACGGGCCACAGTGTGCGATTTGCTGCCGGCCGTCGATGAACTTTTGCTGTTATTATACCCGTTTCTAATCCTGCACATATTGCAAATAAACCTTCAATTCTGCAAGTGCCCCTCAACGTCGGTCAACTCCCGCAATCAATGGCAATATCCAATAACGAATATAGGAGAGGAGGTGAGCGTAAGGAATGTTAGGCACTGGAGAAGCTGGGCCGCTGCACTCTGCGCGGCACAGGTACATTAAAATATACAATGCAAAAGGATAGAAAGTTGGGCGACTTGGTACGGTAACATCATCTTGGATTGTAGCGCGTAGTGACACGAAGAGAGACTAGAAGCGCTCGTTCTGTCTGCTTCTAGTCTCTGTCCGTGTCACTTCACGCAAGAACAGGTGCATTAGTTGGCCGCGTCAGACAAGTCAAGTCAAGACATCAGGCAAGTCGGTGCTTCCGTGTATATTCCTCCATAGAATTACACGTACGTTATAGAGATTATGTGTATCTCTCCACCTTTCGTCCTGGCTATAGTTAGCCTCTTTTGGCCAAGAAGCAAGTGATGAGGCATAAAGATGCTGTGGTAAGGATGCTGCAAAAGGAATTGCCACATGTCGTTAATGCTTTGCAGTTTCTCAAAGTCGGTCATCAGTTGAGGACACTAACATTTTCGCACTCTGGTAAAATTGAGTTGATAAATTATTCTAATTACGACTAAATATGCGGTCATCAATCTGCAAGTGTGCAGCAATTCTTTATTTACAAGTTCATTCTCCCGTTACTCTGTAAGACGCTCTACCCTTAACAACACTGCACAGTTTTAGGGGGCAGCGGAGAGTGTAGTGGCCTGCGAAGCAGCACAAGTGAATGCAAAGTAAAAAGAAAGTAGCACGAACGTTCCCTGGTCCTAGGATTGACCTGGCTTATACTGCTCGATAGTGTCTGATACTGCGGGAGACACTTCATAAATTATTGTATGCGATACTGCGATAAGAGGGTGCAGACATAGCAGCCACTGCTTTCTATCTAGGTAGAATATCGAATAAGTTTTGATGTCGTGTTGGGTTAATGGTTGCTTATCAAGGTGTAAACTATTTGGGTGTTAAAAACTATTCATTAACAATTCATTATTATGCGTTTGGTGAGTATATTGACCTCGTCTATCATGTATTGCTTCCGTTGTATCCTCTAGATTAAAAATTTAGTTACTCCAAGATGTATAAATGCAACCACTTACCCTTAACATTGATATTGTAAACGCAGTGTGTCAATTTCTGCATGAATACTTCTGAACCGGGCGGCAGGAACTCATTCGAGCTGTGATAGAGCAGCTGTTTCCCCTGTCACCTATTTTACTGTATCTTGTACGCATAAGCCGAAAATAAACATTGAAAACTTCCGAAGCTATACCTAGCATGGGATAGGCACGGTAGCTGCGAGATCGTATTAATTTTCGCCATCTGGAATTATCCCATATGTAAGTACCAGATGGTAGTTTTATTGCTGTCATCAGTGGACAGTGGAACGCTGTAGACGCTAACCTGCGTCCTTTGCCGTGACAATATGCCCCCCCCGCCCCAGCTATTGGCGATAATACCAACACACTTCCCTAATGGAGCACACACACACACACACACACACACACACAGACACACACACACACACACACACACACACACACACACACACACACACACACACACACACACACACACACACACACACACACACACACGCACACACACGCACACGCACGCACACACGCACACACGCACACACGCACACACACACACACACACACACACGCACACACACACACACACACACACACACACACCACGCACACACGCACGCACGCACGCACGCGCGCGCACACACACACACACGCACGCACGCACGCACGCACACACACACACACACACACACACACACACGCACACACGCACACACACACACGCACACACGCGCACACACACACGCACACACGCACACACACACACACACAAACACACGCACGCACACATTGTAGGCAATTCTGCATATAGTGAGCTCTACCGAAGCCTTCGTTTCGAGCGGCATCTATAAAAAGCCCACTGGGTGATTTTCTCGTGGCAGTGTAAGTGCTCCAATCTAATCAATGAAGCCTCAGAAACATTACTATTCGAAATGAATAAAACGAGCCACTGGAGTAGCTTATGCCAAGTTTTCACACACTCCAGGACTAAGGATCATGTAAGTTGGGGATCCGTCACTTTAGGTAACAAGAGATTGTTGCTGTCTTTTTTTTTTGAAGCGTTTCCTTTCTCTAAATTAAGTCGTCTTCGTGTGCCTTCCGTAAGCCCATTATTATCTCAATAGAACTAAAGCAAACACATTAGGTCCCGCTTGACCAGTATTGTTGCTCTTACACCAACCCAGGAGACGTGCCTAGGTCGTTGGATCGATGCTGGAGTGCCCAAGCACAAGATTGTACCAGGCCTCGCCACGTACGGCCGCAGCTTCACGCTCGATAACCCGGCCTACAATGGCGACAATGCCAAGCTGAAGAAAAACCACCCTCTCGGTTACGCAGCAGAGTTCTCGAAAACAGACGGCTACATGAACTACCTTGAGGTGAGGGCGATCTCCCTGCCTTTAGGGAAAATTTGCTTCTGCGCAGAAAAGAACTGCCTGGCAAGAGGTTCATTTTACCATGGAAGTAACATATATATATTTTTTGCTTTCATCGGGGTTTTTCGTTCTTTCTGTGCAAGCACAGCTAGCAATCAGGTTATGTGGTGCTGTGAACGTTCGCTGCTTTCTTAAGAGAAAGCACGCGCTCATACCCAACATACCTGCAATGCTGACGTTGCACACTGTGGAGTTGAAGCATCTCGATTGAAGTTCACATATTCGTTACGTAAGAGCATTGACCTTGCAATTTTAACTGCTCAGTTGAACACGTTGTTCTTAAAGCTTTACTGCGAAATGGGCCTTGAAAAATATGAATGTCGAGTACATGTTCCCCTATCTAGCAAAATATTAATTTTAATTTTGCTTTCGATCTTTGTGAACACACTGGACGGCTTCTTATTGAAAGTCGAGCAGGGCTCTTGGGCTTTACACTGCTCTTAAATCTCTGCTCTCGAGCCTTGGCATTAAACAGTATCTTAAGACTGCTCAATTTATAGCCAGAACACTTCAGTAAGTATGGCCTGTGGCTGCCGCTTGAACAATTTGGCACAATGGCGATTTATCTCGAATCGATGACTGAAAATTTCAGCCAGCCGAGGACGTGCTCTATGGGGAACCAGCGCTGGAGTTTTCACGGCGCCTGCAGCGCCGCCCTGGCGGTCAGAACGTGCACAATGCAGCCTCCCCCGCGGACGAAAATTGCGTTGCGTGCCCTGAAAGTCGAAGGAAAACAAAAGGGCGCCGACGATACTGTTGCGTATACAAGTGCCACAACTAAGTCGGGATGAGGGAGGATGTATCCTTCTGCGTCTTTCCATCTAAACCCTACGAACAAGAACGGAGGCGGCGTTGGATCCAAGCAGTCAGGCGAGCGGAGTAAGCTCCCGTCTTGTCGCCCTGTCAAGCGGTGTCGGGCTGGTTTCTAAATCAAATTTCTCGTGTATCCTTGGTTTATTCGATAGTGAAGACGGTCAGCCATGGCAGACAGTACCAAACAGCAGAATCTGCAGTCGGTATTTCGTCGGAAACAAAATGAGCAATAGCACGCACCATCCGGCATATGTACCATTTTTCCTTCGCAATGCCACCGCCAAGCCCCTTCCAACGCCACCGCACCAAGTGAGCGATACGAAAGGTAAAAATTATCCATTCATTGCCAAGAATTATGTAGGAGGGAATCTGCCCTGTAATACAAGTTGTATGCGCATAGTGCCGACGCACGCGCGACTAAGCCACCTATGTGTTTATAAAAATGCGCATGCGGATGAGGAATCAGCGCTGAGGTGCATCCGGCGAATTCATGTAATTTGTGCTAAATGTAGCCGGGATTGTTACGGATCAAGCAGCGGAGCACTCAAACCTTTGCTTGCGCGAGTCAGCTGATGCGATAAAGCTTTCTTCTCCATTGACTGCTGTGGCGATATAACATCAGAATTTTTTATGTCTAGCCAGAGAAATATGGAATATCTTCAGGCCAACTAAGACTTACGAAACCATAGCGCAGCACGACCGGAGCCATAACTGCTAGATTTGCGAGGCAGGCAGCCACGCAAGCATGGCATCGATACACGGCAACCGTTAAAGAAACACACGTGCTCGCCGCGACGCACAGTGAAAAATATTTAAAGCTTAAAAAGCTTCTTTCGTCATTTCTTCACTTGATGGCGCTAGCTTCTTTACAAAAACTGTCCACTGGAAGCGGCGCGAAAACGGAAACATACGAACTGTAATACGGCTGCGTATGTGTGTGTGTCGTCTGGTTGTGTGGCTGGAATATGCCGCGTTTCGTCGCCAGGGCGGCGTGCAACGCACTCTTTTCGACGCGCCGCCTATCCAGCGCTGGTTCCCCATAGGGTCGTAATGGTGGCAGCGTCGCGTCCTGGCCAGACGTTTTGTTAAACTTCTGCTTATCAATTATGAGTCAAGGGCTACCCCAGACAACTCTATCTTAGGTGCAAAACTTCAAGCACATATCTTAGACAACCCACGTAACACCTCTATCCAGCCCCTATGCTTACGCATAGTAGGTTACCAATCTCTATTCCACGCCCCATTAGCCCCAAGCTCTGATTTGAAGCACCACTTGGTCGAGCCTGCAGCATGGCGCACTTCGTCAAACGTTTAGCGCGGCGCACTTCGGAATTCTCAGCATCGATAAACCGATGTCAAGGATCTGGCTCGGCTTCAACGGGCCTCATCGAGCCCGGCCTCTTACCCAGAGGCACCAGTGTTATGGCACTTATGGAGGAGTGCGCGGATTGGACGAGTTTGACGATGCCCCGTTAGGCAATGATGTCAGTACCTCGGCACTCGAACAGATGCGTGCTCGCTTTCCACACCAACATACCGAAGGCACCTCGAGTGTTGCTATAATTACATTTGCAGTTGGAATGCCACTGAAAAAGACAAGATTTATCTACATAAATACACTAACTAAAGCCGCAATGGTTCTTACACGCATAGTTCAACTTAAAGCACGAACAGTTGCTGCATGGCACATAATGTACGTACGTGCAGACACGAGGCATTCTGTATTCGTTCAGATTTCATCCACACGAGAACCATATGGAAGAAAGATTACCAGTCTAAAAGCTGCTGTTTTTCATGCAATGAATGCCATTGAGCTGGGCTTCTCCGCTTAAAGAGGCTTATCGCGGTAAAACCAGCTTCAGCGAAAGCTCGAAGTTCCAATAATTTCGCATGCCTGCCCACCGGCAGGAAAAGCTTTCGTATAGGTAAATCTCAAGTGTTGTGCGAATGTCCTCCGCTGTTTCGGGGAACACCCGAACAGCGAGCAGACGCTCATAGTCCGTAAAATTCCCAGAGAATCCCCATTGATTATTCTTTCGTTCAAAGTCACCTGCGTTAAGCGTCGTACCGGCCAGTCTCTCGATATGTCGATATGGGCAACCAGCGCCGAAACGTCCCGTGTCAACAACCATGGAACACAGCCTAGAGAGCGGAGGAAACAGCTTTCAGTCGCATCAGCAAATTCAGCGCTCCTCTTAAGGCAACCGTGTCCACTTTCTGACACAACTGTTCACCATCGTGCTAGAAGATAGGACAGCGTTGGCCATGGCTAGAGCTTAGCTGGACGCATCGGACTACAGCAAACGTTGGTAGACACGCGTCTGGTATCGTTGAATATACCTTCCAATTTTTGTTGCTTCAATACCGGACGGCGTGAGCATTTTTCGTTTGCCCCTTTTCCCCCTACAGCAGCAGCACCTCCTGGCAAGCGCTAGTTGCCCTTAACGCAAAAACAATGGTGCTGGGGGTTTATGAGATTGATCGCAAATATATTTTTTTCTACAAATGGACGACCCTGTATAGAGCCACCTAACTTCAAGGACAGTCCCTAGACGCTATCATCAACATGTCTTGGCAGATGATCCCGGTTTTGTTATGTGGCCGGAAGGGTAGTTGCGGGTGTGGTCAGAATTTTAGGAGAACGGTAGAGTACGTAAAAGGGATCTCGTACCGCCATGTGTGATACACTTGCAATGCGGTATGGCATTAAGGCTGATGAGTCAGCTCACAACTTCTTATGGAATTGAGAACGTCTGAGTCAGGAAATTCCTCCAATATAATATTTTAACATGTACAGTCGTTCGGAAATTTTGAGGTATACTGACGCATAATTTCGCTTAAAAAACATGATCCATCACTCTAAGAAATACTTTCATAGATCCACCGTGAACGTACCTGAAATCCTGTGTAAGCTGTGGTGTGTGGAGCTTTTCAGGTTTCTTATTGCTGTTAATCAAATAAAGATGGTGTGGATATATGCTGTGCATGTACTGTATAATTATTCTCACAAATGAATGAAACTGACCAACAATCTATAATTTTGACAAAGTGCATTTTTCCGTTTCTGATTTCTTTGTTTATTACTTTTTAATGTGTTGCTAATTTTCCGAGCTAATTAAAAACAAGTCAAGATCTCTTCTTATGTAGTGTATTCGGGCCCTAAAGTCAAAATAAATGCAGTGGAATGAAAGAGCATAAGGGAATTGGCAAAAGCCGCTTACCTAATCAAATTACCATGTTTGCTTGTTCACTAGTCGTGAGACTTTTCTGAGATGACGAGTTTGTCTTGCGATACTCGAAAGCTTATACGTACTGACACAAGCAGTGAGCCAAAATCTGCGTCGACTGCCCAGTTTCTAGAGGATTAGTTGTAGTTCTGTAGTGGTTATTTCATTATACTGCTCTCACCAAGTTCCATCGTCATCATGTACTCATACGCGGCCTTAGACAAGATCGCAAGCTAGAAGCTTCAAGTTTCACTAGCTGCCCAGTTGTGGCAACTATGGGCGGACATGTCACGCTCATCTATACCGAATGTTTAACGTGCTCCAACTGTTCTGTAATCTTTATACTTCTAGACGTGTAATCGTGCTGGCTACATGAAATGGACTAGACAGTGGGTACCATACGCGGCAACGCCCTACATCTACCACAAAGACCAGTGGGTCAGCTACGACGACACGGACAGCGCCGACGTCAAGGTAAATTTGTTTATTTTATTTTAGCTCAGCGTGAGGATAACATGGCTCAATAGGTTTTTTTCTTGGGCATGCGGGTAGGGTTTACTAAACATGGTTTTTGGGCCCTAGAGTGGACATACAAAACAAAAGAAGGAAACACACACACGCACACACACAAAAACATACGAACACACACGCACGCACACATGCACGCACACACGCACACGCATCCACTCCAACTCCTAAGTGATTTATTGCTGCAAGAAACACAGCAAAGCGCAATTTTGGAGCACCTGTCAACACAAGACTGATGACGTGACAGTGATGGTTATCGACACTGTCGCAGCTTTTCCTCAAACAGGTGCATCTCTGATGAATATAACGTGATCGATGTGTTACTGACACACTTGGGACCTTTATTTCTGATAAAGTGTGCCTCCAAGAGTTAACACGCTGTTTTGTTGCCGCCCCTGACCATTTTTCACTGTTTTCACTTCATGGCCTATATATGTGACGTAATGATAAAGCTTTATGACATCAACGACCAATTGTCCGTAGTTGGTTCGTCGAAGGAGTGACTACATTCGCTCTAATGCTGGTTTTGAGTTAGAAACTCTAATCCCCCCATGGATGCGGTGGCTGTCTCGAAGTAAACTGACAAGCGTCACTCACAGTGACGACTACCACAGTTGTCGACGGCGTAACGTACGATGCATTCTCTCGGATAGGTAATTGATTTTAAGAAGGCAACGATGAAGCCGGCTGCGCTGGTTGAAACTATCAAGCCGTTAGCATAAGTTTGCATGTGGTTAGTGTATTTACTGGCCTCTACAAACAAAGCTAACTGAGTTGTTGAAGTGAAACGTGTAACTAATGGTGGTACTTCTATGACGATCGTCTCGAATTGACTTACACACTCACGTCACAAGCGGAATGATATATCGTACATTTGTTTTCGGTGTGCAGCGTGCAATGTCGGTCAATGAAAATACATAACCGCACAATATTTATCAATGTTCCGTCCCAGAACGTGACTGAAGAGAATAACCAGTCGCGGCTTATAAAGACAGCGCGCTTCATTTAGTGGCGAGCATTTCGCGTAGAGGCTTCCTTTCCTCACTCCTTGGGCCAATCACAGGTGAAATGGTTTCGGGACCGTTCGCTGGGCGGCGTCTTCATATGGTCATTGGGAGAGGACGATTACGCGGGCAACTGCAAGCAGGACCACCAGTACCCCATGGTCACGGCGGCATGGAAGGTCATGAAGGACTACTGGCCCATAGACTTCTATCGTGCCAGGAAGAGAAAGGTGTGTCCGTCTAACGCCGTCAAAACTCGTGCCGTGATTGTCCGAGTCGTCGACTCGACCTCCGATTCCACGTTTCCGTTTCCTCAGCAGGCGCCGCTCGTCGGCAAAAGGTAGTTGAAGATGACGTATGGCGAATTCGGCGAATTGCGCCGGTGCGTACCGGGGTGTCCCGGGGCGACGGTGATTGGATGAAACGGCGCATCGGTGCGATTTACCGAATTCCGCGTTAGTGTGTACAGAACAAGAAATGGATGACAAAATTAACACGGCAAGCTGGGCGAGTTGGTGATTCAACATGTTCCTATGGGTGGGCAGCGCAACCCGGACGAAAGACGAGAGGAAGTACACAATACGAGTTGTGTACTTCCTCTCGTCTTTCGTCCGGGTTGCGCTGCCCACCCACAGGAACACGGATGACAAGCCGAGCGCGAACTATTATGTAGTGTGACGCGTAAACGCTCGTCAGTGCCGTGTATGTGCGCCTTGTTTCTAGCAAACGTCTCCTTGTGCGGCGGTCGAAGACGAATAAGTGATCAGATGCTGCTTAGGACTACTGCAAACTGCACCTTGTTACTCACGAGTTAACGGCGTAATTTTTGGCCTGCGAGGCATTCCCGCGGCGGTCCATAGTCTGAATATCTTCTTCCGCGCAATTATCGTTTTGCGTCAAGACTGGGCTGGACAACAACTACAGGAGAAAGGGTGACTCGTGATGTTCACGTAGTTATATTTAGGAGGCCGCCTAACTAAATACTGCTATACACGTGCTATACACTTCAGATTACCGAAGCTGAAAGGTGATGAAAGTTACATTGCACAGCCTTCTAAGTGTCCCTTTACATCATCAGTGGGCCGCTGAGAGCTCTCCTGTTCTTCGGATGGGGCATAACATTAAAATGTCCCGGTTAACATGCAAGAGCTTGTTGGACCGTATATCGAAGCATACGAGTGAAAAAGAAGAAAAAGACGATTGATCCCAGTTCGACTCGAAAAACAAACTTAGCTATGAGAAACGCAGCAATACCGCTAAAGCATTCCTTCTTTTTTTAAAATTTGATCGAACTAAGAACGAGCGATGACTAAGCTCCGTCACGAATTTAGACAAGAAGTCAGAGTAGGTCACATTGTCATAAAGAGGTACTGCGCTGAAAGACAGAAAAGTAGTGCACGCAGTAATACCTTTCTTGACTGGTAGTAGGCTGATCATTCAGGAAAAAAAAAATTCCCAACGAGACTGGGCGTACTTGCCTGGCGTTCAGCATATGACTGAACAAGCACATATAAGATTTGTTCCTGTCCTGTATTCGCGTGATAGAAGAGAAAAGGAGCAAACTTTTCGTTTGTTTTTCAGGGCTGAAAGCTGCAAAGGCACAAGGTGTGGACGAAGAAACCTTGGATATATTTAAAAAAGAAAAAGACAAAAAGAAAGACTGAGGGTGATAAGCCAGACGGTGCCTGTCGGAACCATGCGATCTTCGTCTGCGTTTTTGAATTATGTGTTAATAAATTTTGTATTTAGTCCTGTTATTGCACTATTCTCTCTGTTGTGGATATTTAATCAACCACGTGATTTGCTGCTGCTTCTAAGCTACATGTCTTTAGGGAAAGGGTCCCATTTTATGCTGGGATTGTCGTTATTGAATGGTTATTGAATATGGTTAAATGAGAAAAAGTGACCTTTTTGCAGTGAATCTCTCCCCTGAACTTATGAAACAATCACCAGCGTTGTATTATATATATATATGTAACTGTCAGCAACACATACTGCAACAAATTTCTCCTAGGTTTCCAGTTCTACGATTGATACCTGCAACAAGAGTGAGTGATCCGTTGGAGTTGTAACCCCCTAGCAACATCGAAAATGTGTGAGACAGCGTAGCTGTTCATGTTTGTGTTGTTCTGGCATTTTTTTTCTATTTCTCCGTGCTATATGTACTTGCTTTGTTGACGTTAACGTTTTGTTATCTTGTTAGGGACTTAATCAGAACTGATTTATAATTTGATCACTTTTCCTTTTACGTTTGTTCTTTTTATTAGCTAAATTTCGGGATAGCTGGCCCTCTCTGTGAATAAACTTCTGGCATTCCACAGCTAACAAAGCAGAAGAAAGTGGTGAACAGCTTCAGATTAACTTTGACCACCTGTAGTTCTTAATGTGCACCTAAATTTAAGCAGACTAGCGTTTTTGCATTTCGCTCTCAACAAAATGCGGTTGCCACGGCTGAGAGTTGAACCAGCGACCTCATGCGCAGCAGCAGAACGGCATGGCCGCGGAGCCGCCATGGTGGATGGCAGACCCTCTGGAATACGACAGGCGTATTAATGCGAAAGTTGTCCAATGATCCCCAGCCGTTGGGAATGAACGAATAAACAAACATACACAGCCAACAAAGCACAAGGTAAGGGCCAGGAAGTAAAAGAATGCATACCAACGCGGTGTCGCCTGTAAGTGCAATGCTCCACAGCCATATCTCGTCGGAGTTAATGTAAAGAAGTTGCAGTTCCACACATAATGCAATCCAGCGAAGCAATAACTGGGGCACTGCGATCAAGAAAATATTATAAGCATGAAGTTTTTCGCCGTTTCGTGTGGTATCGGTTCGAGTAAACTTTCGCAGATGCTCGTCAGCAAACTCTTTTCAGAATAAGAACACTTAATTAACTTTAATTTGTTCGTGGATGTTGCGCATCCTGGCGATGAAGAAGCACAAAGACAGGGCTTTTTCTTACCCCTCTTTCCTATCCTGCCTTTCGCTTCTTAACGCAAGGTTCGTTTGAATTCTTTCACCTCGGTGATGGTTTGTGGACAAGCTGCTGGGCGGGACTTCACGGAGGTGAAGCGGCGCTGTCTTTGCACTCTGTGAAGACAAAAGTGTTGCAGTGACATTTCCCTTCGGGAACGCGCGTTATGTGCAAGTGTATGGGTGCCGCTTCAATATAATTGCGAGTAGCAATGATATGGTCGCTTCAGATTGCATTTCTGCCGTCGTAGTCGGCGCGATGTTCCGGGCGATAACATCGTCGCCATGCGCCATATGCTGTATGTGCGAGTGAAAGCGTGCGACGGTGAGCCGAATCGCGCACAAGGGAGGAAAGCGGGAAGGCAGCACGGAAGAGACGGGGGGAGGTGGGTTGTCCTCTGGTAGCAACTGCGTAGTTTTCGCAGTGCCTCACGCCGTACCTTGAAAGCGATCTGCAGATGGCTCACACCTTTGTGAGTGGCGTGTTCTCGCCCCCTCAGTTTGCGTTGAAGCGATAGGCAGCACGAAGATCAAAACTGAGGGGATTGTCAGCCAATGACGGCTCGTCAGTCAAACACAGCTGGTGGTGGCGCGAGCACTTTCTTCAGACGCAGAGTTCTTTTCTACTGTTGCATCGTCGGAGTCGGCTCAGAAGCGAAATCTTCGACTGGCCGTCTATCCAATATTTTATTCTTGGCAGGATATCGACGCTCCTGGAGCATATGAACATGCCGGTCAGCTCATACCATATGGTAGTAGCAAACCCATCAGACGGATTACTTTTCGTAATTGTATGCTTGCATCATTAAATTTTCTTTCGTGTTTTTTGTTGAACGCTGAATGCAAACTATAAACGAGTCGTTGACACTAAAGGTATCGGGGATGACAAGCTTCCAATTCCGGGAACGGGTATATTGCAAGCCTTTCTCAAAGGGCCCGGTCTCGTGTTGGCCGTAATTATTCCACGAACCACACGCCCAAATTTACTGTGATGTAAGGAGGCGCTCACAAGAAAATAATCAGGAGCATTCTGCTGAACGCACGTTTTCAATTCATTATGGCGGGCCTTTGAATTTTTAAAAATATGACTCTCTCTTTCTTTGCCTCTCATTTGTTGCCATCAATGAATTCTTTATCTTTCGTGCTGCATACGGTATCCCTGCATACATCGTCCGCGACAGACAGCCATGTATTCAGCAGTGTGCTTCTGCTCCATATAAGCGCCCTGAATTGCACAACCATGGCTCATCGCAAGAAGCCTAAAAAGGTCGACCTTTTGCAGAAGCACCCAAGAATCTAAAGCACCTCGAATGTCTTCGGCCTGGAAGGCAGCGTATGCATAAATCTCACTCATGAAGTCAATATAATTGAGTGGCAGCTTACGGACACGAAGTGTGTTTTGCAGTAGACCAGTACTGTATAGCCTGCTGCCTCTAAAATCTACATTTCAACCACCCTTTACACCACGCAGGGAAACCATACGGACATTCGTATAGTGAACTTCAACATCCTAACCTTTCATTCTCTATCTCTATATTTATTTTTACTCGAAGGAAATAGAAGAATCCGATTTTAAATAACCGTAGCAGTGCACATGCAGAACGTCACAATAGGCGAACAGAAGGCAGTGAGAGAGCGAGAACACACAATCCGGACGTATCGTTTTGGGCCTAGCGGTAGCAATGTCTAACCATAATTGCTGCGAAAGAACAGTGCTATCTGCGCAGTCCCGCTGATGCAGACCGCTTTCAAAAGTGATAGGTGGTGTACCAATAGCTTTATGAAAGCAATGGATTTTCCGTGTAAGGGAAGTGTAGCATTGAAAGGAAAAGAAAGTAAGTGTACAGCTTATAGGTTAAGCATTACGGTGTGGGTTACTCATGATCATCACATAAGTGAGCTGCCTGTATGGAGAAAGCGTAAACATTTATTTTCAAATCAACAAGGTTCGAGTCCGGCGTCTAATTAGTGGGTCTGGGCACCCGCCGCGGTTCCAAGGCCTTGTCTCGAAGCGGCTTCGTCGGCTCGCTGGACGGCCCAGAGTTTTGCTGCCAAGGCGTTGGCGCTACCCGACTTGTTTGTTAAGTCCCGACACTCCCATAGCATGTGATTAAGTGTGGCAACCTCGACAGACGATGTGCATCTGTTTGTAGTGTACATGTCTGGATACATGGCGTGCAAGAGTCTGGAGTTTCTGTAAGAATCCGTTTGTAATTGTCTGAAGTGTACTTCTTGCGCGCTGTCTAACCTAGCGTGAGGGAATGGGTATACGCGTCTTTGTAACTGGTAGTGTGTCGTGATGTCGTGGAACCTGGTCATACGATCCTCCCACGCCCAGACGTTTGCAGTACCCCGCGGGTGCTCATCCTCCGATGATACTCGGTGAGTTAGGCCTCGAGCAACGCGCAGAGCCGCTTCATTGGGGGTGCTCAATGCAGTGTGTGCCGGGATCCATAGCAAATGCCTTCGGTTATCGAAGTCGGCCCCTCCCTGGTGTATGGGATGTCGCTGAAGTATGCGATACACCTCTTGCGAGATGAGCCCATTTGCAAAATTGCGAATTGCCGTTTGCGAATCGCAGATCACGTATGTAGCTTTCGTTTGTGTAAGAGCCAGTGCTATGGCCCCTCACTTCCACTGCCGCTTCCGCATGTACCGTGTTCACGGTGACGCTCACGGTGACGCTCGCTAGTAACTGTCCCCACGAAACTCTTCCTGTCTCGATAACGGGCTGTGTCGGTGAAAACCGCCTCCTTGTTGTTGGAGTAACTTTGGTTCATGTGTTGTGCCCTGGCTTTGCGTCTCCCCGTGTGGCGTTGGGGGTGCATGTTGCGAGGCAGGGGGTACGTATAGTTGCTCGCGTATGGTTCTTGGAATTTCTACTTTGATGTCGTGCTGCGTGTGGTATGTGATGCCGAGCTTTTCGAGCACGTGTCTGCCCGGGTGGGTCTTGGATAGGCGCTCGAGTTGGGACATTTGTTGTGCCTCCACGAGTTCTTCGAGCATATTGTGTAAGCCTAGTTCTAAGAGCTTGGTGGTGCTAATTCTAGGCGCAAGTCTCAACGCACATTTGTACGCCTTGCGTATGA
Source organism: Dermacentor andersoni (assembly GCF_023375885.2). Lineage (NCBI taxonomy): Eukaryota > Metazoa > Arthropoda > Arachnida > Ixodida > Ixodidae > Dermacentor > Dermacentor andersoni. The sequence continues at coordinate 99,506,940 of NC_092815.1, forward strand.
GGGCATTGAGCTTGTTTCATTCCGCAACCATCCAGTTGTGAAACGCTGCCGTGTTCTTTATTTGGGAAATGACGAAGGCTTGTATGAGTCGTTTGATGCTACCTTCGCGCATGCCCGCGTGTTTGTTGGTGATGCGTCGAATGAGCTGCATCGTGCTGGTGGTCTTTGCAGTTATCTTGCCAAGTGCTTCGCCATTGCCGCCCTTATGTTCTATCATCATTCCTAGTACCCGGATCTTGCCTACAATCGGGATGGGTAGGCCGTTTGATGCCGTTAATTTGTTCTCTTCCTTTTCCAGGGGGGGTGTAGCCTTTAGGAGGGCGCCCCTTTCTGACGGGCCTATATAGTAGCAGTTCGGATTTTTCGGCCGAGCAGGCGAGTCCTGTGACCAAGAGGTAGCTTTTCACGCATTGGATGGCCTGTTGTAAACGTTGCTCGATCGCTCCGTCGCTGCCCGTTGTCGTCCAGATCGTAATATCATCCGCGTATAGCGTGTGATGCAGTCCTTCGATTTGAAGCAACTGATTGCGTAACCCCAGCGGGACGAGGTTGAAGAGCATCGGCGAGATCACCAAGCCCTGCTTGGTGCCCGAGCTCCCGATGTTGATTTGATCTGACTCTAGTTGTCCCACTCGCATGCGAGCGGTTCTTCCCGCGAGGAAGTCTCGCACGCAGTTGTACGTTCTCAGTCCAGAGATTTAGCTTGTCTATTTGTCGTAATATGGCATCGTGGCGAACGTTATCGAAGGCCCTCTTCAAGTCCAGCCTGAGGATGGCTCTCGTCGGACGCCCCGGATTGTCTATGATTTGATGCTTTAGTTGCAGAAGGGCGTCTTGCGTGGCGAGATGTCTTCTGAACCCAATCATGGTGTGTGGAAATAATCCGTTGTCCTCGAGGCAACCCGTGATTCTATTGAGAAACGCGTGCTCCATCAACTTGCCCACGCAGGACTTGCCCAGATGGGGCGCAGGTTCTCCAGCCGTAATTTCTTGCCAGGTTTCGGTATCAGTATGATATTTGCTTCTTTCCATTGCTGGGATAGCTTGCCGTGCGCCCAACACTCGTTAATGTATTTTGTGAGTTTCTCGATCGATCCGTTATCGAGATTACATAGGAACGCTATTTGATATTCGATCGGGGCCAGGGGCCGACTTGGTGTTGAGTTTGACGAGGGCCACCTGGATTTTGGTGACGGAGAATTCCGCGTCTAGGGTGGCGTTGCTTTCACCCGAGTAGTCCAGATATATTTGCGGTGGCATTTGGAATATGTAAAGGCGTTCCGCATCCAGTCGGATTTGTTCTTCCGTTTCCCCGTGAGCGTGTATGATTTTGTATATGCCTTGCATGTGTGTGGTCTTGGTGTTGGCGGGATCAATCAGGTACCGCAGTATGTGCCACGTGCAACGCGTGGTGAGTTGACCATCCACCTCAGCGCATTTCTCTTCCCATTGTTGTTGTTGCAGGTTAAGCTGGTGCTTTTCTATTTCCTTGTTGAGCAGCGTTATCCGTTTACGCAGTCTCCTATTGTGTCTCTGTTGTTTCCATCGGCACTGCAGGTGGGTTTTGGCTTCCCACATGTGCAGCAACCGGGAGTCTATTGTCTATTGTCCGTCTTTATTAGGCCGTCCAGCTTCGTGACACAACGTTCGTAGAGAGCAAACTCTTGAAGGCTCAAAAGTTTGGATGGCTTCCGAGACGACGGCGTTTCATCGCTACAGCTGAAACGCCGTCAGAGACCTCAAGCTCAAAGACCTTGATTTCGTCATAATGCCGCAGTATTAGAAAACTAAGGGGGACACGCTTGGCCTTGTCACGATCGCCAGGCACCAAGCGGAATGCGCCATGCACGGTCTTTTACGAGTTCTAAAAGCGTTTTTTTTGCACCGCACTTTTTGATAGTGGCACGTGGACTGCAAAACATGTTCCAATATATCAGCTAACCAGGGATGGCATTCTTAGCACTGTCAAAGTCGGCCCGATTGTCAAATTTACCATCTTGTCAGTCCTGATTTTCTCACAGGCCCACTACGGCCATATTTTATAGGCTCAAAGTACCAACATGACGCAGCGAAATTCTGCCGTAGTTGTTGAATTCCACCACGTTTGCATTTTTAACACACCAGATATGCCGCAGTGAGCCTGTGAGACAATCGAAATGCACAAGATGGGCGCATGCGAAAATCTGGCGGAATAGGACCAAGTCCAACATAGCACCATATACAGCCGGTGATATGCAATGGTGACCGCCGGAAACATTAGGTGACGAAACATCAGGCGTGTTTCCGACACAAGTGTTGGTGCATGAATATCACGTGACATGATGCCAGCTATACTGTGCAGCTAGCAAGTGGCCAGATGTATAGTCACAGTGGTAGCTGGTTCGGATCGCAGCTAAGCCAAGTGTACAGTCAACCTTAGTTTTCGCATAAATTTTTCGTGGCTGATCCCTTCTATTTTTTCTTTATTTTCTATCATTCGTCTTTTTCAGGTCTCCTAAATATGCAAAGCTCACCCGATCAACATAAAACGTGCATCAGTTCCCATTTTAAAAACCACACCACCGGCCTGGTGAAAGCGCAACGTGACGCATAGGAAAGTTACAGCTCGTCTAGCCGAGCTGCTGCTCATCGTCAAAGCTTCCTGAAAATTTTGCCTAGGAAATAGGCAGGAACTAAAAAAGGAGTGAATTAAGTCCTCATCTCGGCATTTTGCCAAAGAACCAGTGCTGCATGCAGACAGCAGCGCAAGATCAGTGCACGCCGCATTGTTTGTTTACAAACGCAGTTTCGGACCATGTCCACGAACATATATCGTTGCGGTATGAATACTAGAGGAGGGCAACTTGGCTTTCTAATGATGGGCACAGATCAAACTGCCCAAACTTTCTTTTTGCGGCAGGAGGGACATCTCACTTTCACGCAAGGTGACGCAAAAATGCTCCTGCGATACGCAAATGTGTCTGCAGAAAAATTCTACTAAATATAAGCCGAAATACTGTGATCTAGGCATGGCAGCTGTGAATCGTGCGCGTCATCATACCCAGACAAGGGCACTACAATGCTGGTTTACAATTGTTAACGCTGTAATGCGCATATTTCGCGTGCCACGCATGGCGACACGGCGACAAAGAAGGCACTGTCGCAGATGTAGTTACCATGGTATGGTATGGTATGGTATGGTAAAACTTTACCGAGGTCCTGCAGATGGTGAGTCATCACGTTCCCATGTTTTTTTTTAGTCAAAGCCTTTCTCGGCTTCTGGGATGTACAGAACGCGGAATGTTTTTCCATTACTGCTCGGAGCCTGTTCAAAGGGCCGTATGCGTCTTGCACTTTCTCAGGTACCGGTGGATACGGCTATACGCGTAGTGCACCGCCTATGTAGAGGCGCCACTGAGGGTCACCAAGCGCGGGTGCTTTCGAAAGTACGCTCGGGATGCAGCAGCACATGACAGCACTTTGCGGCAAGGAAAATTGAAGTTCGGGGCTGCGACTTTCCCACTGTTCGCATACTCGTATTAAACGGTAGTCGTAGAAAGAGCGCAGGCCTCCATCAGAGTGGACATGTACACGATGTTACCGAAATTTGGGACAAACCAGTCCGCATACGTGTCAGATGCGTTCCTGCATACAAGCACAACGAAGTCCAGTTATACGAAATGAATCTTGTGTTAAGTAGGCGTTTGGTTCGTAGTCTAAAGCGATGTCTCAATTGTTTTATTTTTTTAATTCTACACTTGACGTATTACTGTCTATGTACCTAAATAACCAGCACTCGTCATTGGTGAACTTATACCTCAAGCGATTTCTGCACACGTCGAGATGCCTGCACACACTGCAGTGATACTGCTGCTGATGAACACACGTTGCCGTCAAATTAACCTCAAAAGATGTAGTTACAAATTTGTTAATGCAAACGCGTGCGCTAGTAAACGAAGTCACCAAACGCACGGGTGAACAAAAGCGAGAGTTAGAGCTGTCCTCTGATGCTATTCCGCTGCGTACATCGAGGCACAGTGTATTATTTCTTTTTTCAAGCGTAACGGAATAGAAAAGCCGCATGATATATTTAAAGGCGGAGCGCAGCCGGCCAAGGCAGATGGACGCTGGCGGCAAGACCAGCGTAGACATAGAACTCCTGCGCCGCGACACATATTAAAAAGAATTCGTTTGAGTACAAAATGCGCACGAAAGAAGGCACTCAACTGCGAAACAAACAAAGCACTCGGCGTGGTAAGTCTCGTCAAACGGCGTCAACATGCAAAGACTTCACTAACATGACGCGATTTTCTCAGCAATATCGATAAGCCATACCGTATGACGAAGCTAACAGTAATAATCGCCCTGAGCTACCTTCTTCCAAACGCATTTCCCAAGAAACCGTACTATCGAAGATGTCCATGGGTGAAAAAAAGAAGAAAATGCAGCTGTTGAAGAACTCTTTGCCTGTAATCGTCCCTATAAAAGACAGCTTGATTTCAGGTCCTTAAAAACGAGGCGAGGCGAAAACCTAGTGCTTAAAAAAATCAACAACATTTTTGCATGAAGCAACTAGCAGCTGTTGAACACACGGGAATCCGTCCATAAAATATACTAAAGAATGTGAACTGCGTGACAGCTCGTTACAGCTGGTGACAGCGAAACCATGAATGAAACCGAGAAACACGAGCAACGACGCAGAAAACTAAGAAAACTACGGCGGGTGGCTGCCTCTTTACCCGAGTGCACTTAGAAAGGCCGCTACCACTGGCGCGTCCATTGGCACGAACTACGCACATAAGTGATCTCTTGCCGAACGCAATACGCCGCAAGCTGAGCAGACGTACATTGAATTTCGTTGTATAGGAGGCGTTGCCTATTCACTCCACGGTCGCTCAGAGAACCGTGTAGGCCCGAAAAGTGTAGGCACAGTACGGGACCGTTGGCATATATGTGCCGAGCGTATAAGGCATCAAAATCAGACGTGCAGGAATAAACACATGACACCCACGACGACGTGCTTGTGGTCTCCCTTTTGGTCCTTGTCATTTAATAACTACACTCTCCGCTGCTGTAGCCCGCGTTAAAAAAAGCATGCAATGCCACGTGCAGACAGTTGCTACGGGATATGTTTGCTTTTTGACGGAAGCGCTCATGAAGAACTGGGAGAGACGATGCAAAGACATAACTTCGCCTGTTCGTGTGCTCTCGTGAAAGCATAACGTTTTCTTTTTTTCACGCTTTGCCCATATACGTGGGGCAGTTACACAGCGCAGCGCGCAAAGCATCTTGCTGTGATACTGCGGATGTTTCCTTGCAGCACAATCCTGTGTGCTGTAAACATGAGACAAACTTATTAGCTGCTTGGGAAGGCACTATAGAAAGAGCCAAACGTCCAGAACCTCATCATCATTCAGCTATAATACTGAAGCGTGCCGCGTAAAATTCAACAATTCCACAAGTATATTCATAATTCTTGTACCTTTACTCAAATGTTGCGGAATTCGCACGAAACTGTTATGACATCTTATTGAATGGGGGAAGGGAGAAGTACGGGAAATGCACGAAATGCTGACTGCCTATCTAACGGTTCGGTATGTTAAGTATGGAGACGTGTTTCATAGCTCTTTCATGTTCTCTTTAAAAAAAATAAATTATGGCGTTTTACGTGCCAAAATTACTGTTCGATTATAAGGCACGCCCTATTGGAGGACTCCGGAAATTTTAACCACCTGGGGCTCTTTAACGTGCACTTAAATCTAAGTACACGGGTGTTTTCGCATTTGGCCCTCCCTGAAACGCGGCCGCCGTGGCCGGGATTTGATCCCGCGACCTCGTGCTCAGCAGCACAACACCATAGCAACCACGGCGGGTATGTTTTCTTTCGAGATCTTTCAAATATTTTTCAAACGATACCCAACCTTCAAAAAAAAAAAAAAAAAAAAACAGAACACTTACATGTCTTGTCTGAAGATTCAGCGTTGTTGTTTGATATTTGCTATTTGGTCCTTGTGTGTCTACAGGGGTGTTTCTATTTCATATAAAGTATACATGTAACACTTACCCAGTCTTACATGGATACGTGCGTGCGCTCCAATTTCTCTGTTGATTTGCCTTGCTTTATGTGTTGTCTTTGTTTAGTTCAACCGCGTACTGAAGGAAAGATAGAGCAGAAACTGTGCGTTGGATAGCGTGGATGTTAGCAAAAATTTGAAGGAGGGTGTCCCAATCTGTCATTACACACATGACCGGCTGTGACCGGTGTGTGCTTCATTTATCACACAAAGAACCGAAAATAATAGTAATAAGAATAAAACTTCTTCCACCAGAAATCTTATATTCTAGGGAAATGGTGACAACACCAAATGGGCCCATTTGCTAAAGTATGATTCAATTCGCAGGGAGAATGTACGGATTGGATTGGATTGGAACCAACTTTATTTGTGTCCGCAGTTCGGCGTTCGCGCTCCGCGACGAGGGCCTACGTCATCTACGAGGTTATCGTTGCTCGGCGCGGGTCTCCGCTCGCCGTTGCCTGCTTGCTGGGTCCCTGCCTTTCGAGCGCCCCGAGGACCTGCTCGATGGCCCAGAGCTGGTGGTCTTGGTCGTAGCTCTTCACAGCTGCCTCGAGCGGCGGCGGGATTGTTCTTGATCTTGCTTCCTCTGGATTTTTGATGGAGTCCCACAAGAGAGAGAGAGAGAGATAGAGAGAGAGAGAGAGAGAGAGAGAATGAATAGGAGAGGCAGGGAGGTCAACCAGATATGAGTCTCCGGTTTGCTACCCTGCACTGGGGATGGGGGATAGGGGTTAGAAAGATGAAGAAGGATGAAGGATGACAGTCCCACAAAATGTGTGTGTGATGTGTCGTCTCCCTCCCGCAGACTCTGCACTTATCGGTCGGGTATATCTAGGGGTATATGCGATCCATCAGTCCCGGGCTCGGTCGAGATCTGGCCTGGAGCTGTCTCAGTAGTACCGCCTCCGTTCGACTCAGCCTCGGGGGCGGGAGTGGGAGAGTCCTGCAAGCCAGGCGGTAGGCCTTCGTGATTTCGTTGTAGTCCGTCATGCGGTCCTTGGCTCCGAACCACGTCGGGCGGTCTGTCGCCGGGGCGTGGTTGGTTAGGATTTACGCCGCTGCGTGTGCCGTCTCATTGTGGTGCTCATTGCGTTCCGACGGAATTTGCGTCTTAACTGGTCAGATGCACTGGTCGGAGAACAAGCAGTTGTTTAATGAAGATGCAGATTTTGCAACATTTTATGATTGAAGAAGCGACATGAATAATGTTCATATATTAAGAAAAGAAGAATTGCACGGAAGATCAAAGTAAAAACCGTATATTTTCTCACGTGTGAAACGTAGAGGAGTACAGTTCATAGGAAGGCTTAGCGTTAAGCAGAGCTCACATACATATTTCAGTTGGGAAATGCTCTCCGCGCCATAGCTGCGCAGTTTATCCATAAAGTATACGATGCAAAGGTGAAGGTGATTCCTGTATGATCTTATGAAGGCAATATTGGTAATATTTAAAATTAGGTTCATGAAAAAAAATAGACATCGGTCAACGTGGTCTAAAATGGGAAATATGGCTTCGGCATTAAAACTTTGGCGTAGTCTGCCATACGCGCTTGAGTCATCCTCATTCTTATATTTATTTAGGCCCGGTTGAAACATAATTTTCTAATTAACTTGACATATTTCAAGATGTCCTGTTTTCCTACTTCAGTGCGTGTAATCCTAGCTATTGAATATTATTGACAATGTCTTGTTTGGCACACATGTGTTGTCACATATAATTTTGCATGTGTTTCTTCATATTCATCTTTTCTTTTTCATTTAGCTGCCAGCGGATTTGCTTTTGAGGTGAAGCTTTCTCAGGTACTCTTTCGCGTTTGCTTGGTTATTGTCTGGTGCACCTAGAGCATCTAGAGTACAGCGTACATGGTGAACTCAGTGCATTCATCCCACGAAACGCTATGTGAAATTATTATTATTATTATTATTATTTGTTTTGAACACATATACACATATACACAGTTAACAGGAAAGGGAAAGCGAGGAGCAGGCTGGCAATTGCCACCGGAAGGGGCGCAACGCCTGCCTACTCTTCTGAAGGGAGGTGACAGCAACACAGAAATGCAAGATAGGAAGGAGGGGAGGAAAAATGAAAGAGGAAAGGAAGAACAACAGGATAAATCTAAAGACTAAAATAGAACACTGCAACAGGACAAATCTAAAGACTAAAGTAGAACTCTGCAGCCGGAATTAAAGTGACGCCGGGTCTAACTGCCTCCACAATTATCAACCACATCCATGGCTATAGTTCGCTATGCGGCTAATTGTGTTCTCCACGATGAGACGCCAAGTACAGCTGCACGTAATCACCGTTTCACCGGTAGTCGGTTCACAATATACACTACAAGGTGTTTGAACCGGCCACCTCCCATCTTCGAAGGAAGAAGCGTTAGGGCACAGTACTGATCACACACAGTAGGGCCGGTCACTGAAGGTCACGCTACTACAGAATGTTGAATGTTCATGCTACAAACGTGAACCTAAGTTAGTTAACTCTATAAAGGTTAGTAGGGCGCGATGGGCCTGATCACGTTTAGATGCACAACCACTGGGGCATAAACATTCCTCGAGTGTCGCCCACCGCAGGCCAAGGAGATGATAGTTTCTCACTAGCGACATGCGCTGCGCACTGAAAGCGGGACGCTCGTACAAGCACTCGGGACACTCGGGACAAGCCGTAATTGCGCGTCGACCCTTAATATCGTTTTCACCCATTCATTTTACCCCACTCACTCTGGCAGCTCTCCACCATTCATAGCACCTAGTTTCTTTCCAATGGAACCGATTTTACTCGACTCACCTGATATCTGCTCTATTATTAACAACCTAAAAATATCCTCTTCGTGCGGTATTGATAGCATTACGTCCAAATTCTTGCAAGGTACTACCTAATATAGTTCCACCATATTAAACTTGATTTTTACAAAATCTCTGTACAATAGCTCCTTGCCCAGAGACTGGAAAAAAGGAAAGGTGATTCCACTTCACAAGTCAGGCGACATCTATAACCCATACAACTACAGACCTATTTCCTTGACATCAGTACCATGTAAAATATTAGAACACATAATTTTCTCTCATCTCGTCAACTTTTCGGAATCAAGCAGTTTTTTTCATAACAGTTAACATGGGTTTCGTAAGTCCTTCTCATGCGAAACGCAGTTATTAACATTTTGTAGCGATCTCCATATTTTTCTAGACGCTGGCTTTATAGTAGACTGTATATTTGTAGATTTTGCAAAAGCCTTTGACAGAGTTAACGACCACTTACTCCTGCTAAAACTCGGCCAGCTAAATATTGATCCCCTGGTCTTCAAGTGGATTCGAGAGTTTCTTTCTAACCGTACACAATATGTAAGCATTAATGATAATGATTCTCCTGAAGTTCCGGTCGGTTCAGGGGTACCTGAAGGCTCTGTTTTAGCACCCTTACTTTTCTTAATTTATATCAGTAATCTTCCTAACCAAATTGCAAGTTCCATTTGTCTATTTGCTGACGACTGTGTTATATACCGCAAGATTGAAAGCACTAACGATACTTTAACACTCCAGGATGATCTCAGTAACACTGCAGCATGGTGCAAGCTTTGGCTAATGGAACTAAACACTTCTAAATTCGAAACAATGAGAATTTCCCGTAACCAGTCAGCTTGCCCCGCCTACATACTTAATGATACTCCCCTTGATCCAGTACTTTTTTACAAATATCTCGGTGTGCATATTGCTAACAATCTTTCATGGAAAAGACACATCGAATACATCACGTCCAAAGCTAACCGCATGCTAGGCTATCTCAGACGTAACATTTCTTTAGCTCCACCGAAACTAAAACAACAACTCTACGTCACTTATGTCAGACCTAACCTCGAATACGCATGCTCGATATGGGACCCTGGGCATGCTACTCTAATGAATATCCTTGAAAGTGTGCAAAATCGATCGGTCCGCTTCATTCTTAACAATTATCACCGTACTTCGAGCGTTACTAACATGAAACTTGCTCTTGGCATTCCCCTTCTCTCTTCCCGAAGAAAATTATCTCGTCTCTCCCTCTATCATAAAATCTACTATCATAACCACGAGCTCAAGTCCCGGTACATTTCACCAGCATCTTAGTTCTTCGCACGTATCGATCATCGCTTCACAGTTCATGTACCTGTGCCGCGCACAGTTACCTACTCATACTCGTTCTTCCCGAGAACATGTCTTGAGTGGAACCACCTGCCTGCGTCACTAGTCGCTATCACTGATACACACCGTTTTCACAGAGCACTATCAAACGAATTATAAGCCTACTTCAAAACTGCGTCACTACCACGTTGTCACCTATTGCTATTGTTTTCTTTCATTGCTATTATTCCGTGTTTTCGTTTTTCGATTCTTGTTACCTGATTTTTAAGTGTTTATTCTTGCCTTGTTACTTTTGTGCTCATTTACCTGTTGTTGCTATATCTTATTTGCGGTATAACTGTTCTTTACTTCTCCTTGTATTTTATGTACTGATATACTAAAGTCCCTACCCTCTATAATGCTTCTTGTAAGCCCTGAGGGTAATAATAATAAAAAAAAAAGGTGCTGAAGTGTCTCGTAGCAGCCACAAGACGTACACAATGGACTTTCCACACACCCTTGTCTGTATAAACGTTCGTGCCCATTCACGCAACCAACCCTCAGCTTTAGCAGTTGTGCTCTAGCGCGACGAGGCAAGCCTCGACCACGAACACGGGGCGGGAACGTTCCATTTGCGACGCGCTGATCTGGATGCTGCTTGAGTAGGTGGCGACTAATCAGCAGACGAGCGTCATCAAGCTTGCACAAAATTTCTGGGCAGTCACAATTGTTATGAACGCAACTTGAAGCGAGCCTATCAGGCTCTTCATTTCCGGCGATTCCTACGTGTGAATGTATCCATTGAGCAACGAGAGATACCCCACGTGATGTAATTTTGCTCGCAGAGTCATTAATGCTGCGCACAAGTGGACAATCAAGCTCACTGCGTTGTAACCTGCTAAGGGCAGCACGGGAGTCCGTAAAGATGACAACCTTCGATGAAATTAACTCCTCTTGCACGTATTTCAGTGCCACATTAATAGCTGCTAGTTCCGAAGTTGTTGACGAAGTTGGATGAGGTATTTGAAAGATACGTCGTACTTGAGTTGAAGGGCAGTAAACAGCTGCAGAGGCGCCTTGACCGTCGTTGTGTACAGATGCATCTGTGAAAACTTGAAGATAATCTGGAAACTTATCGAACAAGTGAGACTGAGCCAATTGGAATATTGCCGAAACAGCCATATCAGACTTTTTGTGCATTTCAGGGATTGTGAGGTAAATGGGGAATACGTGTTTCGTGATACCTTTTGGAGGCGGAGACGTATCTGAAGCAGCATGTTCAGAAATGGTAGTGATATACATAAATAATGCCGCCATTTTTCCCATGCGAGATAACGGGTGGTGAATCAGACGATCAAGGAGCGATTGACCATTCGATGCGCGGTGCAGACGCTCAATATGATACAGAGCTCTCTGATCTGCTTGCAGCCTCAGGGGTAACTGATGCGCTTCAGTAAGTAATGCAATAGATTGCGCCTCACGAGGTAATCCGAGCATTAGTCGAAGGGTAACGCGATGATCTCGCTCCAGTTGGGCCATCAAACTAGGTGGTATGTTCAAAATTGGTAATGCGTACAGCATGCCTGAGAGTACAGATGACTGGTACACCTGAAGAGCCGTTGTTTGGTCGCAACCAGCACCTCGAGCAGTCAAGGCGGCCACATACTTAAGCAGGGAGTGCGATTTGCGTCGTACAGATTTAACGGCAGGACGCCAAGAGATGCGATCATCCGCAATTAACCCCAAATAACGGTGTTGTCGCACCCAGTTTATAGGCGTTTCGTCAAGATACAGTCGGCTCATTGTTCGACGAGCGCGTTGTTCAGGGTGATATGCTATTGCAGCCGACTTAGCAGGTGATATGAGCAGGCCAACTTCACCCAAGTACTCCGAAGTAGCGTTGAGAGCTCTTTGCAAGCTTGCACGAAACCGCGGACCAAGGTGCGAAGGGCCACTTATCCACAGAGCAATGTCATCTGCGTAGACAGCTATGCTCACAGGGAAGTCAGTGTCTCGAGGCAAACGACTTGGAAGCGCGGCGAGTACCGCGTTAAACAAAAGCGGCGATAATACGCTCCCCTGTGGAACACCGCACTTCACATTTCGGTATTCACTAGTTACTCCTCCGACACGCACTTTCATCCGGCGCTCCGATAGAAAATTATGCACAAATTGGAGCAGACGACCCGAAATTCCCGTGGTTGCAAGAGCGAAAATAATCGCCTTATGCGGAACTGAATCGAAAGCTTGCTGTATGTCTAGGAAGAGCATGTAGGAGGAATGCTTGTTTTCTTTAGCAAATTCGAGTGCTGAGACAAAGTCTGATATGTGAAATACAACAGACTCTAGCATCAACGTATCAATCACACCAAGAAACGTGCTCACACGCAAGTGTCAATACGCAGTCTCGCGGTATAAATTCGCGTCACGGTGAGACGAAACCACCAGAGATGACTAGGTCGACCTCAGAAGTGCATAGCCGAAAGAGAATGTCAGCGCTACGCAGCCAATGTCAGGCATGAGGTCTGACAACAACGGCAGCTCGAATGCCTCCAGAGCTTGCTATGCAAATTTTTATAGTGATAGCAGTTATACGGAGACTCCAGGAGAATTTCCACCGTTGTCGGCGCCGTCGTAGCCGTGACATTTCGTGTGAAATCTGAGTGCGATAATATCGCGGCCTCGCACCGCATGCTGTGGGTGCGAGTGAAAGCGTAGGAGGGTGAGCCGAAAATGATGGCGGCACGAGCCCGCGTGCCAAAGCGAGGAATGGGGGGGGGGGGGGGGGGCGAGGAAGTGCGCCGGCTTCAGTAGCGCGCAAAGCAGCAGAGGGAGGGGGGGGGCGTTCTACTTTGGCGGCGGCTGCGTATGACGTGGCTGAGCGCGGCCGCATGGTGCTTATACAGGTATAAAAGCGATGTGCGGTGGGCACAGAGTCAAGGCGCGCCGAGGACTGATGGCTTCGTCCGCGCTGTGGTCTCGTCGCTCAATTCGTGCTGAAGCGAGAGGCGGCACGCGCAACCATACGCTCGCCGTTGCTGCCGCTCTTCGTCACACCAGAGTGTCCACGGTCATTGAGTGAGGTCTGTTAATGTTTGCCTGTGCACGCGTGACGGCACGCTCGGTAATGTAGTTAGTAAATAAATGTTTACAAGTTTATATTGCCAAGAAAACTACTATCCTAATATTTGTTATCGCAATGGATTCTTCGCCTTTCTGCCGAAGCGGCGACATTTTTTTATTCTATATAATAATAAAAAGATCCCGTTGCACTCTCTGAGTTTGGGACCCTGTTCCTTATATTATCTGTATGTGACGAATAACTGTATCTCGAAGCAACTATAAAATTTAAAATTGAAGGTCCAGCGTAGTCACGCTGCAGCAGTGTTGTCAACCTGCGAAGCCAGTTTTACTCTGAATTGGGTAAAGAAATTCCCTAGATTTCCCTAGATCTTTGTAAGATACACTCGTTCAGTTTCTCAATATGGACGTTCTGAAATATACCTTTTTGTTATGCTGTAGGAGTGAAAACTTGGAGTTTCAATTTATTTTCAAACTTGTTTTATAAATTTAGGTAATGATGTGGCTACACACGGGAGGAAATGACACTGCAGGGCAAGCCACGCTAACAATAGTTTTTATGCGTTGCATATTGCAATCACTCAGTTCAGCCCTTGGGCGCCGCCGGGCAGCCACCATTGACCTTTAGCGCAACCACGTGACGTGACGTCACGACAGCCGGAGGAAAAGCTGGGCCCCAACACAATATGCAACGCATTCTTGGCTTAACCAAGCTAAGCCTGGCCATTTTTTCTTGCTAACAAAACATCCACCCGCTGTGTGTGTGACCTTACTGTGTGTTCTACTTTATCCTTTTAGATTTGTCCTGTTGCTCTTCCTTTCCTCGTTCCTCCCCTCCTTGCTATCTTTCACTTCTGTGTTGCTGTGACCTCCTTTCTGGAGAGTAGGCAAGCATTGCGCCCCTTCCGGTGGCAGTTGCCAGCCTGCTCTTCGCTTTCCCTTTCCTGTCAAATGTATATATGTTTTGAAAACAAATAATAATAATAATAATAATAATAATAATAATAATAATAATAATAATAATAATAATAATAATAATAATAATAATAATCCAATCGCTTGAAACTACATTCACAGAAGACGCCAGCAAGTTTATGTTCACTCTACGTGAATAACAAATTTGAAGAACAACTGAATGTCCAGATCAATACGGAATCTTATTTTAACATGTAAGGTAGCTGGCACCGGACTACACCCGATTACAGAACTTTGCAACGCCAAAACAGTGCGCTCCTTCACTACACCAATACAAAGTACGTGCAATAAATTTTTCTTACATGCTTTGTGATGTAGTGACGTAGCAGAACCCCATTTGCTCACTTACAAGTCATTTGCAGCGAAGCACGCAGATAAGCGTCCATTTTTTTTAAAATCTTACCCCTATGTCAAAACTCACCCTAACAGGTGATCACTGGGGGTTTCCAATGTGAGTCTGTTGCTCCGCCTGTAGACGGTAAACTTGATTGCATGTGCGGCTACGCAGTGCCCCGGCCGCCCAGTCGTGCTCAGTGCTAAGTATACATGCGTTCGCTTAATGCTGAGATTTGCAGGTCCTGCTTTGCTTGTCATTGCAGCATACATTTGTTTTGCCAGTTACCGATAAACATTTCATTTAAAGGGGACATCCACAGCTTGCCGATTACTCGACAAGAAGCGTTCACTGCACCGCAGCACGACAAGCGAGTCATGCTTCGCATGCTATACTGCGAAGGTAACTTGGGCTGACTGAAATCAAAACACGCCTCCACGTCAGCAGTTCCACGTAGAAATCTCTGCGGTGTCTCAGCCAGTGGTTTTTCAAGACTCCGAGATTTTCTTCCCATGTCCTTGCACAAGTTTTCCCTAAGTTTGGAAACTTTTTCCTGAACAAGGCCTGTAATTCATAAATCTAGGGAAACTTCCCTAGGATTGGCAGCACTGCGCTACAAACAGCGAGAGTGCACGCGGTGAAAGCATTCCTTTTCAATTTTCGAGCCGGTATCTGTGGCTATAGGAAAACGCCATCACGCTGCGGACGTTTACGGCTTCAAAGGGAGACAATTTCACAAACGCGTACCACGCCCGGGCTGCCAATAAACGTCTTCTCTCGCTTTTGTAACTGCCTTAGCCCGCAGCTGTTTCACAGTTTCCACGGCGTAACTCATACGACATATCATCTCCTTCCCGTCTATACAGGCTTGAACGCGCCTATGCGTCACCTGCGCCCTCTTTTGAGTTCTGACAAAAAGCTGGGTGCATCGTCGACAGCGTTTCCGCTAATTTTTCTGTCTCATTACTGACAGTATGGATTAAGATCATGTTTTAAGTGGAGAGCAGCCTGCCCCGAATGTACTCACCTGTAAGTCGCCTCATCTCTAAACGTTTAGTCTACCGCTTGCGTGCGGCAAATAGGAAGTCGTCCACTTCGAACGACGGTGTGAAGGATTCCACATAACGAAAGGTACTGTTTGCATACAAGAAAAAAAAAAAAAAAAATTCGCGTGCTGTTGAAATTATTCTCCGAAAAAAAAAATGAAGTACTTGCGGAACGCGAAAGCGGAATTCTCAGGTTTATTTTCCTGATTTCTTACGCTGCGCCTCCACTGTTGTTACACAAGGAGGCCGGAGATATAACAAGGGACATTTATGATAGCGTACATAGGCAATGCATCTTAATCTAGCATAATAATAGCAACACAGAGGCATATTCATCCGCTGTCGACGGCATTACACGCTGCCTTTTATTTACGTTAGCAACTGTACTTCGAAGGACGTAGACACTTATTGGTACTTATTGGTACTTATGGTACTTAGTGGTACTTATTGCTTCAATAATTACGCTTAGCTCTTCTGCAACTGAAGGTAAACGCACAAGAAAAGGTTCTCACGTGAGCGACGATATGACAGCATTTTGCTTCCCGACACATTTCTTTCAAGTGGAAATGAGCGGTCGAAGATGCACGTATCTCACGCTGTATACGTGCTATGCTATCGCCACTGTTTAACAGATCGTATGGCTAGCACTCATGCGAAGTGGGTTACGAATTGATTAGCCGCTTTATATATTAAATACTCGAATGAGTTACGCCATGTAGGCGACGTGTTATAGCTTAAAGGATAGGGTTAAAGTACGATGAAGGTTATTTCAAAATGTCATTTTGATGCGTGATAACATGAAAAGAGGGCACTCTGAGTAGCAGTTGGCGACAAGTGCATGGAAAATGAGGCCACAACACGTAGATAACGTGGCTTGAAAAGAGCAACTGAACTACTCTGAATTTTTCTTTTTGCAGTAGCGTAATGGACATAGTCACACAGTGGACATACATTGCTACCTCTACATTGCTGGTTGAAGTCTCATGGGATGCACTGTCACCGATGTTATAGTTTGTTTTCTTTTTGCAAACGCCTTTCTACTATCCCGCGTGGTAGTGGATTTATTTGAAACACGAGAAAGCTGAATGTTCTGTGGTGGCACTGCGTCCTCGTCTGGATGTTGAATGCCTCTTCATTCGTTACACAGCGTTTAGACGCCCTGATTTGCGTTCTCGATGAAGTGAAGTTCTAACATCCGGCAACAAACCTCGTCAACTGAAGGTGTTCTCTGTACGTGTGTCGTGCACACGTTGCCAACTAAAGCACGCAATCCTGTTGCACGCATGTTTGCTAGAGCGAAACAACCATCAAGGGAAACACGCGGAGGAGGAACAAACTCTTGTAACCCGAGCAAGTCTGGCTGGCTTCCCCGCGTCATCGCTAGCACCGCCTATAGGATTTCGCGCATATCACGCTGTCTTCGTTAACCATGTCACACACACACACACACATGTCCAAAAAAAAGGAAAGATGAAGGGGAAAAAAGAGTAGGCGGAGCGATGCAGCAGACGCTACTACTTCTATACTAGGGGAGCGGTGTCAAGCCTGTGAACGCACGTTTCCTCTTCAAATGGTTACGACGAGCTTTGACAACTCAATGTATTATCAAACGCGGGGGCTTGCTCAATAGTTGGGCCGTATATCAGAAAGCCTTTCATGCGAAAGACTGTGCATATAAAGGACGGGAACGATGCCGAGTTCAAGGTGGAACAGATTGCTTGAGCACCGAGCGTTATTAAAGACAGGGAGGAACTCGCTTATTTACAGCACTGGGGGTAACCGCGAGCCTTTTATTCGGAAGAGTCGCTGTCATGGCACGTGCATAGAGTAAATGTGAGTGTCTGCCTCACCCCATATCTCCTGCTTGCATGCACTGTTACCCAATTTGAAGCTCGAATTGTTTACTGCAGCAATTATAAAGTACTCCTTACTCAGTTAGCGCATCGCATTAGTTATTGTACAACTCGAAGGAGAAACTGTATACCGAGAAACATAAGGGACAAAAGCGTGTGCAAAATTTACTACTCCGAAGGGGCGGCTGGTTAGAGCTGCACCGCAAAAGTTCTTACCAACACGAATGCTATTAAAAAAATGAATAAATAAATAAAGCGCGAGAAGATGCCTCTGAGTATAGCTGCTGACGAACAGCTGCCTGTGGCGCCCTCGGCGCCGATTTTGCCCCGTTTATGTCCGTACCTGCATGGAAAGTCACCTCGCGCGACGGCCTCGCTTTTTTTGCAGCGAAGCTGTTAGCCTCTAGTTGGTCGGGATTTTTTGTCGGCTTTTGCCTCCACCGCCCCCCCCCCCCCCCCCCCCATATAATACCAAAAGAAAAAAAAAACAGTACTGCCACCTAGCGGCCGGGGCCATTCAGAGAGACCTCAAACGGCAGCTGGGAAAGGGTTTTGTCTTTGAGTTTCCGCGTAACAGAATATGTTTTCTCTTATAGTCGAATTGTAATCCGAAGCTATCATGTCAGCAGGCTGTGTGTAAGTTGTAGCTTACAAGTTTTCTGACGCAATTTACTTTGAAATATTCAATTAGTTCAATAAGGCACTTGCTCTTGGCGAAGGGCCTATAAGAATGAGGATGTATGCTGCACTTCAGAACACGGTCGCGCGCGTGACGCACGTGTGCACACAATGTATCGGTTGCTAATGCGTGGGCGCTCTGCCCGGTGCATCTGTTGCACAGCATGCGCTGCGACCGTAATCGACATCATGGCGAACCCGGACCAAACACAGCACCGCCACCTAGCGGTCGCCGCCGCTCAGACATGGCAGCTGGAAAAGGGGGCGTATATGGGCTGACGCTACTAGACAGAGTGCCCCAGCAGCTGGCGGTGGGTGGATTGACTTCGATCGGCGCAAACCAATGACAGATGGCGGGGGCCTTTTTCAAGGGGAAGTAGCCTAGCAACGGATTTCAGTGTCGCTGCGGCTGCGCTGTGGGTAGGCCCCTTTACGTAGGTCTGCCGGAGAGCAAATTGAGCGCGAACAACGGTAGAGGGCCCATCAGCTGCGGCGCGCTGCCAAACTCGAGCAAGTTCCTGAGCAAGGGGCTGAGCGTCTAACGTCGTTTAACGTCAGTTGTAGTGGTGGTACTTGCCTAACGTCGATTGTGATTATCTAACGTGGACATTGGCTTCACTGTACATACACTTTCACAGAGTGGAATGGAGGAAAATGTATTTTTTTTACTGATCGTAAAAAAAAAGTGCTGCGCAGCTCTTCATCCTGGTCATATTGTGAAGCAGCAACGCGAAGAAAGAAGCTTGCTGATGCTGGAAGCTGATGGCTGATTATCTGTCGTTACTGAATATTGTTTTTAATTAAACACTGTGCAAACGGAGGCACCGGAAGGACAAGAAACAAGCGACGTGCCCCCCAAGCGGTTGTCACGCCGCTCTCCTATTTTCTTCATCGTCACCATTCGTGCTAGATTTTAAATTGAATGAACGCACACACCCATTCGTTCAATTGTATGTTTTGGTAAGCACCATCTTGCACAGCTCTCGATTTTTTCTTTACATAGTCATGATGTTGTGTAGGCGAAGTTCTGAATGTTCTTGGCGGCGTATCAGTGCACACCCTTTCCCTTCTTCTAATGCCTTGTAAATGTGTGGCATGGACTCTGGATAAACAAAACTCGCTATCAGTTAAACGAAATTTTCTACTAAACGAAAGAACTGTAGTCCCAATTTTAGTTGGGCCACTCACAGGAAAAATTACAACGCACTTTGCTTAAAGGAACACGACTTAGGCAAGGAGATTGCACACCTCCTTTATTTGATTATAGAAACTATAAATCGTACTGTGGAACTCACATTCGCGGTTGTTACGTTCATTTAAGTTCTTTTGCTTCTGAGAGAGAGAGAGAGAGAGAGAGAGAGAGAGAGAGAGTAAACTTTATTGAACACCAGCAGTTCTTTCGGCTGGGCCTAGGCCTCCCACGATGGGACGTCGAGGTCTTGCCTCTTCGCCGCTTCGTAGGCCTGCTGGGTCGCCCAGAGTTGGTCGTCGAGGTGGGAGCTGCGCAGGGCGGCGTGCCTTCGAGAGTAAAATTTATTTTCAAATCAATAAGATTCGAGTCCGGCGGCTTTTTAGTGGGTCTGGAGACGCGCCGCGGACGCGGTTCCGAGACCTTGTCTCGAAGCGGCTTCCACGGCACGCTCTACGGCCCAGATTTGTGCTGTCAAGTTCGAGCTGAGCAGTGTGGTCTTGCAGCGCGAGCGGAGGCTGGCGGTGGAAGAGACGGAGGGGTCGGCACTGCCCGACTTGTTTGTTAAGTTCCGACACTCCCATAGCATGTGATTAAGTGTGGCAACCTCGCCACACGATGTGCATCTGTTTGTAGTGTACATGTCTGGATACATGACGTGCAAGAGTCTGGAGTGTCTGTAAGAATCCATTTGTAATTCTCTGAAGTGTACTTCTTGCGCGCTGTCTAACCTAGCGTGAGGGAATGGGTATACGCGTCTTTGTAACTGGTAGTGCGTCGTGATGTCGTGGAACCTGGTCATACGATCTTCCCACGCCCAGACGTTTGCAGTACCCCTCCGAGGCTCTACCTCCGATGATGCTCGGTGAGTGAGGCCTTGAGCAACGGGGTGAGCCAGTTCGTTGGGGGTGCTCAATCCAGTGTGTGCCGGGATCCATAGCAAATGCCTTCGGTTATCGAAGTCGGCCTTTCCCTGGTGTATGAGATGTCGCTGGAGTATGTGATACGCCTCTTGCGAGATGAGCCCATTTGCAAAATTGCAAATTGCCGTTTGCGAATCGCAGATCACGTATGTAGCTTTCGTTTGTGTAAGAGCCAGTGCTATGGCCCCTCACTTCCACTGCCGCTTCCGCATGTACCGTGTTCACGGTGACGCTCACGGTGACGCTCGCTAGTAACTGTCCCCACGAAACTCTTCCTGTCTCGATAACGGGCTGTGTCGGTGAAAACCGCCTCCTTGTTGTTGGAGTAACTTTGGTTCATGTGTTGTGCCCTGGCTTTGCGTCTCCCCGTGTGGCGTTGGGGGTGCATGTTGCGAGGCAGGGGGTACGTATAGTTGCTCGCGTATGGTTCTTGGAATTTCTACTTTGATGCCGTGCTGCGTGTGGTATGTGATGCCGAGCTTTTCGAGCACGTGTCTGCCCGGGCGGGTCTTGGATAGGCGCTCGAGTTGGGACACTTGTTGCGCCTCCACAAGTTCCTGTAGCCTATTTTGTAAGCCTAGTTCTAAGAGCGTGGTGGTGCTAACTCCGGGCGCTAGTCCCAACGCACATTTGTACGCCTTGCGTATGGGGGCGCCGAGCTTGCTGCTTTCCGCAACCGTCCAGTTGTGAAACGCTTCCGTGTATTTTATTTGAGAAATGGCGAAGGCTTGTATGAGTCGTATGACGCTGCTATCGCGCATGCCCGCATGTTTTTTGGTGATGCGTCGAATGACCTGCATCGTGCTGGTGGCCTTTGCCGTTATCTTGCCAAGAGCTTCGCCATTGCATTGGCGCCCTTGTGTTCTATCATTATTCCTAGTACCCGGATCTACCATCGGGATGGGTAGGCCGTTTGATGCCGTTAGTTGAATCTCTTCCTTTTCCGGCAGTGGGGAGTGGGGGTGGGGGTGTTTCCTTGTGGTGGGCGCCCCTTTATGACCGGTGTATATAGCAGCAGTTCGGATCTTTTGGCCGACTAGGTGGGTCCCGTGTCCACGAGGTAGTTTTCCACGCATTGGATGGCCTGCTGTAAATGTTGCTCGATCGCTCCGTCGCTGCCCGTTGTCGTCCAGATCGTAATATCATCCGCGTATAGCATGTGATGCAGTCCTTCGATTTGAAGCAATCGGTCGTGTAACCCCAGCAGAACGAGGTTGAAGAGCATCGGCGAGATCACCAAGCCCTGCTTGGTGCCCGAGCTCCCGACGTTGATTTGATCTGATTCTAGTTGTCCCACTCGCATGCGAGCGGTTCTTCCCGTGAGCAAGTCTCGCACGTAGTTATACGTTCGCAGTCCGAAATTTAGCTTGTCTATTTGTCGCAATATGGCACCGTGGCGGACGTTATCAAATGCCTTCTTCAGGTCCAGGGCGAGGATGGCTCTCGTCGAGCACCCCTGATTATATATGTTTTGATGTTTTAGTTGCAGAAGGGCGTCTTGCGTCGAGAGATGTCTTCTGAACCCAATCATGGTGCGTGGAAATAATTCGTTTTCCTCGAGGTAATCCATGAGTCTATTGAGAGACGCATGCTCCATCAACTTGCCCACATAGGACGTGAGGGAGATGGGGCGCAGGTTCTCCAGCCGTAATTTCTTGCCGGGTTTCGGTATCAGTATGATCTTTGCTTCTTTCCATTGCTGTAGTAGCTTGCCGTGCGCCCATCACTCGTTAATGAATTTTGTGTGTTTCTCGATCGATGCGTAAAAGAGATTGCGTAGTGCCCTATTTGATATTAGATCGGGGCCAGATGCCGACTTCGTGTTGAGTTTGACGAGGGCCGGCTAGATTTCGGAAACAGAATATTCCGCGTCTAGTGTGGCGTTGCTTTCACCCGAGTAGTCCGGATATATTTGCGGTGGCGTTTGGGATATGTAAAGGCGTTCCGCATCCCGTAGGAATTGTTGTTCCGTTCCCCATAAGCGTGTATGATTTTATATATGCCTTGCATGTGTGTGGTCTTGATGTTGGCAGGTCAATCAGGTGCCGCAGTATCTGCCACGTACAACGCGTGGTGAGTTGACCGCCCATCTCCGCGCATTTCTGTTCCCGTTGTTGTTGTTGCAGGTTAAGCTGGTGCTTTTCTATTTCTTTGTTGAGCTGCACTATCCGTTTACGCAGTCTCCTCTGTTGTTTCCATCGGTGCTGCAGGTGGGTTTTGGCTTCCCATGTGTGCAGCAACCGGGAGTCTATTGTCTCGAGCCTAGGTGTCGACGGGATTGTTTGCTTCACGCGCTCGATATCCCACCGCAGTTGGTCGGTTCATTGTTTTATGTCTTTGATATCTTCCACCGGTTGCTTGTCACGATGTTTGCGCATCTGATTCCAGTTGTTGATCTTCATTTGACGACCAGCATTGAGGTTCCTGCTTCTGCTTCTACTGTCTTTTGCTTCCATGGAAATAATGCAGTTATCGCTTCCCAAGTCTTGCATGGTCTTTGTCCAAGGGACTTTGCGTGTGTTGCACGTAAAAGTAAGGTCCGGCGTCGTGTAAGTGCTGACGCTGTTGCCCTGCCTTGTTGGTGCCGCGGGGTCGGTCCGGCGTATTGCGCCGTTGCCCATAGATGCGTGCCATTGGGGTGATCGTGCTTGCAATCGCACGCCGTGTGCACCGCGTCAAAGGGCCTGTGGCTGCGTGGCCTGTGTTGGAGTGGATCTGCGTTTAGTGTGGCGGCATACGACCTCCTCTGTGGGTTCTTCTTGAGTTTCCTGCATGGCCTTTGTATGGGTACCGCTTTTCACGTCATGCTGAAGTTGTTGTATGAGGTCGTCTTTGGAGCGAATCTTTGTCTGCATGTGTTCTGTTTGCTTTTGCAGCGCTTGTATCGCCCGTGTTAATTTAGTTATCTCCGTCTCTGTTTTAGCGGGTGTTTTGTCGCCAGCCTTCGCGGCTGGTGCTCGTTCTCCCGTGACCCGCATCTGCCCGGTTCACCTTCTCAGTGGTGTTGGTGTCTCTCGTTAGGGTCCTTCTGGGGGTGGGGCTGCGAGACCGGCGTTGCTGCTGCTGCTGCCGGGGCTCTGTGGTGCGGCTCCGGGACCGACAGCGGCCTCGGCTGCGGGTCCTGGATCTCGAGCGGGGCTTGCAGGCGGGGCTCGTGGATTTGGCGGCCGCCTCTGCCTCCTCGGTGGCCCTATGTCGTTCCCATTGCCTCTTTGTCACGACGTAGGGGGTCTTGTATCTTGCGCGGCAGTTGCGATCCGCCGTCATGTATGTTCCTCCGCACAGCTTGCAACGGGGAGAGCACTGGTGGTCGGGGCCTAAGGACGTCACAACCACGGCACGCTTTGTTCTGAGGATTGGAGCAGACGTCCACGTGGTGACCGAGTCTCCCGCAGCAGTGACACATGTCGATTTGCTTGCGATGCAAGGCGCAGCGAAGGAGGGCACCACCGTACCTGACGTAAGAGGGCACTCGCGGTCCTTCAAAGGCCACTATGACCGTCTTGGTATTACTGCGCCGTTTGGGTGCCAGGGCATGGGAGTTGCTTGCGTGAACGTTGTTGGTGTGAATGGACTTGGCGTCTTCCTCCGACAGGATTCCCCTGATGACTGCCTCACCGGTAGTGATGGCTTCTAATTGTCTGTACTTAGCGGCGTGAGTAGCATGGGGTGTGTAGCGTGGGGTCCTTCGCTGCCTGTTAGGTAGCATATTACTTAAGAAGGTTCGAACCAGTCGAGCCAATTTATTGCTCACTGTCACTGAGCCACTATAAATGTCATGTCCGCTCTACGAGGTTAATGATGCTCAGTTTGTTAGGTAGAGCGCTTGGTTTAGCGTCGCGATGCAAATATTGCAAAGCAACCGCCCAAAGGTGACTTGAACGACAAAAAGACGACAATCGACTTGTTTGAGTGGTAAATTGTACCAATGAAAAGAGCAGGGGTAAAATGAAGCAGAAGGAGAAATGACTTAGCTGACGGCGGTCACGTCAACGTTACATTGTTGAACCAGGTGCGAGAAGATCGAATTTCAAATTCTGCAACATCGTCCAGCCTTACTTGAGGCACTTCTCAAGACGTTTATGTGTGGGAAATCCTCATTGCGTGGAAAAGACACAGAAATATGTAGCAAAAAATAAGAGTAGAGAGGCGAACTATTTGCAGGAGAGGGGGCTTGCTGTGATCGCTTAAGCTTCCAGCGCAATTCAGCTGCTTCTGATAAATGATGCACATAAGAGAGGGCAGTATGAACAACGGCACATAAAAATAATGAAACTGGAAAGAAAATCTGGAGGACGCTTAGGCTTTGCCTTTCCAAGTGAAACGCGATAGCATTCAAAGATCTCTGACTACTTCGCACGCTACGCGGCAACTGCAGCTTATGTAACCATAATATTTACCGGGAAACACTGGCGGCGAAGGCTATGCACGAAGACGAGCTTTCTGGTAGAAACACAGCCTTTCGCGTGGGCCGCGTATGCGGGGGGGCGTGCGCCATCTGGACGGTGTTGCAAGGAACCGGGCACGTCGCTTCTTTAATGGCACAAACGCTGGAAAAGGGGGTCTTGTTTGAGTTTCCGCCAAACAGAATTATATTTTTTCATATATCCAAATTACAGTCTGGCTTTAGCATATCTGTAGGTTGTGTGTGAGTGGTGCTTTACGATTTTCCTGACGCATATTACTATGAGGCATTCAATTAGTTCTGTAACGCGTCTGTGCTACACGGAGGGCCAGTGTGGTTGGGTATGCATGGTTCGGAATGAGTTTTCGCTCACGAGACCACGAAGAAGATGACACGAGGCCCCTAACCGCCTCAACGCTTTCGCGTTAACAGAGAAGTTCACACCGTTTGATGGCAATGGCTGCTACTTGCCACAAACAAGACGGTTTTTACAAGACTTGCGCTTGTCATCAGAATTTGTCCTCCCACGAAAGTTGACAGTTATGGAATGCTCGTTTCCTTTTGCTAGGCTAACAGAGTAACGTGCACAAAGACAAACGCCAGTATTCCATCTTTTCATTGCCATTGTGAAACTGCGCGCTTAGTTTCTTGCCCGGACGGTCTATTTTTTCGGTGATTGCAGAATAATGTATGCTTTTAGTGTACCCGTTGCACCCTCAATCTCTTAACATTCACGCTGAATAAGACAGCACAATAAGCTCTTCTGGAATCGCAACCGCTGCGAAAACGCGCAACTTGTTCAAGAAAATTGCACATGTGGTTCCGCTAAAGTGTCCTCAGTAAACTGCTGCATTTCCCACTTGCAGGTGACATGTGGTCGCTGGCGCTGGTATGCTCTGCGCTGGTGGCAGCAGCAGCATTCGCTGTTCCCAACGAAAGAACTTATGTGGAGGCTACCCAAACGACTTGGAAAGGTATAGCCGTTACATAGTCAGGAAAATCGCAAGAAATTTTGCGCTTTGTGCCATTAAGTCGTAATAAGGTTGCTGACGTCTTTGAATTTCCAGCGTACATTTGGGAATCAGGCGTGAGGAGACAGGCGCACGTAGAGAAGGATTGACAGGATGAGACACTTGTATTTTCTGCCTTTCTAGTCCATTGTCTTTCCACCCCATGCGTATTTCCGTGCCCCTGACATCAGGATTACGTGAACAATTTCAGACAGTACTTTTGCGCATGTGGGCTTGCATATGGCCAGTAAGCGTCTACAGAAGTTGCAGGCCAGAGTTATTTTTTATTCTTGAGTAAAAGTATAACCACTAACAAGACCTACCGCTTGTGCTCAGTGCGTAACGACGGTGCCCTGATACTGAGCACAATGTCGCCGATCATCTGCGGATGCAGAGGACGTATTTCTGTAGGGATAAAATTCAAACAGGCTCATGTACTTATAATTGTGTGCACGTTAAAGAGAACCGCATATTGTTGAAATTAATCCGGAGATCTCCACTACGGCTTACCTCGTAACCAAATCCGCTGTTTAGGAATGCTAAAGTCCAAAAGCATATTTCCTTACGATAACTAAAAATTAATAGCTTTGGCCAGAAGCTGTCAAAATCAGGGAGGTCAAGTGGTGTACGTACAGAAATCTCAGCGGGGCGTTCACATCGGTGTCTCGTACTCCCGTTTACTGACACATACAAAGTGAATGGTCATGGCAGTGAACATAGCCTACATATATAACATCACGGAAACGTAACCTAGTAGCGTAGCCCAGCTTGATTAATTTTGTCATCCTCTTACGCAAGTTGAAATTAAAGGTTAGTTGACACTCAGGATATTTGGCCTGGTGGTTAGAAAATGGAAATTGCACGGAGCTCAAGCTCAGGCCCTCTGCGCAATAAAAGGTGCGTTAAAGGTTCGCGAAAGGTTCGTTAAAAGTGCATCATAGTTCGCCAGTGGCAATTTCGGAGCATTAATTGTAAAAAGAGGCGCTTTCTAAATTGTTGGTCTGGAGAAACAATCGCAGCCCGTCGAGGGAAGGAAGGAAAAAGTGGAGAAGGAAAGGCAGGGAGATTAACCAGTTTGGCTTAGCCGGTTTGCTACCCTACACATGGGAGCGGGATGGGGGGATGAAAGATGGGGAGGAGAGAGAGAGAGCGCATAGCACAGCACACACATCGTCAGTTACAGTGCGTCACTCTTGCGTGGTAAGTGACACCACTGTCACAGCCGCTTGTCCAAGCCCGTCTCTTTCAAAAGCCGAAGTAGTCCCTTGGTCGCCTTCAGCTGCGATGCCTTCTGTCGGCGATATGTGAAAATCGTTTCAACTGGCAATGGTCTATTGTGAAGGTGCCATAGAACGGACGCCAGGGACTGTCTCTGAACATTATATTCATATTCACATGGCCCCGACGGCGTCCTATGAGCTACAGGAAGAGCATTGCTGCTTATCGCGACGTCAACGTCCGGAAGAGTCGACGAGCGACAGGCTCTGGCGGCGCTAGCATGGCAGGCGCCGTTAGTAACGTCCGTTCCGTGTTTAAACGCCGCGAAGGAACTCATTGCTCCTTGCGCATTTGTAGCAACAGGATATCTACTCTAAGGAACGGGATGACCGAATTTATGAGAAGGTTATGGGCTTTTGGAAGAGTTTCGAGGTGTTGGATCGAATTTGCCCGGAATATAGCAGTAAAGGAATGTAACGCGGATGGGATTGTTATCCTGCGAGGTTCTTAAAGTATGCCGTGTTTATTTATATATTTGTTTGAGGGCATAGGTTGTGTTTTGGAAATTTGTGCAGCGCGTTCAGAAACACCCAATTAATGTTGTTGCCATGAAGTTCTCTCTCACTTTATATGCCTTGCTTGGCTACGTCACTGCTCGTGCGTGAACCAGCATGGCAGCGCTCAATTGCACCTTCAATGAACGATGCCTACACGTCTGTTACGTTAAGAGAAACAACCGGCGGATTGTGCTCTCGGAAAGAAAAGTGCAGACTCTTTCTATGTCAGCGCTGTGCGCGATTGTTTCAAGGAGCCTCGCCTCTTTCCAGTGCAACAAAAATTCTCTTTCCATAATTGGAAATAAGCTACAGTGCATTGTATATATCGGGACTCTCTTCCTTCCCACCAGGTGGCGCTGGTGAGCCTCGGAATATGACGGCTTATGAGGATTACTACCACTGGAATAGGGAGTTCTACCTTGACCTTTATGAAGACGACAAGCGCCAGGCACGCTCCAAGCAACCTGCGCCTCTGGTGTGCTTCGTGCGGTACGACGGCTTCATGAATTCGGGCGTGATGCGCTTCACTGTCCAGGGCATTCCCGTCAAGAAGTGCACTCACGTCGTCTACTCTTACCTGGAGACGGACAACAGGACCGGAGAGTTCCTGTATCGCAAAATGGGCCCGCTTTCTCAGGCAGGTGCGCCACTTTCCTGCGTGGTCTTGAGGTATGCGATTGTGGAGACACTTAGTAACCCGAAGGCGGTAGCTGTCACATCATCAATTGTGCGCAAAGTTCGTGTGTTTGTGTGCGTTCAACATCATCTGTGTACATGTGAGAAATCGTTTATGCTAAATTGTATTTCGGTTGCTTATCGATCTAAATAATGCATGTATGGGATCGCCCCCCCCCCCCCTCCCGCGAAATTTCTGTGTACCTGGATGCCACCTGTACAGCCCTCTCCTCTACTGCCCACCCGGTTTCCGGTCAAATGCATCAGCCCCCCCTCCCTTCAAAAAAAAAAAAAAAACATGCCTGGCTACACAACTGGGCGTATGACTAGAACGTTGAGGCTGGATCCTCATTAAAAGATATATATATATAAGCTCCAGCCGCTTCCTCAATGTGGCTCAGTCCGCAGATAGCTAGATGGAATGAAGTGAAACGTTTGAAAGGAGTCGAGTATAGTGAAGAAATTACACCGGATGTAATGAACAGTTTTTAGCCGAGCCTCAGGTAGATTTCGGGCATTGCCAATCAAGCCCCTAAGAATTCCAAGAGGTGTAAGATCGATCTCATAAAAATTTGGTGGTTTTATATAGTGTATAATTTGCTGTTCGCATGCATTTGCGCATAACAATGTTTTTTTTTTCTGCTTGCAGATATAGAGAAAGATGTAGCCTTACTAAAGAGACGTCAGCCAAAGCTTAAGGTTCTCTACAGCTACGGTGGTGGAGCGCACACGATGAGCATGCTCAACCGACTGAGCACGAAAAACGACGAGGAAAAGTTGTTCAGGACACTCGATTCCCTCGTGGAGCCCGGAAAATTTGACGGCGTGAACTTGCACTTGGAAGGACCGGGACCATCAATATGCAACAAAGAGAGCTTCAACAAGATTCTCAACTTTATCAAGGTGACCGATGCACCCGGCTTTTCCGTTTCCGCCCCCCGAAATCCTCAAGGGCGCAAAACGCGAAAACATTGACGTTGCCTGTTTGTCCGCAGCGGCAACGCCGAGTGATCAATACTTACGGCATACTCCTAGCGCGTTGCGGAAGCGGTGGTAATTTCTCGAGAAGTGCTGAAAACAAAGACGAATCGGTTGTGCTCAAGGGCACTTTAAAGCGAAACACCGTATTAGTTTAGATCACGGTGGTAGTTCAGACTAATTAGGCCTTTCAGTACTGTATTTCGTTAAGTTCGCGACGATAGGATTTTGAAGGTATAGACGTTCAACTCCTTTTTTTAAATTTCGGGCCGAAACGTCAGGCGCCTTTACGTCAGTGCGACGTCATGAATTTCGATATCTTTTCTTGTATTACGCCCTCTCTGGAAGAATATAAGTTCTAGAAACTTGTAAGGTTCAGTCTCTGGCTCCTTGGGAATACGGTGCTGTACAGGTTTTATAGGTGAAAAAAATTGATTAGTCATGACCAGGCACCGTAAAAGTTCCTGACGTCAAGGCGAGCTGGTGCGAGAACTTGAAAGCGCCATCAAAACCCATCTTTCGTTTTTACTAAATTCCCGGCCTACGAAGCCTATTTTCAAGGATAGTGTGGCTTTTAAGGTATTGCAGGATAATAACTTACTAACGCAGCTGAAATATTTTTCTCTCTCTATCGTCTCTTTAGTGTGATGTTCGTTTCCGTTTAACTCACTAAAAGAAAACAAGACGAGGAGATAAAGCAGAGCACAATGGCATTGTATAAGCTGATTTTGCAACATGGCGTGTCTGCAAACCCGAAATATTTAATGAGTAGGCGTGGGTGCTGAAAAATATAACGCTCGTAATTAATTTCAAGGCAAAGCTCTACCGTACGTCACACACTTAGTTTTCTTTTACGTTTTCAGTGACGTGTGAACGAATAACACGAATTCAAGTGAAACCTTTCGTTCCTTGAAATTGCATTGTTGAAGATATTCAGAAATTTTTCTACATACTAAGAAAACAAAAGAAAGTACAACTGTTTTATATACGTGCTTGTGCAACGAAAACGCAGTAAAACCAAAAGAAAGAGAACGCGCTATCACGGTCAGAAAAAGAAAAGAAACGGGGGAGCACAACTGCTGCGTAGTTTGTTGGTAAGACGCACAGACGTACTTGTAAGGTGTACTGACATAAAATTCTCGACTTGTAGTTCTTTTTTCATTGACTGGGTGTACGAATATCTGAATGCCAGACAGAGTGCTGGCATGCATCACAGCCCCCTTACTACCTAACTATCATACTTGCTTTTCGCAATCACTTATTGTTTACGTACGAAGATGGTGTGCGTGTCGTGAAGCACGTCATGGAATCACAATCCATTGAGTGGCTACGTTCCTTGCTGTTTCTACGAGAACTGCAGCTGTCACGCGCATACGCAGTCAAAAGAAATGTGCGCTACACTCTTTCTATCCTGCTTTTTTTATATGAGAAACTCCATCGTAGCTATAGTCGTAGTGCGTGTTATTGCTGCACGCGATCAGAAAATCTGGCTCTGCGTAATCACGTCAGGGTAATGTGGATGACACCGGGTCAGCTTTCCGACACGACCTTTCGTATCAATTTATTGTAACTTTAAGCGTTTTCCAACCTTAATACTTGCTACTAGGTGGTGACCACGGTTGTGACCCAAACATGGCTTCATTGAAGCGCTTCCCGTACCGCGATCGCTTCCGGCGCATGCAGTTCTCCATAGCATGGTCCTCGAGGTTACCTTCTGTTACCCAGAACCAGCAATCGCTGGGGCGTGAATTTGGACACCACTTATCGTCATACTGCTACAGTCTAGAAGCACGTGGTAGAGCTTTACCAAGTTTAAAATTACGTGCCGTTATTCTTTAAATGTGCGATGGAGAGATTACCATTGTCATACACCTAACTTTCTGCGATAGATGATAAGGGTAAAAAGAAAAAAGAAGAAAAGGAAAAGATAGAACTAGAACAAAACAGCGATAACAATTAAGAAAAGATCAGTGACGACTTAGCGGTAAATGCGAGGAGAAATGCGGTAGGATTACGTGGCACCTCTTTGAAGCTCCGAATGCATGGTTTAGATCGCGTTCACTCTTTGAAAAGTGTTGTTCAGGAGCTCTCTAGACAAACACACGAACACACACACACACGAACACACCTTTGAGAGACGATGAGGCACAGTACAATGAGGGACGCGCAGCAAATTTAGACCGAGAATACTTCCCGTAGCTTCTTTCTTCATCGTCAGCTGGAGGATGGGCGAACTCATTTTTCATGAATTAATTGTTTCTATAGCCTTTTCGGTACCGTAGTACCCAATCGGCAACTGTGGAAGTGGTTAGGCGCATTAAAGCTGCAAGCGTTCGTGAAAATTCTTACCAATTCGGTCTAGGCCGTTGTTTCGCCACAGACAAGAAATGCCTACCGTCAAATAGCTCTCGATTACTGTGAGCTGACACAAAAATAGAGGATGCAGAATCAACAGGCCGACGCACGACACGATGTTAGATGTTTATCCATTTCTTTTGGCCAATGAAAAATTATTTTTATGACAAGAATCGCAAGGAGATGGGTAATTTCTTCATTTACAGGGTGACGCTGACTTTAGGATCTAACCGCGGAATACAAGCGAAAAATGGTATTTTCACATTCATAATTCAAAAGTTATGTTCCTGAGATGACTTCGAGTTCGAGGAGGATAGATGGTTTCGTGCGCTCAGTAACAGCAACGAGCTTGCAGCCCCAAGGCACTGCAAGTCGCGCGCCTTATCCGTCCATAACATGAAGCAGAAACTGTGTTTATTTATTTATTTATTTATTTATTTATTTATTTATTTAAAATACTGATCTAAAATGCCTGATGGCGTTACAGAGAGGAGTGGTGAATCATTATACAATGTTAGATATAGCAGTCTGAAAGGATGAATGAACCGGATTGCTGGTGACCGAGAAAAGGAGGTGACAAGGAGGAAATGAATTGAAGAAAAGGTTTGTGCGGCAACTTGGTAATTGTATATTAACGTTGTGGTCGATGTGCGCTGAAATATAAGGGGGTGATATAAAAAGATCATTTTTAAATTTTGGGTTAGTATAGTGCATTTTATGAAAGAGTTATAACCGGGCGAGTTTCCTTATTGATGATAGATCTGGCAGATGAAGGCTAGTTTTGATGGCGGATATACTGGCACTGCGGGAATAATTGCATACAATGAAACGTGCAGTGCGGCTCTGAATGGCTTCAAGTAAGTATGTTAGTTGTGCTGTAGCGGGATCCCACATTCACGAAGAATACTCTAGTAGAGACCTTACTAATATTTTGTATAACGTACGGTTCAGGGAAGAGGGCGCGCGAGAAAAATTGTGAAGTAAGAAACCTAGTGTTCGAGTGGCAGAGTTTGTCACGCATCGAATGTGAGTTTGCCATGACAGATTGTTAGTAATGTTAACACCTAACTATTTATTGGAAGTGACAGAGGACAGAATAGATTTAATTTTGCATGAGGATGTAGAAACAGCACTACCGCGAGAAAATTGCATCATTTTACATTTGTTGACATTTAATTTCATTAACCACTGGTTACACCGCGAAGAAATGGCGTTAAGGTCAGATTGAAGTAAAAATGAATCATCTGGGTTAGTTATTTCACGATAAATAACACAGTCATCAACATAAAGATGGATGTTAGACGTCCATTTTTCCGGCAGATTGTTAATGTAAATAAGAAATAAAAGAGGTCCAAGGACTGAGCCTTGTGGCACACCAGAAGTTACGAAACAGGTTGGTGAAACGGAATATTTAGCAGATACGAACAGAGTTCGTTTGTCGAGAAAGTATTCAATCCCCTTAAGTAAATCGGGGTCAATATTAAGTTTGCTTAACTTCAGAAGAAGGAGACGATGGCATACTGTGCCAAAGGCTTTTTCAAAGTCTAAAAAGATACAATCAATGCAAGAACATCGGTCTAGAGATGAGAACAGGTCATTCGTAAACATAACTAGTTCTGTCTCACATGAAAAACTTTTTTCGGAAACCAGGCTGATATTTACTAAAAAAGTTGTTAGATTCAAGGAAAAGCACGATATTAGAGAAAATGATCTGTTCCAGAAGTTTCCCGGGAATGCTGGTTAACGAGATGGGTCTGTAGTTGATAGCGCAGGAAGGGTCACCTTATTTTGGAATAGGCACCACCTTCCCCACCTTCCAGTCATTTGACAGCACACCGCATTCCAAGGACTGCTTGAAAAGGTCAAATAAAATAATGGATGAGTGGGTTACAGTGCATTTTGAAAACTCAGCAGTTATTTCATCAGGGCCGGGTGCAGATACCTTTAAATTCTTTATGAGGTTTGTTATTCCAACCCAGTCAATGATTATGGGATCCATCATGGGAAACAAGGGGGCTAATAAATACGGGTGATGAAAAAGACTGATCATCAGAAAACGAAGATATAAATACGTTATGCAGAGCAACACAGCACATATCAGATGGTATGACGTTCCCCGTTTCATCAAATAGTGGGATACATTGTTTCGGTTTACCGCTAACCACTTCCCAAAATTTACAAGGTTTATTTCGAAGCAGAGAAGGAAGAGTGATTGAAAAGAAATTGCGCTTGGCCGCTTCAAGTTCACGCTTGTAATCAGAGACGCAATTTTGATAAGCTGCCCAGCTCTCAGCCTTATCACTTGATACTGCTTTTCTGTAAATTATTTTTTTTTCTTGTTTTGTAGACTGCTGAGCAGTGAAGAGAACCAAGGAGAGCGAAACTTGGAAAGAATTTTGCACTAAGGCACATATTTCTCGATAAGCGAAAGAATACTTGTTTTATAAAATTTCCAGTTCTCTTCTACACTATTATACGTGTAGAAGCGCAGGAACGATTCGCAAAAAGATTGTATTTCGACGTCAGTAGCGGCGCTATTCGCTCTAGCATAATGTCGTATGATTTTGCTGTGCTGTGGCGCTCGCTCGAAAGGAAAGTTGCAAAGAAAGTGAAAGCTACAATGGTTGCTTATTCCAGGCAAATATGTAAATGCTGAAAACACATCTGGGATTGAAGTAAGGACGAAATCTAGCACTTTTGAGGAGGTGGTAGTAAATCGCGTAGGTTTTTTTTTACTAATTGGGTTAAATTGAAATCATGACAGAGATTAACAAAATTAGAGCTTTCATTAGTATGCGTACAAATGAAGCCATGGTTGCTATCCCACAAAATATCTGGGAAATTAAAACGACCTAAAACTAGGAGGGGAGAATCTGGGTATTTTACAGAATTCAAAGCGTCATATAAAGAATCACAGAACGTCGAACAAGATTGAGGTACAGGGTAACAGGCACAAATAATTACTTCGTGACGTCCGAAATGAACGCATGCACACGCAATTTCCTGTGGAGATATGACTGGAATAACTTGACAAAAATGACGCGTTGATACTGGAATAAGCAAACCACCACCTGTTCTTCCGCTTCGGTCAGATCTAAAGAATTCATAATCATTGTGACAGTGCAAAATTTCATTGTCAGCGATTTTACTTGAAAGCCGAGTTTCTGTCAGTACAACCACATCTGCGGCGAAATAATCAATGATATCAGACAAATCATCTCGTTTGTGAATGACACTTCTAATGTTTGTAAAGACAAAAGATATGTTGCCCGCGGTAGACACACCCCTCTTAGAAGACTTGTGCTATCTCTTTGCCGGATTATCTTGCCATGACGTAGAAGCAATTCACGAAAGCGGAGAACGATCTGCAATCTGGGGGATTTCGTACACAGTATTGGTTTGCGAGGAGTACATGAAGCATTTTTTATTGATGAACATCCTATTGTGTCGCAAGGAAAAGGGCTGTGCGCTTGCTTTGCCATACTCGGCAAGTTTCTTTCGGCAATTACGGGTTGCTTCGCAAAAGTCTGCAGAAATGCTTGCACCTGATCCTTTAAGTTTGTCCTTATTAGGAGATATAGAATCTTTTGTTTTAAAGCTTGTAAATTTTACAATTATTCGTCGAAATTTAGTAGCCACGCATGCTCCTAATCTATGGGCTCGAGATATACTGTCACATCGTAACTTAATACCTAAGCTACTGCATCCAAGAGCTTTAACCTTTTCTTTCAATTGAGCCCGGGATTCGCTGGACGAGTTAGCAAGACCGTAAAACATTTGGTTCTCCCTACGTGCGCGGTCTTCAAAATCGTCTAGCCTGCTCTGAAGTTCGGCACTTTCTTCGCGAACTGTGTCCGCAACTATTTGCTGCAGGCAGTTTGGCACTCATCTAAATTGTTTACGCGGTCCTATACGATGGCAAGTTTAGCGTTAATGGCAGACACAGTTTGTTCTAGGGCGATTTGACTTTTTTTGACGTCGTCAAGCATTATCCTTAGTTCATAATGACGCTAGTCAACATGTGAAACAATAGTTTTAACAACTGCTAACTCCGACGGTAAATTCAGGTCATCAGGTCCAGGGTTTTGTTCTATGTCCCCACACAATATTAGTAGTTTGATAACATTGAAACAATCAGAAGTAATGGTGTAAAAAACACTGGGGCATAGTAGGAGCAGCAGAAATACATTGTTAGATTTTTTTAAATAATAAGAAGGAGCTTCACCAACCTGCACCAAGAAAAGGAACGGGTGCATCCCTGCTGCTCCAACATGCCCGCTGGAAGACGAGCCAGGTAAGTATACCAGGTAGCGAAGCTTCCATAGGAGTCCATACGTTCAAAACATGGCGGTTCATCGGCGGTTCATGGGGCTTAGCGTCATCTGTATGTGGAAGGAGCACTGCCGGTGGAAAAAAAAATAATGTGACGCCACATACGCTAAAAACAGAAGTGACGTTATTTAGTTTTCGAAGGCGCGAAATTTGTTCTATTGGCCTGCCTTTAGAGCTATATATTCATATGGTCCACCAATCGTCTTGATGGGCGTTTCGAGCTTTCAGCGCGGAAAGCGATGCAGGAAAAGGACAGCCGTGCGGTTGTCGAAATCGCACCCCTGCAAAGAACATACTTTCTATGGAAGCCAACGAAAGCTTTAGGTGTAGAGTGCTGATCACATCGTCGTATGCCAAGCCCGTCGCCCAGCGCAGTGGCGCAAAAACAACTACACAATTATCTTGCTGAGCACGAGGTCGCGGGATCGCATCCCGGCCACGGCGGCCGCATTTCGATGGGGGCGAAAACACCCATGTACTTATATTTAGGTGCACGTTAAAGAACCCCAGGTGGTAGAAATTTCTGGAGTCCTCCACTACGGTGTGCCTCATAATCAGAAAGTGGTTTTGGCACGTAAAACGCCATAATTTTTTTAACTGCACAATTATCTGACGGTCGTACCTCGGTACTTTTGACTGAACAGGTTAAGAAACGATGAAGCTACCCGCGTCACCAAATTCAGACAAACTTCAACATGCAAAAAAAGCACAACGTTTGAGGGGGGTGTATTTCTACAGGTGAACTTTACAAATGCGCCTTTCTGTACGTTTCAAGAGGTGCATTGCAGTGCGTGTGATAGCGGCGTCGACGCCCCCTGTAACGATGGGCGCTGAAAAGAAATGTATTTGTTAATAATAATCAAATTAAATAAACTTGTATTTTCATAACTCGTCACGAATATATAAAGTTGACCAGGAATTTTATTTTCGTTGCATGAATCTAACTGTGTCTCGCTTTAATTAAAAACGCTTTTTTTCTTTTCCAATGTTGTTCCCTCCAAATATAGTCGCGCTTCAATCGCTGCTCCCATAACCACCCTTGCTGATGCCGGGGAGAAGTTGTACTGAACCGCTTTTCGCCCGAAGCTTCGCGACCTATTTGGATTGACCTTTGTTCAGCTAGCAGCTGGCGTTTTAAATAGTTGGGTAGGGGTGATGGCACTGACGATAGTAAAGCATCAATAGGAGGAGGCAGAACTCGTGCGTAGATGAACATTTCCGGTATCGCGCATCGAGCATTAGGCGCCAAAGCAAGACACTGGGTGTCTGACAACGCCTCGCATATGGATGACGGCCTTCCAGCTGAGTGAAGTTGGTCCGGCGAAGCAGTTGCGCAGTGCAAAGCTGAAAGCGCCACAGCGAGTCGGCTGGTCACCGTCGGGCATTTGTCCGGGCAGCTGGTCCATCCTGATGCGAGTGCAGCGAACTGCACCAAGAAAAGGAACGGGTCTATGGCCGGCTGAATCCCTGCTGCTCCAACATGCCCACTAAGTTGTTTATAGGTTGTTTCGATGCACGGGAAGTGTCTTTTTACGTTTTTGGATAACTTAAAGGTGGTTAATGCCTCAAAACTAATAGTTATTTTTCGTGTAACTTTTCGTATTTCTTTTTGGCAGCTTACGCCAAACTCCAGTTGTAAAACTTTGTATATGATAGGCGTAAAGGGGTCGATAACCTGCAGGCTTCTCTTTTATACTGCACTCCTGCTACTCACCATACCTGTTGGCGCCCGCTAAACTTGGCGGGCTACGTCAGTGGGCAAAGTAAGAAGGTGTCCAGGGCCTGTGTTTGCAAACAATGAAATTATCTATGAGACGCGCCTAACGCGCCAAGGTCCTGAAGCGCTGCCTTGCGCGAGATTATTCTGCCTTTGCAGGCACGCGTCCATCCCCTAAAAAATAAGGAAAAAAAGCGTCCGTAATCTAATCGTCAAACCATCAGACTTGTGTGCTGGGAGTCCAAAGTCTGAAACCGAACACTGCAGATTCCTATTTACTTAAATAATTTTTTTCTGGTAGCATTTAGAGCCACCTAGTGTTTCAAGTTTGATATATACGGCCAAAGTCTGACAAAGGAGAAGTGCCGAAAAAAGCTATCGCTTTAAAAATCTGTCCAGCAAGCGCAAATCGTGTGCCGGAATGAGCTCTACAAGAATGAGGTAAGGGCTGTGTTGTACAAAAATTCAGTTCCCTTCCATTCTGTGAAAGAAGGATGACCAGGGAAGCTGCGTATGAGGACCATTTAATGGCGAACTGCACCTCCTCCGCGGGTCGGTCCTGCATTGCACTATCTTCGGGATCGGCAGACGTATGGGGAGCGCTCAACGCCTGCTTCACCTCCGCCGCGGGTCGGCCTGGCATTGTGCTATCTTCGGGATCAGTCCATGTATGGGGAATGTTTTGTCTACACACGGACACATTCCTGGGAGAACTAGCCCTTAACAGCTTCGCTGTAAAACGCGGTAAGAATCCCAGTAAC
The DNA here is from genome assembly GCF_023375885.2 of Dermacentor andersoni. Classification (NCBI taxonomy): domain Eukaryota; kingdom Metazoa; phylum Arthropoda; class Arachnida; order Ixodida; family Ixodidae; genus Dermacentor; species Dermacentor andersoni. The sequence continues at coordinate 99,545,190 of NC_092815.1, forward strand.
AGGCGACGCAGAAGCAGCCCTTCCCGAAGGCTGCAGGACCGAGGGTCCTTCTGCACTTCAAGCAGCGCTTGGCGAAATGAGGCTCACCGACCTCTTTAAGGCCGTCATCAAGGCAGGCATCGAGAACGACGATGAAGTTGGTCGGTGCGCTTGGCGCGAGCGAGTGTCGGCCTGGCTGCCTGGCTCCAGTGTAAATAGCCTATAAATAGCCTCTTCTGTCTGTGTTTTTCCACATGCAACTTTCTGGTGGAGGTCAGCGATCCCCGTCCTCACCACGGAACTCAGAAGTGTTCGGCACACCGAGCTTGTCACCATGCCTCCCGGTGACGCGCTCACCTCTGCAACAGCTTCGGCTTGTCCCACTGCTTCAATCGTCACGGTCCCCCCACATCGCGACCCAGGTGTGTTCTCTGGCCTGGAGGGACATGATGTTGACGACTGGATCAAGCTCTATGAACACGCCAGTGCTAATAGCAGGTGGGACCCAACAATTATGCTCGCCAATGTCATCTTTTATCTCGGCGGCACCCCACGCGTGTGGCACCAAGCGCATGACGACGAGATAACCAGTTGGGACAGTTTCAAAGAGAAGCTACGGGAACTGTTCGGCGACCCCATTGGGCGCAAGACTGCCACGAGAAAGGCTCTTGCGTCTCGTGTTCAGTCATCTACGGAGCCGTACGTTTCCTACATCCTCGACGTCTTGGCTCTATGCCGCAAAGCTGACGATGCTATGTCCGAAGCCGATGAAGTGTCACATGTTCTAAAAGGCATCGCCAACGACGCTTTCAATTTGCTTGTTTTCGGCAACGTCTCAACTATCGACGCCATCATCAAAGAATGCCGTCGCCTTGAACAAGCTAAGAGTCACCGTATCACACACCACATCACGCGGCTGCCCAACACTGCTGCTACGTCGACATGTGAGGGTCGACCACGTCAGACCACCACCTGTGACGACGTCACCCGTATTGTTCGCCGCAAACTGGAGGCCACCTGTTCGCCAGCTTTATCCACGACGCCTCCCGATCCTCCAGCAACCACCATTGCGATGATCCAGGCCGTCGTCCGACAGGAATTTGAGAATATGGGTCTGAACTCCGTGTGTTCCACGTCTCAACCCAGCGTTCCCCAGTTCTCCTGCGACCCTCCTCGTCCTCGGCAGTCCTTTTCCGCCACATCTCGCCGCAACCCGTCCGATTGGCGTAACCCTGATTACCGGCCAATCTGCTTCCACTGCTGTCGCATCGGCCACGTCGCTCGTCACTGCCGCAACCGATGGCCACCACCTCCTCCGACATACGCCGCCGCTTATTCCCGCACGTTTGGACCTTCCGTTCCCTATACCACTCGCCATGAATGCACTGCCGCTGATGCTCCTGCTCTGAGCCTTCGGTACAGCCGCTCGCCCTCACCTCGACGCCATCAGTCTCGTTCGCCCCAACCCCGTCGCTTCTCTTCGCCGCCTATCGCCTCCCGGATCCAGCCAGAAAACTAGGCACTGCAGCTTCTGGAGGTGAAGCTGCGTTGTCGACCCTGCCCTCAAGGCCTCTGCTCACGTTACCCACGAACCGAAACCTTCTTGACGTTGACGTTGACGGCTATCCTGTCACGGCACTCATCGATACAGGAGCACATCTTTCAATTATGAGTGCTGCCTTCCGACGACGACTGAACAAGCTCCTCACCCCAGCGTCGGCACGCGTCGTCCGCGTTGCGGATGGCGGTACTGTGCCTATCATCGGCATGTGTACGGCACGCGTCAGCATCGCCAGCCGCCACCCTCCTGTCCTCTTCACCGTAACTGCTCATTGCCTCCACGACCTCATTCTCGGCCTCGATTTTCTCTCCGCACATTCTGCTCTTATTGACTGCTCTTCCAGTACCCTTCGCCTTGAGTTGCCGATGTTCGCAGAACCTTCTGACGCACCCCACTGCCGCTTACGTCCCACCGGCTTTCTTCGTCTGCAGCCAACGTCAATAGCCCACATTGAACTGTTGTCTTTCCCACCAGTTCCTGATGGCGAGTACCTCGTCACTCCTCTGCCCGACATTCCAATAAGGTATGACGTTACAGTGCCTCACAGTATACTTAATATTACTGGGAACCGCACTCGCACGCCTTTCTGTAACTTTGGATTGGCAAAGCAAATTCAACCGCAAGGTATTTGCCTTGCCACCGTTGATTGTCTCGGCGACCAATACGTGGCAGCGTTATCGACCGATGGTTCTCGCGAGCTTAGCAGGCCCCTCGCGCCAGCCTCGGGTGCCGATCGCCATATAAAGAAAATGGTTACGACGGACCTGACCTCGGCGCAGGCTGAAGAGCTTTGCCAAGTATTATCATCCTATGGAGATATTTTCGACATCGACGATTGCCCTTTAAGCCAGACGCTCGCGGTCAAGCATCGCATTCCTACTGGCGATGCTGCGCCTATTTACCGACGATCGTATCGGGTTTCTGTGTCGGAACACCGAGTAATTCAAAACGAAGTCAACAAAATGCTAGATAAAAACATCATTGAGCCTTCTTCGAGTCCCTGGGCGTCACCTGTAGTGTTGGTCAAGAAGAAGGACGTCACGTGGAGCTTCTGTGTAGACTACCGTCATCTGAACAACATTACTAAGAAGGACGTCTATCCGCTCCCACGTATAGACGACGCCCTTGACTGCCTGCACGGTTCCAGCTATTTCTCATCTATTGATCTTCGTTCGGGATACTGGCAGATTGCTGTTGATGAAACGGACAGAGAAAAAACCGCGTTCATCACACCTGATGGCCTATACCAATTTAAAGTAATTCCGTTTGGATTATGCAACGCCCCTGCCACCTTCGGGCGTATGATGGACTCCTTGCTCCAAGGTTTCAAATGGTCCACATGCCTCTGCTACCTCGACGACGTCATCGTCTTCTCGCCAACGTTCGACACTCACCTTGAACTTCTCACAACTATACTTGATGTATTTCGAAAGGCGAAGCTGCAACTTAACTCGTCCAAATGTCGTTTTGGCCACCGGCAAATTACTTTTCTGGGCCATCTCGTTCACGCTTCCGGAGTACAGCCTGATCCCAACAAAACTCGCGCTGTCAGAGAGTTTGCGGTTCCGAAGACAGCCGCAGACGTTCGAAGTTTTGTATGGCTATGGTCGTACTTTCGTCGTTTTGTTGTAGATTTTGCGACAATTGCTGGACCCCTAACTAATCTTTTGAAGAAAGGCGTACAATTCTCGTGGGGCACTGGAGAGGCCGCCGCCTTCTCTCGTCTCGTCACTCTTCTAATCTCGCCACCCATTCTCGCCCACTTTTTCATTCATTCATTCAGAATTTATTTAAGACAACGAGAAGGTTGTCCAGGGTGACGTGGCAAAAGGCATACTTTGCCTGACGAGGCCACGCCACCCGGATGACAGGCGGCACCACAGGCTACAAAAATCAAGAAAGAGCATTACATAATAGAACACACATTCAATATTTTTTACACAATACATAAGACATCCTTACAAAACACAGGCTTTCGGCGGAAAAACAAACAGCATACTTCAAAACACAATTCGACCATAGCAGTATTTACAAAACACACTAGTGATAGGTATACGTTCAGTTTTCACCTTTAAGGTTCATTTATGAGCATTGCTTTAATTAACATTTTGTATTTACGTATAGAGGGAGTGTTGCGTACAGTATCCAGAATAATAGGGTATTGATTAATTAAGTCAGGAATTTGCCATCCTAACCTCTGAAAACCGTAATTAGTGCGTACACGAGGTGTTTCCATACATTGTTTCCTAAGTTCGTATGTGCTAAGTTTAGTGTGATAGGTGGTTTCGAAGGTTATTTTGTCTAGTTTGTACTGGCGTAATATTTCCAGACATAATTTGTATGTGTGCAGTTTACTTATTTCTAGTATTCCATAAGACCTAAACAAGGGCCAGCAGCTGCGCAATAACTGTATTTTCCCAATAGCTCGTAACGCCCGCTTTTGAATTGCAAAGAGGGAATCTCGATTTGTTTTTGTCGTCGTTAACCATACAAGGGAACAGTAGCTTAAACGGGAATGTATTAATGAATAGTATATTTGCCGTTTTATGGACGCCGGGAGATATCTCAATTTGTTTAAAATGCCAACCGCCCGACAAAGATCACTTCGAAGCTGATCAACATGCGAATTCCATGAGAGATTTTCTTGAAACAGAACACCTAGAAAACGAATTTGCGAGCACTGTTTCAGCTGAGTGTTTTCAAAGTTTAAGTTTAGGTTGTCAGGAGCTTTTACACCTTTTGCTCTGAAGAGAATGTATTTGGTCTTACTAGTATTTAATTGCATCTTGTTTAGTTTTAACCATGTACTCAAGCCGGTCAACCAATAGTTAGCCTTTCTTTCGAGCGCATAGGGGTCAATACCTGAGAAAAAGACATTAGTGTCATCAGCGTACAACACTAGGTTTTCGCTGCCTGGTATATTCACAATATCATTCAGGTATAAAATAAAGAGTACAGGTCCGAGAATAGATCCCTGAGGCACACCATATTTTATTGTTTTTACGTGTGAGGCTGCAGCATTTATGACAGTAAACTGCTCTCTTGACGTTAAATAGCTCTCAATTAAGGTCAACGACACGCCACGGAATCCGTAAAGTGGAAGCTTTCTTATTAGAACATCGTGCTGTACACAGTCGAATGCCTTTCTGAAGTCGAGGAAAATTCCCAGGGTGTGTGCCTTTTCTTCAATGTTGTTTAGAATTTTTTCCTTTATCCCAAGGAGTGCGGTTTCGGCTGATCTATCTTTCCTAAAGCCAAATTGCTCATCGGCTATAATATTTTGCGCGGTGAGAAAACGGACGAATCTTTTATTTATAACCTGTTCGGCTACCTTTGCAAATACTGGTAGTACTGATATAGGCCTATAATTTGTTAGTTCGTTCGCTGGGCCACCCTTGTGCACAACAGTCACTTTGGCCAGTTTCATTTTCTGCGGAAAAACTCCTGTAGATAAAATAATGTTGCAAATGTGAGAGAGCGGACAACTGATTATTTCACCTACAGCCTTTAGAGGTTTCGGTTTAATTTCATCTGCTCCTGGAGCACAGCCATTTTTTAGTGTCAGAATAATATCTAGCACTTCACGTTCGTCAGTGGGTGCTAAAAACAATGTGTTTGCGGCGTTTGATGCAATGAACTGCTCGCACGGTGAATCAACTGAATTCCCATCGCATGATCCGACTGCAATGAAATGGTCATTAAATAAATTTGCGACTTCGTTGTCAGTCATAGCATCGTTTTGATACGGAACCTTTTTGTGCTGGAAATTTTTCGAGAGTACCTCCCTCACGGTTTGCCACATTAGCCGTGAGTTACCCGTAATGTCTGCAAACTTTGTTATGTAGTATTCAAATCTTGATTTTCTAATATCTGCATTTAATTTGTTTCGAACTTTTTTAAACAGTGTAAAGTCATTTTCATGCTTGGTATTCAGGAATTTTTCAAACAGCCTGTTTTTTTGTTTGATTCTCATATGCAGTTCATGAGTGATCCAAGGCTTCCTTATCTTTTTTCGTTTTACCCATAGCTCGAGGGGAAAACACTTCTCGTATGCAGCCATAAAGCAGGAAAGAAAAGCCTCGTACGCTTTATTTGCATCTGTTTCCATTAAAATGGAGTCCCACCTTTGATTTGAGAGAAGATATTTGAATTTGCTGATATTTTTTCCAGAGTAATGGCGGATAAAAACTGGTTGCTTATTTGAATTAGGCCTTTTGTGAGGTAAAATGCAGTAGATTGGCAAATGGTCACTTAAATCGCACTTCAATACACCCGATTTGACAACGTCAGGCGGAAAGCTTGTAATGCAAAGGTCTAAAATACTTTGAGAGGTAGGAGTAATCCTAGTTGGCATATCTATTAAGTTACAGCACGCGTATGACACAAACAGCTCTTGTAGGCGCGAATAGCCGGAGGTATCTGATGAAACATTGAGATTAAAATCGCCAACAAAAGCACACTGTAGTTTTAACTCAAGACTTAGTTCAAACAGTTCTTCCATACAGTTCAAGAAATGGTTCAAGGATCCAGATGGCGGGCGATAAAACACTCCTAGCAGGATGTCATAAAGTTGTACAACGACACATTCAATGTTTTCATTTATAATATTATATTCTGTGAGTGCATTGTACTTGAAGTGTGAGCGAATATACATCGCACTACCACCACCACGTTTGAAAGCGCGACATACGGATATGCAGTCGTAACCATCAAGAAAAGCACACTCATCATCAGAGGAAAACCACGTTTCAGTGAAACAAAGAATGTCAAAAGAATAGTTAAGGTCATTTAGAAATAAGTCTACCTCATCAAGTTTAGTTTTTAAGCTCCTAGCGTTAAGATGAAACAAAGAAAGTGTGTCTTTTTTTAAGAAAGCAGGTTCACAAGGAAGGTCAAAACATGAGTGCGTCATCTTGCACTAAAGAACACAAAGAACGCCCACATCGTGGGTGCTACAAGAGCACGTTACTGCAAGTTGATAAAATCCTGCTCACTGCGAATGACGAAAGCGGGGTCGCCGGTCTGCTTCCGCAGCAGAACTTTTCCGTTTGCATGCCAAACGTATGCGTAGCCATTCTTTTTTGCCCATTCTTTTGTCGAGGTTAGCAATGTGCGGGAGAGCCGCGTGATATTTTCGCAGATAAACAAGCTTTTCTCTTTTTGCAGCAAATGTCTGTTTGCCAGCCAAGTGTCACGGTCCTCTTGCCTCAAAAAGCGAGTGATAATAGCTGGCGTTTTGTCGGCCTTCGCTGGCAGCCTATGCACGGCAGCTATATCCTTCCTTGTTACATGCGGTACATTCAGTTTGGTAGCCACTTCGTTTATCTTTCCTAGTAGGTCCTCATCGACGGACTCAGAGACGCCATGTATTTCAAGATTTAAGCGGCGACTTCGCCACTCTAAGCTTTCGACTTCACGCTTTAGGTGAGCAATTTCATTTGCCGAGTCCGCCTTCTCAAGTTTGTCTACACGCTGACAAAGTTCTTTGGTGTTTTTTTCTTGATCAGTCAGCCGGTTTTGAAATTCGTCAAACTTATCTGAGATAAGCTGCACTGAGGCTTCTAATTCATTAATTCTTTTGGGCAAGGTTTGGAGAGCGTCAAGTTTAGCCTCAATTTTGAGCAAACGTGTTAACACTTCCTTTTCTGCACTAAGCTTCTCACTTCCATCTTCCACAGTGTGGCCATGTTTGCATGTATTGCACTTCCAGTTTTTTTTCACACGTTTTGTTTGCCACACCTCTTCGGTTATACCAGAACAGTCGCCAAAATGAAAACTAAACTTACATTCACAGCAGCTGGCAGAGGGCACATTTTCAGGCACAAGCGAGCGGCATGTACAACATCTCGACATGTCGTGCGGTGCAAAGGCAAATACACTTCAGGAAAACAATGTACTCGTGGCAGCAGCGGCAGGGTCGGCAACAAAAAAAGAGTCTAATCCTTATTAGTAAAGACGACCAACCTGTAAATATACAGAGTAGATTTCACTTGTCGTGCGTGCCGGTGGCTGCCGCTGCTGCCAAATGCGGGGAGACGCCCCCTTGGTCCTTGCTTGTTCGTCAGTTGTCGCTGGCGTCGGTGATGCAGGTGGCGATTTGCCTTCCCCAGAACTGTCTCGCTTTCACAGCGAAGGAAAAAAAAAACTTCGGGCGACGATCGGTTTTCAGTTGCACCAGCGCAGCCGGAGCTGCTCTCGGCGGCCAGGAACTTTGGTCCACAGGCGAAGGACGCTGTAAATATACAGAGTAGATTTCACTTGTCGTGCGTGCCGGTGGCTGCCGCTGCTGCCAAATGCGGGGAGACGCCCCCTTGGTCCTTGCTTGTTCGTCAGTTGTCGCTGGCGTCGGTGATGCAGGTGGCGATTTGCCTTCCCCAGAACTGTCTCGCTTTCACAGCGAAGGAAAAAAAAAAACTTCGGGCGACGATCGGTTTTCAGTTGCACCAGCGCAGCCGGAGCTGCTCTCGGCGGCCAGGAACTTTGGTCCACAGGCGAAGGACGCTGTAAATATACAGAGTAGATTTCACTTGTCGTGCGTGCCGGTGGCTGCCCCTACAGAATTGCGTACAGATGCCAGCGGTCATGGCGTAAGTGCCGTCTTAGCCCAGCGTCAGCGTGGTCAGGATCGCGTTATTGCTTGTGCGAGCCGCCTCCTAGCACCATCGGAGCACAACTATTCCATTATGGAACGAGAATGCCTCGCTGTTGTCTGGGCGGTTGCGAAGTTCCGTCCTTACCTTTACGGTCGCCCTTTTTCCGTAGTCACTGACCATCATGCTCTCTGCTGACTCTCTTTGTTAAAAGATCCTACAGTCTTGGTCGATCGGCTTTGAGGCTACAAGAATTTTCATATTCCGTGGTGTGCAAGTCTGGCCGCCTGCACTAAGACGCTGACAGCTTGTCGCGTTACCCCGTTGACGACTCTGACTCCTCCAATATTGCCAGTGCTTCTTGCGTATTCTCTGTATCACAGCTGCTTCATTTCGCCGACGAGCAACGCCGTGACGCCTACATCAGAGCACTCATCGACCGTTTTGTGCACTCTCCGGCCGATGCTACTCTACGCCTCTTCGTCCTCCGCGACGGTACTCTGTACCGTCGTAACCTTCATGCGGACGGTTCTGAGTTCCAACTTGTAATACCTAAACACCTCCACTCCACCGTTCTAGAAGAGCTCCACGACGCACCAACGGCAGGACATCTCGGCGTATCTCGAACCTATGACCGTGTACGTCGCCGTTTTTTCTGGCCGGGCCTTGCCCGTTCCGCACGACGTTACGTCGCCGCTTGTGAACTTTGCCAACGACGCAAGAAGCGTTCCCAGTTCCCCGTTGGTTACCTGCAGCCGCTCGACATCCCTGCTGAGCCCTTTCATCGTGTCGGCTTAGACCTTCTCGGCCTATTTCCGGAATCTACATAAGGAAACAAGTGGGTTGCAGTCGCGGCGGACTACGCGAACCCGCTACGCCGCAACCCGTGCTCTTCCGACCAGTTGCGCAACTGATGTTGCGGACTTCCTCCTACATGATATCATTTTGATGCATGGTGCTCCGCGTCAATTGCGACCGTGGCCGTACGTTTTTGGCCAAAGTCATCGGCGACATCATGCGTGCCTGCTCAATACGGCATAAATTTACCACCTCCTACCACCCTCAAACGAACGGCCTCACTGAGCGCTTGAGCCGCACCCTTACAGACATGCTATCCAAATACGTTTCCGACGACCACCGTGACTAGGACCTGGCTCTACCTTGCATTACCTTTGCATACAACTCTTCCCGTCTCGAAACTGCTGGCTTTTCCCCGTTTTACCTCTTGTATGGCCGCCAACCAACGCTACCACTGGACACTGTGCTTCCGTCCGCCACAGCTTCAACTAGCGATTATGCCCGTGACGCTATCGCCCATGCTGACCACGCTCGCCAACTTGCGCGCGCTCGTCTACAAGTGTCTCAAGACAAGCAGAAGCAACGCTACGACCTCCGTCACCGTGATGTCCATTTTGTGCCCGGCAGCCTCGTGTTGCTTTGGTCACCTTCGCGTCAACTTGGCCTATGTGAAAAACTCCTTTCTTGTTACACAGGCCCATATCGCGTGCTCCGCAAAGTGACCGATGTCACCTATGAAATCGTTCTAGCCACGCCCACTACGTCCTCCGCTGTGACAACCAGTGACGTTGTCCACGTCGCCCGGCTCAAGCCCTACAACTCTCCACGCGCCTCGGATATTTAACACCACCGTGACGGTGCTCTTGCCGCCGGGGGGGGGGGGGGGGGGTAGTATTACAATATCATCGAGCGATGCTCAAGAGACGAGCCGCCGCGAAAACGACGATGAAGTTGGTCGGTGCGCTTAGCGCGAGCGAGTGTCGGCCTGGCTGCCTGGCTCCAGTGTATATAGCCTGTAAATAGCCTCTTCTGTCTGTGTCTTTCCACACGCAACAATATATATATATATATTGTCACGTGGTGGTGACGTTGAATAACACAGTAGCAATACTGTAAAAGACAAAACTAACTTTTATTGGGCGAACCTGTGCCCACAAAAACAGGCTACACTTATAGTACAACGATAGCGGCGAACGCGGTCGGCGATCGTCGAAAATCTGATGAGCGGGTCAAGCGCGTCGGCTTTTATTCATCAGTCGTCGAATGTTGCAGCGTAATCGCTGGGACCCACGTGCCTTCCACAAAGTTCAACATTATTCACGTAGCGCACACATGCAATCAGATTACACAAGGTTCGGTCACAAACAGCGGATGGAACCATCGATAACATTGCAGAAACTCCCGATACATGCAGGCGCGTCCTGCGCTGTGCGATAACATTTTTTAGGTGGTGAAACGTGCCGCCTGATAAAGACAAGTACACGTGTCAATATATATATATATATATATATATATATATATATTGGTCATATCGTGCGAACCCAACAAGGACAGCACAGGGGTAATTGTACTTACTAAGTGAATTAAGGAACGGATAAGTTAATGGCACTGAAGGTGGATGAATAAACAGCTTTCTGCAGGTGGGGAACGATCCCACGTCTTTGCATTACACGTGCGTTGTTCTAACCAATTCGGCTACCGCCGGCGCCGTTTGCCCATTTACTTTCTTGGGTATTCGTTTTACTACGAGAACTAATCTTGGGAGTGTTAGCCAGCGCCACCACTCACAAAACTTGGCAGTGGATGTGGAACATGCTTTCTGCCGCAGGCGTCACGAGTACGTGATCTTTTTGGGTGAAGGCAACTTGTCAATAAACCCACACGTGCTACCTAAGGCATCACTGTTGCTGGATTCGAGACCCTCGTTATGTAATGAACGAGAAGAGAGGGGGTTAACCAAGGGACCCGACACACACACACACACACACACACACACACACACACACACACACACACACACATCTATATATATATATATATATGGCCAAAGAATGTGAAATTCGTGAGCCACGTCTTACCACATCTTACTGCACGTGAGGCGTTTTAGATTGCGCGGCTAATTTTAAAATAAATAGCAGGTTTCCTAATAGTGGAACTTGTATGATTTAATTATATTGGTGTTTCTGGTTTGCGACAAGTAGTAGCCGCTAGCACTATAGAGTGGCTACATTTCTTTCTTTTAGATTCATTAAAAAACGGGAATATTAAAGAAACAAATACCGACAAAGTTAAAGTAGTTGGCATCTACGTAATGCGAAGCATTGCAAGTGTTTCGGTGCGGCGCTCCATTTCGGCTGCCGACGGGTAAAAAGACAAGAAACAAGAAAATGCTTCCGTGGCGTAATGGTTCATCATCGAGCTTCTGTGCTAAGATTATTCAAAAGAATAGCGCAAAGTAGCAGGGACAATGACAGAGAATACGACAGGACGAGACGCTCGTCCTGTCGTATTCTCTGTCATTGTCCCTGCTACTTTGCGCTATTCTTTTGAATAATCATGACACACCAACTAGCCCAGCTTTCTGCTTTGATCGTTCTGTGCTAAACGTGCTGTGTTGAAATCCGGTCGTGTGGCAATTTTATTTATGTCTCTATATGTATGTATGTATGCACGCATGTATGTATGCATGTATGTATGCATGTATTTGTTTGTGTGCGTGTGCATGGAATATTGCAGCTACAACTTGCTCCAGTGGCACACTATATTAAACTTTACTATATCCGAGATCGGCCCACGAAAACGACGAGATGAGCAACTATCGCAAAACAGCCTTGACTCAAAGAAGAACGCTTCGCATTGAAGACGACTTTCGCTCGTCAAATCAAACCTTGAATATTTTATAATTTCTAAACAAAGTGAACTAGAAAGATTGCGTGGAGCCTGTCAAGTAGAAAAATACTTATTTACATCGTATCATGCACCCGTGTAAAGACCATTCACAAGCTGAGGGGTCCGGCCAAAGGAGGAGATTGTGAATTCCAAACTTCTCGGCTGCTACATGCATTCGGTGACTAACTGGTACCTCTCTGCAGCATGCTCAGCTCTCCGGAAGCGAAAAATCTCGCTAGACTCCCCCGAGGCTCTACAGTAACTGCTATACGTTATATTCGAACAGAGACGAATGTTCGACAATTTCGATTAGTCAGTTTCCAAATCGAGTACGAATTGAGTAGTACAGATGTGTGGATGCATATTTCAAGTATTGAACGTTCGCCCACTTCTACATCATATCCAGCTTTTCTGGGCACGTACCAACTAGCGCCCCAAGCGGGCCCGGCACGAAACTAGCGCATTTTCAATGGAACGAGCGGGTTTTTCTCGAATAACAAAAGCTGCAGGTCGATTATTGAAAAAGGCAGGTGACAGACGTGTTCTGGAAGACAATGCACACGAGCCAAATGCAGTGATCACGCTATGGCACGTAAGAATTTTGTTCCGACAGCGGTTAAAGATTTAGCAATCGAAGTCTATGGAAACGACGAAAATTTGTACTCGATTTTCGGGCCAAGAACGATGCCTGTGATAAAACTATGACGCCTATCGTAATACGCAGTGCAGGGTATGTAGTCCGGAGACTCAGCTTTTGATTGATGCCTATCTCGACTTTGCACACATGGCATAACGCTGTTCCCAAAAGCGATTTTTGTAACATTGTCATGAAAAATTCACGTGGTATCTATAAAAACTTGAGCAAACCGCTTGGCGAAGCCTCTGAAGCCATGGCCGAGTAGTAGTGTCACGTGGTAGTGACGGCGAAGAAAGAAGCAGTACGGTGGAATACAAAACTAGCCTTTTATTGGGCGAACCTGTGCCCACAAAACAGGCTACACTTATAGCACAACGAAAGCGGCAAACACAGTCGGCGATCGTCGAAAATCTGATCAGCGGGTCAAGCGCGTCGGCTTTTATACAACAATCATCGAATGTTCCAGATTAAACGTTGGGACCCGCATGCCTTCTAAAATGTTCTACACCATTCGTGTCAAGCGATGAAATCAGATAACACAACGTTCGGCGACAACAGACAGCGGGTAGAAGCACCGATAACTTTCCAGAAACTTCGGATACATACAGGCGCGTCCCGCGCTGTGCGATAACATTTGTTCGGCGGCAAAACTTGTCGCCCGATAGAGACAAGTACACGTGTCAATACCCCCCTCTTAAAAAGCATCGACCCGATGCTGCAAACAAATCAAAGTAATAAGTAAGCACTCATAGCAAAGAATAAAGCAAAATAAGGAAAGTTCGTTAGCGTCCGTAAAATGGTTTCAGACGCACCACGTGGACCACTTCAGGTCGTGCGCGACGTCGCTGTGAATGCGAAATGCCGTCTGGCACGACCTCATAGTCCAGTGCGCCAATACGTCGGATGACCTTGTAGGGTCCGAAATAGCGTCGCAATAGTTTCTCACTCAGTCCCCGTCGGCGTATCGGGGTCCATACCCAAACACGGTCGCCGGGCTGGTACTCGACGAAGCGTCGTCGGAGATTGTAGTGTCGGCTGTCGGTCCTCTGCTGGTTCTTGATTCGCAGGCGGGCGAGCTGTCGGGCTTCTTCGGCGCGCTGGAGATAGGCAGCGACGTCAAGATTCTCTTCGTCCGTTACGTGCGGCAGCATGGCGTCGAGCGTCGTCGTCGGGTCCCTGCCGTAAACCAACTTGAACGGCGTGATCTGTGTTGTTTCTTGCACCGCCGTGTTATAAGCGAATGTTACGTACGGCAGGACGGCATCCCAGGTCTTGTGTTCGACGTCGACGTACATCGCTAGCATGTCGGCGAGTGTCTTATTCAGCCGCTCCGTAAGACCATTCGTCTGCGGGTGGTAAGCCGTTGTCCTCCTGTGCCTTGTCTGACTGTATTTCAGAATGGCTTGGGTGAGCTCCGCTGTAAAGGCCGTTCCTCGGTCGGTGATGAGGACTTCTGGGGCGCCATGTCGCAGCAGAATGTTCTCGACAAAGAATTTCGCCACTTCGGCTGCGCTACCTTTCGGCAGTGCTTTTGTTTCAGCGAAGCGGGTGAGGTAGTCCGTCGCCACGACGATCCACTTATTTCCGGTTATTGACGTCGGAAAGGGTCCCAGCAAGTCCATCCCGATCTGCTGGAATGGTCGGCAAGGAGGCTCGATTGGCTGTAGTAATCCGGCTGGCCTTGTCGGCGGTGTCTTGCGTCGCTGACAGTCTCGGCATGTTCTGACATAACGGGTAACGTCGGCGGTCAGGCGCGGCCAATAATACTTTTCTTGTATCCTCGATAGTGTCCGGGAAAATCCGAGGTGTCCAGCGGTCGGATCGTCATGTAGGGCATGCAATACTTCTGGACGAAGTCCTGACGGGACAACAAGAAGGTAATTGGCGCGGACTGGCGAGAAGTTCTTCTTCACGAGTAGACTGTCTTGAAGCGTGAAGGAAGATAATCCGCGCTTAAATGCCCTGGGGACAACGTCGGTGTGCCCTTCCAAATAATCGACGAGGCCTTTAAGTTCCGGGTCCGCTCGTTGTTGTTCAGCGAAGTCTTCCGCGCTTATTATTCCAAGGAAGGCGTCGTCATCCTCGTCATCTTGCGGCGGCGGGTCAATGGGGGCGCGTGATAGGCAATCGGCGTCTGAGTGTTTTCGTCCGGACTTGTATGTTACAGTGATGTCGTATTCTTGTAGTCTGAGGCTCCACCGTGCCAGCCGTCCTGAGGGATCCTTTAAATTCGCTAGCCAACACAAGGCGTGATGGTCGCTGACGACTTTGAATGGCCTGCCATATAGGTAAGGGCGAAATTTCGATGTAGCCCAAACGATGGCGAGGCATTCCTTTTCGGTTGTAGAATAATTGCCTTCCGCTTTTGACAACGACCGGCTAGCGTAAGCTATCACGTGTTCATGTCCATCTTTTCTCTGGACCAGGACGGCGCCGAGGCCTAGGCTACTGGCGTCAGTGTGGATTTCGGTATCGGCGTGCTCGTCGAAGTGCGCAAGTACGGGCGGCGACTGCATGCGTCGTTTGAGTTCTTGAAATGCCTCGGCCTGCGGCGTTTCCCACTTGAACTCAACATCACATTTAGTTAGACGTGTCAACGGCTCGGCGATGCGTGAAAAGTCCTTGACAAAGCGCCTGTAGTAGGCACACATGCCAAGGAATCTACGCACTGCCTTCTTGTCGGTGGGCTGCGGGAACTTTGCGATGGCAGCTGTTTTCTGGGGGTCGGGGCGTACTCCGGATTTACTGATGACGTGGCCTAGGAACAAAAGCTCGTCGTAAGCGAAGCGGCATTTTTCTGGCTTCAGAGTGAGCCCTGATGACTTGATGGCCTCTAGTACTGTGGCAAGCCGCCTAAGGTGATCGTCGAAATTTCCGGCGAATACAACGACGTCATCCAAGTATACGAGACAGGTCTGCCACTTCAATCCTGCTAAAACCGTGTCCATCACGCGCTGGAACGTTGCAGGCGCCGAGCACAGTCCGAATGGCATAACCTTGAACTCGTAGAGGCCGTCTGGGGTGATGAAGGCGGTCTTTTCGCGATCTCTTTCGTCGACTTCTATTTGCCAATAGCCAGACTTTAGGTCCATGGACGAGAAGTATTTAGCGTTGCAGAGCCGATCCAATGCGTCGTCTATCCGTAGGAGGGGGTATACGTCCTTCTTCGTGATCTTGTTTAGGCGACGATAATCGACGCAGAAACGTAGTGTTCCGTCCTTTTTCTTTACCAGAACAACAGGGGATGCCCACGGGCTTTTCGACGGCTGGATGATGTCGTCGCGCAACATTTCGTCGACTTGTTCTCTTATAGCTTCACGTTCTCGCGCCGAAACTCGGTAAGGGCTCTGACGGAGTGGGCGAGCGCATTCCTCGGTGATTATGCGATGCTTGGCGACTGGTGTTTGTCGAAGCCTCGATGACGTCGAAAAGCAGCTTTTGTATCGTCGGAGCAGACTTCTGAGCTGCTGTTGCTTAATCATAGGGAGATTTGGATTAATGTCGTAGTCTGGTTCGGGAACCATGGTCGTCGGGGTAGATGCGGCGGAATCCGAGAGGACAAACGCATTACTTGTTTCCAGAATTTCCTCGATGTACGCGATCGTCGTGCCCTTGTTGATGTGCTTGAACTCCTGGCTGAAGTTTGTCAGCAACACTTCAGTTTTCCCTCCATGCAGTCGAGCGATCCCTCTTGCGACGCAAATTTCATGGTCTAGCAGTAGACGTTGGTCGCCTTCGATGACGCCTTCTACGTCAGCGGGTGTTTCGGTGCTGACCGAAATAACGATGCTGCAGCGAGGCGGGACGCTCACTTGATCTTCGAGCACACTCAAGGCGTGGTGACTACGAGGGTTCTCCGGCGGCATTCCTTTATCTTCCGACAGCGTTACTGACTTCGACTTCAGGTTGATGATTGCGCCGTGTTGGTCCAGGAAGTCCATACCGAGAATGACGTCTCGTGAACACTGTTGGAGGATAACGAAGGTGGCAGGGTAAGTCCGGTCATGAATGGTTATTCTTGCCGTGCAGATCCCAGTCGGCGTGATGAGGTGTCCTCCAGCGGTGCGAATCTGAGGGCCTTCCCATGCGGTCTTAACTTTCTTCAACTGGGCGGCGATGTGTCCACTCATTACGGAGTAATCGGCCCCTGTGTCGACTAAGGCAGTGACTGCGTGGCCGTCGAGAAGCACGTCGAGGTCGGTGGTTCTTTGTCTGGCGTTGCAGTTGGGTCTTGGCGTCGGATCACGGCTGCGTCGTGTTGAACTGAAGCGGGAACGTCGCGTCGTCAAGTCGTCTTTCGTCGGTGTAGTCTTGGCTTCCCGACTTCTTCGGGACGGCGGCGTGTCGTCTTTAGGTCGTCGAGATGGTTTCTTCGTCGTCTTCGTCGGCGGCGGAGGATCTTCGTCAGTTCGACGAACAGCAACCGCACCTCCATCGGTTGCTGCTTTTAGTTTTCCGGATATGGGCTCGCAGAGCGGCCCCGGGCTGGGCCGGTGTATGGTCGGTGCTGCGGCGACAGGTAGCGGCCTGGTGACGGCGAACGGGACGGTCGTCGAGGGCTCCACTGAGTAGCGGCGAGGTAGTCGGCGATGTCACGAGGGCGTTCACCTTCCCTCGGGCGCTGTGCGTTCACGGCGAAGCCTCGCAATCCCAGGTCGCGGTATGGGCATCGGCGGTACACGTGGCCGGCTTCGCCGCAGTGGTAGCAGAGCGGGCGGTGGTCGGGGGCGCGCCAAATGTCCGTCTTCCTCGCGTAGGTGCGCTGGGCGACGGGTGGGCGTGCTGGCGGCGGCGGCGGTGGACGACGGAATTGTGGTGTTGCAGGACCTTGGCGCGGTCGCGCAGGGGGGCCTTGACGGCGGGCGACGGCGGCGGCGTAGGTCATTGCTTCCGGCTGCGGTGGTTCTGGTTGCACCTCAGGAACTCCAAGGGATCGGTGCACCTCTTCCTTCACGATGTCGGCGATAGAGGCCACTTGAGGCTGCGGCGAAGGCAAGACCTTGCGCACTTCTTCGCGCACAATGGCCCTGGTGGTCTCGCGCAGATCGTCCGTGGCCAGTGATTGAATTCCTGCGTAGTGGGTAGAGCTTGTGCGGCGGTTGAATTGCCGGTTCCGCATTTCGAGTGTCTTCTCAATGCCGGTGGCCTCGCGAAGGAACTCTGCTACGGTCGTCGGTGGGCTTCGTACCATTGCGCCGAAAAGTTCTTCCTTCACACCACGCATGAGTAGGCGTACTTTCTTTTCCTCGGCCATATCCGGGTCGGCGTGGCGGAACAGACGGCTCATTTCTTCCGTAAAGATGGCAACGTTCTCATTTGGTAGCTGCACTCGGGCGTCCAGCATAGCTTCGGCCCTTTCCTTGCGCACGACACTTGTAAAGGTGCGCAGGAAGCCGCTACGGAACAGGTCCCACGTTGTCAAGGTCGACTCCCTGTTCTCAAACCAAGTTCTGGCGGCGTCTTCTAAGGCGAAGTAGACATGCCGCAGCTTGTCGTCGGAGTCCCAGTTGTTGAATGTCGCGATCCGTTCGTAGGTTTCCAGCCATGATTCCGGGTCTTCGAATGTTGAACCGCGGAACGTTGGAGGCTCCCTGGGCTGCTGCAGCACGATGGGGGACGCTGGGGCTGCCATTGGGGTTTCCGTGGCCACAATCTTCTTGGTCTTCTCAGGTAGAAGTCCGTGCTCCGGGGGCAGCTGTTGAATACGGCGGCTTGCTCGATGTTCCGGGACGGCGCTGGTGTTGTCTTTGCGGTCCGGGCTTGTATTACGGCTTGTCGGGGGCGTCCGGTACATGGACGTAAAGCACCTCCACCAGATGTCACGTGGTAGTGACGGCGAAGAAAGAAGCAGTACGGTGGAATACAAAACTAGCCTTTTATTGGGCGAACCTGTGCCCACAAAACAGGCTACACTTATAGCACAACGAAAGCGGCAAACACAGTCGGCGATCGTCGAAAATCTGATCAGCGGGTCAAGCGCGTCGGCTTTTATACAACAATCATCGAATGTTCCAGATTAAACGTTGGGACCCGCATGCCTTCTAAAATGTTCTACACCATTCGTGTCAAGCGATGAAATCAGATAACACAACGTTCGGCGACAACAGACAGCGGGTAGAAGCACCGATAACTTTCCAGAAACTTCGGATACATACAGGCGCGTCCCGCGCTGTGCGATAACATTTGTTCGGCGGCAAAACTTGTCGCCCGATAGAGACAAGTACACGTGTCAGTAGAATCGCGCGCACCTATAGTCCCGCGTCACGGTGGCCACGGTTCAATTCCCGCTTCGCACTTTATTTCTCTTTTAATCCGCATAGGACCTAGTTTTATAGTCTCCTACCAGATGGCAGAAACACAAAACTCAAGATTTGCTCTCGGTTCTGGTTTTCCAGTGGTGCTCTTGAAATATGTTTTCTATTTTTCTTTCCTAAAACTTAGCAGTGTCGTGTTCATTTGTTAAGTCATCGCTTTTATGAAGATTTCAATCATTACACATCATAACTAGAAGCTTGCGCATGGCTTTGTGTTATGCAAAAAAAGAAAAAAACTTTCGTGCTTTGTAGCTTGGAACCTGGGAGAACAAAATTGCTATTCTTATTGCGCTCTTCTGGAAGGTCCGTTTTCTTCGACTTTCGGCTGTCCTTACTGGCACACACTCCGAGCGAATCAGGTCCAGCTGGGCCACAATGCCACCCGGTGGCCCGTGCCATCGATATGCAACATTCGTGTGGAACAAAGGGTCTGCTAGGCTGAGTCACTGCCCGAACGTTAATTATTTCTAAAGATTCATCCAAATAACAAATGTACCAACTAGGAGAAGATGTGCAGCGTCTGGATTAATAGCTACTGCTGATGTGTTCCCTACAGCCAAGTGGTATGAATCCATAGGTGTGGCCGTAAAAAAACCGATTTGAATAAAGGTCCCGCGCTGTGTCTGCCCCGGTCGCTCTACAGAAAAGCTAGCTTGGCTAGTCGTCAGCATTTATGATCAACATATGGCGTCCCTCGTTCGGTGCATTTGCTTTTAATGCGCAGCATTCTTTGGCGTGTACCCCAGCAATTTGGTAGCAAAAGCGTGCAATATCGTTTCTGTAACACCAAAAAACTTGACGCATTTCCCATATAAATACATAGGTCTTCATGAAAAGGGTTGGGGTGGCCAACTTGAAATTGGAAGTGGCATCAGCATAAATTTGGGCGTGATACAGGGATGTGCCAAACTGAATTTGGTAGTGATATGGGAGTGGCCCAACCTAAATTTGGGGTGAAATGGTGGTGAGCCAAGCTGAATTTGAGGCTGATATGGGGGTGCCTCAACCTAAATTTGAGGTGATATAGGGGTGGGTAAGCCTAAGTTTGGGGGAATATGGGGGGCGGGCCAGCCTGGATTTGGGGATGATATGGGGGTGGGAGAACCTATATTTGGGGGCGATATGGGGGTTGGGCACCCTAACCATGGGGGTGATGTGGGGCTGGGCCAAGCTGAATCGTGGGCTAACATAAATTTGGGAGTGATTTGCGGTGGGCCATCATAAATTTGAGGTGATAGAGGGGTGGGCCAGGGTAAGTTTGGGGCTGATATCAAGTTGGGCCAACCTGTATTTGGGAATGATATGCGGGTGGGCCAACCTAAATTTGGGGGTGACATGGGGACGGGCTAACCTAACCATGGGGGTGATGTGCGGCTGGGCCAAGCTGAATTGGAGGGTGATATATGGGTGGAGTAACCTTAATTGGGGGGTGATTTGCGGTGGACCATCCTAAATTTGAGGTGATCGAAGGGTGGGCCAGCGTTAGTTTGAGGCTGATATGGGGGTGGACCAACCTAGATTTGTAGGTGGTATTGGAGTGGGCCAATCTGTACTTAGGGGGGATATGGGGTTGGTCCTACCTAAATGTGGGGGCAATCTCGGGGTCGGCCGATCTGAATTTGGGGGCGATATGGGGGTGGGCCAACCTAAATTGTGGGGTGCATCGATTCGAAATTTGGGGGCGATTTATTGAAACTCGTGGGTGGACCAACTTCAAAATTAGAGGTGGCCCAATTAAATTTTTTGATTGGGCCAACTCGAAGTTTAAGTCTGGGCGAAATGAAAATCGGGCGTGGCCGACTTTAAATTTGGGGGTGGGCTAAATTAAATTTGAGGATGTGGCAACTTCAAATTTGGGGTGGGCCTAATTAATGTTTGGGGTTGGGCTAACTGAAATTTGGGGGCCTGTTTACGAATAGTTAGACAACACCAGTGGTGTTTCTGCATCCTTTTCATCATCGCAAAGTACGTATATTAATAATTGTTAATTTTAGCCAATACCGCTCAAGGTGAGCTACCACTCGAGCCTTCCCAGCCCACTGGGCTGGGAAGTCTCGAGTCTCGTGTCCACCTTCTTAGTGTGTTGTTTTATTCGGCGCCGTCTTTGTAATCATGCTTAACCAACTAGCCCACCAACACATGCTCAGCCACTGGGCTAATAATGTCACAGGAGCGCTCTCATCGTGACGACTGCGACGTTCAATGTGGAGATCCACACGAACTTATTGCTGACCGAGCTGACCATTTTCACACCAATGTCATCGCTAACACTACTCACTCGTGCTACACGCAACACAAGCTTACAACGATCACAATTCAACTTTCAATGGCATGCTAATCGACACGCTCCCAGTGAACAATTTCGCCAATCATCTGGATAGAAACCTTGCTGGATGTATTCTGTTATGTAGCGTTGTTTTTCACGAAGGCTTTCTCCCGCAACGAGAATACATTTTTGATATTGACGAGGCAAGCTAGTACATAACTCATACGAAGCAAATGTATAAACGGTTATAGTGATTAAAAAATATAAGTAAATAAGGTTTCAGACGGTATTGTTTCGACCGGGCATGACAACGATTTCTTCCCGCCTGTCACAGTGGTGTGACCGAAAACCTAATCATTTTGCTCAAACGTGTTGCCCCAATACTACATGGGCGAAATGTAGAAAAGTGCGGTGCGTGGTCACAGCTTCAAAGCCAGTCCATATTGGGTAGTGTTGGTGATATTGCAGCAATGTGGAGGTTTCCTCTTCATAAGAGCACAGAAAGGAAAATATTACAGTTGGTAGCTAAGCGCAAAGTACATTGGAAGATCTGAAACCAGCGATTTTTCTTTAATTTGCGGGTTGGTCTTCTCGGCTGGTAGATTGCTGTCCGATCACTTCAACGAATTTTGTTTTTGTACAACTGCAGCAAAAACGTCGATACTACCGTTTCATTACTACCTCCACACACACAAGAAGGACACCAGATAATTGGCACACGCCCTTTTATAAACTGATATTGTTTTGCTAATGTCAGTGTAGCGAGGTGTCTGCGAACGGAGCATTTCCTTAGTATCAGTCCAGTGTTAGCAGTGAGAAGCAGTTCGGTCGACCATACCCATGAGGGCATACTAGCCATTGTAGCGCTTTACTGTAAGACAAGTGAAGCGCTAAAAACTTGGTGTGCCTTGTCCTTTCTGCAGGTCGTCCATCCATTATGTTATGGTGACGATCAACGTTGTGTCCATCAGGCCTCCTCCTCATCTTTAGCTTCACCATCGCGAAAGCGGACAGAGAAAGGAAGCTTTCTTCACAATCAGCCCCAGCGGGATTACACCACTCGTAACTGCTGCAATTTGCATTCAGTGGCTGGGCATGCTAACCACATCCTTAGTTTCAATATCGCTAGAGCGCGCAGAAGAAGGAGAGCTTTGGTCGCTATCACTACCACGAACCCATGTCAATGCAGATATAAGTACGTGCAGGGGCTGGCCATGCTAACTTCTGCGCTACCACCTGCCGCCGCCACCTTAGATTTTCCATGCATACCTGCTTCTTGTTTTCATCGCAGACGCATGCAGGACAAACGCGGATAAAAAAAAAATTCTCAGTGCCCTTCCACTCTGTGAAGAAGGATGACCAGCAAAGCTGTGAATGTGGGCACCTTAATGGCGAACTGCACCTCCGCCGCGGGTCGGCCCGCCATTGGACTATCTTCGGGATCGGCCCACGTATGGGGAGTGCTTAACGCCTGCTTCACCGCCGCCGCGGGTCGGGTTGGTTTTGCACTATATTCGGGATCCGTCCACATATGGGGAGCGCTTAACGTCTGCTTCACCACCACCGCGGGTCGACTTGGTATTGCACTATGTTCGGGATCGGCCCACGTATGGGGAGTGCTTAATGCCTGCTTCACCGCCGCCGCGGGTCAGTCCGGCATTGTACTATCTTCGGGATTTTGTTCTACACGCGGACACGATAGTGGAGAAAGTAGGCTTTAAGAGGAAGCTTTAGCTCGGCTGGTTTCATCTAAATATATTTAAAAGGAGAATTCGCTTTTCTCGGCAACCACTGCACCAAATTTGACAAGGGTTGTTGCACTTTAAAGAAAAACGTAAAATCTAGTGACTGTTGGTTTGGAATATTTAATTGAGCTAAACATTTGTTTGTTGAAAATTGGCAAGAACCGCAAATTTTCGGAAGACGAAACCGTCAAGTGTACCACTCTGTCCGGCAATGAAAAATGATATCACAATTCTGTGCATTCCATGTTACAGCACATCTAAAGCAGACAAAATTAATATATTACACATGAATCTCAAAAGAAAATTAGTAATATGGAAATACAGCTTTTGCAGAACCCTTTCAGCTTTTGCAGAACCCTTTTGCAGAACCCGAATTTGTCCGCTTTGAACGATCTAATGGACGCCGTTTACAGAACCGTGATATCTATTCTTTATGCGGAGCTATTAATTTCTAAATTTCGTGCTACTATTCTTTTCGCACTTTCGAATCTCTAAAATTCTTCTAACAACATTCAGGCACTAAATGGAAAGTCCGCTTCCAAAAGTCACTAGAATTTACCTTTCTCTCTAGAATCCACCAAATTTCAGTAAAATCGGTCAAGGGGTTATCTGAGAAAAGCGTTTCGGCGTTTAACACCTCTCTGAATAGGCCGCGCCGGAGTTGGGCCTGAGTTAGAACTTCCTCGTAACGGCTTCGCTATATATATATATATATATATATATATATATATATATATATATATATATATATATATATATATATATATATATATATATATATATATATATATAAAGAACATGAATGCCTCAGACGTCAATATCGCCGCCGCAGATTTCGTCTTTCGTCACGATGGCACCGTCACCATCGGCACGGCTCCGTGAGCGACTACCAAGCTGTTCACTCTTATCTTCCTTTCCTCGGCGGCAGCGCATTGTCTTGATGCCAGCGACGCGCTATATCTGCATGATCATTGCATCATGCATCGCTTCTGCGACCAAGCAAGCTTTCGGCGGCACACGTTCGCTGCCATATTGGCAATAACAATTTAAAGGGAAGCTGAAGCGGTTTTCAATTTCCATGAATTGCTGGGGTTGGAAAGAACAGACCTATTCATTTACGGTTCTGAAATTTTGTTCTTTGTTTTGTTAATATAAGGGGCAGAAATAGCTTTCTAATGCCATCTTCGGCTGGTCGCTTCTGAGCGCTCTGGAGCGCTCTAGCGAGCGGCGTTGTCTTCGGCTGGTCGAAAGAGGCTGCGCGCCCTGCGTTCGGCTGGTTCTTTTCGATAGCTCTACTTCATCTTCGAGCGCTCTGAGGCGCTCCGGGCCCTGTCGTCAGAGCAGTCGCCGAGATTGAAACGTCATCGCAGCGCCGCGTCGCTGCTGTTGGCTACGGCCCACCGTAACCTAGGCAACCTCGGCCACTGCATGCTGGCGTCTCGGACGAACGCTCGTCCCGCCGGCGCGTCCGCCGGTTTTCCCGGCATCGCCGGGAGCTTTGGATAGGTGAAACATCGGACGTTGGCAGTAGTCATGTGGTTTCGCATCTGCCATTTCCTTCTCCGAGAGCGAGTCGCGCTTTCGGCTTGTGCGTTTGTCCTCTACCTCTGAGCTCGGGGAACGCCGGATCTGCCCGACTCTGCTTCGGGGAATGGAAGCGACCAGTCGAAGATACCATAAATCACCCCCGCGGACACGCCCCCGTCGCTTCCCGGAGCGCCGGGTGAGGCGGTTGCCAGAGGAGAGAACCGGCGAGAGTGACGTCACTCGCGGGGACCGTACTGCCGGACCGGCGTGCTGGCATGCACTGGCATGTTTCTTCCCGTCCTGCTGTTTACTAAACGACGCTACGAGAGATATGCCGCCGCTGACATTTGTTTTCTTTAGCGATTTTCGTGAACTGTGCTTCCTTTCTGTGCTGCGTGAGTGCCTACAGCTAAGGGCGCCTAACCTGCCCTCGTTCTGTGCACATTCGGCTGTGCGAACACAGGCGGCCGAGACGATGTGGTGTTTCGCATGTTTCCGAAGGACAAGAAACTTGCAGCGGAGTGGGTCCGTGCGGTGAGGAGATATAATTTCGTGCCGACGAAATCAACTGTGCTGTGCTCGGAGCATTTCCGCGACAGTGGTTATCATCGGAGCTTGACAACGATGCGGGCAATCGGTATTCCAATGAAATCGGCGCGACTGAAGCCCGGCGTTGTTCCGTCTATATTCTCCCACAAGACAAACACCTCGCCACCTCCAAGAGCGGCCTTCGCCAAGAGGAGAAAGGGTGAGGTAAGGGTTTTAATGTGCACACGGGCAATGTTTTAAACAGATGATCACCTGAGTGTCGAACAAACGGCCTTACAGCGGCCTTTGACGAAGCGAGGTGGAAGCACAGCCGGTAATATGCACATGCCTGCAAACAGCTTGCCGTTTTCATCCTGTGTTTCCCCTCCGCTGTGTCACGGAACACTGTACTACGGCTGGTTGTTCGGTGCTGTTTTGATACGGTGAAATAACTGACCGGGGGTACGCTTGTGCATTACGTGATATTTGCTATTCGTCCTACCACGCGGGGCCCGCAGGTTTAGCTGTTCAGCATTCGTGTTCAAATCGCACGACATGAGGCGTTACGGTAATATTTTCATGCTCGCGATACAGTAGTTGAACTCGGCGTGTAAAAATTTCGTTCCGTAGATTTCGCACTCACACCTTGCTACCAGCAGCGAAATGCTGCAAAAACAAGCGTTGGCACAGCCGCGCCCGTGGCAAGGCGAACGGGCTCAAATAATGAAGTAACGTTGTGAGGTATTGAACTTCTCAGCGTTCGACGTCGTCTAGGCCAATAGGGGCATCACTGCTGCACAAAAAATGTTTTCTTGCCTTTGTACCTAGA
This sequence comes from Dermacentor andersoni, assembly GCF_023375885.2. Classification (NCBI taxonomy): domain Eukaryota; kingdom Metazoa; phylum Arthropoda; class Arachnida; order Ixodida; family Ixodidae; genus Dermacentor; species Dermacentor andersoni. The sequence goes on from NC_092815.1 coordinate 99,570,853, forward strand.
GAACTAGCTATGTATCAGGCATGACAAAATTATTTGAAAGTAATTATATTACATTACTCATTACTTTCTTTTTACAATCATCGATTTGAATTACATTACCGATTACCGCTTTCAAAAATGGTATTACTTTACGATTGCTTCCAAAAAGTTTTCATGCATACAAGAAGCAAAAAGCAAAGTTTATAGGGACGCCAACCTTTCTTGAAGGTAACATACACTTGCCAACATTCATGCCCTCCCCCCCCTCCATGTTCCTCCACGACATCTCACGACACTACCAACTTTCTGGCACCGTACACAACTTACTGGTGCATATTTAATGCAATTAATAAATTACTTCAGCCATGAAATTACAGACACCAAATAATTCACATTGCTAAATCACTAGACAACTAATCCATCACATAAATTACTGAAAAAGTATTTCAATTACTGGAAGTAATCCAACTGTTGTCATGTTTGCTGATATGCATGATATGCTGAAATTCATGACATCCATGCCTTGCACTCTTTCAGGCTATAGCAGAGCACCTAGAGAACCAAGCCCCTGATGAACCTGTTCCACTACCATCACCAATCGAAGAGTTTGAAGCAGCCAGTGTGACATAGGCAGATAATGTTGAAGAGTTTCAAGTAGCCAAACGGGGCACTTATGTTCGCGATCGTGTATCAACACGCAAAAAACCACGGAACCTTAGACAAGCTGCGGCAAGGTGCTTGACATCGCGTAATTGCACCCATGTTTGCAATCTAATGAGAAGTTAGTGCTTCGGCATTCTTCCAGCAGCAAGTTCCCAGTGACACTTTAGCGCATTTTTTCTCCCGTCATTAGAACGTGCAGCTACATGAAAAAAAAAGAAACATACGTACCAGCTAAGATTTCCAACGCGCGAGAAGGTGCACACATCGCTCTCGCTGTTGGCACACTCAACGTCGTCATTGCCGCCATCGTTTTCCGTATCGGCTGTCGGTTCGAACTTGTACGGCGAAAACACAAGCTGTCCGAGACAGCGAGAACGTTCCATAATGCTTACAACTCAGCCATAGAATAAAGAACAACTTTGACTCAGCTATGAAGCCAGAACAGAACAGCGTGCTACGCTCTGAAACGGCGGCGCCGACCGGCGACGGCCGCCAATGACGTCACAGCGGCCCCGACCAATAACGGGCAACAGCGGCGTTCGCGCAATGCCCTGAGGCGCTGGTGCGCGTCTACTTGGAAAAACAGCCGCTTGCGTTTGTTTCCGCCCCTTTTGAACCAGATATTCGTGTTCAGGGGACTCAAAACTGTAGAATGCCGCAGAGAACTCATTTTTTTCGAAAAGTGTTTCAGCTTCCCTTTAAACTGCTTGCCTTCGAAACAACAACGCGCATAAAAATCGAAAGCGGACTGGCCGGCCACAAAGAACATGCTCACGGGGCCATACTATTGATGACAGCATCACAAAAGGCTAAGTGTGGTCAGGTTGACTTTACAGGTTTGCAAGTAATGACTGACGGGCTAGTCGGTTCATTATCACAGAAAGAACAGCGCTTCAAGTTGTTAGCGCAGTTTGTGCGTGGTTCCTTCTTTGAGTCCCGTCTTGAAGTGCTGCTCTGTGACTTTACATATGTTCTTTTTCTGCGTCAGTTACGCCTTCCAAGAGCGTTTACTTAAAACATTTTTGTTCGCATGCCTCTTACAGAAGCATGTTTAATCGAAATTTCTTCCCTTGGCTGCTCAATCTCGATTATTATTAAAATGAAATTTGTTGCATTTGAGAGAGTAAGTTCAATTCTAGCGACGGTTAGAAGCGGAATATTGATTTTGGTTTGAATTTCGTGAAAGAAATTTTTAAAAATTCGTGATTTCGAAAATAAGACGCACGAAGTTTGTGAATTGATAGCTCTGCATCAAGAACAGATGTTGTGGTTCTGTAAACAGCATCCATTAGATCATTCAAAGCGGACAAGTTCTCTATGTCAATTTATATCTTACGCGGATTTGTTACGTTGTGTATGAGGGTTCTGCAAGATCTGTATTTCCATATTACTGAATTTGTTGAGATTCATGTGTAACATATAAATTTTGTCCGCTTTAGATCTACTATTAGATGCAATTGACAGAATTGTGATATCATATTTCATTGCTGAGTTACGGAGTTGTAAATTGTTAGCCTCGTTTTCTGAATATTATAGATTTTTGCCAATTTTTAATGAAACATTTTTTAGCGCCTAATCACTGTTCCGAAGTTATAGGTTAGCCCAAGACGCACCTGCATGTGTTTCTAATATCCACTATGTTGTCACGGATTCAATAGCGAAAGAGCGTTATCTTATCAGATTGCGCGCGTGAAGCGAATACTGGCGCACATTCTCCATCACATTTGAGGACCCGAGATTGCGCTGCAATGTACGGGCATTCCAATCTGATGAACCGATGTCTTGATCCGTAGATCAGACCCAGAGGAAGCACTACTATGCGCGCAGCCAGCGTTGTGCTTTGAGTGTTTTCCAGTGCAAGCTCACCTTATAATGAGTTATATTCATGACTCAGCCCACCGTGGTTGCTCAGTGGCTATGGTGTTGAGCTGCTGAGCACGAGGTCGCGGGATCGAATCCCGGCCTTGGCTGCCGCATTTCGATGGGGGCGAAATGCACGTTAGGTCCACGTTAAAAAACCACAGGTGGTCAAAATTCCCCGAGTCCTCCACTGCGACGTACCTCATAATCAGAAAGTGGCTTTGGCAGGTAAAACCGCATAATTTTTTATTCATGACTCACCCCTTTGGAAGTGTATTTTTCTCCACATCACTACAGTGTGAGGTTATAGACGTGCTCCATCTTCATTGAGTGAATACTGGGAAACGGACCCGGACTCTTCTTGCGTGTGCGCTTACACATTCACCGCAACAATTTATTTCTCATAACTTACCTTTTAATTTAGGAGGCTGTAAAAGACAACACTTTTACATTAACAAGTTGTCTTAATAACACAGAAAATTTAAATGATTATTAATCGGCTTTCACTTCATGGCAAGGAATTTCAAGAAAGATATCTTTATTATAATTCAAAGCCTATCCGCTTGACAACTTTCATCTGAATTCCCCCTTGCAAGCTGATGCCGACTTACAGGTGGTTCGGATCGGGGGCCCTTGAAATATGTCCAACCTGTCAAGCAAAGAGTTATTACAAACGTTTCAATTCAGGAAGACGTCTTACCCTCCTGCCTTTCATTCCCATTCGCAAACACGCATAAGACGAAAGTGCTGCGTGAAGAGCGTCGTTAGCCCAAAGAAACGAGCTACCGTAACTCCCCTCACCTATATCGCTGTCATTTGGGCTTAGATAGGAAATATATATTTTAAATCGAGGCCTCACGAATCCGAAAAGAGCTGCCCGTGACCAGCACCAGCTAGGTTTCTTTCATTTCGTACTTCATCCCAGCGGCTAGTAGTAGCTCACAGAGCAGAGCGCTAAGTGTGGTAGTGGCAAAGAAGGTGCTCCATACTGTCTCATCACCCACCGAAAATTGCACGCCGCGCTGCTGGCCATTCCTAGAAAATCGTATATATGACTCCCAGCCATTTGCAACACAACAACATTGTTTTGCGATGGGAGAGTCCAGGTGAGAGACAGGGTGGTTATGGAGATGAAAACACGCTATTTTCTACAGCAACTTCAGGATGGATGAATGAATGAATGAATGAATGAATGAATGAATGAATGAATGAATGAATGCCTTCATTTATTGAGAAAAAGCAGGAACAAGCATCAGTGGAAGCACGTCTGAGCACATTGGTAAGGAAGCGGGGGACAAAGAGAGGAAAAGCTGGAGCCCGGGTGGCGTCGCAGTTTAATGTCGAGATAATATAAGCAAGAGTTGGTCGAACCAGTTGAATTCCAGGGTAGATGTGTGATGTGGCGAGTAAATGATTGGAGTCACCCCCAAGCATCCGTCCTTTGCGGTAGTATAAGCACCGGTCGTTCTTGGTAATAAACGTTTGCTGAAAAACAATCTTGGCAATTACTTATTCATCGAGTCATACCTCGCAGCGTATTGCTCAGTTGTAGGGTCTGTAGATTACTACTGCGCTGTCGCAACAAGTTGCGACCATACCGTGTCGCTTCCGGTTGCAGTTGCCATACTCGTGACTCTTATCATTGCGGGAATACTATAAACATGGGTTTACTGCACAAGTTAGAGAACAGACATTTTAGAACAGCGTTTCTCGCCTGACATACGCTCAACGCCAGCACCATTGCAGCATGTTACGGTGCGCGTCCCTTCAAGACAGAGACGCGAACGCAAACACAAGAACGTGTTAGAAGACAGGGTGCCGTCTTGGGCCTGGTGCCAATCATATCCACGCCAACAATATGTTAACAATCATGCTGTTGTTTCTATGGAAAGAGGTTATATATTTAAACTTCTGGAATGACAATCCAATCCGCTGCCTACGGGAGCGCTTGAAGCCGCCGGCGGTCATATTGTTAGAGGAAAAGGAGCGTGGCTGCAGTACGTGGCCATGGTACACGCGTGGCGCTTCCTGTGCTTGCGCTTCTGCGATGAAAATTAAAACTAGACCCCCTTAAGAAGATAAAACTAGACCCCCTTAAGAAGTATATCAGTCCCCCGTTGTATGTCGCTTGACGTTGTGTGTCGTTGACAAGCTGTCATACATCGACAGCATGTCAACTAGCGTGTAACTGATACTTCATTAAGGTCGTTGCTTGTTTGTGTTGTGTCAAGCAGGAGAGAGTAGTTGAAGAGGTGACACTGGAGAGAAGGCGGTGAGGGAAGTCCGCGAAAAGTACTTGAGGATAGCCATATTGAACGTCGACGCCGTGTTGAATAAAGCCTGCGACTTCGGTTGCTCAGGTCGCCAGAAATGCTTGAGTGGTAGCATACCGCTGGACGTATTTGGCAACGACAGCGATAGACACAAACTTTGCGGATGTAAACAAAGGAAAGAGACCTAGTGAGTTGGCCGGCCTTTTTGAGCTCTGGCAAAGTTTGAAAAATGAATCTGGCGAAGTATGACGTAACCAAAATAGTATATGCCAACCCAAATGAATCAGCATGTTCATATTTGCACGACACACCATAGTGGCCTGCTACCAGGACAGTTTTCATTCAGTGCATTGGGTGATGACAGTTTTCATTGGGTGCTTGAGAATAAAAACGAGCACATCAGAGACGACCCAGGGACGTTTCTACGGTACAAGAGCAGCACGTCACACCCCTCTCCCCCCCCTCCAAAAAAAAAAAACGCGAGAATAAGCTTGCCAATAGGGGCATCATAAGATCGAGCACTACGGCGCTTGTTGATCTTGTTCAGGATGACGTCAGCGTTTCATTCAACGTTTATTTCTGAGAAAATGAGTTGAAGTTACGTTTATTTGCATCACAATGGTGGACGTAATCAGGCAAACATTGAGACCATTTCATTAGAGGGTGCCTGACTACTCTGTGGAGATTACGTACGACAATGACAACAAACAACACAGAGAACTTCGCTTACATCGATTCGCACATACGTGGGATCCGCATAATGTTTTAGACAATCACTTTATATGTTTAAGAATGGCGCTCATTAATGCAATATTTGCATTCACAGTGAACAAAAGCGGCTGTCGTGTCCACGGTAGAATTGAGTTAAACGGCTTTAATCCCATGGACATTATATCGTTGCGAACTTCCGTGGGATTGTAATCGTTAGAATGGGGTACAAGTGACAGGAAAATTAGGAGGTTGATGAACGGCAACAAGGCAGAAGCTTGCACAAGACCTCAGGGAAATAAAATGACTTTTTGAGCAGGGCGGACACGGGGCCATGCAATTGTTTGAATGTCTATTAAAAATCCTCCAAAATATGAACAGAGGCGGACAAAAATGCAGGCATTTTGGGAAAGGCGAAACCGCTGGAAATGTTAAGAAAGCATTAGATAAAAGATGACCTAAATATAAGAAGCCATAACGTTGACAGGGTGGCCAAAATCGGCTGTTGAAGCAGTTCAGCTGAAACGCGATGGTGCGAAATAAGGCGAGAATGTCGGCAAGTGTTGAAGAGAGGTCAAGTTCGTATAGATACTGTGGCCGACGCCAGCGCCCGGCAGCTGTCAGGCGACTGCACGTATAAGCAAGATTCCTGGTCATCAGTCGTTACAGTGTGATTCGGGTCTGAAATATTTGACGCGGACTACATCTCATTAAATACAGTGCATTCTACGGTGTCATTCTTCGATGGCTGGTACCGATTCTCCCGTAATAAGTATAGAAATAAATTGTCTCACGTGCCGGCTGTCACCTTCCACAAACTGCCAACATTCCTTCCCCTCCGAAGTCGCTTAGTTTTTATTGGGTTGGCTGCTAATAACGAGGTCTCGGGATCGAATCCCAGCCACGGCAGCCGTATTTCAATGGGTGTGAAATGCGAAAACACCCGTGTACTTATGGTTAGGCACACGTTAAGGAACCCCAAGTGGTCTAAATTATTCCCGAATCCCCCACTACGGCGTGCCTCATAATGAGACCGTGGTTTTGGCACGTAAAACCCCATATTGTGTCATGTAACATTCGTTAAGGATGTACTTTGCAGTCGCACAACTCTTGAATACAAGTGCCAGTAGTTGTGCGCGAGGTCTTTGAGTATGTGGGTAGCCTTTATGGCGTCCGATACCTGCTAGTTTACATTGCAGCTATATTATAAAGACGGAACGTCAACATGACAATACGGAGAACATACAAATCCCGAATATATTACTGCACAATAGTTTTAAATAGCGGTATTCCTTCAGGCACATGGATAACCGTCATAGGAGACTAGCCTGGAAACTAACTACAATTACTGTATATGTCATACCCAAGGGTGTACCTGGCCTGGTGTCCAGTAAATGTGATGTAATATTGCGAGCAGCTTCGGCCATAGCATGCTAACAGACGACGACACAGACTGAAGTGACTAGCGCAAGAATGGACACGGGACACTAAAAAGGCGGCAAGGACAAGCGCAAACTTCCCATTGGAAGTTGGAAGTTTGCGCTTCTCCTTGTCGCCTTTTTAGTGTCCCGTGTCCACTTTTGCTCTAGTCACTTCAGCATGGAATACCAACTAACCCGGTCTGTCTTAATACTTAAGCACACCTCGATTTGCAGCTGCGACGGTAGCCCATGAGTGCGGATAGCAAAGTCGCCAGCGAAATAATTGGGGGCTCCTTAACGAAATCGATAGGTCAAAATCAAAAGCCGTCCACTACAGCGTCTCTCGTAGACGCTCACTATGTTCGAACGTTAATAATGTGTGCCGACTGAAGAAAGGCTGCCACGGAGTGCTTCTGACGGTTAGCCTACTTCGTTTACTCCGTAGCATCAAAAAGAAAAAAGAAAAAAAAAGAAAGAAAAAGAACCGTATCAAAAGCCCAGGATCAATCATCGCTCGTCGCGACTAAACGCTCTTAGGATGATAAGTCATTTCCAGGCGACGAGCAGGTACGCCTTATCAAGAACACTGATAACGCCGGCGGGACAAGCATTGTGGCAAAGTTCAATGCGCAGAGATAGCTTTTAATTATTTTATATTCCTTTTGTTGACGTCATCACGCGTCACCGCGGGAAGTTTGAAACGTTTAAGGTCAGTACGCCACGTGGTGGCACTCACGCGAACTAGTCCCTCGTGTCTAGAAAAGCTGGATATGTAAAGCGCTACTGGTGGAAACGACATTGAACCGAATGAAAACCCGTTATGAAGAACAACAACGTACCATTGGCCACTCCAGAATTCGTTACTTGTACTGGCAACACTGTCCAAATAAACAAAGGTAGCTATGACATCCAGATTCACGGCGCCTCTTCTGCTTGGTGCTGGGCTCAAGTTTTTCGTGCGTGGCGAACAATCGAGGTGTTTCCACGAAGCCGAAAGGGTCCTTGCTACCAATTACCTTTTTGTTTTTATCAGCCTCTGAGATTTCAGCGGTGAAACCGCGGAAATCAGTGCGCTGTACGAGCAAACGTCAGGCCTGCCTAGTAAACCGCATCAGACTTTTTTAATGACAAAGAGCCTTTTAAGCGAGCAGGAGGTTAAAAAATAGAAATATTTGTGCGTATAGCGGGCCTCCAAAAGGTGCAAGCACTTGTTCACGGCGTTGCTCACCGGCACGTACGATAATTGACTGTTTTCGACCTTCATAGGCAACTCTACACTGTGAATCGTCTTACAGTATATCACACAGAATTCCACAATATATAGGAAGTAACGTCTGTCGTGCATTCAGAAGGTAAATACGGATATTGTGCACTGATAGAACTAAGCTAAATACTGTTAAGTTGCGTGGTCAGCATATCTTTGGATAAAAAATAAATGAAATTTCCGTCTTTGAGTCGGGGCACCTTTCTCCCTATATTTAGCTGATACGTCTGCTAAGGTAGTCTGCATCTGATGACTGGCGCTTGTTCGTGCTCGCAATACGGAGTTTTCCAGGTGGGGTCCAGGCTTCGGAGCCCAGCAAACACCCGCCGCGCGCAGGAACTGTTAAACCTCGGAGAAACGTGAGAAGTAAATAACAACCAATCGTACCATTTGTGTTTCTTCCGATAGGCTTACGAAATTTTGCAGTGGTTTTCTTTTAAACAATGTAATTTGTAATAGTGTAAATGCATGACTTAAAGACGAATCGAACAAGTGGGAATGAAATTTAGCTGTGTGCACAGGGTCGGGAAGGAAGCTTACGGCGCTGTAGCCACGCCGAATGCTCATAGTATAGGAGCGAGCGCTGTTTGCAGTTGCTTCTCAATTCTTTGCGAGCAAATATTTATTTATTTATTTATTTATTTATTTATTTATTTATTTATTTCAATAGCTTCAGGGCCCATAGGGCATTACAGTTATAAACTGATAGCTGACTGCGCTTATGAGAAAACAGCATCATCTGCTTGTGCCGCTAAACTAAAGCACGCTATCAAAACGATATGTCGCCTCACGACATAGCAAGTGGCATGATCAACTTGACACCTTCCGATCTATAGTTTTCGTTCTTACTACCGTTGCTTTCGAACAAAAGCACATTACCGAGAACATTCCAGCTGCTTAAGGCATTAGTGACACTAATGCTGGGGCAGAAAACTAATCTAACCAAACCAAATGAAGCTTAAGTGTGCATCACTAATTTATGAAAGCGCCTGCATAAACAAATTGCACTCCGCGATTTCAAACGCTAGAAACATATTTAAAGTATTGTACTGGAGAAGAACCAGCAGTATCCACTGCTTCGAGAAAGACGACGACGATGAGTTTGGTCGAAGCCTTCTGCCTGTATTGCCTGAGCTGCGTGGCCTCTCGCTCAGGCTCTCTACTCTATGACAGCTTCATTAATTACACCAAAACACCCCTCGGCAGTAAAAAAAGAAAAAAGAAAGCTATGCTCTTCTCACGGAGAATAGAGAAGTTGTCCCGAGAGAAGCGTTTCGATCAAACCACATCGTGTCACTCACGCTTTTCGCAATGCGCAAGTATATTATTCACGTCGCTCTCCGTTGCGCCTCGTCTTCTACATTCTGGAAACGATGAAATGATGATTTACTGTCTTTCCCGCGCGATGACTCGTCCGTTACGGTACGCAGCAAAATTCTTTCGAGATATACTTTCTTTTTCTTTTTTGGGCTTGCGCACGTCGGCAGCACAACGATTTGAGAACTGCGAGACAACGTTGCAGCGGCACGCTGCAATGTGAGAACCTACGGCTCAACCTAGATCAACTGGTTCTCGGCGCGGCTAGGGGGCCGCCGCGCCGAGTAGCTGGAGTCGCGAACAGCTGTATGTTGCAAATTGCAGGCCTAATCTGCTGTCAGCGCAGCTAACTCGGCAGAAGTTGCGGAGGTCTTTTGGCTTAGCCTTACTGAGATTATTCCCCTTATAGACACAATCGAGACGCCTTTACCCCAGCTGAGCGACTTATATGCTAGAGCCCCTGGTAGCGCCTTGGAAACAGGAATATAAATTATTTACGCGAATTGGAGCGGAATAACCTTCGAATGCGATATGAAGCACCTAGTATAAGATAAAATGATCGCATTTTTTCGATGCAGATCTAAAACGTTTTGTAGCTGAACTCAGAGAATGATACAATTTTGGCAGTAGATGGATCGTCGAAGTTTAGTTTAATGCTTCCGTGATCAAACGTAACGTCCACTCTACAGGCTACACACGCAATATGATAAGTTTTTTTTTTTTTCGTAGAGGACGTTGCAGATATAAATGCCTTTAAGATGAAATGTGGGGAACAATAAACTTAAGCAATTCGATACAGTCAATGTTTCCCCCGCCGTGGTTGCTCAGTGGTTATGGTGTTGGGCGGCTGAGCACGAGGTCGCGGGATCGAGTCCCGGCTATGTAACAAGCCGGAGACCATTGAGCACGCTTTCATTGAGTGCTGGGATGCAATTTTTTATTGGGACGTCTTGCGAAGAACTATTAAAAAGGAACTGCCGATAACAGCACAGGGTATACGTTTCCTGCCGGTAGACAGCCATCAGGGCTTTCCGTACGACATGATAATGCTCCTGGGCCTCCATGGTCTTTGGAAGACACGGATGGCGGTAACGCACGCCGATGTGAATGCGCGCTCAGCACGAGAAAATTTTGTTGAAAGCATTATTTTCATACGTGAGATATATCGTGTACAGGCAGATCCGCCTGACTGGTTGGGTATTCTTGATGAATTAGTGAATTTCAAGAAATTTTAGCTTGTCACGTTGGTCCAAGTAGGCCAACGTGTTTTTATGTATGTATGTCATTTTGTGAATAAAGAAAAAAAAAGAATCCCGGCCAAGGCGGCCGCATTTCGATGGGGGCGAAAACACCTGTGTACTTAAATTTATGTGCAGGTTAAAGAACCCCAGGTGGTCGAAATTTCTGGAGTCCTCCACTATGGCATGCTTCATAATGAGAAATTAATTTTGACACATAAAACTCCGTGATTTTAATTTTTTAACAGTCAATGTTTCCGGAAAATTGCTTGCTAAATATGAAAGAAAATTTTAGCATTGACTTGATGTGTATTTTGATGTATTTGTGAGATACGTGCGCCAGATTAATACGTAGTTCCGTGAAATTTAGAGGCTGTGGTCCGTAACCGTACTGGATGTGATATTGTACGGTTTGGAAGCATTAAGAGTTTCTCAGGGCACCAAATGTTCTTGTTTCTCTAAACAGAAAGTCCGGTTCAAGATTATGCACGTGGATGACCTCCTAACAATCCAGCTTCCCGCCTGCCGCCCCAAGTGTGACGCTATAGTAAAACGCAAGCTTGCAAGGTAAGTTACCATGAACAAGTTAGTCTTGGCTTGTTTGGAAACGTGCAATAGTAACATAGCAGTAATCTATGCTACACTGAAAATTACACAGATAAACATGGAGTATTCAGCTTGAGGCAGTATACAGTCATTAGTGTCGTAGATGTGTGGTATACTTGAAAACGGACGCGTTCTGTGTGTGTTGTTTCATGGGCAAACTAATGAACACACAAAAAATAGCATCCCATGTTTACATTGTCAGTAAATGAAAGAAATTTGTAAGTTAGGAGGTGTTTTTTTAATTATCCCATTCGCCTTTCATGTGTTCCCGGTGTGTGCAATAAAAACGGCATTATTTTACTGGTAACAGCCACTGTTGCCTCATTTTGGTATGCCGGAGGTTGGGGTCCATCTGTCTTTCTGTCTCTTTGTCAGTAAACGTCTAGCAAAGCGAAGGAACGGAGCAAACACTATAGCTGTAAGGAGCGACCGGAACCGGACGAGTTTCTCAGGTTAGCAGTATTTGAGTTGCAGGTTTGCTGACACCACCCGCACGACCACGCAATATCGCCGCATGTAAAAGATGATGACGTCTGCAGGCTTGTCTGAGACATTTTTGCCTGTGTGATCCCGCCACTTCCTGTATTATGGGGTTCATTGAGACAGTGAACGCGCACACGGCTATGCGTACACGAATCCAGGATGGACGGATGGACGGACGGTCGGACAGAAAGGCGGACTCAAGGCGCACTGATGAGTTTCAAAATCCTTTTGAATGGCAATGGCGACAGACGTACCCTTGACATCAAATGTGACTGCATATCAAGATCGGTCTTTTCAAAAAATTCTGCATTCATTACAAGACATGCACGATGTTATGGCAATGTGTCCAAATTATTATGTAAGAGGACAGTAAGAGAGCCAGTTCTTTATCTGTACTTCAGAGACAGTATGTGGCAACCGCTGCTGTGATATTAAAGTGCTTGTTCGAATCTTCTCCACGATGTAGTGTTCACGGTGCCGTGCTGTACGCATGGAAAACACGATGGAGGTAGCACTAGCACTGAAACAGTACTACATCGTTGACCATGTCGTCTTAGCATATGTAAAAGGCTTGGCGAGGCATCTCTGTACGGATGAGAGTATCTTACCCGTTTGAGACCAGAAGCTGGCTGCAGTGTCACGCATCATAATGAAAAATAGACTGGAAGCCTCTGGCGCCGAAAGTGGAATCTATTTAGAACACCAACGTTGCATATCTGTAAGTAAAGTTTAGTTTGGAATAAAAAGACGTGCGTTACATTAGTGACCAGTCCCCCGTAGTAGACATATGCCGGTATCAGTAAAAGAAAACCAAAGCACTTAAACCTAATTCGGTGCTAGGCGCGTAGTGCGCGCCGATGGACGCGCCACTGGTGGCGGCCTTGCGCAGTACACCAGGGAAACGACCCAGGGGCGCGTCATAGTTTTCTGCTTGGTTGATTGTGCTTGTCTGTCGCATTCACGTTTTCTGAGCAAAATAAGCAACAACCTTCGCATGTGTGGGGTGGCCAAAGCTTCAAAGAATGCCGAAGAATTGTTCCACAGTGGGGTGCTCCAATACCTGCAAAAACGGGCCGGCAATACGGTTCTAATCATTCCCCGCAAAGCCTCATCAGCGGGAGCAGCGGTAGCAATGGATCGCGCCGTTCGGCGGAAAATTTCTTCTCATCCTTTCCTTTGTCGTGTCGCTGTTTTTTTCCCCTCGATCATATTTAAACAGGTAAGCGACGAAGTTCGTCTGCAGTGCAGCATGCAGCTTAAAGGCGTTTCGCTAAACTTCTGAATTCCGCTTGCCGCGTCTTTACCGCGTTGCGCTAGCTAGGTATACACGACGGCACGAGTGCATTGTGTTGTATGTTAAAGCTACTGAAGCCTGCAAGAACTGAAATTATTTGTTTTATGCGGCCCGGTAAATCCTCGCACCAACTGTCACGCCCCTCCTGTTCTTGCATCTATTTTATGCGTGGATTCGCGCATGTTGAACTGTTGCTAGTTGCTGCATGCATACTGTTGTTGATTTGTTTGGGGTGCGAGGTTCTCACCCTGCCTAGTTTGTAAGAGGTCTAAATCACGTTGTGTCTTATCGGAATGGTACCAAGCAAATGATTCTTTGAAACACATGATTAACAGCGCAAACAGACGACCACAAGAAGGGAGACACGTGCACACAAGCGCTGACTAACAACTGGCTTTATTGGCAAGGATAGCACACCTTACACATGCCAGAATGAAGCGATGGAAATGAAGGGGAAAACACGTGAAGGGTGATAGCGTGTCAACAACGCAAGCGCAATACAGCCAAGCATGCGCAACTAAACGCAAACAATTATTTTCTTTTTGTTTGCAATCAGAACCCCCACGACAGCCGCATCCAGAAGATCAAATTCAACATCAAAGAGACCAAGGGAAGGAGTGCTAAAGTACTTGTTACCTCATTTTATAATGTGGTAGGCTTCTAAACAGATGCGCGCGGTCTTGTCACTACTCCTACCTAGAATCGTCATCTCTTTCAATCGGGCCACACAATCCGTACAATTGCTAACGTGCGCAACTAAATGTGCGTATTGATCATCTAGTTTTTTTTAGTTTTTGAGCGCGTTCTCCTTAACAGTAATTGACACAGCGACCAGTTTCGTCGACGTAAAACATCCCACATGACATGGGAATGCAATACACCACTCAAGTGGAACATTTAACAAACGGCGGGTGGGGGTTCTTCTGGCATCCACGGTTTTCTGGCGTTGCAGATGCGTGGGCACAACTTTCCCAGCTCATCTGGGGGGCAGATAAACAAATTGGCACGCCGTGCCTACTTGCCGCCTTCTTAAGATTGTAGGAAAGTTTATGAATGTAAGGGACCACCTCAGGTTTAGGTGCCTTCCGTTGATCCTCAGCCGCTGTACTTCCCGATCCACTCTCGAATTTTTGAAGGAGGGTTTCTGAAACGGCTGTCAACACCGAGATAGGGAACCCTGCAGACAAAAGGCAGCTTACCTGATTACTAAAACTAGGCTTAATCTGATGTGGGCACGATTTTTGGAGAGCCGATTCCATACAGAACACCGCTATTCCTCTCTTGATTGTCTTGGAGTGTGCCGAGTCAAAGCGCAGCAGCTCCTTCTTAGCCCCAGCAAACGTGTTCTTTACAGAACGTGGTTTTTAGGTTTAAAAACTGTAAAGTTGAAAGATCCGGAGGTTCATGGGTGAAACGCAACCCACGTCCATGTTTGCTAAAAATAGATAAAACTTCGCCTACTGTAGAGGGGTAAGTGAAGGCGGGCTGCTTTTTAAAAAGCACTGAAATATCGTCAACATATCTAAAACTCTTTAAAGCCGACCCCCCATTAAACACCCGTTCTAGGGCATTATCTCCCTTGGCCAGAAAAATATCACAGAGAATAGGGGCTACGCAAGATCTATGCAGATGCCATCGGGCTGCGAAAACGGTCGCTCGTCAAATACAATGAAAGTAGAGTTCAAATAAAACTGCAGTAAAGATAGAAAATTATTAATGGACAAACCGACGGTGTTCCGGAAAAATACGTCACCGTTATCTTCATTGCGCTCTTTGACACGCATTAGCATTTGATTCTGCGGAACAGAATAAAACAAACCTGCACGCCTACCGAAAAACCGAGACGAACATCATCATTTCCCCTCTAAAGCCGTACTACTGCGGCTGATTTTTTTATAACAAATGGGTCGTTCACAGCATACGTCACTAGCTTCTTTAGCGAAAATTGGATAACACACTTCTGCCACGATTTCTCTACACTAACAATAGTCCTAAACGGAATTTCGGGCTTATGTGTCTTGGCTGTGAAAAGCACCCTCTAGCTGTTCTGTCTGCTTTTAGATATGTCCCTGGCAAGCTTGCCGAGGTCTAATTGTTTACGAAACTCGACGAACTTGGTCTTAATACGCACTTCATTTTGTTAACGGGAACAATGTTCTTATTAACGGCTGTCAAAGCTATTTCATTGTAAATTTCCTTGTGTAAAACGGCAAACCCACCCTCTTTATCAGCTTGCGTAAGTATCAGGTTGTTCCTCTTAAAAAAAATTTAACCTGATGCTTATGCAAGTTGATAAAGAGGCGCGTCTTATCTCGGAGAACAAGGCCTAATTAGGCCTTGTTCTCCGAGATATGCGTCTACCGAAAAGTGCGCATTGGTTGGCTTCACGCGCGAACAAATGTCATTCTATACCGCTTCAATCAACGGTCAAGCTGTGTCCTATGTTAAGGCGCATCTCTCTATGAATTTTTCTCTTGGAAAACTTGGGTTACACCATTCCAGTCTATGCTGCAGCTCTACCTATTGTTCCTAGAACTCCTTCGTTACAGTCTACCAGCTTTGTCAAATACACGTAAGACCAACATCTGCGCTCTGGAGAGAATACAAGGTCACGCCTTACGGAAGCGTTTAGGGCTGCCTCGGTGCACCTCAACGCCAGCAACAATTGCCACCGTGAGAGGCCACATGATCCAGACACATGTAGCTATCGACTCTCCCAGAGCGCACATTCGCCATCTGTCAAAGATCCCCGACCATCGCTTGGCTTCCCTACCAGCCGAGAGACCTCAAGCGACCTTTACAAGAGTGATAAGCGCTCATCAAAAGTGCTTACCGTCGTCTTAGCACTGGCGGCGAAGCCTTCATCTACCCTGTGGTGCCTGCGACATCCTAAAGTGAACTTTGCTAGTCACGGAATTACAGAAGGCCGATCATCCATCACCGCCTCTGAAGCAACTGACGCTCCTATTACTGCACCAGACATATCATGACCGCATACCGAAAAGGTTCGACCTCACATTACCAGTACAACTGCTGCGTTCGTTGTTCCAGCTAAGCAGGTTGCAGTTAAATGCAAAGTGTCAGACATGACTACGCCTACGGCGGCAGAACTTGCAGCCCTCCATGCTGCTATGGCCTACGACACCGAAGATCCAGCACAGAAATAGGTCATATTTTGTGACTCTAAGGCAGTTCTTCACAATATCGATTCCACCTTACATCACAGAACATAAGAGAAGATATGCGACATCAGGGAAGTGCACCACCAAGCTCTGGAAACAGGGCAGCAAATAATATTTCAGGGGATTTCTGCCCACTGTGGCGTCGCTGGCAACGACTTTGCTGACACGGCTGCCCGGTTTGCCCACGCAGACACCCAGACCCAGACCATCCTCGCCAATACCTTTGGCGAGGATGGACGCTGCCAGGGAACTTCGCCTGCTTGCACGCAAAAAGTCACGAGCTTTCTCGAGTTCAAGTGCCTTCAATTGCCGATTGCATAAACTGGACCTTTTGCTATGGCTACAACTACCATCTAGCCTTTCCCGCCGCGAAACAACCTTCCTGTGCCGTTTTGTGGCTGGTAGTGGCGTTCTCGAACGCTTACTCCTATCGTATGGGAATGACCGATAGCCCTATCTGCGACTCCTATAGGCGCGAGGAAACCATCAAGCGCCTATTCTCTATCCGTCCTTGCTACGACGTACAACGCCTATCTTTCAGGACAACTTTAAGCCGGCTAGACTAGAGACAGTTCTCCGATTCAAAGCAACTCTGAGCGTGGCCACACCCGTCACTGGCGCGAAAAGCGGTTCGTGCTCTAGTACACTACTTGAAGCGTACCGGTTCAAGCGACCGCTTATAGTGTCCTTGTGCATCCTCCTGCGTGCACTCAGTGCTCGGTCCCTCCCTTTTTTCCCCTTTCTGTTCCCCTTTATCTTACCCCCACTGTAGGGTAACGAACCTGACCTCCTCGCCTTTGCTCTCCTTGCTTTCGCTTTCTCTTCTCAAAACAGTATCGTTCTGCATTCATAAAAAAAAGCGTTTCTTGGTGCAGGTACGTCGACTACATCTTCCTGATGACATTCGATTATAAACTGGATGACCTTTCGACGACCAAGCTTACCAGTGGACTCAAATTGCTCGAAGGAACCCATTTGAGCACCATTGACACCGTAAGAAATTTTACCTTTAAAGTGTGCATTATTATTTCAAGAAACGAAAGCAAACGTGAAAGTGTTCTTTTTGTTCTATTACCGAATCATCATTACGAAAACAAACATGTTCTGCCTACCTTTAAGACTTATATGTGCCAGTCACATTTTCCCTAACACTTGGGTAATAAGTTTTCGTAGAAAAACACTAAGGAGCAATATTGAATAAGCGTATCTTGCCCATTACACTTGCCGAAGCAAATAAGCTTTATTAATATAGGATCGTTCTCACGTGATAGAAGGAAGTTATAATAACACAGGTGCTGATGGCATGTCGAATTCCCGCAAGGCGTCATAGGTTGTGACAAAACTTCGGCCGAGCATTGTCGATAACGTGTTAAGCGTAGAGAAAGTGCATTAGTAAATGAGCCAGAACATAACCCGACGGCTATTCTTTTGCGTAAAAGGGAAGTGTAACATGTGGCAATAGCACGATATCATTGACGTGACGTCAGACATGACATGATTGGCGTCATTGTTTTGATAGTTTTGCGACCGGGGGTCCATAGATGTGGGACTTTCACGCACCATGATGGAGTAGATATCGCATACCTTGATCTGACATCCATGACGCTTTCAAACCCACATATATTTACCTTATTTAGATTGGCACATTGGCACATGTCCTCCTTCGACATGGCAGCATGAACAGGAAGCAACATTCACAAAAATCAAGGAACTTCTGACGTCCGACCTCTGTTGGCCAAGTATCACCCATCTTAAGCCACAACAGTCTCGGTTGATGCCAGTTCCATTGGCATTGAAGCAGTCCTGTTACAATAACAACCATGTGGTGAACGCAGGCCAGTAGCCTTTGCCTCAAGGTCAGTGACCACCACAGAACGAAGGTATAGCCAAACAGAAAAGGAGGCCTTGGCTACAGCGTGTGCCATCCAGAGGTTTGACGAGTTCGTCAGAGACATCCCCTTCACTGTAGGAACTGATCCCCCACCTTCCTCTTCTGTCATTGTTTGGCAAGACGGAACTTGATGTGCTTCCTCCGAGGGTGCAAAGACTCAGGCGACAGAGAATGCCCTATCAGTTCCAGGTGATGTACGTACCAGGAAAATTGTGGGCTACGACTCTGCAAACTCTCCAAATTGGGGGGCACCGGACTGTCCATGGCCGCCAGGTAGTTGTCTATGCGCTGCTCCGTGACCGCCTCATCTGGAGTCGAGTCCGTGGCCCAATGCACAGCTTTCGCCAAAGCTCTCTTCTGATTGGACTTGGTATTACCATCGTGCAGTAGGTTCCTGAGGAGTTTCCAGCTTTTACCGGTCTTGAGCTGGCCCTCCACCGAGTTGCACAGCTCGTCCCATGGCTGCTTGCATAGCACCTTGCAATGAGCCTCTATCGTCCTGTTGATTTCGGAAATTTTCTTGCGTAGTCTTCTGTTATGGCACTGAGTCTTCAATCACGCGAGCAGTGCCTGCTTGGCTTCCAACACATGCGCGAGCCTACTGTCCATCTGTCCAACTCCAGATCAGTTGTCACCTCCTTGGTGGCTCTAGCCAGATCCTCTTTTATCTCGTCGCACCAAAAGTCCAGTTCCGTATCCTGAGTGAGGACGCGCTCGGAGCGGTTGGCTCGGAACAAGTCCCAGTCAGTGAACTCAAAGGTCCTCGTCTTGTTACGGGCAGCCTTGATGACCGGTTCGATGATGGAATGATCGCTACCGAGGTTCATGGCTGTGTTTTTCCACTTGACGTTTTCCAGGTTCTTGATAAACGGGATATCCGGAGTCGTATCTCAGCGCACTGAGCTCCCTCTCCTGGTCGGAAGGTCTTTATCGGTTACCAGCGCAAGATCTTCATCCGTTGCCGTGCGCCATATGTATCTACCCTTATTCGTATTGGTGTGATAGCCCGAAGCCTGATGTTGGGCATTGAAATCCCCCATGATGACTAGAGGTTAACAGCAGGCAAGATGCATGGCCCTCTTGAGAATACCACCAGCCTTGGCTCTGTGAACGCTGGGTCTGCAGTAAACATTGAGTAGGAAGATACTGTTGCTTCTTAAGCGCCGCATAGGGGGTCGACAAGGAGTTCGGCCATGACGTACTCGACCCCATTGTCCGCGGGTCCGAGGTCTCGCTTAATGCACGTGAACGTTTTACTGACCAGAGTAGCGACCCCCTCCTTTCTTCAGTGGAAGCCACCGTTAGGAAACCGGGGAGCTTGATGGGTGGTGATGTGATCATTTCTTGCAAGGCAATTACTTGGGGTATGTCCTTTACACTTTCTAGATATTGTCGCAGGGTCGCCCGTTTGCTGACGAACCCTGCGCAATTCCACTTCCACATTGTTATGGCGTTAGTTCCGTTATCCATGTTTGGGCTTGGGGATGGATTGTGAAAGTGCCACATGGTGAGGCAATGACGCTGTACATGTTTGGGACTTGTGCTGTAGATGCGCTTGGCAAAAATATGTGGCTGGTCCCCTCCTGCCTAAGTATTCTCGCGGTGAGGGCGACCAGGCCCAGCTGAGGGTGCGTGATCATTTCTTGTACGTGAGAGAGACCTGTCTGTATGTTGGAGATGGCGTTCTTGCACTCAGACAGGAGTTCTACCGTCTCGTCTTCTCTGGAGTGATGAAAGGCGCGAAGCTTCACTGCAACTGTACAGGGGGGGGGGGGGGGGGGGGGGGGAAGGCTCTGCCGTGTCTGAGGCCGACGAGCTTGCGGCAGGCTGAGGAGCGCCAATCTTCGTATTTCGGCCATTCTGCGGCTAGCCGACTCATTTCCTGCTTGAAGTGAGCGTTTTCTTTCCTAAGACCATCATTGGCACGCCTAAGCTCTTCGAGCTTCTTCGTGAGACGCGGGTCGTGCGAGTCTTGGTAGTTGGACGCCTGCGTTTGGTTGCCACGGGCCCTATCGGCCCAAGGACTTGTCTTTACTGCCGGTGGGGGTCTTGGATCGTGGCCTTTCAGACGAGTCGCTCCTGGTGCGGGACTTGGAGTGGCCTCTGGAGCTGGAGCGCGCTGGAGAAGGCGATGTGTTTCGCGATCTTGAGGCAGAGCGACTTCTGGAGCCCCGTCGGCTTGTAGAACGGCCTTTCAAGCGCAAGCGTCTTCTGCTCCTAAGGCTGGGGCTGGATGAGGATTGCGGATCAGAGGATAGAACGATCAACGGCGCGGGGAGCTGCTCTTGCTGCCTGGCACGCTCTAAGCGTCGTCGGTGAACGATGTACGGCGTCTTGAATCTATGCGCATATTTACCAGCGGTAAGGTGCGGACCGCCGTAGATCTTGCATCTTGCGGTGCGTTGGTATTGCTCATCGGGGTTCGGCAGGCCGCGTTCCCGACAGACGATGTCGCTCGTTGTTGGACAGACATCGGCACAATGCCCGAGACTTCCTCAGGCGTGGCATACGTCCACTTGCTTTCGATACAGGGAACATTTCATCAGGAGTGTTCCGTACCTGATAAAATTCTGTACCCGGTGGCCATCAAAGGCGATGATGACGGTCCCGGTCTGAGCGATTTTCTTGGCTGCTAGTGCAAGAGGGAAAATCTGGTTAAAGATTTTGCCATCCCCCGTGGCTGGGTCGTCTTGTAATGGTATGCCACGTATGACCCCCTTGCACGTGGAGTGCGGCGCTGTCTCGCACGCGCACAGTTCGTGGATCTTGCCTGAGATGCGGATTTGCTTGATGCGGGTATATCAGTCAGCATTCTCCCGTCTAGGAGTGCTGGCCGCCATGATATTTTGCTGCAAGTTCGGGCATAGAGTGTCTTGTGAGAGCTCGTCCTGGCTGATGCCGGCGGCTGCAACTATTGCGTCAACTATCGTAACCACTCCAATTTTTGAAATATTCTGCCCACCTCTTGGACTAATAACGATCTTCGTGTCTTTGTTTCCATGGCGTTCGATGGCGTTCGGGTTAGCTGACCGCGATTTGGCGCCAGCTCTTCTAACGCCCGGGTTTGTCATCCCTGGTCTTGAGTAACTTCCTCCTGGAGAATATTTTCTCCCTCTATTTGATATTCCATCATGGTAGCGGACTAGTGGCACTGAGTCGCCCCGTAGGCCACGGCATGGTCTCCGAAGTGCTCGTTAGACGCCGCCGAAGGAAGTACAGGAATGTCCGTAAAATGATGAGAAGCCACTGACTGTGGCAAAAAAGGGTATCCACGTGGTCCTTACAACTTCATGGAAAAGATGTGCACAAATAAACATTGACACGCGACGGTTAAATGCTAGAAAAGTTGGGAAAATGCGGGAACTGAAGCGTGCGCGTCTTGACTCGCCGCCTTCTTCCTCCTTTTTGGCCAATCCGAAAGTTTGTAGCACTCTGTTCGAGGAGAGCAGGTTAGCGGCAAGCAAACGCAACGTCACTGAGCAGGAACGTGGAAAGGTACACACACAGCTCACACATGACCCACCCACATTGTCTCATCAATTACAGGGAAAAGAGGCGAAAGGTAAAACCAGTTTGCCAGAAGGTACGTCAGTTCCCTAAATTCCCAAACATGCCTTGGCTTTGTCCAACGGGTTGGCACAAAGCAGCAGACATGGTGTCTGCAATTAGCTGCAGTGGCTCTGGCGAGGATGTTTCCTCGAGCTCCCTGCAGTGGTGGAACGCTCCCATTTTAAAGGAACACTAAAGGCAAATACTAAGTCGACGTGGACTGTTTAAATACCCTTCCAGAAACCTCGAAATGCTTGTTTAGTACCAAGAAGAGACTAAGTTTACGAGAAAATTGTATCTGAAGGGTCCAAATACCTTTTTCGAACTTCAAATCTCCCGCCACCAAACCGGGGTGCATACTCCATTACCGCCCTTTGCTGCCGTCGGTGAGTAAAATGGCGCCCGAAAGATGGCGGCACCGAGCCAAGACAGAGCAGCGCATCCACCGCTGCAACTGCTTTTTGGTCAAGTGGCGTAGACCGTTCGGACATCCCGCGACATCACATGGAACTTGAATTCTCTGCTACCTGCAGTTTGGGCGAGTTTCGCGAGCCAGCAAAACCAGCGCAGCACTACGCGATCAGGAAAGTACCGAAACGCGAAAGCGTGGGCGGAGTCGAGTGAAAACGAAACCTTTCGACCGCTCTCGCCGTTGTCAACGGTAATTTCAATTTCTTTTTTTCTGAGCATGAACTGGAACTACATAAGAAGCATTTTATTTCATATTATAATACAATACGAGGATCTTTTTTGCAACTAGTTGAGTACTAGTGACATAATTTAACTGAGGAGTGCTTTCGTCATCGGGCTAGTGCTTGAATGTCCCGGGGGAGTCTCTTAATCATGTCCTGCATTTACCTCATTTTCTCGATTATTAAAGCTTTGTTCGGTATAATATTGACGCCCTAGAGATTGTCGAGCAGTAATCTACCACTGTAGTTTGAGTTTGTATTTGCCTTTAGTATCCTTTTAACATATACTTTTTTTAAGGAATTTCTCGCAACACGGCTGGGAAACATCTCGTTGTCGCTTTCTCGTAACGAACTGTGTTCACTCTGGCTCAGCTAAAATTCCGCTGCCATCGATGTCATAATGACACCGGCATCCACCCTCCGGCTATACGACAAACGTAACAGACGGTGTCCCACAAAGGGGCTGCGAATCCGAGCCCCGTGACGCCTGTCAGCAGCTGGTGTCGCGGGACCGACGCACGATCACAACAACAGGACACCAAAGTCAACAAATCTTGTCTTTCAGGTTTGTAACCAGCCGTCTTAGCATTGAGAACAGAGAAAGACCGTTCCGAAAGAATGCTGTCATGATTTCCGGCTTCTTCTCACTGTCTCTATAAAGCACGTTAGGCAGGAGACACTAGTTTTGCAATACACTTGCGTTGCGCCCACATTTTGAGTTGGTAGGTAAGTGTTTTAATGCGCGATCTGCTTTAGCATTATGCGAGCAAAAATAAGTGAAAGATATAGGCGTACATTTCCCTAAACACGAATGATGGAGCGGCAGCATATATCCGGTATTCACGATAGTAACAGTGAATATTAGGTTATATAGTGCGCCATAAGAAGTGCAAACTATAACATTTAGGCTGAATGTGAACGTTACTTGCAGGGATAGAAGAATTTTAAAGACTGTATTCATGAAGTGCACAGCTTGATCCTTGCATCACATGAGTCTATTTTTGCTGGTACAAAATTTGCAACGCGGAAGCTTTCCTGCGGCCCTTTTGCTGATGCTTGAGGGATGAGGGTCGAAACCGAAAGTGCTTCAAGCAACCGGAGAGCTCCACAAATCTAACTGCGATAATATAATAGCTGGTAAAAAACATAACAACTCTGATTAAAATGTTATGCGTGGCGAGCATACAGCCTGATCGATGGGTATTCTTGACAAAAACAGAGAGAGTTAGGGAAGGAAAGAAAGGGGGATAGGTTAACTAGACTTTGTCTAATTTATTACAATGCACGCGGGGAGGGGAATGAGGAAGTGAAAAATATTTTATTTTGATAAACAACACTTGTAAGTATAGGACCTAGTTAGTAAAGCATAAAAAATAATAATGCAGGATCCTGGCAACCATTCAAACTTATTTATTCCTCCGTTTTCTCCTCCTTACGTCAGGCTCGCTTTCTGCGTTTTATTGGTTTAGGAAGCCACTGAAACGGCAATGAAGAACAGTATTTTTGTATCTGGTGAAGGTGCACAAACGTGGCTGTGCTTTTACACAGCGTGCTTGGTGCTCACAGGTGACTTGCCTGAAACAATGGGTCGACGCTGGGGTTCCGAAATACAAGATGGTGCCTGGTATTGCCACGTACAGCCGTACGTTTACACTCAACGATCCGTACAGCTACGGAATCGGCGCCAAGCTCGCGGAAAAGCATCCACTCGGCTACGGCGCAAACTTCACTATGACAGACGGTTACATGAACTACGTGGAGGTGGGTCCTGTCTTTATAGTACACAAGGTTGCAGATAACAAACCCCATTTTTCTTCAGCGAGCTTGCTTATATAGTGTATGCCACAGGCATATTCATCATCATCGCATCTACCAGCATTATGCTTTGTACTCGAAAGTCGCTTGAAGAATTCCTCGGTAACTTGCTCGGTACACCACACTTAGACAAAAGAACCCATGGGGTATCGTCAACTCCCGCTCGTATTCTCTCAACCTTAAGATTTCGACGGGGGCGAAGCTCAGGAACGCTCATGTACTTAGAGATCTAGGTGCAAGTTAAAGAATACCAGGATGGTAAAATTTAATCCGGAGTCCCTTACTACCACGTGCCTCATATTCAAATTATGGGTTTGGCTGTAATGCCCCGTAAATTAATGAAACTTTAACACTTATGTCACGATGGGTTGACCTGTGTGAGGCAATAACAGTGCTAACCTTTTCGCAGGCTGTGAACAATGGCGCACAACGACGTCTCCAGCAATCAGGTCTCGCTGTGTGTTCTGTGTGATACGTAGACAACCGTAAACGGTGCACGCTAGGTAACGTTTAACAGCAACTCACCCCTCCAGCGCAGGGCTAAACACTGAAGAAATTAAACATTCACCGCCAAAATCGCAGCCAATTTTCGTCAGTCAACGCCAACAGCACAGAAAGCTTCGTTCACGTCGATTTTCACAGTGCATGGGATCCGTATAATCTTCTTCTGGAAACCATAGCTCCGCAGGAGGTAGAGGTAGAGAGAGAGGCACTGAAGAGAGGAAAGGCGGGGAGGTGAACCGGACCCATGTCCAGTTTGCTCCGCCGGAGACGAACATAACACCAGAGATCCTCCACCCACCTATTAGCTCTCCTATTAAAGGATACCTTGCGCATGCCTTCACACGTACGTCCTACTTTAGGCTTTGAGGGTTTAGGGAGATGTGGTCTCCCTTGGGGTTCATGATGCTTTTTGGGGATGCCACTCTAAACAGTCGCATTGAAAGACTGCAATTACTAGTCTCAACCAACTTTATATCTCCAGCATAGTAACGGCTACAGAGTATTTTCATTTTATTTCATTCAGGCCTGTCGACGCTTGAAATACTACGATTGGGAAGCGACGTGGGTGCAGACGGCAGGTATGGCCTACCTGCACTACAAGGATCAGTGGATCAGCTACGAGGACGAGACTAGCGCAGCAGCGAAGGTAGGCCTCGGGTAGAGACACACTTACATACTCTTGCCTATTTTTGTGCGAGAGGGATGAAATCGGCAATGGAAGCTGTGATATTGTTTTATTGGAATAGGTAAGAAAAGCATGCATTGAAATTCAGTGGCAGCCATCGGGCCCCGAGGCACTTGATTGTCAAGGCTTGCGCTGACCCTTCAAACTTGTGAGTGACATAGAAGGCGTGAGATGAAACGACGAGGTTCCATGCAACACTCACTATGAAGCTGTCGCTGTAGATCACAACGCAACAAAGTCATCGGCTGAGGACGTGGGGGGTTATCTTTTGCCATTGCTATAGGGAATAAGTCACCGAACTCCTACTAATTAGTCGATTCAATCGCTCTCACTCAGACTAACAAACGCAGATAGCAGATACATTCTGTTTGAACCCTTTGAGATTGAGAAGACCAGTAAGTAAATTTGGCTGAAGTCGTTGAGCGTCGGCATTCTAAAAAAGAACACGTTTGCTATAGGTCAACAGAAAACCACGCAGAGCGAGAAAACATGGTCGATGTTGAACAAGTTGTGTGAAATGGCCCTGTGTAAAATAAATGTACTGTACCAGGATGCGATGTTGAACTAGTCGGACATCAGCGCCTGCGTTGTCTCGCTTTTAGAGATCCTGCAACAAACATGGTTCTGATTTTTGAGAAGTTCGACTGACTTTGAGTCTGCTGGCGCTTTTTGTTTGTGACTCTTAGTACGTAACTATAGCTGACTAGGAGTGGGCGTGAACATGAATCTGAATGAGCCTCAGCTAATAGGACTTTGTGCGACCATAAATCAGTTCAAGTTCACATGATTTAGATTGATTTTTACCTTGTGCATACTCGAGTGTACCACTGCGTCCTAGAGCACGAGCGCCCTCTTCCCTCCCCCCCCCCCCCCCCCCCACACACGCACACGCACGTGCACGTGCACGAGCACACGCAAACACTAGGCGTGTGTTGTCACAGGTCCTTTTATGCCAGGTATGCTTGGTAGACAGAAATTTAGGGGAGGCGGAGGTACACGTTCCCAGTTTACACCCCCATCCCCCTTTAGACCCTCCCCCTTGCTACGCCCATGTGTACACCCACGTATGGGAGGATCGCTTCAAACTCGGCATTGTTTCCATATGATCCTAATTTTTATGTCGTCTTTCTTCCTTCCCACAATTTAGGGTAGCAAACTGGGAGCAATCCTCATTAACCTAATCATTTTTGTCCATTCCGGTCCAGGACTCTCCGTTCAGAGGAATTGCGATTGCACTGTTTACCGCTGCCAATTTACTGTCTCGCACTGTCGGTGCCACCGCAGGCCTTGTGGTTCCGGTCTCAAGGAATGGGTGGCGTATTCGTGTGGTCGCTGGACGCGGACGACTACTCGGGAGACTGTGTGGGCGAGCTCTTCCCCATTGTGGACAGCGTGTGGAAAGCGCTCAACGGATACCGCCCGGTCACCACCCAACCCCTCGTG
Source organism: Dermacentor andersoni (assembly GCF_023375885.2). NCBI lineage: Eukaryota > Metazoa > Arthropoda > Arachnida > Ixodida > Ixodidae > Dermacentor > Dermacentor andersoni. The sequence continues at coordinate 99,597,720 of NC_092815.1, forward strand.
CGTGACGAGTGAGAGATCTGAAATGCAAATTTTGAGTAGAAGGCCCCCGAAGGCTGTCAAAGTTCAAACAATACAAAACAAACAGTGTGCTTCAGAATCGACATGCCTCTGGCACAGCGATGCCATCTTTCGGATGCCGCGTGAGTGCTAAACGAAAGCTGTGCCGAAATAAAGTTAGATAACTGCTAAAATTAGCGAAGAACCCAACTAGTCTAAATAATCGTAGTGGAGCTTTGAAAGTATTAACAAAACTCTTTTGCGCTAAAATATTTCTTAAGATAAAGGTTGTGCGAATCCTGACACTGGACAAAGTATTAGTGAAGGCGGCTGACAAATAGGAAAAAAGCACGTTCGAAAGAGATGCTTCGCCAATTGAGCCCTGATACTTTGCTTCCCAGATTGCTGTAGTTTGAATGTTTAGTTTTGCTTTTGGAGCCGCTTTTTCCTTTCTTCCTTTTTTGGGGGGGAGGCACTGGATTTGATAACATATATTTGTTTGGAAATATCCTGAACGAATATAGCCATACTTGTGAACAAACGCAATGTCAGAAGCACCTATTTACGTTTAGCCGGGGTCTATATTATGTAAGATGAATGAGCATGTAGCGCCCACATTCAACACAAAGTGTTTACTTTATTTCCAGAGGCGGAAGCCAACCAACACCACCATAAACTCAAAATATTTTCATTTGGTTTTGCTGCAACTTCGCTATCGCTGCCTTGGCGGTTTAGCCAAGACCTACATGTTCTGTGTGAAAGTACTTTATCTATGAGAACGGTCGCAGGAAGTTATACTGAAAGAATACTTCATCTTTCCGATTTAATTGAATGTCTCTCTTTATTCGACATAAAAGTGATGTTGGGGATAAAGATAATTATAGAGAGAAAGCTTTTATGCTTCTTTGAAGAAGTCATGAAGCGCTATTTTGTCTAACTCCACGTATGACCTTCTTTCTCTAGAATATAGGATCCTATCGACAAAAAAAAAAAAGAAGTTAGATTTTGTAAACCTGGTGACCCAATGAAGTAATGAAGTATACCCTTTCACTTAACAGAAGCAATGATCATCGGCAGCTGATCATTGTTTGATCAATGACCATCAAAGGGCTGCAAAAGGGCGCCTTTTCCTCTCTACAATCACTTTGTCTCTCTCTCTTTCTCTCTAAGATGTATTATCGCCATAAAAGTCTCGAGTTTCGTGTAGTTCGCTCAAGACGAACGCGCTGCCATCCTGTTGCAGGCACTGTACAGGGGCAAGGAAGTCAGGGAGGCTGTGGACCAAGCCGGCGGGCGCGTGACGGCGCCCCTAGCGTGCTTCATGCGTGGCGAGGCGTTCGAACGAGTGGGCATTCGGCGCTTCAGCCTGAACACCCTGCCGCTCGGCATGTGCACGCACCTCATCTACTCCTACGTGGAGACAGACAACGACACGGGAGAGTTCATCTTCCGCCAGAGGGGCGCGACGGGAGAGAGGAGTACGCCGGCGCTGTGCACCCGTTTACGCGCCTTGGGTCCTTAGCGTTTTATAAGGCTTTTATTTACAGAAAGAACGACGCACGTTTAGTGCATTTTACAGCGAAACTGTTATCGCGACTGCACTCGCGTGCAACTTTCTGAGGCAATAAAGGGAAAGCTACGGGGTTGGTGCGTCTGCACGTGTGTTACTGCGCCAAGTATTCTGGCAGGGTTTGAACGACGCTTTTGGTTTATTGGTACAGGTACTGAGGGAATAGAAAAGCACAGCAAAGAATAGAAACGAGAAATAAGAAAGTAGAAAAATAAGTAAGATCGAACACTGAGTGGTCTGTTTGGTTTTATTTTGCTATACCAAATAGGATGTGTAAATACTCTCTACCCCTGCTTGACCTAACGCGGGTGAGGATGGGGGCCTTCTTTTCGGGAGCACTCTTAGTTGTGCACTGTGGAATATTTCACAGTGTGAGGCACTTTGTCTCCGTAGCCTCAACACCCTTCATTGCCACAGAAAGTTGCCCGCCAATGTCGAAGTCTGTGGCTTAAAAAGCGCCTAGATGAAAATTGCCAAATCCTCGTATGTCGCCTTAGATGAGACGATATATGAAACACTTACAAAGTTTCCTTGCCGCCGTGGCAGAAGAAAAGAGGGTAACAATTTTATATTTGCAAATAATAGGGGACTATATTATGGTTTACACTGACATGACACTCTTTGGCCATACCTGGCCATTGCGCCACTAAACAGCACACATTCATTCATTCATGCTATAGTTTACGTGTACGAATAGTTAGAAGTGGGTTGTTTTACTGCAGGTTCTAAAGAATATTGCGTATAGAAATGTTTTATAGGTTTATAGAGACATTTTACGAACCGTGCAGTAATGTTACTCAATGTATTGCAAGAAATTAACCTAAAGCAATATGGTTATATTGAGGTAAGAGGGGTATCATACGTGTCATTAATGGGCAAAGTTATAGTTGCAGCCTTTGAAAAAAAAAAAGTTAAGCGATTGTTTTTAATTAATTATATGGCCTTTATCACCTATGTTTTCTAGTGTCCCTTGAGAACATTACGTCACATCGAGTCACATCGAGGACCGTAGTAAGTTTTCCTGAAGTCATCAGTGACTGAAGATAAGGACAAGGTGTGGGTAATAAGTAGGCGAACTTACATGTGGATGGGTGAATTGCGACCTTTGCAGTAAATTACATAAACAAGAACTCGTGAGCGCGTTATATGTAAGATAGTGTTGCGAAAGGTACAGAATCTAGTCTGCTGTCCCGAAAGATGCCTGCCACGAAGACTAAATTTGCTGAAAATATAGGCAGTATCATGGCCAATAAACATGCAAAGGTAAATGTGTGCCGTTAAAAACACAGCCAATCTAAAAAAATCCTATTCACTAATGCTTCAAAGCGTGGGTCGGCCGTTAACTGCTGTTCACCGCTTCCTTAGGATAACCGCGCGTAACACCAAGCAGAAATTAGGTGGTAATGGGGTCCATTTTACGGGTGATATCTGGAGAAGGCTTAACGTTTCTAGTTTATTGTTATAGTCGCAAGTAATTGCTGTGTACTTGTTTTCTACCTATTTTCATGCGTTTTGGCATTTTCATGGCATCCAGCATGTTTTTCCGATGTCTTCGGTGGGCTAAACAAGTAACTTGGTTTCTGTTTGATGGAAACAAGACAAACGGGTATGGGTAATGTGTAGGAAAAGCTCAGAATGTGTGGGTAAACTGCAGCCGTTGCAGTAAATTACTTATGCGAATGATCAGCGTGTTTTATGAAAGGCGCAATATTTAGCCTTGCAACCTATAATTACCGCCGAGATCAACCCTTACAAAATTTTTTAGTAATATTCAATAAAGCGCCTTTAGAAAAATGTTACTAGAACCTATCGACACTGAATTAACCGTCTTTAGACACCGTAACAACTTCCTAGGAACATCTTGCCGACTGTTGGCCACCGACAATGATTTGGAAAAATAGACATAAAATGTCGGTTAAATTCTTATCGACTGCTTATTATCTTATGTTGGTAGAACGTGTCAACTGTGAAGCGACTATTTGTTAACCACCTTTATACATCTTAAAACTTCCTAGTAACATCTTGTCAAATATTGGCAACGAATATATATTGCAAGTTTATTGAAGAAGTGTACCCCGACGATTACGATACTCTCTAATGCGAAATTCGAGCTCAGTTCTATACGCGTTTTCATTTCGCGATATATTGGCTGGCGCAGACAATCGGCCTCGCGCGGTACGTTGCAAACGGAGCGAAATGTGGCGCGACTGCGTCGCTAATGAGGAGGTAGCGATAGGCAGTGCGCGGGCGACGTGTGTGCGAGATTCACAGCAGCCACCGCAGGCAGACATCCTCTCACGCAATGCTTTGTTTCCGTCTAGACTACACGCGCTACTCTGGCGCCGTCTTGTAGCCATCGTCGCCGCAAAGCCCGTCTTGCAATTTTCTTCTCACGCTTTCTCCATGCCCTCCTCCTCCACTTTCCACCGCATGGTTCCGCGGCACCCTCCTTCTTCGCTTTCCTCCTCGCGCTCTCTTCTGTATCACCGTTTTTGATCTCTCGCTGCGCTCTGCGTTTGCTTTCATACTTCACTGTGCTCGTTCGCTCGGTTATGAGAGACGATGCCGCCGCTCCCTGCGGGAACAGGCTCCTAAGAGCTTCGCTCTAAAACGTGGATGGTAGAGTAATTAAAGCAAGTGCAGATACCAAGTTTATTGTATACATATTAATTACAGTTTTTGTTAAAGTGTGGTATGAAGGCTATAGATAAAACGCCTCAGGATAAGGATAAGACGCCTCAGAAAAGCTGGCCAACTTATCGATAGGAGGCTATTTCGTTTCGATATCGAAAAGTTGGTCAGCGTTTCTTAGGCACCTGATCCCTGTTTATAACCTTTATACCACAGTGTGCTACTGCCTCTGTCAGCCCCTTCGTGTATTTTATTTTCGTTAAAGAATTTTTCATAAAGCGGCCAGAAATGTTATACGGCCGTTATCCGCTGTGTTTCCCATTATCAGGGAACTCTACATCTCACCGGTTTCGTATTTGTGGAAAGTTGGAGTAACATTATGTCTAACTCCTTCAGGCGGGAATTATGAAGGACTGTCTACAAAGGTGTCAACTTTGCACAACTTGATTCCACATCACTCTACACTCCACTGCAAGAAAGACAATGTGGTAGGATGGCGCCTTGTGCTGAGTCATTATAATTAGAGAGTAATTATTATATAATTATTGTGCAGACAATATTGCTTCCTCCTTGTACAAAAATTAGATCACTGACTTGAAGCACACGCACCATTTCAACGCTGATTGATTGCATGCATTACGCACAAAATGTATTTTCTTTAAATATTGTTGCCGGTACGCCACGCATCCAGTCAAATATGGTAGTACCTCCAGCGAGGTGGTCGTCTGTAGCAATACCGAGATCACTGGAAGTGAATTGAAGGCACGTTGAGCATGCAAGTGGTTCCATTCGCCAGAAGCTGCATGCCTGCTGCTATTTCTTGGCCACCACTCGCCAGAACCGGCAAGAACTAGTCGCGTCCGCAAATGTGGACACGGCGCCTGAAGGGACGAATGTCTTGATGTACTTTCAGGTTTCTGCATTAGTTACGAGCTTTACAAATAATCACTGAATCCTCGATTACTTCCTATCTTCAAACGGCATACGAGGCATCCGCAGTGTCCTCGGCTAACAAAACGAGTCATCTTGTCTATATTTCATAGAAGTAGGGAGCTGGTTAAATTGAAGTGATTACCGATTGAGCTAGCAGATAAGCATGACGAAGTTCTGTGCCCTAGAATCACGGCACACCCAGAAACTCATCAGATGAGCCGCTATAGCAGCGCAGTTCGTTGCAGCTATGCACGTTACGGTCGTCTGCAGACTGAATTGGCAGTTCGTCCCGTCTTGTGAATCTACACGTATACATGGGCGAGGTGTAGGCAAAGATTAAAGCGTGTGTTACCGTTACCAAGCAAAATTTCCGCGCCGTTTTTGGGTGAACTATAAGCTACTTCGATTAAGTTTGGCGAAAATGGGGGCAGCATTAGGCGGATGTGCTTGTGAAAGTAAATGCGCGCAGTTTAGGTACGACTTTGGATAGACATTAGTTAGGCAAGTGTTTAAAAGCGTCATACACGAGCAATACTGCAAATGGATGAGTCATATACGATCAGCGTTGTAAAGCATCTCGGTTAATTGCAAGCAACTGAAATTTGTTACGCAACTGCTTGAAAGAAACCACTTCCCTAAAAATTGGGCTGTGGTTCTGCTAGGTCAGACAAGTTCGCTGCCTTATTTTTTTCATCCTAGGACGCATCATTACAATATTTTCTAAAGGATAATTCTGGTGCCGTTTCTATAGGAGATATATAGGAGGTTTAACAGGTGGTTTTGTGGACTGTAATTACACAACCGCTTATTAGTTTTCATAGACATGGAGACTCAGCATGTCCTATAGCCACAATTCATTATGGGATTCCATACGGAGGGTACTAATGAGAAATCTTGCGATAGTGCCTGGATGGTGTTGCTATGACTGGGCAACACCTGAATTGGGCAGCACCTGAATCAGTCTAAACACTGTTTTTCGGACTTCGACCAACCTTGAGCATACCATCGTTACATAAAGGGATAAGTTGCAAGTACATAGTGACACTCTCACACGAAACAGAAATATCTGCTCTTTTTGGGGTAGTATTTTCAAACACCAGAGGTGAAAAAGTATGGTTGCAATGCAAAGAATATAATTATTTTACTCCACCTCGGATAGCATAGTCTCGTTCTCTTTTCTCTAACGTAAACAGTTAAGCCCGATATGGCAGAAGTCATGTGCTTTCCCAAGCGAAATTACAAAGAGACGAGCGTAATTATGAGTAAAGTGCGTCTCATGTGCAGTAAATCTTTAATTGGAAAAAGAAAAAACAGCAACATCTATGCACGCGTATTGGCGTTGTAGAAAAGGGGGCAAAACACAGGAGAGTTACACTTTGATGTGCCACAGAGGATAATTTACACAACCACTTACTGGTTTTCATAGACATGCTTTGTGTTACTCGGAGGTCACTAAAAACTCTTCCACTACTGCCTTAAGTGATTTAGACCACGATATGTAACCGAGAGCATTTACGATCTGTCGGCGACGGCTTGTCGCTATGCTCGCCTTAAGGCATAAATCACAGTAAGCCCACATTAGATTTCTAATATAAAGTAGACCAAGCCTTGAATCGTGGGAAATGTCCGCGTTGATAAGAGTGAATCCTCTAATTTGCGTATGCCCCCCCCCCCCCCCCCCTTTTTTTTTACAACGCAGACATACTGCGCGACATGGGCATGCTGAGGCACAAAACGAGTGCGACCGAAGTGAGGACTTTGGTCAGCTACGGAGGCGGCGCACACCTACAGAGCCTGCTGAAGCGGATACGCGAACCACAAAAGATGTGGCACTTCCTCCGCAAGATGAAACACTGGCTCGTGGTGTTCGGGTTGGACGGAATCAACTTTCACCTGGAAGGACCGGGTCCTCCGCTTTGCAAGCGGAGCGATATCGTTGCCATTTGCAACTTCATTAGGGTGACAACAAAAGAAATCTCATAAGCTTGGGAGGGAGCGTTGGCGTATGTAACAGTTTTGAGAATGGGGGCATGTGACAGCGGCGTAAGAGTAGACGCCTACTTATGGCAGCAGGGGCAAAAAGGAGATAAATCTACATATGAGACAAGCATTTGGAGGGAGGCGCAGTAAGTGTTTCTGCTTCACTCTACCAGACAGGGCAGGAGCGCAATGAACGGAGAGAGGCGACGGTCTATATGTAGGTATAACAGAACCTTTCAATGCACAAAAATAAGCAAGCACGTTATAGATAACGAAATGTGATCCAATAGCAACGCGGGCATAAAGAGCGCAAAACTGAAATAGGGCAGCCAGCACCTGCCCATACAACCTGCAGCTTTACTAACAAAGGACAATACACGAAAAGTACTGGCAGTACACCATTATCCCTGGGTGCCATAACCGTCCCCGCTGCGTGTCATAATAGAGAGCGATAACCCGGCTTTTCCGTTACGTGCAAGTTGCGAGAAAAATGTGTAATAAAAAAAACGACAGCAATGATCATGACCGCCGTATGCGCGCAGGAAACAACCTATAACATGCAGGAAATCTGATATAGCGGGTCACACACAGAATATTAGCTACAGCGTGCTTTATTGTTGCCTTGTTTCGCAGCAACTTCGAAGCTTTCTTGGGGATGGGTATCTCATCACGCTCCAGCTTCCTGCGTGTCGTGACCCCAACTGCAGCCTCTTTCCGTACGAGAGAATAGCCAGGTAACCATTGAAACGCTCAGGTCATTTCATTGTTCCCGAAAGCTCTTGCGACCCATTCTTCTTTTTTAATTTTCCACATTTCACTGTATGTTTGTGCCCCTTTCTCTTTCTGCTGCTAAAGGATAGAAGGCAATGGAACACTTCAGTACCAATGTCTAAGCTTTAGTTTCCTTTAGCTGTTAATTTCTTGTTCTGTGCTGGATTCTGTTGCGCGGAGTTGTAAGAATGAAAGAAAAAAAAAAAACACGAGACCGAAGGACGAAGCGCAATTTGTGGAAGCCCGTGCTCTTTCGTTCTTTCAATGCTGAAACTTAGCGCAAGAAAATCACGAACAGACGCCAAGCGATGAACGGGGCTGTTCATCGCTTTGCTAAAAAAATCTTGCTCATTCTTTTTGCGAAGATGTACCCATGCATGTCAGCGGTGGTATTAAAGGAGCATTTCAATGGGTCCTGACAAGTATACCGACGCAGGAGTGCGAAACATTGAAATGATCAGGCCAGCTGGCGAGATGGAAACAGCAGATAGGTCTTCAAGTAATAAAATGAACAATTTATTATAGATACTACATGGTTTGTTCGTGTCGTTGCGAGCTATAAAAGACTTCACAACTGTGACGTAATGCGTCGTAGCGTAAACCATTCTTTTGTCTCGCGAAGAGTTGGGGCAGTATTGACAAAGCGTTTCTTTCGTAAGTGCTGTTCGCCATTAGACAAGCCACCTTCGCTAATGTTTGGGTGGCGTTTGGTCTTACGAACAGCGTCAGCGTAAGAAATGTTTTTTGCGAAAACGGGTCTTGTTTCACAGAGGAGTCTCGTCAGAAACGTTAGAAAAATGTGTCGCTTCTCGAGGCTTATTTTCCATCGATACATGGGAGACTGTGATACTTATCTATTCAGGCATAATTCGGCGCTTATTTGCTAAACATAAAGCTATTGTTTACAGAAAACGAACGAGAACGTGAAGACGCGTTTATCCTTGTCTCCGTCGTACCTATGCCACATTGGTCTTCTAATGATTCATTAGTTATCCTGACAGCGTGTCTGTTCAAAGCCGAATGTAGATGATACATTAAGGTCCTGAAAGTAATAGCGTTCTCTCAGAAACTGCGGACTAGTACAATACGTCAAACGCCACATTTAAACAAATCCTGACAGAACATCGAAATACCGTGATGCCCTCAATTCTACGATGCCCTCAATTCTACCTGTGACGTGACTTACTGTACATTGCTCAGCCCCTAAGGTGTGGCCGCTCTCATCGCTGTTGAAGCCATGGGTAAAAAAAAAAAGAAATGCATGCAAATATTTTGCAGAAGTAGTGAGCTTGAGGTTAGTCGGCCGTTTATTAAACTTTTGATTTGGTCATTCAATTGGTGCCCGTAATGTTGTTGCACATGCAGTCAGGTGAACTACTTCTTCCTCATGACGTTCGACTACAAGCTGGATGAGCTGTCTAAGACGAAGATTACAAGTGGACTTTATTATTACGAAGGGAACCGGAGCACCAGCGTCGAGTCTGTAAGCTGCCGACATCATCACTTCTCGTGACGTCCTCATAGCGCACTATTAGACCCTCGTCTCTTTGATGTGGTAGTAGTACGCTTGTGAAAAAAAAAAAAGACTTTTTTTTCTTTGCAAATATCAATGCCAAACTCGTGCCGTCGGGTCCTTCCGGTAGTCGCAAGCACACTACTCACGCAGCCTGAAAAAGAAAAGTTTATTAGTAAACGCATGATGTTCAAAGTAGTAGCTGAACTCAGGCGGCAGTTTAAGCGGTTTATTTGTGGCGTCACTTCTACGAGTCCAGGAATCGTGCCTTGGCAGGTGGATAAACGTTGGGGTGCCGAAGCACAAGATAATTCCAGGTGTCGCCACGTACGGCCGCAGCTTCACGCTCCGTGACCCGGACGACAACGGCGTCAGCGCCACGCTTGATCCAGTGCACCCGCTCGGCTATGGTGCGAACTTCACGCAGACGGACGGCTACATGAACTACGTCGAGGTAGGCCCTTGTGCTCCTAGCATGCGGTTGGCAGTGGAGTGTGGAATGACGAAAAATTAAAACGACGCTTCAGCTTTGCGTCCACTGGATTTCTCTCGCATCTATTGAGAGGTCTGAAGTGAACAAAATGGTCAAGTTATACACACGGCTCAACAAATGCGAGAATAATGGGAGTTCCTGAAGACTTGCGTAAACGTTGCAACAAATAACGTAAACTGCAAACTATAGGGCGGTCATTTTGCCTTCTATAGACGCTGTCATAGATTATAGCGTACAAAACTGCCATATCCGCTTTTAGTGCATAGCGTTGTAAACTTGGTACCTCGTTTTCTTAAGTTTACCAGCCGTCACAGATGTTGGCCAGAAAACCAACTACATGAATTTACTGCACGTAAAATGCACCAAGAAGTTGGCATTGCTTATTGTGGGATTATCGTCGTTGAAGCTTACGCAAATTAAGTCAGGACACAAATATCTACCTTAAGTTAATTTAGACCGGTAAAGCTTAAAAAAAGCTGTTTTAACAATATGGAACAGATTAGTTGATCAAATACTTAGGAAAATAATTTCTGAACCTTTATTTGTTGGAATTAACGCTAGAACCTAAACGCCCGTTCGTTAGTGTGGATTGCAGCATATTTTATCTTATTCGGACAATTTCGGCGCTCAAAACGTTCTCAAAACTGGCTTAAAATTCGGCTTTTGCGTTCATTGTACTGCAATTTGGCGCTTTCTTACCGGTAACCAATTACCTATAGACCCGAACAAGGTCCTTTTAAGCTCTAGACCGGCACGCAAGCTGCTGTGGGATCCTCAGTGGAGGGTCACCGCACATCCTTAATTTTTACGTCTTTTCTGGCTCTCCAAACACTCGCTCGGGGTAAGAGGGGCGCAATGTTGTTATTGCATGCTACAGAAACGTAATTCCGCAGCAATTAAACATGCACATTTATTGACCCTTAGGGAGCGCTTCTGCACTAATAAAGTAAAGTAGAAATGCCGTCTCACAGGTTATGATTGTATTGCGCGCATCTTCACATACGGGCTTACACATCGTGCCTCTCCATCTTTTCTTATACCGCCTATCCGTGTGTCGGTAACGCTTGTGACGTGTGGTCAAGTAGGTTCCATCTTTTAAGCTTCCTAGCGCTGCTGATCTCGGTTCTCCCTTTGAATCAAAGTTGCCTCTGCGAACCCACCCGGACTTTTTTACAATGGCTGGGTTGCTGCAGTCTTGCGTGATAGGCAACACGCAGAGCATCACGACCATATTAACGCGACAGCGTTAAGGAGCTCGTATCGCAGAAAAGCCGATGTCGTCGGTGTCGGCGTCAGCGGCGTTGGCCGTGACCGATAAATCTCAGAAGGCACTTCATAAATAAAAAACATCTTGCAAGATGGGCTGGTGGGAATCGAGCCAGGGTCTCCGGAGTGTGAGACGGAGACGCTACCACTCAGCCACGATTTCGCTCCTTCAAAGCGGGACAAAATCGCCTCTAGTGAATGCGGTGTTCCTTTAGAAACGTGCCGTAGAAAGTTATACTGCGTATACTGTGTATATCGGTAATTATGACCATGTAACTTACAGAAGTCGCAGTTTCACGAGTAGCGAAGTACGTTTCCGCTACATTTCTTCTGCGCTCTGCGCACACGCAGAGCCATCTTGCGGCAAACACAGAAGACCCCCTCCTCGCAATGTACGGCGCTGCCCCGACACGTGACGCGCTACTCGCCCCATGATCGCGTCCGCCTTCATGGCGCGTCGGGGCCCGGCTATCTGCGGCGATCGCGACGTTTGGCTGGCGTAGCGCGTTTGAGAAGGTGGTGCGAACGGGGTGGGATAACGCTATCGCGTTCCACTCTTGAAGGCGAAGCTTAAGCGTCCTCCAATTTTTTTTACTACCCTGTCTGATGTCCCGGCTGCTGGCGTTGTTTTCGACAGAATTACTCAGTGATAAAACGAATGATACCTAACTGTCCTCACTGCAACAAATGTATGTCATCCAGAGCACAAATCTTTTAATAAAAGCAATCTTATATTTACCTGCTTTCTTAGGATTTCGGGCTTGACCATCTGATTTGTCCGTCTTTAGCCGAATAAAGGGCAGTTTACCGTTGCACTATATCAAGACTCGGCCCTCTGTAGTCGACGCACCGAGCCTCGATAGAATGGCATAGCAAAGGGGGCAGATTCCGGAGATAGTATGACGCCTGGTCGCACGGACCACGTGGCGGGGGTCTCCATGTCTTTCTGTCTTCACTGGCAGGCACGCAGTCGCTGTGGTGCAACATACGTTGCGCAGAACATAATCAATTTCGTGACATTCATTTAACTGCTTCACGCAAGCATCGTTTCTGAATCCAACATGTCGGTTGGATCTGTATAATTTTTTTTCGTTAGTTCCACTGTCTTGAAAAAAAAAGAAACAATGCCTTCCTTTTGAATGTTTTTTTTTCGCACGATGCACGAGCCGAGAAAGCCACGCATGTGCACAAGTGCGTTGCAGGTTCCATTGTCAGCATCACTGCGGTTAGAAGTTTACTTTTGTTTTAGACATGCACAAGGAGGCCCCTACAGAAGAAGTTGAAACAAAGAGAGAGAAATAGCTAGTTAAGAGCTAGTTAAAAAAACTGACACAGAGAAGGCTGAAGACAACATTTAACCAATGCTTATTCTGTTTTAGCTGTCACCGTATCACTACACTTTGTGGCTCTTGAATAGTACTTTTGTTTTCATACTTTAGAGATAAACGAGAATGAAAGTTAGGTGACAGGAACATTTAAAGAGCGGTGCAAACAGGCACACAAATTTCTGGTTCTGGAATTACACTCGCACGTACCTTACAAGGTGCCTTCGTGAAGCTCTCAGTTCTGTTCATTATTAAAACCAGTGATTTACGATTGCCTTTGTTGTTCACATTTTTAGACGTGTCGACGGGTGAACTACTTTCATTGGAAACGATACTGGCTGAAGTATGCGGCGACGCCGTACATCCACTACGAGAACCAGTGGGTCAGCTACGACGACAAGGACAGCGTCAAAGTGAAGGTAGAACCCGCACGCGTGCGCTTTAAAATTTCGCTGCTTAGAGAATTTTGCCTTTTCAGTACTTGTAATAGAAACATTATTTAGCTGAATAGTAGATGCGTGTCTGTTTCTGTACTTCGAAATAGGAAGTTGACATCTGCTATCTGGGAATGTTTACGCGGACTTGTTATGGGCGCAATTTTTTCACAGTCATTCTTGTTAACCGCACCTGACGATATCGACTGAGCCCCATCCCCCCAACACTCCTTTCTTTTTCATGGAACACATTTTAAAGGTGTCATCATGGCATTTTCACTTAATAATTCCTTCCTCCATATCTGTCTGTATACAGGCATTCAAGGCGAAAGCTTCCAGTAGTTCTTTTAAAAAAAAATGGTCTGGTAGGATTGTGCTTGCCCTCCCCACCGATCATCATCTCAGAAAGCCGTAAAGGCACTGTCGTGATTTCTGAGAACGACTGGCTTGCGCGAGCGCCTTTGACTGCGTAGCCCCTGTCTATGCACGTGTTCACTTTCACTGCATTCCTTTGTCTTTCTGCCTCTCTCTCTCTCTCTCTCTCTCTCCTTTTTATTACCATTTTCCCTTCTCCCAGCGCAGGGTAGCCAACCATGCTCCTAGCTTGCTAACATCCGTGCCTTCTTTTTAGCTCTCTCACTCACTCCTTTCCGTAGGACATTACCCAAGTGCGGAGACGCAAGAAAATTGTGCACAATTATCTCTTCATTTCGAATAAATTAATGACTTCGCAAAGAAGTACTTTAGGACATCGGCCTCGACTGTTGAAGGCATGTCTACACATCCGGAATCATCAAAACAGAAGAATCCCTGGCTCCGGACAGGCCGCCATTGGAATATGAACCTGGCAACGTTTAACGCAAGAACATTATCTAGTGAGGCGAGTCTAGCAGTGCTATTGGAAGAATTAGAGGGCAGCAAATGGGATATAATAGGGCTCAGTGAAGTTAGGAGGCCAAAAGAAGCATATACAGTGTTAAGGAGCGGGCACGTCCTGTGCTACCGGGGCTTAGCGGAGAGACGAGAACTAGGAGTCGGATTCCTGATTAATAAGAATATAGCTGGTAACATACAGCTTCTAGATATCCGTCCGCAAACCTGAGACAAAATGTACTGGCGTTGCTATTACTAATATTTGAGAAAGCTACCTTACGAACCTCGGGGGTAAATGGCGTGGCTCACCAATGCATTTAGTGACAAAGTTTGGGGACGGATGTAAAGATGCGAATGGTTCTGAAAGACCCAAAATGAAGCTTTTCGCTCCTTCAAAAGCTGCCGTCATCCACGCATTTAAGTCTAGTTGGGCTGAAGCAGAAGTTATACTTTCGACGATAGGGTCTGCGATTGCATTGTCCTTATTGCATAATCTACGGCGGATTTTCCACAGGCCGAGTGGTTCTGGAAGCACTGGCTGGGTGGAATATTCGTGTGGTCTTTGGACGCGGACGACTACGGCGGAGATTGCGTGCAAGACATCTACCCCATGGTTAGAGCGGCGTGGAAAGTCCTAAAGACGAATCAGCGTCTGCATATGCGTGCACACTCTGAACAGGTGCGCTCCGGTGTCCTTTCTGTTGGTTTCGCATCCTCGCGCTGCGAGTGTTATTTTTACTTCCTCCGAGACACTGGCTTTGAGCAGGTGCAGTTAGGTGCCTCGCGCTTTTTGTGTGTGTGTGTTTCTCCACACTGTGCACATGGTTTCAAGACAGGATGCTCACTTTTCGGTCTTTCATATTTTCGCCTATGGAATCGGTGCAGCACGACAATAGGGGGAGGTGGATATGGCAGCTGCTATTGAGACCCCTTTCAGATGAGATGCGCAAGGAAACATGTTTGACGTAGTGCGCACAACTCGCTCTACAGTACAATACAGTGTATACGCTCAGACGTGAATAATTAAAAAAAAATAACAATATGGGTGCCAGAACGCACCGAGTAAGGTGCAAATTCCGCGAAATATAAGATATACCAACAAGCGCGACACTAGCTATATGTCAAAAACAATTATATTAATCAATAACTATATTCGCACAATAAAACACGGAAATGGATCGGAACTAAAAGCCACGAAAGTGGCTTGAATGTGTTCCAAGGCCCAATAACTGGCAAGGCAAATGGTAGCAGAGGACGATTATACCAGCACCCTAAAAAAAAAAAAAAAAAAAAAAAAAACTCTATCATCGTATATATTAGGTCACGATTGACAACTTATACACAGAGAACACAAACTATATGAAGTAAGTTTATACAGGCAAATAGGTACTTAAGTGTATCGATACTAAATGTTAATTGTTACAAGAATAATAACTACTCTACGAAATCATACTGCTAGTATTAAGGAAATAATGATGTACTACAATGTCGCACTACACCCCACCAGTTTGCTACCTCCTGGAGATAGTGAAGTTTACGGTGCTTTTGAGGCAGTGGAAGAGTGTTAGTATTGCTTTCTTGTATATTTAATGTGCTACAGTCAATAATGTGTAAACTTTGCTTCCCGTGATTACTCCTCGTACGGGGTATTGTCCACCCCTGTGTACTTCATGTTGCAACACGCTTCTCGATCCTTCGGTTTTTGCTGGCGATTGTATTCATAAATTGACAAACCTAGCTATTGCAGAGAAAATGATAAGCGTTAAAGTGGACGTTATTCGAAAAGGATATCTATGCGTAAAACATTGCGTTGCGTGATTAAACTTTCTGTTTCTGCAGTGTAAGCAGTGCCAGCAATAATTGTTATCTCTTTTTTCTGCAGTGTTAATAGACGTGTGGTGTTAGTCTTACATGTGGTACCCCAGACACGATGGAAATAGTTAATGCAGGTATGAAATATGGTGTGACAAACTGTAGGCTTTAAGTCTGGTGGGAATTCAAATTGGCACTAGGGTAAGAAACCAATCGAACGAGATAATCTCCGTGGTAGATAGTAGACGTGTTCACTCCATCTCATGTGCGAATCGAAGACTATACTCAAAACTTCAACGACAACAACAAATGCAGGCACCGCAACCGCCAGCGCCAGATCAAAAATGCAACTGCAATTGCCAGCGCAAGCGCGATTTACCTTAATTGAAAGATGCGTGATATATATTTCAGCTTTGAATCACACACCGGTCATAAGTCCCGACCAGAAATACGTAATTCAGAAATATGTTTTGCATGGTATCTTGCGTCAGAGTGAAGGCCTTCCAGGTGGAAAGCTTTGCTGTGTGACGTCCGAGTGATAAATCGAGAGGAAGGCTGGTAACATATCTAATTAGACTGTGATACCTAGAAATTGTGATCTTCTTTTAGGGTTGATGCCGCTATGGAGCCAAGGACGTTAGAAGAAATCGCCCGTCCAAGTTTCGAAGAACGGAGGCGTTGTGCCGAAAAACTCCGACCCAAAGGAGGTCTTCCTCAACTGAATATTTGCCCGAAGAATAAACTACGACGCTTTCCGCCAGCCCAATTATTGCCTCATTTGTGGGAGTGTAGCCGATAACTAAGCTGTTTGTCACAATCGAATCTCATGCACCTACTATAACTTTAAAACGACTTTGAAAGCGAAACTTTCTAGGGAAGCCCTCCGGAACTGTGCTGACCATGGCTGATGGTGCTTTCTTCTCGAATGGCTCATACGCGAGACAGCGTTCGTATAGGGAATCGGCTTATGCATGGCCACCTCTGTACTGCCGCACCCTGTTAACTATCCTCATCTCCCCATAACTCTCTCCTCTTGCCCTTCCATCCGAGCAGGAGAGTAGCAGGCTAGAGGCTACAACCTCAGGTCAACCTCCCTGCATTTCCTCAATAAATTCTCCTCTACCTGACGCCTAGAGATGTTTACTTCCTTTATTTATTTGACAAGGCTGCTGACTCCACGGGGGACGTTGCAGAGTTGGCAACAAATGATGAGCACATACACAACATTTTCTCGAACAGAGAGCAGCGTTATAAACAAAATAAAAACAAAATAAATTAAAGATGAAGCGTACAAAAGGTCTATCGGCTGGCCATCAGTGTTTGGCAGGTCCTTTAGTCTTCTGTTTCAACTACGTGCGAATCTAAGACATTTTTCTCCATTATCGTTTGTAAAAATAAAGTATGCCTAAACACATTGCTCATTAGGTTTATGGGCTCAAATGGGAACTGCCGAAGTACTATGCCACCCTCCAGAGAAAGAACGTAGTTAAGGTTTGTTACTGTTTAAATTGTCTTTAATAATTTTTAACATAAACCTTGATCGTGCAATTCTATTCCTCTCTGAGGTGTGCTTGAGAGCAATCTGCTGAAGGCTGGCTGTCTTACCAAAGATATTACTCAGTGAAACAACAAAGATTACATAACTATCCTCAGTCCAACAACTATACGCCATCAGGCGCACATTTCCTATGATTAAAGTGACGCTTTCTACACCTTCTTAGGTTTTCTCGTTTTCTCGGTCGACGTCTTGCCTATTAAGGTGGGTAGGTCCTGAAGATAGTGCATTAGTAAGCTGTAGCCCAATCTCGGAGATGGGGGTATGAAAAGTGGGCCGAACCCGCAGACATTACAACCCATGGTCCCGTAGTGACGTGGGTCGCTTGATGATGTTCTGCATATTCTTATTGGTTGGGCAGACACGTAACTGTTATCCAAAAGGCATTGCAGATGCCTCTTAAGCATTTCAAGAACCCATGTCATTACCCACTACAAGAATGTTTCATTTCACATAAATTCCAAAGCGTGCTTTGTATCTGCATACAAATGGTGTTTCAGCGAACACTTTCAACATTTCTTAAAGGTTGCCTGTGGCAGATAGCTCAATTCTAGTTGAAGAGGTAGTTTACTCGGAGCGGGGGACACTAATTGTACAAAAATTAAAATGCGAAATGGACTAATTAACAAAAAACAAGTTAGCTTTTTAACTAATGACCTTATTACCCATATTGCAATTTACAAATTTTAGTCGAGGAGTTCGCAAGGCGAATCCACTTAGAACAACTTCTCAGGACGACACCTGTTTCGAGATATAATTCCCAAACTTTGCGGAGAAATGCATTGGCGTTCCAGTTACTTGTGTGCTTCAGTTCATAAAAGGACGTTTGTTAAGAAATTAACTGCAACGCCGATGCATTTCTCTGCAAAGTTAGGGAATTAATATCACAAAACTCGTGCCACCCTGAGAATTTGTTCCAAGTGGAACCACCTTGCGAACTCCACGGCTAGATTTGTAGATTGCAATACGGGCCAAAAGGTATTTAGTTAGAAACTCAATTAGATATTTTTTGTTAATTAGTCAATCATGCATTTTAAGATTTAGTGCGAGAAATGTCCGCCTATTTCAGTAGACAAGTTCATGAACTAAACCAAACGTAATCAGATCAGTTTACTCGGACATGAAGATGTCTCCACAGAATATGTTTACGGAGTGATGCAAAAGGAGGAAGCTAGTAGCATACTTCCTGACAAGGCCTCACCTCGGGTCACACATCAACTAGAATTGTGATATCTGCCACAGACATATTTTAAAGATTTTTGAAAGTGTTCGCAGAAACACCCTATATAAATACTTCTGCTACAAAAGTTGTTACACGCTTTTACTCTCTTAAATGCGTCAGGCGTTTTCTTTATTCTTTAAATACGTACTGCAGACACAAGCAAGTTGTGACAGCAAGTAACCTACGAGAGTAACGCTGTAACTTGTGTACGTGGCGTTTGTCGCTCAATATTTATTTCGGTGCTGGATGTGTTGTGTCAGGGCTCAGCTCAACTACATGTCACTTTACCCGGCTGCTGGTTTGCACAAAATACACAAAATCCGCGCCGCCCACTGGCCCATCCTTGTAGCTCTCTTCGAAAGGCTGTCACAGAACAGAAGGTGAGCGATCCTGTTGCCATGTGTCCTTACATCTCAGGAAAAATGAATTGTCCAGTTGTTTCGTGGTGCGGACGCGCTCGCGACGGTGACGTCGAGCAACGTTACCTTCGAGTCGTGGCTCGACCTGAACAAGCGTTCCCGAAACGGATTCTCCGAAGATGGCAGTGAAGAAGCAGTTTGAAACGCCTTCTCCGCAAGTCCTTTATAGCACGGGCGACGCCGTGCTTGCCAAGGCACCTTTTAATAACGAGGCGCAAACTGCCAGCTTTCACAGAAGCGTTGGACATAGGCGACATTTACAACTCCTTGGAGAGGCTGAATTGTGCGGGCTCCGAAGCGCATGAGAACACCCACTTCTTGTCTTTTCAGCTGCATTCGACGCAGCTGCAGCAGTTGGTGCTGGCTCTACTGCTTGTATCAGGGGGAAGCCGTGCTGCGTGATCGCGCCCTCAATAGTACTTCGTGGTTTTGAACTGCGTTGGCTCTCCTTCTGCTAAGTTTGGACAACAGAGGCGACGCCTTGGAGTCGCCGTTGTCCACATCACAACTCCCCGTCCGACGCAGCCCGTAACCCACCACTCATTCAAATATTGGTTCGCGGCAGTAGGAATCCAGCCGCAAGGAATTCGTTTCACAACTGTGAGTACCTGCGAAGCACCAAGAGATGTATAAAACTTAAAGGGATTTTAGAAAAGAAGGGAAAGAAAACCATGCTTCAAGTAAGCTTGTGGGTAATATGCTTTAGCAATATTTGCTTGTTAGGTTTCTTCGAAAAGCCTCCAGAAATAAAATTCCTTAGGTTTTGAAATATAATTGAATATTGTAACAGCACAGCATTATTAGACTGTTCCATGTGCTTAGTGTAATAATGGAATATCAAGATAAAGAAATTGAATGTTCTGCAACATTGTTACATGCATTTAGTCAAAAAGAACTACTACTACAAGTCGCGAACTTGTTTCACAATGTAGTCTGCGAACAACGTCTGTTTTTCTGTTCGTAATAATGTACAAGCTAGTAATATTTGATTGATCTATCTTCAGTAGTGTTGGTTCTTACTCGTAGCATAAATCACGCATAAGAAACATTGGAATATGGTGGTTCTGCGGGAGCTTTCCAGCAGCCAATTTTATTAGGATTATGGTACGGATGGGGTTAGAAAATACTGTAAATATTGTCGTTTGCAGAATGTCGCTCAACACTTTTTCCGGACTCCTTTAACTACATTTATTCAATGAGAGTTTCCAGTTTCCAATAAAACTGGAAACTCAAAATTTGCTGATTGTTGCTTTTTGGTAGGGATCGCATCTTGCCTTCGTTTTGACGTCAATTACTAGTAGTCAGCAAACAAATACCCCAGTACCTCCAGTACCCTACTTTCTTTAGTTATTTGGCAGGTTTTTTAGCGTTGAATACCCTATTTCTACCGTTAAACGAATAATCCACTTAATCTTCTGAAGAAGCGCTCAAGTTATTTGATCGTAAAGGTGCATAACGTACTCTTGATCTCCACCAGGAAAGCTCTACATTAGAGCAACATCCATGAGAACCTGTTCGGCAGATAACGGTGTCGTTGGTTGGCGGCGACCGGGCAGCGGCGAAAGTATGCATGGAGTCATAATATGAGTGTCATTGTCTAAGCGTTCAGTTCTTCATAACAAAATGAAATACTGGGGCCCTCTAACGTAAACCTATTCCAGTATGTTTTTATTCCAACCCCCGGACGTCAAATTTACGTAACCAGCCACGCAAGTATCTGGCGGTAACCCGCAGCGTTGTCTGAAAAGCCCAAGGAAACGTGCCCTCCTTTATAGGAGATCACTTTTTTTTTTGCTTTCAAAGCGAATAGCATTGCCTAGATTGAGGAGATTTCCTTATCGAACTGGCTGACAAGGGGCGAGGAGCACGCTCAAGTGGAGAGGGATTTGATAGGGCCGAACCAGAACAGTGAAAGTGGATAACCGGCTGAAAAGGGTGGTGCCGACGTCTGCGATTGGTCCGTTTCCCCTTACTTAGCTCACGGGCGATGGCTGAAAATCGCGGCGGCGTGCAGCGGAGCCTTAAGAATGCCGCCCTGCAGAACAGATCCTCAGCAAAGAATAGGTCGCAAGGTGATGTCTCACACTTGGCGAATGGGCTCGATAACCTTATAGTGCCAGAGAAAAACGTTTTTATACGCAAATAAATTCATGCTCTGCGGCCGCTCCCAGTATCTAGTGCCAAAGCGATTAGTGGGGAGCCACCTTCTGTTCTTTTAGGAACGGGGCAGCCTCCGGCTATCCAGAAAAAAATTCAGTTTTGTTCGGCATATTAATGCGTCTTTAACGCGTACACGAGTTAGAGCACCAGATAGAGAACTCCGACCAGGAAATAAATCACCCTGTTATCGCTCGGTCGCTCCAGCGTTCATTTGTCCAGGCTATTTGCTTACATGGACAATAATTGTCGACGGTTTCTGCGCAATTACCGATGCGAAAGCGTCAAATGGCTCGCTGAGCGAAAAAGCCGGTGTTTGGCGTCTGCCTCAAACTTCCCCTCACCTAATTTTTTTTGAAGAAATAAAGATTCTCTCCTTCCTTCCTTCCTTCCTTCCCGTTGGCTGCGACGCCCTCGTCACGTGCGCGCCTCGACGGAGCAGAGCGGGCGAAAGCGCCAACCTGATACTGCGATATTGCGTGAGGGGAGAGGGCATCAGAATCAAGCGTCCTTTCCTTTCTTTAGATCACTAGAGAGAGAGGGCATCAGTGCCAGGCTATGGGAGTGGAGGTAACAACTTTATTAAAATTCTGCTCAGGTAATATCTGGCAGGCCCGAGTCCTTGAATTGTCCCTCACGAGGAGCGACCTTTTCGGCCCAAGCAACGCTATGTCACCCCAACTAGGTGGTGTTGATCATCCTTACTTTCGCTGTCAGAAGCCTGTGTTATCCACGCGTTCCTTTCCGCGTAAGCTCTCGCCTACATTCTAAGTGCACCACGGTAAAGTTAAACCAGAACGCGCCAAGCACCTCAACGAGCTCGCTTGCCCACGAGAAGTTCGTAACTCGAAGGACCCGCTCAGCCGCGTTCAAGTGGACATTCGCATTCACAACTCATAAGAAGTGCTTAGGTGCCCTCGGATTTTTTAACGCGATAGCGTTAAGGAGCTCGTGTAGCAGAAAAGCCGGTGTCGTCGGTGTTGGCAGCGTTGGCCGTGAGCGATAAGTCCCGGAAGGCACTTCATGAATAAAAAACTAGTTGCAAGATCGACCGGGTGGGAATCGAACCAGGGTCTCCGGAGTGTGAGACGGAGACGCTACCACTGAGCCACGAGTTCGATGATTCATAGCGGGACAAAAGCGCCTTTAGTGAATGCGGTGTTGCCTTAAAAACGTGCCGTAGAAACTTATACTGCGGTGTATGTCGGTAATTATGAGCATGTTAATTACAGAAGTCGCAGTTACACGAGTAGCGAAATACGTTTCCGCTACATTTCTTCTGCGCTCTGCGCACATGCAAAGCGATCTTGCGGCCAACACAAAAGAGCCCCTCCTCGCATTATGTGGCGCTGCTCCGACATGTGCGGCGCCACTCGCCCGCTTGTCCCCACCGGTGCGCGGATGCCCCAATACCCTTGCGTTTATTAAGTTTTCTCGCTCTCTCCCCTTCCAACTTCCAGCGTGCGTCACACGATTCCTCGTGTTTAGGCAAAGCCACCTAGCTTTGGTTTATAGCGACGCGGCTCCTCTTTCCGCTCACAGCGCGATTTCTAGGTGCAGCGTGCGATGCGCGACGTGACCTGCCGTGATCGCTGCGCCGTAGCGCGTCTGATGGGAAAGCGTCCCCTGCGATGTGTGCCGAGCTGCTTCCGAAGAGTCATGCGTTTGTATGGTGCTCCCAAGCGAGATAGAGGACGATCTCATCGAGGCGTCAGCCCCATGATCGCGTCCGCCTCCATGGCGCGTCGCGGCCCGGCTGTCCGTGCCGATCACCACGTTTGGCTCGCGTAGATCGTTTCTCCCTCCGACACACCGAGTTTGGTTCGTTCCGCTTGCTCACGCGCACGTTTCGTTGCCGCGCCGAACGCTGCGTTGCTCGGCGCTCACAGCGTGATTGGTGGATGCAAAGTCCGATGCGGGTCTCCTCATAAGTGATCGCTGCGACGTAGCGCATTGTCTTACATCCCTTGGCGGTGCGAACGGGGTGCGATAACGCTATCGCGTTCCACTCTTGAAGGGGAAGCTTAAGCGTCATCCAATTTTTTTTTCTCTTTGGAAGTGCTGCTCTGTATTACGCGGCAAAGTTTTCAAGTACTATGAATGCGCAGTTAGTGCCATCGTGACGCACCCGAGTCAAGGCGGCATAACAGGTTTGTGCGCGACCGTAGGTGCGACCACCGAATGAAAGTGGCCTTATATATATATATATATATATATATATATATATATATATATATATATATATATATATATAACAGATATGTTGGTCTTATTCGCGAAGACGTTCCAATGCGAGGAAGCTGTGCGTAAAATAAACAAAAAAGCCAGGCTCAACTCCTGTTGACACTTGTGATTGGCTCGTCAACCATGTGTGTGTGCATAAGAAGTGTGGTTTTAGAAGAATAAATATTAGTAGAAGTATTCAAGAGCATCTTGTTTGTGTATTAAGCTTGGTCCGCCTTAATGGGCCCGAATTTCAAAGCCCTGTATACTTTTCGAAATGCAGACCGCCACAAGACTCAGCGAACACACGTAATCGCGACTAATTCCAGCGGTAATGCCTGTTGGAGTGGCCAAATCGATAGGTGCCAAGCGTCTCAACACACTGGCTTGGCCACGTGTTCTATGCCGCTTACCGAAGCGTGCGTCCGTGGCGTAATGGTTTATACAGCTTGTGCCACGTAACTTAAGCCAAACAAGAAAAATATGCAAATGTCGCGTAGCTGGACAGAACCAATGTAATGTTGTTTGCCGTTGCTTGGAGATATTCAATTTCTTTTATTCCACCTAATTAGATAACTAGTTTAAATTAATTAATCAACTTCTCCAATATTATAATTAGATGAAGAGTATCAATTAGAAAATTGTAGAGTGACATGACAAACTACAGATACAGCTTTCTGTCGCTCTGTACGTGCTTCATAAAAATAATTTTCCGAGCGTGAAAGAAGCCCATGAATACACGAAAAGTGCCTCGAGCGGCCAGTCGCATGGACATTTTGCGTGTTTAGGAAAAATAAATGAATCATATGTTCTAAAATTTAATGTGTGACTGGCAAGAGAGAGAGATAGCAAGGACATGAAAGGGAGGGAGGTCAACCAGACGAGCACCCATTTTGCTACCCTACACTTGGGGTGAGGAAAAGGGCAAACAACACAATGTTCCAGTAGAGGTGCCTAAAGTTAGGGCAGTCGCTGACACCCAAAGTCTTTATCATACATACTGGTCTCCTCGTCAGAAGTTGCTGTGTCCTTTCCTAGTCTGACTATGACTGGTTGTTGCTTGTCCAAAATGACGTCAATAATGTGGTCCTTTTCTCACATGTTCTATTCTTCCTCAATGACATGTTTTACATTGTTCTTCCACTTCTGTGGACTTGCTCGTGCTATGGCATCTGCAACTTGTTCCTTCAGCTCTTGCATTTTGAGTACGCGGTTCGCAGAAGCCACAAAACGCTTCATGTCACTCCGCAACCCCTATATGGAGTTCAACTGGCAGTGATATGATGGTAACCTTAAAACGAGGTGTCCAGCAGCAGCAGCAATAGTCTACATGGTATGTGTTGCCATCAACTTTGACAGTCGCAATAAGATTCAAAAACTCGTTACTCTAAGAAACTCCATTTTGTGAAATCCACGCCTGCATTTCTTTTTTAAGGCTACTCATGCGGGGAACTTGTTCTTGCTTCACCGTGTAGTACGGCGCATTGTCCAGGACTATCACACTGTCCTAGAGAAGGTGTAGTAGTAGTGTTTCTTAGAAACACTTTTCATGGTGGGGCCAGTCCATCTCTCCGTGGTAATGCTGTGTGCCCTTTCTCACTTGCAATATTTCCCTGGCACTTTACGCAAAGCCATTATTGTTCCCGCAGTGCGTTGCAATCAAGTGGACACCCTTACCACCTGGGCTCTGCAGAGAGAGAGATAGATTGATAGAGAGAGCGAGAACGAGAGAGAGAACACTTTATTAAAAGACAGATTTTGCAGAAGACATCGCTGACATGCTACTCTTCGTGGGAAAGGGAATTGGGTAGAGGAAGAGAGAATGAGAGAGGCGCAAAAAAAGAATAAGGAAAGAAATTTGGCACTGAGTTTCTGACTCATGGGCAGCGGCGTGCTATGGTAAAGTCCTTCGGTGTATGCACCATCCTACAATGAGGTGACAGAATTCGCTGCGTGAAATGTGCACGAGGGTGACAGAGTAGAACTAAAGTTTCTCGACTTGACCAATATTTTCTAAGTATGTGAATAAAACGCTCGTTGCACGCCTCTGTTCTGTGAGGCCGGATAAAGGGCCTAAGACACAGTCAAATGACAAAGGTCTCTGCGTAAGCGAATACATGCAATGTTCATAGAACACACGCTCTTCGGCATACGTTCGACACTCGAACAGGATATGCTCTACAGTTTCAAATGAGCCACAGTTTGGGCTCTGCAGGCCAACTGAGAGACCAGTCCTCTTCGCTTCTTCAGCTATTTTCCCCCGCTCGTCGACCCACAGTTTATCTGTCCTTTGTCCTACGTTAACCCACGTTTCGTGAAAGTATGAAAATGGGCATACATTGACGCCGCAATTTTTCAATTTGCCGCCACATCTTGACGCGAGTCACTGAACTATGTTAGTGTAGTCTCAATAAGAAGGGCATTGCGGGACCGTTTCTTAAAACGAAAAGCTGTCTTCATGAGCATGCGATGCATTGTTACCGGTGAAATTAAAGGCAGCGTTTCATGATCGTTGAAGTGAGAGGCAAGCTGTAGCGCAGTGGGTGTTTCGTTCCTCTTGAAATAGTCATGCACTATTTGTCGCTGCACGCTCAAGTGGAAATCGTCCAGTTTCTTTTTCCGTTCGCGACATGGGCATAAGGGAATGGATATGTCAAGATTCTTTAGCTATCTGCCCCCTTTGAGTATGTTCTACTGGGTAGGTGCCCGAATAGACAAGCAGTAAAACACGCAAGACGTGAAGGAGTCGGGTGCAGAAAATTGAAGACGTCGGCCACAGAGAAGGGAAGAAGTGGGCATCAAAAACAGCCGAGTGCGGCGAAAGTAGTAAAGCGACCAAAAGGGGCCAGAACACTGATTGAATGGGGAGTGTTGATCTACGGAGATGTGCAAAAGTCGGCAACAGATAATTGAAGACGTCGGCTGCAAGAAGTGAAGAAGGAGTTGGGAACCGAAGTAGCTGTTCAGAAGTCTCAAGGGAAAAAAATCAGACTACTGCGTGCATTATTGCGCTAAGGGCGTTTTGCTAAATAGAAGTGAAGAAAGAGTTTAGTGAAGACATTTCAGTAAATATAAAAGAAAGCTACGCTTTTAAGCGATTCTCACATATGCGAGGGATCCGCCGATTTTGACTGCGAAGGATTTCTTTGCCTAATTTCTGACATATTGGGGTAGGTAGCTAGCTAGGGAGGTAGGCTCATGTGTCTCCTTACTTTAATAAAAAGGAGAATTGGAGGACGCCTAAGCTTCGCCTTTAAGAGTGGAACGCGACAGCATTCAAAGATCCCTGACCACAATGTCCCTAACTGCTCCTCACGCTTGCCGGCAACTGTATCTTATGTATGGTAATGTTTACCGGGAAACGCTGGCGCGGAACGCTATGTACGAAGGCGAGCTTTCGGTATAAATGCGGCTGCTTGCGTGGGCCGCGGTGCGGCGGAGGCGAGCACCAGCTGCAGGTTTCGCAAGGAACCAGGCGCGCCGCTCCGTGGCCTCGAAGATTTGAGCGCGCCGGCGCGCGGGCAGATCGCGGACGCCGTGGCCCGTCTATGAATGGTAGAAACACTGGAAAAGGGTCTGTTTGGCTTTCCGCGTAACATAATTGTTTTTTCGTATATTGAAATTACAATATGAAGCTATCATGTCTGTAGGTTGTGTGTAAGTCGTATTTCAGGATTTTTCTGATGTGTTTTACTTTGAGAAATTTAATTAGTTGAGTAACCTCATTGCCCTACGCGGAGGGTCTGCGTGGTTCGGTATGCGTGGTTGGGTGTGCGTGGTTCGGAATGATTTTTGCCGGAATGATTGTCGCCAAGGGACGCCGACGCCGGATTTTCTGCGATACGGGGAGTTAAAATAATGTTTGACCGGCGGTGGAATCGAACTTCTCCCGTCGAGCACAAACTCCGGTGCTCTGACTATCAGGCTACGATCGCTTTTTTATTTCGTTATTGCCTTTCTTGGAAGCCATTGGGCTATCAAGAGTTAATTGACGCACAGCTACAATTCTGCCGATGTTTTCATTGAAGTATAGCCTAGTCGGTTTCACATCCATGTCAACATTGGTCAGCGTTCTTGAACTGCCATCATAGATCGCGAGATGCTGTGAAGGCTCAAGAGCATAGTGAGGTCTCGATCGCATCCATACTTGTATCGTTAAAAAGCCAGCCAGCTCTTTGAGACGCTCGGCGCGTGCGCCTCGTGCCACTTCTACAGCCAAGCTGTATGTGGCTAGCCGATTCCTCCGTCCGTCCGTCCGTCCTTCTCTTGGTCACCTGTACGCCGAAAGCTCCTCCGGTGCAACCCCATGCGCATGCGCGAAAAAGAAGAGAAAGAAAGGCGCGCGATTACCCAACACCACCTAGATAGCACAAGGCCTGTTTACGCCGATCAGTGACGTCACGTTACATGGCCCAAAATTTCCATTGACAAGGCTGGCGTGATGAAAGCGGTGACTTCAAAATCACAGTTGCTTTCTCGGGAGCATCCCCATTAGATTCTATAGCAGTCGTGCCAGGTAACATGGCGTCATGGATCGGAGTGAAAAGGCCTTGTAATATCTAGGTGACATTGGGTTAGCTGCACCAGTACTGGCGTCGCTGCTCTCCGTCGCAACCGAACGCGCGCGCTGCAGTTTCTATCCGACTCCGAGATGGGTAGGCCACGTCTCCTACGTACTTCTCAGGAGCAGGCAGCTTTCGATCCTGGGCACAAGAACAGGCTCGTGCAGCCGAGCGCAGACAGTCACTGCGGAGCGAGGATCCGACCGTCTACCAAGCCGTCCTTTATTGAACCGTCGGGATTAAACTAGTGATAAACACCAGGCGCACGTTTCAACTGCATTGGTTAACCATCTGCACGAAGTGCTTGGGCGGTGATGTTTTTCGTCGTCTTTCTTTTTGAGAGCTGCGAGTGCTTTAGGTTAGGAAGTCCCACGCTACATGTTGATTTCAAACGTGCCACATCATTTAAATCATGTTTAGTTGCCGAAGTTGACCTCTCGAAATATTAACCTAATTTCACGTTACTTCGCACCATCCGCGTAGACGGCACTATTGCTTTAACCCGTCAGACTTAGGCATCCGTCGTCAGATGATCATTATATCGAATCGGTAACATACATCCCTGTCGACTTGCAGGTATCGACTAACCAGTTGCGTTTTGCACGACATCCACTTACTTAGCCCTGGCGCATCAATCTTTGCCTATTGCGCTTTTGCTGCAGCTAAATGGAAGCGCTGCGTCTTTCGTGGCTGGCAATCGTCATGGCTGTCGTCGTTGTGAACCTGGACAACGCGGCGACGAGGCACGTGGGTGTAGAGCGCAGAGGCGTGAGAGGCGGTGGTCGCGCAGGAAGGTGCAGTGACTGGCATAAGCATCGCCCTGACGACGGAAACAGGAAGAAAGGCGGGTCAAGCGGATCTGGTGGGTCGGGTGGTGGTAAGTATACGTCGTCCCCTGGCTATGCAGCATACATTTAAAGGCTAAATGCAAGGAAGTTTCAGTTTCGCTAAATTTAATAATTTAACAAATGCATAAATAGCGTCTACTACTGAGGCTACATCGGCAAAGCTGCGGGGCTGGCAATTGTGTAATCTTCTTATTAGTAGCCTTTGACTTGTACCTATACCAACAACGCGCGCACATGGGGGTTAGCAGATGATATGTCGAAAGTCCCAGCACGTTGCCTCAGAGATTATTTTCAGCGTGCCACAGGCGGCGCCCGATTGGGCACCGCAATCTCGGAGGCCATGCCGAGGAGTCGCGCGTTCCGAGTCACTCGTTGCTTCCGGCGACCGCTAATGGCGGCGTTATTTATTTTTTTTTCTGTCTCGGCGTAAATAACGACTTTGTCTTTATTTGAAAGTTTCCCATGCGGCATAAGTTGTGTTGGACAAGTTGTGTAGTGCGAATATTATTTTGCATTCCACATGTATTCGAATAGGGAAGTCTACGTTTACCCCGAGTTAAATTGAAGAGGGAAGCTCAGAAAGAAGAATGTCGGGAAACTGGATAAAAAAGAACTGCAATATGGTTGTTTGCGAGGCCTGTTCGTATGACGGCCTAATACAGCAGACAGGGTCAAAACGGGACAAAAGATTAAAAGGCGTCGGGGCGCGTGTGCGCCCAACTGCAGGCATAAATAAAGTTTCTCCAATCCAATCCAATCCATGCGGCATAAAATGTTTGAAGGCTCAATTTATATATGCGTGTATAACAAATAATTTATTCTACCAGCCTTTTCTGACAGATCCACTCGTATATTAAAAGTAAAATTTACAATAGAGGCTGCGGATCTACACTTTATGAGCATAGGCTTCTCAAGTGGCCGAATTTCATTGTGGTTGGCCAGGAAACGGAAGATTTGCTCTAACAGCTCGCATTTGAGTACATTGGAAAGGAGAAACTGTTATGCCTTGCATTTAATAGAGTAAGGTAAAATTTACCACCCATATGAAGGACACTTTAGAGTTAGGCCCATCACATATAAGAAAAATTCGAGAAAATTTCTGAATTAAAAAAAAAAAAAACTCGAGTGCCGAGTTTACAACTATGCGACTCAGCCCTAGAACGATCTCACAGTTTTGCAGACTGCACCTATTGAGACGTTGGAAGCGGACAGAAAAGACGGAGAGAGAATAAAGTAAGAACCAGAGCCAGTTAGCCAAGAACGGATTCTTTTTTTCTGGTTAATCAGAAAAAGTCTCGTTTTCTGCACTGCACACCGGGTAAAGGGATTTAAGGAGACGTGAAGGAAGAAAAACACACTGTCGAAACGGAAAACGGAGCACGACATTCAAGCGGCACCTGTCACTTTCACGGCTTATCTCGAAGGCCACTAGTCCCACGGGACCGAACAGCGGTCTACTGCGGGTGCCTCTATAGCGATGCCGACGTCCACTGTGAGCAATGTCAAAGGATATTTTGCTCTGACACTGGCCGCACTGGACAGCCGGCCCCTACCGAAGCGTGCAATATTTACATCATATATGTGACCTGGGGTGTACTAGTAACTTGTGAGTAGGGCTCTTGCAAAGCTCTTCTAAAACATTGGAACAATGTCACTGAAGCTGTGAACTCATATATCCAATTTTTCCACTTGGCATGCTCTAACAGATTCAGTTTTACGGAATTGCAGGAGGCATCCGTTTATGCTACTGCATTACGGATTTGTAAACATTGCGCTTCAGTTTTCTTCAAAGTTGAAGATTCACTGCTATTGTGGAAAAGACTTTGAGGCCCCAAGCTTAATTCTGCTTACCGCAGTCTTTGTAACTTACCTTTTCCCTCTAACTGCAACAAAAATCATTCGAATCTGTTGAGAAGTTGTGTAGTGCGAATATTTTTTTGCATTCCGCATGTATTCGAATAGGGAAGTCTAAGTCCACCCCGAGTTAAACTGAAGAGGGAAGCTCAGAAAGAAGAATGTCGGGAAACTGGAGAAAAAAGAACTGCAATATGGTCGTTTGCGAGGTCTGTTGGTATGACGGCCTAATACAGCAGACAGGGTCAAAACGGGACAAAGGATTAAAAGGCGAAAACCGCAGTA
This sequence comes from Dermacentor andersoni, assembly GCF_023375885.2. Lineage (NCBI taxonomy): Eukaryota > Metazoa > Arthropoda > Arachnida > Ixodida > Ixodidae > Dermacentor > Dermacentor andersoni. The sequence continues at coordinate 99,628,443 of NC_092815.1, forward strand.
CGTATATAATTAGTTTTCTTAATATTTTGTTCCGTTTTTTTCCGCCGTTTGCCGCATCACGTGCATCCGCAGCATTTTCCTATTGGGAGATCAGGCCATCATTTCTTTGGCTTCCGCTTGCGTCGATTGTATAGTCGACGAACAAAAAAGAAAGGCCACTGTTGAGCAGATAAGACCTTTCACAGGGAAAAAAAAAAAAAAAACTCGAATACATTTTTTATGCCTACTTGTTATGCGTATGGAAGTGCCAAGGTCATCCGTGACAGCTCAGTACTGTATACGCACGTCATATCAAGTTTAGTGCTCACGGGTAAGCTTACTGCACGGCATACACTATATACTGAATCAAAGAAGTCACATTGTTTACAATAAAGCGAGCTCAAAAATATAGTGCCTCTTTTGCTTCTTCTTACTTATTGTTGTTTTTACCTAATTTTTAGTTCTTTGCCGTGCTTCATTTTGTGATATTCTTACTGAGAATAGTACCGAATGCAGTTACTAGTATACGACGCATTTCACATGCGAGAGCCATCTCAAAAAGGAAACTTAATAGATCTTCTATAATTGCAAGTCACCGTAAGCAAGAACGACGGCGGTAATTTGCCCTTCATGCACACAAACAGTCCAGAAACGGGAGGAAAGCCACCGAGGTAGCTCAAATGCTAGTTCATCGAAGGCGTTACGTTGTCATTTCAGCTCTCGGCGGCGGAAATTTGCCTTTTCTTTCGCGTTCATTCCCCCTTTCGTTATTATTTGATATTACAATAAAAAACAGTTATTTACTGTGTTTTTCTTGTCTTCATGGTAGCCAGGCTGCAATTACTATAGTGATTCCCCCACATCCGGCCATAGTCAAATACTCTAAGGAATACGAATAACTGCGTTCAAATATAATTTGGAATACTAGAAGTCGTTCTTCTATAGTTATGTAGTTTGACTGATTAACTGATGTGCCAGTGAATAAGACGATTCTCCGGAGAATCATGCGACCACAAAAAGGTTGTTACGCTCACAAACAGTGCAGGCGCCGCCTACTTGTGCATGCATTCCATAGATGTGCGCATACGTGTACGTTCTGGCGTCGTGTGTCTTGCCCAACGATCTTATTTACTTTCGTGCGCCAACTGGCCCAACAGCATAATCTTCCTGATCGCTTGAGGCGTATCCGAAATTTGGATTGTTCGAACACTACCACCATTACCAAAGCCCCCCCCCCTCTTTTCTTATCCCCCTCCCCTCATCTCTCTCCGTCCGTACTAGTTGCGGGCGCCGGAGAACCGTGGTACATGGCAGACGACAGTAATGAGGAGGAGGTGAAGCTCGAGCGTGACCGGAAATTCCGCGAGACGGCCCGCTCCAGCGCGAAGCAAGCGCCTCTGGTGTGCTTCTTACGAGGGGACGGCTTCACGCAGCCCGGCGCCATGCGCTTCCCCCTAAGCACCATACCCAAGAACAAGTGCACGCACATCGTGTACTCTTACCTAGAAACCGACAACAAGACCGGAGGTCTATTATTTCGTAAGAAGGGCCTGCACGAGGAAAAGGGTGAGTGAGCCATATTTGCGTTTTACTTCATTCACACCTTCATATTTTTGTTATTGCTTTTCTTTTAGCTTTCTCTTGCCTTTTAATCCATTTAGTCCATTCTCCCATTATAGGGTAGCTAGCCAGATTTTACTCCATAACCTGCCTGTATTTTTGGCTCATTATTATATCTTTCAAAATGTTACTCTCACCCTCACTCGTACGTTCACTCATAAGTGAAGGTGTTTATCAGGTGGTAAATTTAAAACACATTTTATGATCGTACTTGTGCGTTTTCATTCTTCGGCATAATTTCTCTTATTAAAAAAAAGAACAATAACAAATGAAGCTGCACAGTAAGGAAAACTGAAGATTTCACTCGTTATGTTTTTTTTTCCTAATGCAGCTCTGCTGAGGAAGCTGGCCTCAATGAAAGACAAAAGTCGACAGCTGAAGGTTCTTTACAGCTATGGTGGTGGGGCACACTGGAGCAGCCTGCTCAACCGACTGCGCTCGGACAAAGACATGGAAAAGCTGATCAAGGAACTCGACATGTTGCTGAGAGAAATGCGACTGGACGGCATCAACTTTCACCTCGAAGGACCCGGCCGTTCTAGCTGCAGCAAGAACGACGCTGACAGAGTCTTACAGTTCATCAGGGTGATCACAGCGAAAGTCACCGCCCTTCTTGCTCGTTTAAGAGAGGCCGAAAGTTCCCAGCTAAACCGCAAGCGAACTTTTTAAAACTTTAGTGCAAAAGCGGCGTCCTGTTGGGTAGTTTTGTGTCGTCTGCCGTAGGTTGGTGGGTCGAGGTGAAATTAATTTTAAACAAGTGGCATGTCACCTCTAGACGAACTGTATTTAATGCCGTAAAAATGGGTGCTAAGGTGAGCGAACGACTTTTGCAGGAAGCGACGAGTCCTTAGCTGTGCAGCTTGGTACATAGTGTGAATGAGGGGGCACAAACGAATAACACAAAGGACTCAACGCGAAAATTTACAGTTGACGTTATTTTCTACTCACCACGCTGTTTCTCAGTGATAGTGGCGCTCTGCAGCTGAGCGACACGTCGTGGGTTTGGTTCCCAGCCACGGTGACCGCATAACGATTGGGGCGGGCTTAATAGAAAATGAAAAAGAGCAACGATGAGCAGACGTTGGTGATGTCTCGAGCATTATATTCGTTTACTGCGACAACTGCAGGCTCTTCTTCTTATTATTATTATTATTATTACTTTTGAAAACATATATGCATGCATTGCCTGCTATGGTGATGCATGCACACACGCCACCAGTCGAGCAGTCTCCGTGTTGCAGAAGAATCCGCACAAATTGCCACGCGAAAGTGCTGCGCAGTACAGTTCAGCGGTTTCCGCGTCCGTCTCTGTAAGGCCATCAGTTAGATACCCGGTGGTTGCGTGAGATGTAGTGCCAACGGAAGCTCGCGGAACGACAGATAAGACGACGACACGTCGTTTCTCCGTTGTGTTCTATACTCTATTTCTTGTGAGTATATTGGAGATGCTGGTGGATGCCTCCATGATCGTTTACGGCAAAATTGTAACAATGTTGATAAACTGGCAGCACCGTGGCACCATTTTCTCTTTCGTAGTCGTGCCCCGTCTGCTGTACACCTCATGTAATGCAACACAAACTAGCCCATCAGTCTGTTCCTTCGAATTCCGATGATTGCCTGAAATTAGTTTTTCCCCTGAGTGAAGCTGAGTTTGAGGAGGTGACCTGAGAATGACGACGCAACGAAAAGGGTGCACGGTCGGACTTTAGAGTTCTCACAGCAAAACGCTGCTGGAACGAGCTTTGTGTTCGTGTTTATTAAACGCAGCTAGCCAAATCACGTGGGGTACTTCACTGAGGCGTCTCATAGCCTCAATGTGACTTTAAATCGCGTGAAGAAACCAAGCTTACTACCAAAAAGAGGCGTTCACGGAACCAGTAAAACCCATGTACAAAAGCCCTGTCAAGCTATTAGTGACGTTGGCAACAATCTCGCCCAGGCACGATGTGCTGTCGGCGGACGCCCTCTCCAGGAAATAAATTCCGTTGAAAGGCGATAGCGCAGCACTTGCCGCTTGTTGACTGCTGATACGATTGACAGGAGCGAAGTGGCGGTACAGTTTAAAGGAGAATCGATAAAGCCATCTACAGCAGCCGATATTTCCTTTAATTATGCCACCTGGCGGTGCCTGCTCAAAGTAGATTAAACCTACTCATCTATTACGGTACCGAGGGAGAACAAGTACGCAGCTCAGTTCGCCGCTCCAAATCGTGCTGGGGTTGTACGAGTGTGACCAAAAGCCACTAAAACGCGTGCAGTGAAGCGTGGCTTTTTGTACATGATGTGGTGGAGATTTCACACACTGAGTTGTGTTCTTTTCACATGCTGGCTGTCCGGGATAGTGTGTCCAAGAATGCGTGCCCTATAGCTGCTCGGCAAACGATGCGCTTTGATAGCTGTGTCATGCGGCAATTTTATCCTTTTGGTTTTACTGCGGAGCTGTGTATGGCTAGGGTACCACCGAAGTTTCGTGCAGGTACAAAAAAAAACTATTTTCATCAATGGATCATACCCCCGTAAGCACTCACACCCGCGTAAGCAAGCAAAAAATACGGCTCACAGGTTTATCGCTAGTCAATTTGCATGGATTAGTTGCAATGACACCACCCCTGCGATCGTTGTGGGTGATTTGAGTGTAGATATGTCGGGGGCGAAAAGGGAGTGCTTTACGCGTTTCGTGTTGCAGACATATCGCTTGGGATGCCACGCCAATCCGGCCCAACCATCCGCACCAGCCGCGTACGTGCGTCGTTTTGACATTATCAAAGAATGTATCTGCAGTTGCGAGTACGCCGATCAGTGTATACCATAACGACCATAAAGCCATTGTGACCATCGTTACTAAATGACAATGAGTGATGCAATGAAGTATTTACCATAAGTTTGGTTACCACGATGTTTACAGCTCCGCTGGTCATCCACCTTCGCAGGGCGGAAAGACCTTAACTGTTTTTACCTTTTTTATCGCTCGGAATATGCAACTAGCGAAAGCCGCTAAACGAAATTTAACTTACCAGCCAGGTGTCAGAAAGCGGCACGGCAATGTTTCTTTAAAATAAGGCAAGTACAGAAAGAAAAATGGGTAGGCTTAATCAGGGACGCCGCAGCAGCCTGGTACGTACAGGCAGACGTACAGCAGACGGTGTATGGGTCCTAGAGTGCAGAACTGACGTAACCAAACATACAAGGCACACGAGGTACCGCTTACATAATTAACTTATGTTACAGCTAGATGGCACGTTACGGTTTAAGTTGGCAATCGTGCTTTCTCACTTTTCGTAGCGGACCTGTTTGTATTGATGACAGTGTTTGGCCTCTAGGACAAAAAGATGACCTCCCTACTGGTGGTGCCCGAGACTGCACCTTGACGCTCGAGCCCTCCGGGGTCGTAGATGGTAGTTTCTTTCTCGCCCCATCTGCACCATACGTGTGGAACACAGGGTGCCCATAGCAGAGCAAGCGTGAAATTTCTGCAACGGAGTGCACAATTGTAGGCCTTACAGCTACTGAAAAGCACCAGTTGAGTTTGATAAAAGACGCCTACTATAGCATAGCGAGCTCTCTCAAATGCGACCGTTGCTACTGGGTTGCACAAACGTACTAACTACGCTTCTCTGAACGCCACGCGGGAGGCTATCTCCGATTTGGTCACGTGCGCACGACAAGGGCGTCATCTTTGCACGCGACACATGAATGATCAATAATGACTTCTTTCCTCTGCACACCGATACCAATATAAATCGCGTGACATCAATTCACGCATTAAAAATCTTATACGTTTAACTTATGACACAGCTAGTTTAGGTTCTGCGATGTAATCTTGCAATCGTTCCCTCGTTCTATTCGTAGTGCGCCCGCCGTGGTCAAATATGGCGGGTGCGAATCGGAATCCTTCTCTCTTGCTGCCCGAGTTTATTCACGCCATTTAGGGACCCTGTGTGTCGAACGCGTGGGGGCTATAACCGCGACCACGCGTCTGGCAAAAACTTTTCAAACTTGAACATGTTATAACGCCTGATGAGCACAGGTTCGAGTTTGATGGATTATACCTACTATGACTGAGGTCTTTTGAACGCGGTCGCTTCCACTGCAATCGAGATGCGCACTGTCGAGCGATGCCACTGTGAACGCCGAGGGGTGGGCTCCATTTCGCTCCAGTCGGGTCATGCGCGTGCAATAACGGCGCCGTTTGTGCTCACGACACATGAATGATCGAATAATGGATTGTTTTCTCTACACAACGATACAAAAATATGACGCGTGGCCAATACGGTTGCAAAGGTATAAGCGCTAACGCTGTTACACGTTTTCATGACATGCGGTTTTAACAAACGAACCCCTGTGACCGATTCTAAAGATGCTCTAGGTAAAAAAAAAAAGAGAGAAATCCTACAGTATATTTCTTTACTTATCTATTCACAACGGCTTTCATGCCCATTGAAGGGCATTGAGTAAGAGGGTAACAGTTTCTGCAGAACCGAAAAGAAGTTAGCGTGAAATAAAAAGGTGACAAAACAAAGGTTACACATAGTACAGTGGAACATCTTTATACAATGTTACCAAAAAGCCTATTCAGGTTATCACAAAACGTTTGACGTTGGATGCAGTGTGGTCCAGAAGACTGTTCCAATGTGCAATGGTGCGAGGCAGTGATGATGAGTTATACGCCTGGGTTTGACCACGTATCTGCATGAAACTGAGCGTGCGGTTAAGGTATCGTCACGTGCGCACAGCCGCATGAATCGGCACACGGTGATATTTATTGATGTAAATATACCTGTGAAGCAGACAGAGAAGAGCGATCACGCTGCGAGTTTCCAACGATTGAAGTAAAATGTATTTTTTTCCGGTAATTCCGGTAATGCTAGAAAGATGGTCGTAGTTACGTGAGATGAATCTGGTTGTTCTGAGTAGCTTCCAACATGCTGATGAGGTACTCCTGATATGGTGACCACGTGGATGAAGCGAATTCTAGCTGCGGGCGAACCTAGGCTAAGTATGCTAATTTCAGTGCATTAGATGGTGCGACGTAAGTTTCTACGCAGATAACAAAGAGACTTGGAAGCTTTAAAAGCGGTGGTCGCTACATGCGTACCCCAGGAAAGATACGGTGCAAGTTGGACGCCCAAATTTTTGTACAATGAAAAATTACAAATTATGGTATTACGAAACCAATAGCGGAAACTGAGCTAGTGCGTTTACGACTAAAAAAAGTTAACCTGCATTTATAGGTGTTAAGGGATGGTTTAAAGGTTCAGCGCTTGCTCTTATATACAGCGACTCGATGCAGCAATTCAAGGTTATAATGTTTCCACAACATTAAGTTGTTATACCAATTCACCTCTCTGATGCGCGTTGCTGTAGCAAAGGGAGCGGGACCCACATTTCCTTAGCTTCTTCCCAGCCAGCAGCTGCTTTCACTAAAATATAATAAACATGCTACTGAATGCTTTAGATTGCTGTTGCGATTGTAAACGTGCTCGTAGGCTTCAGGTACTGCCTTTAAAAGCACCTTGTAATGTCACACCAGGCTTTGAAGTCTACGGGACGATCCGGCCTGCTGCTGTGTACGAGGTCATGGCCGGGGTAGAATTGCGGCCGCACCTAAATGAGGCTGAAGTACAAAGAAACGCTCGTCTGCTTATATTTGGGTGCATGTTAAAGAACCCCGGGTTTTCAAGATTAACGCGAACCCCTTCAATGTGGTACCACGTCTACAGCAGGCCCAGTGTTGCTATGGGACGCTAAAACTCATGAAAAACCAGCGAGAGGACGAGTGTGGAAGTTGTGCTGAATGTCATGTAATTCTTTCACAAAACATGCTGCATGTCTGGGTCTTCTTCTGACAGAAATTCCGGCTGGAGGTAGCCGACAACGATGTCCTGCTGACGATGCAGCTTCCGGCCTGCCGCGATTCCAAGTGTGACCATGTGCAGAAGAGTGAACTGGCCCGGTAACTATAACCATTTAGACTTCGGAATGCTTTCGCGTATGCAGTTTATTGTGAAACTCGCTGTTGATAATTTTCTGACGCGGTACGATCGTTTTTCCCGCTGAGGTGGGCCGTAGGAGCCGGTGTAAACCAGCTGCACAATTGATTGATCGTTGGGGGGCCAGTTCCTTATCAAGGCCGTACACGTTTGTTTTGGAGCTCGGGATAACAGTAGCCGGGATGATCATCCTAAGCCCCACTTACAGGTTGAAACAAAGCTTGAACTCGATGCAGCGTCAGCCATCGGTTCCCACGTAAATGTATTTCTCTTTTCGCTAGACACGACGCAGGTAATGCGATTGCGGTTCGTTATGGAATGTTTTTTTTTTAATATTTAGGCGCAGAGTAGAAGACAGTGAATTTCGCAAGCGTGCATTGGTCATTTACAACCATATTGCGGCTGAGCGGATAGGAAGCCTACACGTTGGATTGACTTGTGTGCACTCCTCCATGTAGTCTGTTTTGTACTGACTTTTTTTGTAGACCACAGGGTATCTATTGTAGGGATGCCAGCAAGACACACATAACAAAAGAGATTCACACAGTAAACGCGCCAAATATGATTAAAAAAGAACGGAAGCTGGAAGCACGTGATTAGGCATCAAGTACAAAATTGGTAAAGAAATCCAAAAATACCCGCCGTGGTTGCTCAGTGGCTATGGTGTTGGGCCGCTGAGCACGAGATCGCGGGATTGAATCCCGGTCGCGGCGGCCGCATTTCGATGGGGACGAAGTGGGAAAACACCCGTGTATTTAGATTTAGGTGCACGTTAAAGAAGCCCAGGTGGTCGAAATTTCCGGAGTCCTCCACTACGGCGTGCCTCATAATCAGAAAGTGTTTTTGGCCCGTTAAACCCCAGAATTTTTTAGAAACAAACGTGGTGTTATAGACAGTGCCACACTATCTTTTTACGACTAGGAGAGGAGAAATAGTAGTTACCCATTATTTTAATGAGGGCACCAAGTTACAGATTTTCATCCACCTACCTGTGTGCCAGAACGCTTCATAAATAGCTAAAAAAAATGGCAGGTCTCAAGCACTGTAGGAATTGGTAGACGTGAAGCTTTTCTGATGTAGATGCTTGTGTTAGGCTAAATCTGTAGACGTCATGTGATTTTACGTCATCGTAGCTAGAATGTAACATTCTAGAAATACCGTGCCTATTTTAGTTAGATGCTATGTTGATGTCATGCATGTGGCGACACTATTCGTTATGAAACAACTAACGAGAATGAATTAGTTTCCCTTATTCATGAAGGCAATGATCGTTACTGGTTCACTATCACGCACATACATGTTCCAGACTGTTTCCATCGCTTTCTCAATAGCGAGACACGGTTGGTCTCGCAGTGCAGTTAGCATTGTGCAAGTGTCTATATGTACGGACAGACGCGAACCATAACGCTTGAGATTTAAGCTTTCTACGTTCCTTGTAAAAGTAAGATCAGTTGCGTCTCCAGATAGAAACGTTGAGGTGTGCCCTTTGGGCCCGCAGTAAGCTATCGATGTGAACCCCATTTTCGACATGTAAACCGGCGTCACTACCCGAGTGTTTCCTCTGCAACTACCTCCGCGCTAACATCACGGCTGTTCTTTCGGCTTTCCCTCTTCATGCTTCAGCGATGTGGAAAAACCCCTGCTACGTCTGCTCGGCGATGCACCGGAGAAAGAGTCAATGAAGTTAGGACCACATTGTACATACACCCGAGCGGCTGTAATACAATAACATCATAACAATTGAACACACGTGGCCTAAGTTGCCTACCTGCCCCAAGTTCAAATCTCGGTGCCGCCGGAAAGCCGCCGATGTTATTTTTTATTGAAATGAAAGTAAAAGAAAGAGGTGTCCTCCTGTAATGATTGTAGCTACTCCTCTTCGCGTAGGAGTAACAATAATATTAATTAGAAGAATATTGTGAAAGGAAACCCCGTCATAGGGCCAAATATCTACGGCACAGTCTTATACACATAAACATATCGCGATAAAAGGGAAGGACAGGTTGTACCACACTCAGTTTGTCATATACGCGTATGCAGCGTTAAAAAAACATACACAAGGCCGCGGTGCAGTCTGGGATGAGCAGCTGCACAGATATTGATTTAAGATTCTGTTGGCCATAAGGCCCGTTACAGAGTAGGATTAAATGCATTACAAATAAGAAACTGGGTTTTACAATAATGATCAGCTGTGAAACATATAAACGGGGTGTTACAGCAGTAAATTACATCGATTAGGTGTCAGTCATAGAAAACGGGTAAAATGCATAATTTGAGCAGTAGTTAAAAAATACGAGCTGGGTGTTACAACAGTAAATTATATAATCGAAGTGTCAGTCATAGAAAACAGATTTTGTGCCATAGTGTAGCACTCCGGCAAATAATTTCGAAATTACATCAATAGCGTGACATTGATAGAAAACAGACAAACTAATAATTCCACCAGTAATATAACACTTTGGCAATCACTTTTATAATTCATGAAAAACACTCCCGAATTCATAAAACATATAATGCGTGGTATATGTACTAGTTGATTAAAAAATTATATATGTAAGGCATGGAAGCAAAGAGAAATATTCAGGTTTGTAATGACGTCATTATGCATTTTTCAAAGGTTTCAGCAGAGGTGCACTGCATAACCGGTGATGGCAGGGCGTTCCAGTTCCTTATAGTTCGAGATATGGGACGATAATTTTCAATTTGCTGCTTGTCACCTGTTTTATGTACTGGGGTTACTTTCGTCACTAGGCAATCGTCCGGAAGTTGCTTTTGAGCCATTGATGCAGTAAATATTATTTCCAATTAGTGGGGGAGGGGGGGGAGGGGCGGGGCTACCCCTTCCGCATAGTTTCGTAAAAATGCGTTCAGTATTTTATCCGGGCCAACAGATTTTTTTCTTCATGCATGTCTAAAATAACAGACATAATTCCTTCGTACGGTACTGTTACGTCAGGCATTGGCGCGCAATGGTACTGATATTGAGGAATGGGCAATGAACCAACTTGATCTGAAGCAGTAAAAACTGACTGAAAATATGAATTAAAGCATGGCAATATCACCGCGGGGTCAGTCACAAGCGCATTGTTTACGACTACGCTGCGAGCTTTGCTATCACTTCCCTATAAGCAGAGTCAAAAACGTCGCAGGGATGATTTCATGAAATTTGGTAGCGTTTCTGCGTGATATGTATTTTTGGCATCCGTTAGCATGTTTCGAAATATCACTGACATGCTTGATATTTCGCGACCATTTGTTTTCGTTTTCTGTCTTTCGCGACTTCACTTAAGGTGGATGATCTCGCGAGTAATCCATGAGTTCCGTTTGTTTGACTTTTTCTTTGTAGCTGGTATGAAGGCTGTCATTGGAATGGAAGACAATAGCTCTAAATTTAGCCCACATTACCTTGGCGTCAGACTCAATACTGAAACGATCTAAGGAGTATGAGAGATAACCAATTATACCAGTGTCATCGGCTTTCGAGAAATTAGGCACAGATGATAAGCCGCACTGATGAAATAATGCACACAAAGAGATACGAAAGTCAAAAGGAAGCTTCCTCACATATTAAAAAAAAATTATTCCACATATAATATACAAGTGCATATAAATACAAGCAATCCAAGCTGTTTGTGCTTACTCTGTGGTTACTTAGTATGCGGTGCGGCATCTAGTACTCTTTAAGAATGTCTGTCTCTTCGCAAAAAAAAAAAAAAAAAAAATGTTCCAGTGCGTTCAGTGCTTGAAGCTGTTTTCGACGCCCAAGGTACCGGCAATATTGCGAGTGAGAACAGTCGGTGAGAATCAGTTGAGCGTAGCCCTTGCTGTAGCTGGTGTCGATGCGTCGCGTGTCTGGGGCACTCGAAAAGCAGATGGTGATCGATGGCCTTGTCGTTATCCCAAGATCAAGCTGGCGATATCGGTGGCTCGTTTTTTAAAGCATTTTCTATAATGCATACAAAGAGTCACCGATTGTCGTGATCGGTAAAGATGACCCCCGGATTCGTCCAAGGCTGCTTATTGGACTTCTGATCAGGTAACTGGACACTGAAAAAATTTCGTTGTGTGGTCTCTGAAGGTCACTTTTGCAGCCACACAAGATAACATCGGTTAGTTGGGGTACAGACCAGGGTATATACCGGTAAATAGGTACGAGCGCTTCCGACGAGTTGAGCAGCCGTTAAGGGACCTAAGCTTGATGACCTCAGCGTGACATCGAAAAGGTTCAGTGCAAAACCGGAGGACGTCTGCCAATTTTTACGGCAGGTAATCCGCTGCAACATGTTTCGAAGACACGAGAATCTACAGGCGAAGCGGACAATAAAGAGAGACTACACGACTATATCATCAACACACTGCCTATGTATTAGGACGCAAGCAGACTAGTATAGCGAGGTTTCTGGTATCCTGGTGGTCTCTGTGTTGGGCTCACGGACAAGGACACCTTTTTTGTAGACTATATAATGCTCCTTTTTAAAAGAACTGATGTGGGTTTCCTCTTCTCTTGTTTTGCTAGAGCAACTAGGAGATCAAATTGTGTTTACTGAAACCCTTTCACCTTACGGATTTCAGCAGAATGTTTATCGGTACACCGGCAAACTGCGCTTCAAGGGCGTGTTTGTAATCTGGTGTTGTTATTTTGACTTGTATGTGATAACGCTACTTTATTATAACTATACGTTGTATATTGTTATGTGATATATGTGGCAACTGTATGTTGTATGTACCACATATTCAAGAGCAACGGACTAGCCGAAAAAAAAAAAGAAAGAGAGGCTATGGGCGCTTTTTTCCAAAGTGAAGAAGTCTGAGCTTAACTCCTTGACGAGCGTTATTATTTGTAATGTGAGCGGCACCGCGCAAATTTCCGATTTCTGCCTTTTCTGCTTATGCAGCTCAGTCGTTCTACGTGTGATGATCGCTATCTCAGTGTTTCATGTCTTCATGCAGCTACATAGACTACTTTTTCCTGATGACGTTCGACTACAAGTTGGACGACCTGTCCAAGACAAGGATCACTAGCGGAGTTCTACAGTACGAAAACGGGCGACGTACCCACATTGATACAGTACGTAGCGAAGAAGACGTTTGATTTCAATACCAACCCTTTAGTTTCAGTAATATTGCAACACAATCTGACAAGCATTGACCTTTTGCTCGAAGTATATTGTAACAAAAACAACTTACTCGTTCCTCTATTGCACAATAAAAAATAAACGTCGGTATTCCACTTTCACCTATGTGAGCAATAAGTCGTGCAATACTCTCTGAGGTGGCACAGAATCACAACGCGGTGTTGACATTAATTTCAAGAAGAACCGTTGTTATACGTTTTCAAACTGCGCAACGCTTCGAATTGAGTGTGTACCAGCAAGGATAAAAAAGAAAAACAGGAAATAGCAATGAACCAGGGCATCTCCTTTAGTAAACTCCCCCCCTCCTTCTCTTTATCCTTGCTCCTCCTCTTTACTCAAACTTATAACTGAGGCCCTAGAAAAAGCCGGGAGGAAGGTACTTTGCAGGAAAGCACGGAAACCATTGTGAAGAACGCGTCTCGTTCACTTGGCCTTGTGCTGAAATGTTCAATCATGTTTTCCAAGCAGATTAGAAAGTGATTCCAGCAACGATGCCTTCTTATGCGTCCGCTGCGGAAGTGAAATTTTGGAAACTTTTATACAACGTCCCTTCTTAGCCTTCTTGAGCCAAACGTCGTCAAAGGGAATTTGAAGTGGACCTATGTCGTATGTCAATGAATCAATTGTAAAATCACTTTGCTTACGAAGTGTACCGCAGACAAGGCACAAGCACAGAAAACGTCACAGAAAACGATATGAATGTGCAGTAAATTTGACTAGGCTGTTTCTAAACGACAGCCGATACGTCTAGCGTAGCTCCATTTCAACAACTAAAAGATGGAGAGAGATCATTGCAGACATCAAACCATGACACGGTTTAATTACCCTCACGAACCCTATCGCTTTTCGGCATTTTCGCTTGCCTCTATATGCCTCCTCCGCCACTAGTGGGTCGTTCTCTTCTTTCACACTGGCACCGCCAAAACCACTTGGAGAAAACACAAGTCCTTGCCGCTGCATTTTCGTTCGCAGGAAGGCTGTGTGTATCACTGGACCCGAGCCGGTTTACAGAAGAACCAGATAATACCGGGAATCCCCACCTACGGGCGCTCTTACACGCTCGACAACCAGAACAAGCACGGCCTCGACGAAAGCCTCAAGAAGTCCCACCCACTCGGTTATGGTGCAAACTTTACCAAGGTGGACGGATACATGAATTACATTGAGGTGAGCGCCAAGGGTGCTTTTTTTGCGTGATTAAATATTGAAGGCACGTTAGAGTGCGCACAATGTTGAAACTATACCCAACACTTTTCGATACTACAAATTACTGGGTAGTGCGTGTGTGTTTAGTGCAATCTGGTCAACCAGTCTCCCATGCCCTCACAGATAAGGAAAGTATGACGTCTGCCACGGGATAAAATGTGCGGGAGTGCGAGGAGAGCTACTGAGCTCACAGACAACAATATGCAGAGCATCCGCAGTTTTGATTCGATATTTTTATCGATAGCAAATACATCTAGCATTCTAGTTGATTGTGACGATTGTACATCATTAAATACTGTAGGTTTTGCGATGTACATCGCCTTGCTCTTTTTACTTGCCTAATTTCTTTCTTTCCTTCTTTCTTTCTTTCTGTCTTTCTTTTTTTCTTTCTTTCTTTCTTTCTTTCTCTTTCTTTCTTTCTTTCTTTCTTTCTTTCGTGGTAGCTTGTATGAGCAACGCCAGAGCGTAAGAGGCCTCACATATCGCGGTAAATTGTAATGTTGTTATGGCCCCTAGCACGTCACGTCACCGCAAATTTAGGTTCCCACCATTGCTGATTGGCTGATGAGGCTGTAACTCGAGGCGTTTGCCTGGGCATAGGTCGAGCACTTCTGTCAAATGAATTATAGCTGTCAGCTCTAAACTATTACCTAAACATACGTGAGACCAAGGTACACTGCTGGCGCAGAAATAAAAGAAAACCAAGAACAAAAGAGCACTAAAATGGAGTGGCATGGGAACACACTTGGTTTGCGTTAAAGAATGGACCGATGTTGAAACAAAGGATTGTGTTTTTACTCTCGAAATAGAAGAAATACTTTAGTTCTTTCCGGGTAAACGCTCGTACAGAGCAAAGCACAGATGCAGAGCTTTGGCGTAAATGCTGAGCTCCTGAAGAAGCACTAGACCCGAGCTGCAAAATGTGACAAATTTCCACTACCGTTTGCAACTAGCGCTGTAGTTTCTCGCTGGGAACATAAACTAAAATTGCAAAATGCCAGTTGTTCTACAGAAATTGAGTCTTGCAAATAGCTTTGCCACTTCTTGTAGTAGAGTTCCTGATCTTAAATGAAACTCTAGCACCACCAGTCAACAGATCTAAATTTAGTTTTTAAGTGAATCGAATTTTACCTGCGTTATTTTAGTGTCAGTACAGAAAAAGCGTTGTTGTATTCTCAGTTGTGCAGCATAATGTTTCTAGGCTAAAGCTTCCTTTGAATAAGGAACCATTTTATATTATTATTTCGGCACATGTAAGGGTCAATATGTTCGGAGCACAGAGGGAGCAGAAAAGTTTTTTCCTGTGGCCCCGTATTCTTTAGCTTGTATGCCATCCTCCACTGGTTGGCTTTACGAATGTGTTCGCCCTGCCGCTGTTCTTCATAATGGTAACGATATGTATTTTTAAACTTTTTCATTATGATGAGCATGGTGTAATGTGGAAGATCGGGCAACGCGGAATTCTACGAGTATACTCCTCAGCGTGGCAGAACCAAGCGACGGCTGCGTATTTTAAATGCCCTGCACTGTGGCCGCAATGCCATGATCACATGCTATTTAACCGCTGTATAATGTACTCGATGGTTAACTTATTTTTCAGACATGCCGACGTGTCGTATACTTCCACTGGCCAAGACAATGGGTGAACTTCGCGGCGACTCCTTACATTCACTACCAGGACCAGTGGATCAGCTACGAGGACAGAGACAGCGTTAAATACAAGGTATACAGACCCACCGTGAGAGATGGCAACATTGAACCGTAGGCTTAGCTGATGAAGAGGCCTTTTCTTTCTGCATGCGCCTCGTTTGCAGAAGGCAGATGGAACTTTGGGCTTCATTATCTCTTTTAATTAGTCGACTCTCGTGAAATTAACGAAACGAGTTTTGAAAAACTATTTTATCACTCCGAACTGATTCACTGTTTTTCTTTAGTGTCCCTTCAACGGGTATAAATGTCCCCCGGCCATGTACTCTGCTGATTGTGGGCGTTCTCATACCGAAAGGGGGCCCAATAAAGATTTGAAGACGTGGTTATGGGAATCATTGAGAAGACCTGTGGAAACCCGTGCAGCCGTCTTCGTATGTGAATTTCTCTTCAACTGAAAAGTAATTAACTGCGAATTGTGTACGTATCTATTATAGTGTCGATATTTAAAGTCAATG
The DNA here is from genome assembly GCF_023375885.2 of Dermacentor andersoni. Classification (NCBI taxonomy): domain Eukaryota; kingdom Metazoa; phylum Arthropoda; class Arachnida; order Ixodida; family Ixodidae; genus Dermacentor; species Dermacentor andersoni. Next base: position 99,644,538 of record NC_092815.1, read on the forward strand.
TCCTGTTCGTGGCGCAACGTAATAGCGTAACATAATAACCAACAGGTGCATTAGTACTTAAATGAGACACGTTTATACTGCCGTGGCGCCACAAAACTTTTCGAGAAACACAACTTTATTTTTTCTCAGTCAGTACACAGTCCAAATTAAGAGCAGCATGAGATGGAATTCAGTTCCCGAGCACGAGGTCCCGTGTTTGATTTGCGGTCGAGAAGGCCGCATTTGAGGGACGGAGGAATTCAAAACACACGTGTGCACTGATTTCGGTGAATTTTAACGCAGGCGATGCGTTTTTGTTACACGTCAGAACATTTAACGTTTACTCTGCTTAAACGCAAGCACAATCCGCCCGTCAGGGGTACCAATGCTCTCGTAAGCACAGTTAAATTTTGTTACAAGCAGAGACTTCTTCAAAACGAGTCGTAAGCCCACCCTTCGTTCTTGTAAAGCACGAAATTATCCGAACTGTGATCTTTATATCTCTGACAAGTCCTCCCTTTCTATATAGCTGTTTACAGCCGTTTATCAGGTAATAATAATCGATTGTAATTATCGTTCTGTTTATTGTTGTGATTATACTCGTAACAGATAGAGTGGATGCGGAAGAACAAGCTCGGCGGAATCTTCTTGTGGTCGCTGGAGGCGGACGACTATGCAGGCAGCTGCCAGCAAGGAATACGCTACCCTCTGGTGGAGGCCGCACAAAGGGCGCTGGAAGGTTACCGTCCTTCCTGAATAAACAGTTACGCCACCGCTCGCTTTAATCGCCATCACTGAATTTTCGTGCAGGCTATGCGTTCACTTCAGTGAAGCGATGACCATCGTCCGGCCGCCGTCAATGTGGACCCTCTTTACAGTGGCTCCTTAGTAGAATGTCCTGCAAAATTTGTCGAAGAAAAAGAAAGTTGTGTATTCTTAGCTTACCACAGTTATTGTGCGCTTCCTGTAACACGTGTGACACAGTAACGTATAAACAACGTAGACGTGGATAGGTTCGTTCGGAGCACGGTCAGTGCATTCATTCTTTTCTTAACACATTTAAGGAGCCCGCACAACTGCTGAGCTGCCGAGCTAAGTGTTGCAGAATGTATAAGGAGCAGATTATCATTACTCGTTACACGTGTGTATTTTTGGTGAGAATCATTTATTTGCCTTGTAACTCTGGTTTGATTACCTTGAGTTAACTGCGATCAACAATCTCGTAGAAAACTATGTGAATCGTTCACTTTTGCTACCAAGAAACGTCAAAAGCTCTTTGGGGAGTTGACAACAGCTAGGCGTAAGAAAGTGCGACACCCTTAAAAAAGCGCAATAACAATAAAGAAAACATCGCCGGCTTTCCAGCTTTGCTGATGTATAGGTGAAGAAAATGCCCTGGCCTTGTATTCGTAACCAGCTTTCATCTACCTTTAAATGTTAAACGTTAAATGCGCAGGTCCTGACACATGAAAATTCTGGCTGAAAGCGTACATAATCCAGGTAGATCGTGGTTAACACTAACGTTCTTTGTGCTAGGCATAAGCATTGCAATTTGTCACAGATTTCTATTTAGTTGCCACAGGTGGAGGTAATTAAATGATAGGTTGGCCGTAGTAATCATGTATTTTACCCGTAGTAATCATGTATTAGTTCATCACTAATAGTACGAGTCAAAAGCTTGTCACTGCAGGCTCTTAGTATAAACAAGTGCCAATTTATTTATACATAGAAGGAAAACAATAATTCATGTACTGGAGCTACCTTTATATTTGTGTCAAACCTATAGGCTCCGAATTGTAGTTAAAATGGTTCGACGAAATTGCGAATTGTGTTCAAACCACGTTGTAAAAGCCACTTGTTATTGCCGAATGACTAGTATAGAACAATGTTGCAATCCGGCCTCACCAACCTCGATTCGAAGAATCGGCTTACAATGAGTCAAATGTAACATTCCGTTTAAAATGTTGGCAGAGGAACAGACACTGTTCTTATATGGATATGGCTCTTATCTGCAACGCCCATAGCCCGTTTTTCTCAAATCTCTAAAAACATGAAAGATTTCACAATAACTTGTATGTTTCGAGTGGAGCGATATAACGCCAGAGTATGATATACGTAGAGCGAATTCTATCTAAATAGACACTATACGATCATCGCCACAGTATTTTGGAGCTGGTTCGCTTTTATAGAGTGAGTGAATCGTTACGTTGCGATAATGGCTATTCCATATAATATTTTGGTTCAAGAACTCGTAGTGCTAATTTAGATGCAGTTTTAGCACATTAAATAAGTGACCCTACAAGAACAGTCTGGTTGACTTAAAGGAAAGAATTTTAAGACGTTCACCATCAACGGAAAATAAAGAAGAGACTGAATGGTTAAAGAAACCCCCTTTTTTTTTTACATGTGTCGTCTTGAATATATATTCTCATTTTTCAGCAACCTGTGATATTTCCCAGGAAAAAAATAATGTAGTAATGGCGGCCCCTGTTAGCATTTGAGAACGTTTAACGATTTCTTGCTATATATTCTGTCACCATGTGCATCTGGAACATCAAGAAAAGTTAGAAGCGTGCTTTCGCCGACTCGGGCAGCTTTTTTTTCATTCGTGAAATTGTTTATCTCGTGGTAGCCATAAGACATAGGTCGTGTCCAAATCCAGGACTTAGAGGGTGTTGCTCTCTGGATTTAAAATGCGGGTGTTGAAAAACCGTTTTTACTGGTTAAGTGTGGCGGGAAGGATTTTGGGAGCAGGAAACACGTCAGAGATGTCCGGTTTTGGACACCACCTGTTGTCATAGTGATGTTTTCGCTGAGGTAGGGAAAGTTATGTTTGTTTCAAGGTAGTTATTTTGCTGTGTTTTTAGTTCAGTGCATTCTTTCTCATTTATCTCATATATCCTCCAACTACCAATGTTTCGACTCTTTGCTTTCTGGACAGCGCCTAATGTCCTCATTGCATCGGATCCTTCGACAGCTCTCCATGACCGGTACATGTACATTATTGTAATATTCAATGAACTTTGAAGCCCAGTTCAGAAAGCATTATTACGATTTAGGGTCTTCCTTAGTTCCATTAGAAGCCGCGCTGCAAGGTAAGCACGCGCCAACGATCCTCCAATCTGCCTTTAATGTTATTTTCTGACACGAACCGCTGGAATAGTGTCTTATTGACAGGAACCATGTTGTCGCTATTAACATTTTTGCCTGATTACATGAGAACTACGCCTACTGCATGCAGGAAAACAAGCTGATAGAAGATGTCAGCGTTCGCAAGGTTGCCCATTAGCGTTTTCATAGAATGACAGCGCAGGTGCTGCGTGCAAATTGCAGCGCAAGCGAGGGACAGTGCGTAGGTGTACGAGACACGCCGAAATGGGGTCATAGCGCTGCGATAAGAAAGTACTCATGAACAAGCGTTCCATCAACGGGGACGGCATGCCGAGGTCACTTGGCTCCTGTGAGTGATGCGCGCCCCCTAGAAGGCAGCGCTTGCCGCATTGCTATGTGACATTTGGTGTTTACGAAGGTAACGGTGCAAGGCCACTGCTCTATTTTAATTGCACTTGTTTTTCTACTATTTAGGCACTGATGTTAGCGATGCTTGGACAGAAACTGTCACGTCCCGAGAAGTGGGTTCAAGAATTTGCGGTAGCTGTATGCTGTTTCCACGTGTATCCAGTACACCAGTATCGAAATGTGGTTGCCTTGGCGGGGATCAAACACGCCTTTTCGAGCAAAGCAACAAAGCACCATGACATACAAAGCCATCAACCACCTGTGAACCAGAGCAACCTGCATGTGCCCCTTGCAGAGACAGCTTGTGTCGCGCTGCGATGTGACAGTCGGCTCTTTCACTGTAGCTTACGGCACAAGGATACCTGTGCCCTAATTGCATGTGTTGTCCCCGTTCGTATATGCCCAGATGCTAGCGATGCGTGGAGAGAAACCCTCATGTCCTAAGGATGGTGGTTGGTAAAACTGTCGTCATTAAAGACGTTGATGACAAGCCATTAACGCTAATCCATCCAGTGATGAGCCCATTCGACACAGGACACATATTTAGGCATGGTTCTGGCTTCACGTGATATCGGCCTGATGCCGTAAGCAAGAGAGTGTCCCGCCCGATTCGCACGAAGTATTAAGTGCTTCCGATAGAGAGAGACAGAGAGGGAAATGAAAACGAAGAAAAAGTGGGTTAGAAAGCCTAAAGACCGTTTGGCTACACTGCTCACAGCCAGGCGTGGCGGTCCGTCTTTACACTTTACAAAATGGCCATATGAGAAAATGTGCTTTAATAGATACGTTTGAACAGCAACTACGCATACATGGAAGTCAGTTGTTCCTGTACAGGTGCGCAGGTCGCTTCAGCAGGGAAGAGCCGCTGCTGGCGCCATTGTAGCGGCCTCATTGCAGCCCGCGGCTTCACATCGCCATTGCGCCAGGAGGCTTCTCTTGAGCACACCCTCTGGCTGGCCGAAGCCGCTGCGCAGGGGAGAAGCATCCAAAATGCGACGAACGGCACTGGCGTTCTCGTGCGGTGCGATGTAATGCACTGTCGGAAACGGCAGGCCGTTGAAACCTGACGCCCTGCTTAGCGAGTACGCGCCAATGTTATCCATGAGCAGCCATTCGCCGACGTTCACCCGGAAGAGCGGCTTCCTTTCAATGCAGTCCACTGGGTTGCACGTGCCTCCCCACACCGTGGTCGGGACATCGCGTGGTCTCTCGAAGGGCTCCTGCGTGAGAAGAAAAAGAGAAACGCATTTAACAATATCTCTCTTTCTTTTTGTACAGCGAAGCTCTATGCCCCTACCCTCCAAGGAAATTCTCGTGTCGTAAAAAAAAAAAAAAAAATAACTCCCCATATGTGGGCCGATCCCGGAGATAGTGCAATACCAGCCCTACCTGCGGCGGAGGTGAAGCAGGCGTTAAGTACTCCCCATACGTGGGCCGATCCCGAAGATAGTGCAATACCTGCCCGTCCCATGGCGAAGGTGAAGCAGGCGTTAAGCTCTCCGCATACATGGGCCGATCCCGAAGGTAGAGCAATGCCGCGTCGACTCTCGGCGGAGGTGAAGCAGGCGTTAAGTACTCCCCATACGTGGGCCGATCCCGAAGATAGTGCAATGCTATGCCGACCCGCGGCGGGGGTGAAGCAGGCATTATGCGCTCCCCATGCGTGGGCCGATCCCGAAGGCAGTGCATGGCGGGGCGACCCGCGGTGGAGGTGAAGTTCGTCATTAAAGGGCCCACATACACGGCTTCGCTGGTCATCCTTCTTCACAGAGTGGAAGGGCACTGAGTTCTTTTCTTTCTTTTTTTTCTGTTTTAGTACTTCGAGCCATTGAGGCGCTTGGCTGCTCATGCATGTGCAATCAAGTTGCGTATTTCGCTTCGCCATCGCATCTGTGAACCTTATATTAAGGCGACAGTGTTAAGGGCGCCGTGGGGCAGAAAATCCAGTTTCGGTGTCGGGCGACGCCGCCGGGCGTCTCGTGAGAGAAACATCGTTCCGAATCATGCAGGCCCTCCGCGTGGCGCATAGGCGTTACCAAAGCATTGAAGGACTCTGGCGTTATGACATGATTGAATTTCGCGAAGTAAAATGCGTCAGAAAAATCATAAAGTAAGACTCACACACAACCTACAGACATGATGTAAAGCGTCGAATTGTAATTTGATTATACGATGAAACATAATTCTGTTACGCGGCAAGAGAAGCACAAACCCCTTTTCCAGCTTTCTTGCCGTTCGCAGAGCGGCGCGCCCCGCTCGGCTCCTTGCGACCGCCAGATAGCGCTCGCTTCTGCGCATGTTTACATGCGCGGAACAAACAAAAGTAAACATGTGCGCAGTAGCAATTAGTAAGAGGCGATAGGAAGATTGGTGGAAGAAAAGTAGGGAAACGGCAAAAAACGGAGACGTACAATAACACAGTTCGCAATACGGGATCAAAAAATTTGGTTGTGGAAGTTCATAGTGTTTTTTTTTTCTTTTTTTATTGTTTAACCTAGGTAGTACATTAGGCAGTATAATAGCAAGAGCTTGGTGGCGCAACCCACCACCCCATTCCAAAGGGGACGCTCATAACATCCATCCATCCATCCATCCATCCGCGGCGGCGACGGGCGGAGGCGAAGGAGGAGGAAAAAGAAAGACCGTCAAAGCTCGGCTTTGTGCATAGCGTTCACCAGCAGCGTTTTCAGGTAAACATTAGGGTTACATAAGCTACAGTTGCCGGGAAGCGTGAGAAGCCAGTCAGGGATCTTTGAACGCTTTCGGGCGTTCCACTCTTAAAGGCGTAGCTTAAGCGTCCTCCAATTTTTGCCACGCTCCAGCGACATAACTGTGGTCGATGCTCGCTTTGAAAGTTTGAGGCATAATAGAAGATATGCTGAGGCAAACGAGATAGCCCTGAACTTGCACAAAAAGCTAACGTACGAAAAAAGGCGGATGAGTGTGTTTCACGGCCTGTCTATGCTCTCCGCAGACGCTAAAGAGGCCCATGCTGCGTATTGTGAGTGTCACATTGTTAGCACTGAGTTCTTTTGAACTTGAGCTTGCGGTAATATGCATATTTGTTAAGGGGAGGGTTTGGTCAATGTGCCATCGATATGTGAAGTGACTCTCGTCGTAGTGCCTATACGTTAATCCTGACAGATCATGGCTATTCTGTTTTGCCTACACCCTATTGAAGTCGTAGTTTTGGTGGGCGAGCGCAGTACAGTTGCGTCGCTATAAACTGATTGAACGCATGTAAACCAGCTTTATTTTAATGCTATAGCAATGTTGTTTCCATTACAGGCGTATTTTTGTTGGTGTCGACGTCGCCGTGCTTTTTCGTATAATGTCCGATTGCGATAACATCGCGGCTGCGCACCGATGGCTGCGGGCGCGAGTGAAAGCGTGCGAGGTTGAGGCGAGAATCATGGTGGCTCGATCTCGCGCGCGCAAGGGAGGAAGGCGAGGAGTAAATGCGCTGTCTTACGTTGCGTTAAAGGCCGCAGGGAGGGGGGGGGGGGGGCGTTCAATGCCGGTGACGGCAGCGTATGGTGCGGCTGGACGCGGCCGCGTGGGCCTTATCTTGAATGCTGTCTGCGATGGGTACACAGTCAATGGGCGCCGAGGGCTAATGGCTTCGTGTGCACTATGTCCTCGTCGCTTACTTCGGGTTGAAGCGAGAGGCAGCAAGAAGGGCAATTCGCTCGCTGCTGCTGCCGCTCTTCCTCACCCCAGCGTTTTGACAGCGAGTGTCCGCGGTCATCGAGTCAGATGTGTTCATGTTTGCCTGTATGCGCGTGGCACCATGCTTGTTAATCTAGCTAACGGATGTCTACAAGTTTATACCGCCGATAAAACTACTATCCTTACTTCGTATAAGTGTTTAATTATTTGCTATCGCAAGTGATGCTTCGTTTCTCGGTTGAATTTGCGACATTTTCATAGGTATCAACTCATCCTGTACAATGATTTCATTGCAGGGCTTATTGTGATGAGACACATCAAGTTCGAATGGTAGCCGGAAGGGACAGAGTGCCTATGCAGGCTGACAGAGTGGGACGGTGTGCTCACCTGCAATGGCCAGATTTTCACGTCCAAATAGTCATAAAGGTTTCGTGATATGCAGTTGTCCCGGGATTCGTTGATAAACACGACCTGGTGAGATTGGCTCTTTCCTGCGCCAAAAAAAAAAAAAAAAAATTATGTGCACACCTCTAAGAAGCTACATATTTTCTTTCAATTACACGTACATAAACAAGAGGCATGGAGAATGTCGTATGATAAGGAAGACAAATTGTTTCAATCGACATGGCCACCGCCATCCTTAATGCGACAGCATCACTACAATTAACAATACTGTTACCGACACTATATGATACCATGTAGCGCAGCCTCCACAACGACCAAAACGCCAGCAGCGTTGCGACCTTCATCGTAACCGTATTTCGTGCCCTTATTCGTACACCTACGGAGGTAGTAAACCAGAAGAAAGGGGGTTAACCGAGGGGCCCGACTTTTATCAGTCATATCATAAGAAGCCAACAAACACTGACACCAAGGACAACATAGGGGGAATTACTTGTGCTTAATAAATGAAACAAAGAAATCATAAATTAATAAATTAATGGAAAATAAAGTGGATGAAAAAACAACTTGCCGCAGGTGGGAACCGAAACCACAACCTTCGCATTTCGCGTGCGATGCTCTACCAATTGAGCTACTACGGCGCCGTTTTCCCATCCACTTTCTTGGGTATTTATGTGTCCTAGTAGAACCCTGGGAGTGTTAGCCAGCGCCACCACTCACCGACCTTGACGGCGGACTTTACAGTTAGCTCAACTTAAGATTTGTCTTTAGCGTCCATTTAAAAAGGTAGAACAAAACTAGAAAGCACACGCATGAAAGGGGAGATTTTGCCATGTTCAGTGTCCCTGTGCTCAGAGTTGTCGATTAGTTCTCTCTTACTTTCCGATCTCCTAGCCTCCTGGTTAACTCGGATGGTACAGCGACCACCCCGGAGAGGCGTTGGTCCCGGGTTTCATTCTCTGACCAGGAAGAGTTTTTTATTCAACTGCGGAGGTTTCTTTCTGAGAAACCTGTGCGGGTTTTTATGCGGTTTCGAGATGCAGTCGGGAGGATGACAATTTTTTCCTTTCATATGGGTTTCCTCTACCTCGCGACTTCAGAACCAATTTGCTTGCAGTAGCATCGTGTTGTTGAGGGCTAGTAGGTTCATCTTTAGAATTAAGATGAAACAATGCGATTAAACAAGGACCCACAGAGAAATAAACACCACAGAGCAGGTACAGATTTCATATGGCAAAACACATGCTTGTGACCTCCAAACGTGAGATGAAAAATATCGAAAAGTCTTATCCGTCGTATAGATGCACGAATTCTGTAAAGTGAGAAGTGTTCGCTCTTTTTCTCTCCCGAATACTCTCATGGCGAACTTATCTTCAATGTTCTAGGAAACACGCGTTTTGTAACGCTTATATTACGTGAACTCGAAGTATTGCGCATGCAACAATGTAATCTTTACAACTTCCGTAATTAAATTCGTAATACGCAGCAGCTGAGCAGTCTCTATAATTTGCCCGAACGACGCTGGTCGAATTTAAGAATATCTCTGTACGTGAAATGTAGCTACTGAACATAGAGATCACAGTCTGTGCTTGTCATAAGCTCGCCAACACTGACCGGAGCTCGCGGCCCAAATGTGAGCTTTTTTCTACAGTGGAATACCCCATTAGTATGGAGATGAAAGGATGTTTGATTCTTAGTTCAGTTTGCAAAACAGCGTTAGACTTTACATCAGGGTGCGAAATTTTCTTTTAATCAGTTGAAATTCATGCGGCGTACAGCCTCCGTACTACCTGCCTAAGCTCGGTAGTTGTTCCCTCCAGAGTGAAATCACGACGCTTGTTGGACCATGTTGGCTGGAAAAAGCTTTCTCCTAAGCCTGCGGTGCCAGCTGTGCAAAACACCGCAATTTAGGCCACGCTACCTATCGTTTCACCAGACAACTGGCTTTGAAACTAAACTACATGCTATCACCTACTGCACCAACCCTTTTCGTTGCGCGAAGCCAGACGCAAGTAATGGCGGCCTGCCCTCTGAGAGCGCACGTTAAGGACCAAGCTGTGCCAATGCATAGGACTCTATTAGGCGGCTCAACCTAAGCAGAGTGCCCCGGTCATGCGCTGCAGACATGTATAACCATGGTTCTGCAAGGCTTGGGAGACGTTTCCGAATGCCTAAAGTTGTCAGTGGGATATATACTTACCGTTTGTCACGATCTCGCGGCGCTTCTTTCCTATGACCTGGACGACGAGTGCGTAGGCAGACGTAATGAAGAACTGTCCAGGCTCGGAAATGAGCTGCACCCCGCTGGACTCTGGGAAGTGGAAATCGGTCGCCAAACGTATGGCTTCGCATACCTGCGATACAAACAAAGATTTAGGTTTCGGTAATTTAGACTGCCGAATGTTATACGACCACAGTAAGGTCCGTAAATGTGATAGAATGTACTTCAGAAAATGTTTTAGAAATTCTGGGCCACATTGTTCAAAACACATGCTGCGCATGACGATTAGCAAAAAAACATATCTTAAAAGGATTTGAACACCAGTTCGTTGGTGTGAATCCACCGAAGAAAACAGCGCTAAAAACACGGACGAGGAAGGAAGAAACGTTCGTTTTGTCTTCCTCCTTTATCGTCCGTGTTTCTAGTGCTGTTTTCTTCGATGGAAAAATATCTGATTTCGCGACTTGGGCATTTACGTCCTGCCTAATGCCAGTTTCAATAAGATCAGCGTTGCTTACAGAGAGGCTTACTGTTACTAGTGTTTGGTCAATCGAAATCAATCAGCATGCATTGAGAATTGACTTAGGCACTTATAGTGTGGGCTTGAGTCGTTCCAGTCTCTTTGATATGTTCCCTCCCTGCGTTACAGTGCCATCTACAATGAACTGCAACTTTATTTCACTTTATGCAGTTTTAGTAATAGCTTCCAATATCGCCATTGTGTCGTAAAAAGCTCCTTGCATCTATTTTTCTTGACATATAGTCGCTTCTATAACCGTTGAGGCCGACTAATCTGAGTAATGATCAATGCGGTGTAGGCTGAAATAAAACATGTTACGGAAGATCAGCGCGCCTTCTTACCTCAAGAAATTTGTCACGTATTCGCAAACCTCCAGGAAAGCCGCCACCAACGTCAAGCACACTCATCTCATTCCCCATGCTCGACGCCACGTCAAAGATAGCTTTTGCTCGCTCGATTGTGCGGGTAAAGATTACCGGGTCCTGGTATGCACAGCCTACGTGAAATCTACGTATAGGAAAAAAAGTAGTGGCGTTGGAATTTATTTCAGCAGAAAACACGCTGCGACGTGTAAGTCGATGCAGGTGGGTCAAATTTATTCACAACAGGGTAAGCACGAGAAAAAAGCCGCAATAGTAGCTTCAATGCAAGGCTAGCTTGATAATGATATGAAAGAACTTATTTTTTAGAATTAAAGTAAATATTCGCTATGTTCAATAACTTGGAACTCATGTCTACCTGGGCCGGTGGCCAATTCCAGAATACTTTTGTAATCTTTATTAGCTTGAGTTTCACATAATTCACACAAGAGGAGATGAATGTACACGAAAAAGCTACATACGATAGGCCGACAACATTGGTCCCGTTATTTCTCGCTTCTTGAAGAATCTTTTTGGCCTCGTTGAAAGAACATCCAAACTTGGAGTTGAATGAATGCTGAGAACCCGTCTCATCGGCCTGTATTCGAAGTAGCAACCTGCAGGTATAACAAACAGATGCGTTGTTGAGAGCATAGGCTGAGAGGTTGTTGAGAGTATGTAGTCACAATATTTCATTTGAAGAATGGTTGAGGCGACCGCATTCGAAGCGGGGTTAAACTGTAGCACTGCCTTCACTACTCTGTAATCGAGTAATGTTTCGCATTATAGACCTGCACTTACGCGAACCCATTGGCTGCCATTGTGCGCATAGGAATAATAATAAAGAACGGCTTCTAGGGCTTAGGTTGATCCATTACTCTGTTTTAATAATTCTGTCGATTTCGCAACGTTAGGACGACAGTTATTAAATGTTACAAGTAATGAAATGGTCAAAGCAATTGGCGATTACACTGGTACATTAAGTTGAACCAATGATATCTCTCTTAAACCTTTAATGAAAAAAAGTCACTGCAGCACGCGAAAATATTTTTCTCTTACTCAAGAAGACAGCGACACCTTTATAAGTGTGTTTTGAGGAATATGGACCCGTATTCAGGCACACACACGCACACACACAAAAAATGACAGAAAAAAGGAAAGAAAGACAGGCTGGAATTGTTCGTAAGAGATAAATCCAGTCAATCCTGGTGCTGGACACACTATTAGCGAAGGTGGCTTGCCAGCGGCATGGAGCACTTAGGGACGAGAAGCTATGTGCTTTGAGCCCCTGATGTGTTCGCTGGCTTTCTGAAGATTTCTGACAGGCCTATCGATGGCGGATGGTGATTATTACGTGAACGTGAAGAGAAATACTGCTTTCTTTAGGTTACTCAGCGCTAACGGTAAAGATCGAAGACAGACTATTTCAATAGCGATTTAATATTGTAGATTGAGCAAGTTGGTACGCATTCATCTTTCGGTTCGCGCAGTGCTCACAAAGACCGAAGGGAAGGAAGAGAAATGAACTGGACATGCCTTCGTGGGTACGAGCCATGTTTTGAGGCACAACAAGAACATGTGCTGTCCAGCTCATCTTTTTCTGTTTGTCCTCGTCTTTGTGAGCTCTGCACGATAAAATCGCGAAGTTTGCTGCCGAAACGTTGCCACATAGCCTGTCTCTGTTATCGTAGAAATGGAAAACCGAGTGCATATGGCGCCCCGCCAAGAAGACGTCCTTCTGCATATGATGTGCGCGGCTGTCCACATGAAAGTCCACATGAAAGTCCACATGAAAGAACAGTCGCTGACGTCATATATCGAAGGACGTCTTCTTGGTGGGGCGCCATATGTACTTGGTTTTCCGTTTCCGCGGTAACAGAGACAGCGTATGTCACAACGTTTGTGGCGGCAAACTTCGCTATAAGATCGTGCAGCGCTCACAAAGACAAGGAAAAAAAAAGGAGAGCTGATTCATGTGGACTTTATCCCCCATTAACCTGACCGAATGGACGCGATAAAGATATTCAGATAATATGGTGTTGTCCTTTCTGTACCTTGCGTCTTTGTTCTCGATCTTAGCCAGCTCTTCTGCGGAATCGAAAGTCATAAGCGTGACGCCATGTTGCTTAGCGAACTTAAGGTCTGAGGAGCCCTTTACAGTATTGGCGTATACGATGCGATCCGGAGAAACGCCCATATTTAGCACAGCACTCAGCTCACCCTGAAAAAAGAAACACAAACCAGGTGAACGATTGTACAGAGACTAGCATGATCACGTTGTCTTTCGAAGCAAAGCGCTTCTGCCACGTCCCCGTTCACAACAAGTCCCAAACAAGAAATTATAACTACAATTTCGCCTCAAGTATCACAAAATAATATAAATGTTGAAAGACACAGCAACGTTAATAGGAAATGGCATCTAGCTTGCCCTCTATATAATGATGCGCCAGCAAACAGCGCTTTTTAATCTGCAACATATGGAAGACCAAGATTTCGAACCTCATTTACTGCAAAGAATTGTGTAGTCCTACGCTCGAAACTAGCTCAATCGTGCGAATGTGAAGCTTTGGGAAGGAAACTTAAGCATTAAATAAATTAGGAGGTTCTACGTGCCCAAGCCACGGTCTGACTATCAGCCACGCCATAGTGGGGGAGTCCGGGTTAAGTGTGTCCACGCTGGGCTCATTAACATGCACGTAAATGTAGGTACACGAGTGTTTTTTGCCTTCTGGCCGCATCGACATTCTGCCGTCGCGGCCGGGGATTTCACCCGCGAGAACGAGCTAAGTAGCGTAGCTCCATATCCACTGAATTATACTGCGGCGGGTGCTAACGATGGTAAAAAAGCGCGCGCACATTCTGTACAACACTGAGCTATATAACACGCCTACCTTGATGGAAAGACCACCGCCGCAGACTACTATACTTCACAGCAAATAGACCCGAACGTAAGCGAACAAAAACAGGAAAAGAAAAACAAGAACAGGAAATTCACGCAGAAACTCCACCAGGAGTTGTCTAACTATGCGTCAGCCCATTGTGCCACTTGCTCATCTCAACACAGCTCGGTGTTACGAAACTTGATCCGGCGAGCTGAAACGACAGCGCTGCGAAGGCGCCGCAAGGAGCAATGATGACGTGGCGGCGCCAGGTGCGCTGACGACTTTCCGATCATTGTAATCGCTATCGCTTTTTAGCGGCTTATCCATCCGCGTCGAATAACGGTCATGCACCTTGACCAAACGTACTGGGTCTGCGTCACCGCCGCGCGGATCATGCCTTGAAAGCGATCTGCGATGCCGACAAATAATGCCGACTGCTGATAGCTTCGCACGATGTGTTCTAGCCGCTTACTTAGCGTAGAAGAGGGTTGCGGATCCGTATCTTGAAAGCGATCTGCGAAAGTGGCTGAGCGCAGCGTGTGCTGAGAGTTACGTTAGTGCTCCGTTGGCACTGAAGCGGGAGAGGCAGCACGAATGTGAATTCATTCGCTCCCGCGGACGCTATGTGGAAAGCGGTCGTCTTACGGAACGGACTTACGGAGGAGGAACGAACGGACGGACATGTCGTTGGGTACGCATAGAAATGCTTACGCATAAAAAAAAGCAAGACTGCGGAAAATATTTAAAAAGCAGTCGAAATATTGATGAAATAATCAATAGAAGGGAATTGGCGATTATTGCCATTACACAGCCTGCGAATGCCTCCTCGAGAATGGCCAAAGGAACGTTGCCCTGATTGAGTGTGTGTTCTATAGTGGCTTTCACTTTCAAGAACTTGTCATGTATTGTATTTGAACGTGGGCACCCGTTCATTCCATATTTCAAGCAACACGAAACCTTCAAGAGAGCAAAAAAAAAAGATGAGAAGAATGTTCGAAAGCTAAACAATAACGTCGACGAAATGTGGACGGGTTTCCTTTATAAAGTATTTGATCGAACGAAGCTCAAGGTTTTTGAGATGTTTTTAACGAGTGTTGAAATGAGGTTTTACAAAGAACTGTACCAAATGAAAGCGGCCAGCTAAACTGCCTTCTCTCACGTGCGCGTGATATCGCACCTGCTTTCTAGGTCAGCTTTAGCTCAAAATTTATTGTTGATAGCGCAAAAAAAGTAGAAAGAAAGAAGGAAAACAAGGAAAGGCACGAACGAAAATCTAGGCGCATGGGTTCTCATGCCACTCCTGACTCGTTCACAGGTGTACTTGATGTTGCCGCCTGCCACGCGGTGAGTACAGCCTGCATCCGCGAGCCGTCGATGCTTTGCTTTCATATTTTTTTTTAATTTTTGCCAAATTAGCTACATTAGTTCAACAGCTGTGCATGCACTGGAGCTAGTGGAGAACTGGAGCACTGTATACGTTTCCGCCCACGAGCGCGCACTGAGGCAGCACTGACGAAATTATCAACTAATTGGAATCTTGCCACAAAAGCAAAGCTAAGCTATGAGAGAGACGCCTTGTTAGGTACCTCCAGATCAATTATAAGCGTTGGAGCATCTCCATTCCGCCTCTATTGGATTGCGGCTCGCGACTGAGCCGTGGTGGAGTGGTTGAATACAAGAAGGCAATGGGGTGATGCCTACAAACCTTGAGATTAGCTTTCATGATGCTTTATATTATGTCTCTCCCAGCCTATGCTCCAGCCGCTACTCCAGCCTTATCGTACCTCAGCCAAAGAACAGCCCTTTCCGGCGAATTCCCTCCTTAAATAGCTACGTAATCCTGATAAAGCAGAATCTGAGCCTTGGACTGCTACTTGTTCTTGAATGAGAAGTCGCATTAAACGAATTAGGTAAAAAATAATGATAGATCGACCATAAAAAGGCGCATACCTATAGAGGATCTGGGCTCGTTCAAGCGAACCTGAACATACTGCTGCCTTATCAAACGGGTTTTGGGCAAATCGATACTGCGAAGTGCCTTCAGATAGACGAAAAGGCGGAAACGTAGTATTTGTCCTGCATAAAAGTCACATAATTGTCATCGCTGTGTTAACATGCGACTTCGAGCCTTCGTGCATACAGGGCACCGCGTCCGCGGCTGCTGCATGTGCCGACGTGGCAGTGCCACGCGCGCGTAAACAGCCGGTCCCAGCTAGGGGAAGGCGAGCTCGCTCACGCAGCAAGGGAGCCAATAGGCGAAGCTCTCCACACAGGAAACAGGACGTTTATTAATCTGCGTTCCGGCAGTATACCGGCTTCCTGGAAGCACGCGGACGTAACGATGATCCCGAAACCCGGCAAGCCCATCAACCTACAGAACCTGCGTCCGATCTCTCTCACGTCATGCGCGGGAAAACTCTTCGAGCACATGGTCGACAATCGTCTCTCGCCCTATCTGGAAGAAGGTGGGCACCTGCCGAACACTATGTTCGGTTTCCGGCCTAACCTCTCCACCCAGGACATTCTACTTCAGCTGAAAGAAGAAGTCATCGACGGCCTCAGCACATTCCACAAGAGTGCCATCCTGACACTCGACGTGAAGGGAGCCTTCGACAACGTCTCACACGAAGCAGTGCTAAACAGCCTACAACATACCAACTGCGGACGGCGGACATACAACTACGTCCGGGACTTCCTGACGGGTAGAACGGTGACCATAGGCCTGGGGAATCTCAGGACCGAGAAGTTCCAAATACCGCAGAAAGGAACCCCCCAGGGGTCGGTGATCTCCCCGTTGCTGTTCAATATAGCGATGAGGGGATTGCCGAACCTCTTGGAGAACATCAGGGGTATCCGTCACGCAATGTATGCAGACGACCTGACCATGTGGACGTGCACGGGATCGGCGGGCGAACAACAAGACGCCCTGCAGGAAGCCATCGACAGGACCGAGCATTATCTGCACCGCTGCGGTCTTTCATGCGCGCCGGAAAAGTCGGAGCTCCTGGTCCTCAAAAAGAGGACAAGAGGGCGGCCTCCGCAGGAGACACCTGACCCAACGTTGACAAATGGAGTCAACATACCCAAGGTGGACACACTCTGTATTCTGAGCCTCACTCTCCAGAAGGACGGTGCCGGCCTCGCCGCCATTAAAAAACTGCAAGCGACAGTTACCCAAGTCGCGCAGTTGGTGCGAAGAGTGACAAACAAAAAGCACGGCCTGAAAGAGCAGGACACAATCAGATTAATACAAGCCCTGGTAATCAGCAGAGTCACTTACGGCACCCCGTACCTGGGTCTCAAGAACAGCGAGAGAGACAAATTGAACACCCTAATACGAAAGACCTACAAGCTGGCACTGGGGCTTCCACCGACGACGTCGACGGAGAAGCTACTCAGCCTGGGCATCCACAATACTTGGGAGGAACTAGTAGAGGCCCACAAGACGAGCCAGATAGAGCGACTCAAGCTCACCAGCACGGGTAGGGACACGCTAATAAGACTGGGCTACCCAGTCGAATATGAGTCCAGAAAACAGCGGGTTCCTCTACCCCTGAGGGAGAAGATCACGGTGGCCAGCATCCCGAGAAACATGCACCCTGAATACCACAGAGAAAGGAGGCGAGCGAGAGTGAAAGCTCTGCGTAAGGCCTACGAAGGACCAAAACAAGGAGAAGTCCGATACACCGACGCGGCAAAGTACAACAACAGAGCGGCCCACGCTATCAGCGTGATCAACGGCCAAGGACAAGAGGTAGCAGCGGCCTCGGTAAGCACTCCAGACATCGACTGCGCGGAAGAAACGGCGATAGCCCTGGCGGCCACTACGGGCCAGCGAGAGGAAGATATAATCACGATCATCACCGACTCACAAACAGCATGTAGAAATTACCAAAAGGGCCGCATTTCCAAACAAGCCCTGAGCATCCTCGAAAAGCGAGACAATTTTCCAGAGGTGTACATTGTCTGGGCCCCGGGACACGAGTCCCTGGCGGGTAATGTAGCGGCTAATGCCGCTGCCCGAGATCACATTCTCCGGGCTATCCCACCAGGTTCACGAACGCCGGTAGACCAACAAGATAGCGTCCCGAAAAGATACGCCGATATCCTGAGCCACTACAGACTGGGTAGAAGGATCTATCCACCCCCGCATCCCCAGCTGACAAAAGAAGAGGCGGTGATCTTCCGAAAACTACAGACCGGCACATTCCCGAACGGCACCCTGCTACACGCAATGTACCCTACGACCTATACTCACAAATGCGCCTTCTGCTCTACGCCCAATACCCTCTACCACATGGTATGGGAATGTCAACAAAATCCATCGACACCGCCCATCACCGGACCAACCGTCGAGCAGTGGGAGGCCCAACTGATAAGCTCGAGCCCTGAAGACCAGCATCGCCTGGTGAGCAGGGCCAAGCTATCAGCTCAAGCCCACGGCATCCTGGACTAGGGACGCAGCCCACCTCGGACGATTTTACCGTCGGCTCATTTCAACTAATAAAGTTTATTCCTCCTCCTCCTCCGACACAACACGCGTTTAACAGTACAACAGAATGTGAATCTAATTTCTATACAAAAACACCGCCAAGTTGTCACAGGTGGCCGCTAACGGCGCACCTCGAAAGTGAAAACGAGGAATCCAGTCCAGAGAGGTCGCCTATTCTCCGGCCATCGTCAATCACCTCCTTACGCACGGCAGAAAAAATAGAAAGAAAAACAAACCGAGGAACAGATGGGGGCACGATCGGGAGGCGCTGCCTCGGGACATCGAGACGTCGGAAGAGTGCGCGTGCCCGCCGGGGCCGGGACCCCGACGAGCCGAAGTAACCATCAGCCGGCGGCCGAGGAGAACCCGCATGTGGTATACGCACCTTACGACACCTAGACGTGTTTTCTCCAGGTCAAGTACTTCGCGCAAGCAAGGGGTCGAATATGGAAAAAACTCTGCCAATCCTGCTAAGGGGGATGACAGCCGAGTGACAGTGTTTTATGACCTGCTGCCATCCCGTCCGGGCAAGGAGGCGAGGGACATGGAGTTCTCGAAAGCGCAATGGCGTCGCACAACCATAACGAGCGCTCGAAACCCCACAATTCCAAACTTACATGGATCCTAGACAAATATGAGACGTTTCGGTAAGTGGCTTACGTCATGCTGGCGTATATGATAGTTTTCCCAAAACCCCTACTTTACCCAAATTTACTGAAAAGTATTACCGCAAACTTTAGCGACCTTTCAACAAAAATGAGCGAAAATTTGGTGAATTCTTCTTCTCAATTTAGCGGCACGGCTTTAAAATATCAGTTTTGGCCTAAATGCGAAGCATTAATTGAGATAGTAAATTATTAGAGAGCTATAGGAGGTAAGGTTAATTGTTTGGTCAGCTGCATAAACTGCTGCGAAAATCCGCTTATTAACTAAATTACGAAGCATGTTGCAAAGCGCGCACAGACAAACACGAAGACATCTTACTCGATGACTCTGCCGACACTCGCTGTTAGAATGCTGGTGTGATGAAGAGCGGCCGCAGCGGAAAGCGAATTCCCCTTCGCGCTGCCTCTCGTTTCAACACGAACTCGGTGGGCGAGAATACAGCGCCTACGAAGCTATCAGCTACCTCAGGTCCGCGAGCCTTCAAACAAACCGCAGACTGCCTCCAAGGTAGGACGTGCGCAGCCGTGCTCAGCCGCGGCAGCTGCAGTAGAAGAGGAGATGCGCACTAACCTTCCCCCCTCTTGCACGCGGGAGAAGTCGGCGCGCACAATCCCTACCTTCCTCCTTTGCGAGCACGAGAAGACTACGCCGAGTCAAACCCCCATCCTTGTCGACTGACCCTCCCAAGCTTTCGCTCGCACCTACAACATACGGCGTGCGGCCACGACGTTATCTCACTTGGACTTTCTACCGAAAATCATGGTGACGGCGACGACAACGGCGGGAATTCGCCTGTATAGTTTCGTTCGCAAGAAAATTATGGCAACACTGAAGGCGCTGCTTTCACAGCTGCGCTCCGCACCTTTTATTGCGATATACATTATATAGACACCCCAGGCGCATTTCTGCGGTCGGCGTCGCCGTGAGGTTCCGTAGAAAGTCAAAGGACGATAAAATCGTCGCCGCGCACCGTAGGGTGAGCCGGCGATCGCGCCTCTATCTCGCGCACATAACGGCGCAAAACGGGGAGGAAGCGCGCCGTCTTCCATCGCGTGCAAGGCTTCGGGGTCCCATTCGGGACCCTTCGGGATTCCTCGCGACCCCTTAGGGGACCCAGGGAGGGGAGCGCGTTCTACACCGGCCGACCAGGGCGACGGCGCGCCCCCGCCCGGGCCGCTGTATCTTCAAGGCTATCTGCGACGGGTACAGAATCCGCGCTGCGCTGTGTTATGGCGGTGTACTACGCGTTGATGGCAGCGGCTGTACGAAGGTAAATTCGCTCGCTGCTGCTGCCGTGTTTGCTCACCGCTGCGTTTTGACAGCGAGTTTCTGCTGTCATCGAGTGAGATGTGTTAATGTTGTTCATTTGCACCACGCTTGTTAATTTAGTTACTATGCCTCAGTTTACTAATTTATACAATGAATAAAGCTACTATCCTTACTTCGTATAGGTGTCCACTAATTTGCTATCGCAATCAATGCTTCGCCTTTCGGGTGAAACTGCGATTTTTCGCACTACACAGGATCAGCTGATAAGAGCGCTGTGAGACTGGCTTGTGCCGTCTTTCCCGGCAGCAAGACAGATATAAGCGTGGCCACTCAAGAGATCACACGCGGCGCGGTTCAAGGAATGCCTGGCTACAGTTGCGGCTGCTACGTCCCTAAGACGCGGTTGTAATGCCTTTGACGGCTCTTATTTACCGAAGGAATAAACCAGCATAATGGTTCTTTAAGTTAGTACCAACTTAAAAAACAATACAATGGTCCATATATTCTGTGATGGAATCCGCCACTTCGTAATCCCATATATCAGGATAATTTACCTGAAGTTTTCATAACAAGGATAATTTGGTGCAGGCCTCAAATATTTTGTGAGTTGCCGCAGCCTCTAGATATATCATAACAGCTTCGAGACAAATCTCACGCGAAGTGTAGAATAACAGTATTTCGAATCTATAAATGCAAGTTTTGAAGGCGCAACAGTTCATTATAGCCACAACATATCCTTCACTTCCCGACGATGTGGTGCATCGTGGAGTGCTTACAATTGGCCCATAACCATGTTCTCGGTAATTTTCTAGTATAAAGTGTTCTACTTTGAGTGATGAACCAGCGCGTTTAGCCTGTCCGTTACACAAAAGTTGTGTCTCATCAGTCGGTGGGTCGCATATGAAATGTGTCATCCCTGTCATGTAACTGCAGTGCAGAACGGGTGAGTAGTGTGTTTTGGCAGTTCCACATTGCCACTGCACCTAAATCCCTTTCGCGCCATAGCACAACCTTCGACCGCAAAAAATACTTTGGGCATTTAACTACTAAGGTATTATGGAGTACATTAACGGATATTATCGCTTTCATATGCCTTTCTAGAGTGCGGGTGCATGCGTGCAAGAGCGCAAGCACGTGATTTCAAAGAGAGAAAAAGGATCCATTGCAGTACTGAGCCTCCTAAAAGTGCACAGACGCGGTCACCGAACGCACGCGCAAGCTCAGCACTCATACAGCTTTCCTTGCCCCCTAACGCACTGCTCCCGCGTCCTAAACGAGTATGTCGGAGGATGTACAATTGACAGCAATCGAAGACCAGATGAAAGTTTGTCGCATCTTCTCCGCAAAGCCTGGAATTCGGAGGATGCAGTGCGATGGTCGCAAGAGAAAATGCGCACTGAAATTTTCATTTATGGGGAGGGTATTGCTTTTCATTGATTCATTTCATTTTATTTATTTCGATGGAAAGGGCATATCAGAAAATGTTGGGCCAATAGCCTAAGCCAGTGGAGGCCCCTAGTTCCATACATCGGCAGCTCATGTTATTGGACATGATGAAGATTAAGAGGTAATAGAAAAAAGGACGATTAAAAATGTAGTACAAGTGGAATCACATCCTTATGCACGAAACGTATTTCACAGCAAGTACAATATTTCTAGCTGCTTTATTGTCAAGGGACAATGTATGCCTAACTTTCGCACCATCAAATTTCAACAACCGCTAACCGTAGACATTAAGAGTGGCTTCAAAGTGGTTTATTGGTAGTGGGTTGTTGTTGTTTATGATGCTATGAATGCTGCTTTAAATGAAATACAAGTAGAAGCGGTAGCATGCGAAGTTCTTTAAAATGTGGTCTGCTTCGATGGTATAGGCTCGAAAACGCCATTATCCGCAAAGCTTCTTTTTCTGAGGAGAATGATCGGCTCCATCCAGCTATGATCTCAACGTGGAAGCCCAGGCTTTGAAACAGTAGGTTAAATAAGAATGAAATATAGAGTAGTCGATAATTTTTAAGGGAGGTTTCAAATTGTGTTCTTGTCATAAGTAACGCAAAGCACGCTGAGGCTAACTTTGAGGAGACATGATTAGTATGTGATTTCCAGCTCGGACCGTAGGCCAATGTAACCCCTACGTATTTTGTCGAGTCCACCTGCTCCAGGCCGCTATTATCAATGCGAATTTGTAAAATACTTGTGTGGATACATCTACATGCAGAACGAGATACTGTGTACATTGGTTAGGAAGTGTTTAGTGCAAGTTTGTTAGATTTAACAAGTTTGTGAAGCGCTGTAGCTCATTCCTTAGTGTAAAACTTGGTTCCTCGAACGTCTTGCCTCGAAATATAAGAGCCCTGTCGTCGGCATGCATGACAGTTGTAGCTGTACTTGAAAATATCGGTAAATCATTGATGTACAGAGAAAGTAAAACAGGCCTGAGAACCGACCCTTGTGGTACTCCTGCTAAAACTGTTAGATATGGGGATGAAAAACCACTCATATGCCGTCAGCAATAAATTTTCTCTGCGGATTTCACGCTCTCTAAGGGTTTCGCCTTTGGGAAGTACAGTTCTCAGGCACCACACATTAGTTCTCTTACTTCTAACGTCTATGCGTAGTGAAGCCTGTCCTGCTCACGGGGAGTCGGAGTCCTATGTACGTCGTGGCTCACTCATATCTAGCGCCATTGTGCAGCACGCTTGTGGCCTAAAGTCCAGGGTCGGATTAAGGAATCAGAGAGAAGAGTGGGATGATGCATACAGTATTATTCATTCCCTTGACTAAACGTTGTCATTAATGAGTTCATGTTATGTGCTCAGTCTTGAAGGTAACCATACCAGTTTCTCCAGATGCATTGCATGTCGCCTGATATAACTGCTTTAACATAATAAAGCATTTTCAACCTACGTGCAATAAAAAAAAATTACTAGTTTGCAATAGAAAACGTAGGATCGTGTGATGCGAACGCATCGCCTCAGGAAGGGTGACTTCAAGTGGCATTCCTTACCTTATTCGAACAGTCGAAGTTGACACCGTGCCGATTGAGAACGTCGAGAACAATTGGATCTCGACATGCTTTCATGGCTGGGAAAAAGTAGAGACAAAAAGGCGGAAGTGAGAGACTTTCATTCGCTTGTGGCGTTTTGTTGTGAACACAGAAAACCAAAAAAACTAGGAGCAGCTGGAAAATACTTTGCAATCTTTCAGAAGGAAGGATGACTATGACATATAAATCAATGTTCATCAGAGTTTCTAATTTGCGTCTTTGCTACACATTTAAATCGAGGTTTCTGTTGCAAACACTCAGCTGGATACGTATCTTTAACTGGATACGTTCTTTAACTGGATACGTATCAGGATATGTGTGGAGCGACATGCGATCGTGACATCACAAGAATGACATGCTCATGCATGCCTTGTCATTAATGTCATGTCATGACGTAAATTCACGCAATTCATGGTATTCATGCCATGTCACGCATGGCATTAATATGATGATATTTTTGTATTGCCAGGTTATGCACACATGTCATGTCATTCATAGCCAGATACATATCGAGTATCTGGCAATGATTGCAACGGCATCATGTCATTCTCACTACTTATATTACGAAATACGTGCCATGACAATCATATGACGTCATTTAATATGATGACAAGGCATGCATATGTCCTGTCATTCATGTCATAACGTATATGACATGGCATGAAATCCATGTCATTCGTGTCATGTCAGCCACGGCAGGTCACGCATGCACGTCATTTATATCCTGATACATACTGAGCTGAAGAAACGACACTCAGATGAAGAAACTACCACGACGGCATCACGACGTAGCTAGGCTAGATACATAGATACACTCAAAGCAACTGCAGTTCGCAAATATTGCTTCGCCTTAACAAACTTCCTAAGCGTAATAAAACTGCTATTTTGACTAGGGTCGCCCATAGTATGAGGCTGTCAGATCAATTGGACGCATCAAGAATATCAAAACTAGTACAGAAACGCATCAACATACCTGCTTGCACACTCTTACAAACAAGGTTACATGGAGGTCGCTTAGACGCAGTTCATATTAAATGCGCATTCAACCGAAGTACCTGCGATCACCGAATGTGACCACCGAATTGCCAGAGCTAACGTGCGCTATAACAATCAACATCGCAAGTTGCCCAACAATCAGGTACGTACTGACGCCAGTTTCAAGTTATCCTGCAAAAGAGCAATTTTCTGTGCTCATCAATCAAAAAGTGCATATACTACGGTAATAAGTACTGTTCTCTCTGCATTTGATTCTGCCTACTGTATGATGACGCTTACTGTGAACGGTACTGATAACACTGATCCACGGATGACCGCAGGAATCTCACATGCTGCATATTTGCACTGGCTGGGGGCGTTCCGCTTTATTTGTGACGTCGTTACATGTGGGTCCAAAGTATTTTAGAAATACTAATGACACTTTGATTTGATGAATAATGCGCGTGAATGCAGATCTGAACGCTTTGTTGCCTTTTCGGGCCACAGTACAGGTGGAGCCACAAAATACTGTTTTGCTAGTGAGTTTGAGCGCACCAACCTATGTAAAAGGGAGGCCGAGTTTCGCACAAGCTGGCGGCACGAAGCAGCGACAGTAATAGATTACAGGATTCAAGAGAAGCGCCGCTTTAAATCTTTTCTTTTTTATCTCTTTCACGTCACGACTCGAAAAACACCGTTGAAATGATGCACCGTACATGGCCATTTCTTTTTTTTTCTTTTTTCTTTTTATTTTGAGTGCAGCTGTTGTATTCTGCTCGTTTTTTCTGATGTTGAAAAAAATTTCTTTTAGTCTTTCCAGATAACTCGGCAAATATGATGACGCATGGTTTTAACAATCCCTAGGTACCACGAGATACTGCGGCAGTAACATTCTGCGGCATAAAACGACACGGTACTTGCGACGCGAGTTTACCCGCCATGGTTGCTTAGTGGCTATGGCGAGGGGCTGCTAAGCACGAGGCCGCGAGATGAAATCCCAGCCACGGCGGCCGCATTTAGATGGGAGCGAAATGCGCAAACACCCGTGTACTCAGATTTAGGCGCACGTTAAAGAATCCCAAGTGGTCCAAATTATTCCGGAGTCCTCCACTACGGCGTTCTTCTTAATCAGATCGTGGTTTTGGCACGCAAAACCCGACAATTTAATAAATTTCTTTGAAAGGAAAAAAGAGAGAAAGAAAGATGAGAAGCCGTGGTGCAGTCAGTTAGGCGTGTGACTGGCCGCTAGAGGCACATTGCGTGTATTCGCGGGCTTCTTTCACGCTCGGAAAAATGTTTTATGTAGCAGGTATTGAGCAACAGAAACCTGTATCGATAGATTTTCATGTCGCTCTACAATTTTCTCGTTGACACTTTTCATCTAATCAATATATTTGAGAACTTGATTAATTAAGCACAAATATCTAATTAGGCGGAATGAAAATAAATTAGTTGATCTCCAAGCGACGGTAAATAACATTACCTTTGTTCTGTCCAGCTGTGTGGCATTTCCATATATTTAAACTCTGGCTAAACTTAGCTGGGCCACCCTGTCCCAGAATTTTTTGCATTTCGCCCCGATCGAAATGCAGCCATAGACCGCGGCCAGGACTGAACCTGCTCCCTCGAGCTTAGCAGTCAAACGCCATATCCACTGCGGTATAGGAGTGGGTTGCTCCTCTCCTAATCGCTTTTCAAATTACCCGTTTGTTACACGAGCTTTTTAAGGTTATCCAGCAGTCTAGTTGGTTTGACATGATTACTTAAAAAGCGAGCACAGTTTTTGAGTTTTCTGCGACTGGCGCGTCACTGTCTCGTGCTTACTGCTGCTCAACAACTGTGGTATCGTTAAGGGAGCTATCCTGTATTTTTGTTTTGGCGCAGAGTGTAGAGTTTTGCTATCGACAATGGTACACTAAACCGTTACTGTCTGAATCGGGAACTATTTGTGTTTTGCATACGCAGCACATGAAAGTTACGCAGAAGCATTGTTCAGTTATTATTGAAAATTCTCACCGTAGAAAGGCATGATTCTGGGAAGATACTGGCGCCAGATGTCAACCTTCTTGGCAACGTCCCGCACGTCACAGACGAAGAATGCTTCATCCTCTGCACGCTGTGAAACATAAAATTTTTGGCTGGACCCGCCGTCACCCGCTTGGTCAGCGGTAGCTACGATTTACAGATAAACAAAGGGGCTAATCGGCGGAGCATAGTAATAACTCAGAGCCTTCTTTTTCCGAATAAAAAAAGTAAACGAACTGCACGGATGACAGAGTGATTAAGTGGTAGTAATTTAACGCGTACATCAGCCAGTGCACGTGTGCATAGCTCAGGAAAATTGAAGCCCGGACAAAAGGCTGTAGAAAAGGGACTTTGAATACATCAGGTATTTCGAAAACGAGGTTGTCCTTGCTGGCTTCACAGACTTTGCCGCCCCCCCCCCCCCCCCCCCCCCTCCAACACAAATGTGTGGGAGGGCTGGGCGGCATTTGTGTCAAACAAATGCCGCAGATCTGATATCAGGCAGCAAACACAGTCATGCTGCAGAACGTACCGAAAGCAATGCAGAGAGCAACGAATTAACAGAGGATGTATTAAAAAAGCAGTCACGTGCGCCTAACATGATGTGTCTAAGCATCTCTGTTATATTTCGACAAAGCATAGTACTGCATGAAGCTTACTTGTGCATCTTCCACTCGTTCTAATAGTATTGCTCTTATGGTAATGGTGGTTTTAGCACGTAAAACCCCAGAATTCAATTCTTGCGCTGAAATCGAGCCAATATGTTTTCTTTGTTCGACAACTTGTGGTTTTTACCCTCCCTTCTAGCAACGAACACATACCCGTTTCGCAAGAATTTGTCTTGCCACATCGTGCGTTGATCCTTGAGTGAAGACGTATGTTCCGTCATCCGTTACGTAAGGGGCTTGCGACTGGTGCAAGTAAAACAAGAAGAGCGCAGACACAATGAAGCAATAGCAATTTTCAGGGTTTCTTCCGTTGTGTTTTTCACCTGCGTAGAGCGACAACACAATCAGAAAGGTGGTGCCCAGTGAGAAAAAAGCTGTTACTTTCACTTGTGTCGAGGCTCTGAAAAGTATTATTTTGAGCTATACCAAGTAGATGCTGCCAAGCAATTCAGTATTCACACAGCGCATTGGCAAGGCGGGTCCATATCGCTAAGCGTGAGCACATCTGGTTCGGCGGCAGAAAGTGTGTTCTGCAGGAAGAAAAGTCAGAAGCCACAAATTGTTTGAAAAATGATCAAAAGCGAAAACTTCTTAGCCTCTTTCTGCGGTTTCGAGGGATCTATAACCCAACCTCCGTCGAATTCGCAGATGCACAACGACGTCAAAACGTCTTGCTCCATTATAACTCATGCAAATCGTGCCGTTTGCGATGATTGGCTTAGAGCCAGGTTCACTGAGTATAGGAGCCCGGTGTTCTAACCACTAGGCCGCGGAAGCGTGCCTGAATAGGCAGAATAAAACACCCTTGCGATTTTTCTCTCGTGCGATTTCCTTTTGAGACGCTCAGCTCGGTATAGCCCGCGCCGCTTGGCACTAATTTATTCACAAACGGCGAGCGTACGCGTCTTCTAGCAAACGATGAACACATAAATCACGGGACAGGTTCGTCGCCGAAATGCGGCGCACGCCTCTCGTCATACTGTGGCCCCGTAGCGCGTTTCTGCAAGGCAAAGCACATCGCTTCTTGTTATTCAACACGTTTTAATGCCGAATAAAGCTTCCGCTTGCTCTGAAAGATCCATCGTGGCCTAAGGCAATTCGCTGCGCGTCTCTCATCTTACTGCGACACAATAGCGCCACAGTATTGCAATCTGTAAATAGAGACGCCTGCACTGCACATACCATGGTGTGGTATGATTAACTTTATTCCCTGCACATACCGTGTGTCGCGTTTTAAGGCACCGCTGTCCAAAACTATAAGAAAACTGCGCTCACACAGACAGACATCAAGGGACTGTGCTGCATAATTGTTTTCGCAATTATTTTAAAAACCATACGCTCTGCCTATGTTTCCGAGTTCGGGGAAGGGCCTGCTGCTAAAGAAGAGTATTACTACACTTCCCCCCCCCCCCCCCCACACACACACACAACAAGAATGGGTTCCATTAAGAGAGAGACATATACCGCGTAGAAGAAGGCTGAAGACCTTTCTCGTCAAGCGGCTAGACATTATGAAGTCAGAATGAATAATAATGTATGCTATAGTGGCAAGGAGACCACTATTAGTTTACTAAACACTGTATAAGTAAGAAACGCATGAAAAAAATCAAAGCAGGAACTCTAAAGGATTCATACAGTAACGCGCATAAAGAAGCCTAACATTGTCGTGTGCAAGAGTAAGTGACCGTTTGCTAAGAAATATATTGTCACCATGACCTAGAAAAATTATGGTCACTGTGCCTCAACAGGATGCCTAGACCGAGGACCCCGCTGCAATCAATGTAATAGTCTAGTGTAATAGTAAGTAAGAGTGCAGTGACGCAGGACGCAAGCGTAGCTCGTAAAGCGAACGGGTGGAGGTGACGTTACTATTGTGCATCGGTGCACATAACGCTTTACACGAAAGACTAGCGTTATTTGACGAAAGTGGCAATGATAACGGGCCGCAAGATTTACTCGTACGAACGGAGAAGCTGTCTTACCGCACTCTGTGACATCAAGTGATGCTGAGAAGGTCCAGATGTGTGAGCATTTGCCGCCGTCCATGATCCGACCTTCAGTTTAGGTCGCCGTAGCAGAACCCGGCTCATCAGCATTTAGATTATTTGGGTGTAGCCGATAATTGAACCACGAGAAACGAATTCTCCTGAAAAAAAGATATTTAAGGAAGGCCCGCTTCTTTGTCATAGGATACCGAGGAGGCTTAACATTTCTAGTTTCCAACTGCTTCTCCTCATAAGCGGCGAACGTTGCTTGCAGAAACAGGTTTGCTCGCTTTCGGTTATGCCCGCTACACAAATTGTACCACTACACTTAAGAGGAAGCTTTAGCTCGGTCTCAACTCCGACGCGGCCTATTCTAATACATTTAAAACGCAAAAACGTTTTTCAGAAATAACCCCTGGGCCGATTTTAATGAAATTTGTTGCATTTGAGAGAGAAAGTTAAATCCTGGTGACTGTTGGTAGCGGAATTTTGATTTAGGGGTTTAGTTTTGTTAAATACATTTTCAAATATTAGACAGTTTGAAAAAAAATTGAAGCACGAAGTTTACAAATCCATAGCTCTGCATCAAGAACAGATATCGCGGTTCTGTAAACGGCATCCATTAGATCATTCAAAGCGGACAAATTCTGTATGTCATTTGACATCTTACATGAATTTGTTACGTTGTATACAAGAGTCCTGCAAAAGCTGTATTTCCAAATTACTAAAGTTTTTGATATTCATGTATAACATATCAATTTTGTCCGCTTGAGATTTACTATTAGGTGCAATTAATGAAATAGTATTATCATTTTTTATTGTTGAGTTACAGAGTTGTAAACTTGATAGTTTTGTTTTTTGCCAATTTTTAATAAATAGGTTGACAACCTAACTCAACAATTCGGAACAAACAGTCACTAGATTTTAAGCTTTTCTTTTAAATGCAACAAATCTCGTCAAATTTGGTGCAGTGGTTGCCGAGAAAAAAGAATTCTCCTTTCATATGTGTTTAGATAGGGGCACCCGAGCTAAAGCTTCCTCTTAACAGCTTCCGCTACTGCGCATATGCGCACTTGTGACATTTCGAAGCGGGCACAGTTGGCTGCACGTAAGGCAGTTGAGACCACCCAGTTTTTCTTTTTATCTTTCGTACAATCGCGTTTAGTCTGGCAGAGCCAGCCGAACCGCGCAATATATTTGGGAAAAGTGCGACACCAGTTCCAATTCACTTACTCTGCATACACCGACCTCGGAAACAGGAGCAGACTTGGGCGACCCGTACTCGTTTTCCCCCGAATGCCGTGGTGACTGGCTGGCGAGAGCCAATGTTATATTGACTGATGGAGCCCGCGACGAACTCCCAACCACAGGCGTCGAAATCGTATGAGAGCAATATTAGAAGTCAATGCATTTAACACGTCATGCACAGCGACAGACGTTGGTACAAATTGGCAGTCTTTTCTTCTTTAATTTCTTCCATAATTTCAGCTGCTTCGGGTGGCCTTTTGTACCCTTTACACAATTCGAGCACGAAAAAAAGTGAAAAATAAAGCCGCTTGCGGCGTTAGCCCGTGCATGCCGTTGGTGCGCACTTTATTACTGCATACTACGACTGAATATTGACTGCAGTGACGTTTCTGACAGAGGGAATTGTACAATGAATATATGGCAGGTGGTTTAACCAATGAAAGTGGCCACCTCTCAACTCGTTCAGCTTTAAGACTATCAATCTTTCAATAACTTAATGCTCAACCGCTTCCTCTCACATATCACGGGGTGATCAAAGTGCGAAATGCGAATGGGTATGCCTTCCAAAGTGTTGCTTTTAACGCGAATAAATTCATGCCATACACTCTCTCAATGGTTAAATGACGCCAAGGCAAGTGACCACTGAGAATATTTTGTTACTACTGTTTCCACTCTTTATTGGCATGTCTTCTGTCGGCAGCATATTCGAGTCTCCTGGGGCATGTCCATCCGCTCATGAAACAGTATACCGCAGAAAAAGTAGGAATCGCATTTGTAAGGTGACTAAATTATTTTATTTGACTTTCATTTCACTTGGAAAGCGTGACTCTTATTCTAGTAACAGTTTGTGAAGTGTTGAAAATTAGGAGCAGCTAACTAATGTTTCCGTCCTAGTGGAACCAGCTGCAAAATTCGCACAGAAAATGGTACTCACGACAGCGTAGCCCTTCGCACCTGAACCTTTTAGTGCAAGCCGTGAAGAAGCAAAGCGCCTACAACAGCATTTATTCCAGCTTTTCTAGCTGCGGCAGTTATACCGAAAAGAAAGGAGCAATAATTCATAAAGAGACAAAAATTTGTCGCGCACAAAACAACAGACGTTCATATAAAACTAAGAGGGAGATGGCAACGAGGAGAGAAGGCAAGTAGTAGTGCTGGGTCACAAACTCAGGTCTCGTCGGAAGAGAGAGGCGGTTGTATACAAACGATTGGGGGGGGGGGGGGGGGGGGGGCATTGGGGCGAGAATGAACGCTGCAGATGGCACCAGCAGCTGGCTGTGCACGCGGTGTAACTCTTCCGAAGCCTGGCAGTAGAGTGTGTCGTACCGAAGCGCTCATCTGCAGATGGGCGCTGTCGGTAAACCAAGTATAGAGGTGTAGCGTGAACCAAAAACTCTTTCTGCTCGGCTTTTCTTAAGTAGCAGTAGTGGTACAAAACTTTAATAAAGCCGTAAGTGGTTAATGGAACGGGTGGAGGATGCTGGTCCTGCTTCTGAACGTTCGCCTGTAGTAGAAAGCAGTACGAGTCCTCAATGTGGAGACGGGCGTTTATTAGTTGAAGTCACCAGGTTCACGCTAGCGAGTGAAGCCGAATTTAGGGGTTAGTAACCAACCCGAATGAGATAGAAGAAGACATGTGCGCCGTGAGCTACAGTGTCAGGCAGGAAGACTATCGAGCGGAAATACACCTCAAAAGGAAACGTGGAGTACGTGTGTGTTACAAAGCACGACTTTCAGTGCTTGCGAACATGGCACTCCTTCAAAGTCCTTCAGCCCAAGGTTGTCACCAGCATTTTGGGTTGAGGGGTGTCTACAGCCATTGAACGTGCACATGTTCTTCGGACATCGAGAACACCGAGTCGCTGCTAACTATCCAGAGGACTATCGAGAGGAAATACACCTCAAAAGGAAACGTGGAGTGCGTGTGTGTTACAAAGCACGACTTTCAGTGCTTGCGAACATGGCACTCCTTCAAAGTCCTTCAGCCCAAGGCTGTCACCAGGATTTTGGGTTGAGGGGTGTCTACAGCCATTGAACGTGCACATGTTCTTCGGACATCGAGAACACCGAGCCGCTGCTACCCCCCCTCCCCCCCAACGCATCTCCTTTCCCTTTTTGATAAGCGCATCCGACCGCTTCCTGTTTCCGGACCTGTCATTGTCGTCGCCCTCTCTGCAACGATATATTTACACTAACGTCAGTTGTTTCTGTTTTACCAACTTTCTTTCAGCACGTGCACTACCGCTGCATCTGGAAAGTAGGTGCGCAGACAAAATGATTCTGCCGACAGTGATATTAAAAACGGACCCAGACCACAGCGCTGAAGTTTGCATAGCTGACTGTTAATCTGAAAACCATACATGTTAGAAACTCGCGGCAGCGTCTGGATGGTCTGTCATGATCGTTTAGTAGGTATTTCACCCGATAAGACACGGCAGGCTTATGATTTAAGCGCGGTCTCGGTGAACCAAATAGTTCGCAGCAGGAGGCGGTACCCCCCACCGCACAAGTCCCCTAGCAGGGAAGACGCTGTCGCATGGAGACAAGTACATATGGGGTCGTACCCTAGCCTTAACGTGCTAAGTGAAACGCATCCCACACTAAAAAAGGATAAATTCCCATGGTGCAACGAGAAACCTACATTATGCCACATAACATGGCCATGTCAACAAACTTATGTAGTCCCAATCATATCACACTAAGTGCGGAACAATGGCAGGAACTGCTGTCCAGCGACCGCTGCGAAGAGCAGCTAGGTTTAGGGCGGCGTGCACGACGGACAGCAGGAGACAGTGGAGCCCTGGACTGGGGAAAGCCGACCATTGCAATAGAGGACGGACGAAGCAGCGGGTGAAGACCACTGGTGAAGAGACTAGGAGGAAGACTTCACTAAAGAACTCGCCCCAGTCGCCGTAGAACAAGATTACTAGAGCTCAATAGAGTTTTAATTCACTCACTCATTCACTCACCTGAGCGCATCTCCGTTTTGCCTAATAAAAAGTTAAATGACGATGCAACATCTGCAGATGAAGCGTTGTACCATAGGTGTGGGAGGCGGCCAGCTATGGTGTCGCGGGATCTCGGAAGCGGCCGATACCGGCACCGCGGCTGCTCAGGTCGAGTGGGCCAGCGTGTTCTTTTCTCGCGCTACGCTTCTTCCTTCAAGTTTTGGCATGTACCCATGGGGGGGGGGGGGGAAGGAGATTGGCCATGGTTCTCAGTGGAAACATAATATGAACTTCTTGCTTCCCCTTAATTTATTTATGTGTACTATTAACGTTTAATTAATAGCAAATATAAATTATTTCCTGTTACCGTTTCTTGAATAGTGGTCATGCCAATTTACGAAAATGCTATATAATGAAAATAACGCGATTCAGTGTTAATAATGGGGAAAATGTGCTTAACATGTGAGTCTCCCAGTCACAATGACGTAGTCATGTACTATTCGACGTACTTCCTTTCGAGATCGGCCAAGGGTGCCTGCCCCAAAGATCACCGAACGAGGAAGGCCCATACGCGTTAGGGGCGGCTCTAAGTAGGTCTTTCTTTCGGAAATATATTTTCGGCAAATAGGAGGAAATGGTCCAGTGATTCTATATCCCCACATGGCGCACAAAGGTTCGATGGTGCGAACCCACACCTACTCATGTACAGATTTGGTTGCGGCATTCCACATCGTAATAGTGCAATGGAAACTTCGCATTGCCGAGAGGGGCAAGACCAGACATTCCAGGGGAACGCTAAATGTTCGTAAACCGGGGCAGCAAGGATGGGCTCATTTTTTCTACCTAGGACTTGTCGCCTTCGAAATCTTGTTACTATTGGCAGAGTAAGGCTGGGTGTAAAGAAACTCACTGGCCCACCAAGCGCTGCCTTTGCCATGCGGTCTGCCATCTCATTAAGTGCTAGTCCTCAATGACCAGATATCCACAAAAATCGAATTTCTTTACTATGACGTGGAATAAAAAAGTACAGGGATCGGTGCAATAGTGAACCATTTCCGCTTTCTAGCGACATCAGAGCTGACAGGCAGTCTGCGAGCGATATTATGTGCGACACATTTTTCGGAATATTGCATATGGCCATGCATATGACCATACATAAATTCAGCCACATAAATTGGAGTGTAATCGGGCACACGGATAGCAAAGCTGCATGACAGTGTTTGAGAGCAAATGCCTATGGCTGATTTTTTATCTTTTAGTGATGCGTCCGTGGACACAACGTTGTATAAGAGAAAATCTCCCAGATACTCATTCAGAAGTCCGACTAGTGTCTGTGTGGCTATGAATTTAGCGTTCTTTGGAAACACTTTATCAAACTTGCAAGTATTACTTCTTTTTATGGAAGTGACTCATTGAACTTTTCGTAGGTTAAAGTTTATATTTGCTAAAATACTCTGCGTAAACACGACTTGGGGAGGTTGTATGTTGGCCACATAGAATTAAAAAAGTTGTGCCGGTTGTGTGACAAACACCGGGAACACGTTCGTATGCTCTAAGAAACGTTTTTTATCGTTAGAAGCTGAAATCTTGACGCTAAATCTGGTATGTTTGCTTCTAAATACAGGTAAGTTCGCAACATACTTACGAACTCCAAGACACTGACGTAGAGCCCGTCTCTCTGTCATAAATAAAGGTTGCAACTTATAATTTGGAGAGCCAGATATCAGCACACAACCAGATTCTATAACGGGTCACAAGCGCGATAAATATAAGGTAATGTGTTCCTACGCATACCACACTTCCTGTTGCATTTTCTCGTCAACCGACCAAAGGGCGATTTCACCTTTTCTCAGAAGGTTTATATGCGAGGACGCCAATCTAGGTCAGGTACCTTATAGTGTCCACCTGCGGAATACGTTGATTCTGACACACAAGGGATAAGGAAACCGATTGATGCGTAGGGAATACAAGAAGGGCACTTTCATTATTGTTAAGGACCATGCGCAAATTATGCAGCCAGAGCACCAGAATATTTAAATACGCTTGCAACTTTTAGTAAATCATGTGAACATCCTTAGCGCAAGCAAAGAATGCAATGTCATAAGCATACACAAGCAGCGTGACACCCTGCATAATCGGAATATCATGCAGTAGTATATCAAAAACTAGTGGCGAAAGCAATGAACCCTGAGGTACACCTCTGGTCTTGGAGAACAACTCAGAATGGTGCTTTTCATCTGCGCAGAAAAATGTTCTTCCGTGCAAGAAATCCTTCATCCAAGCGGTGATATGCGATGGAGGGTTTAAGGTAGCAAGTTTAATGAGTAGAATGCTGTACGCTGAGCTGTCATATCCTTTTGCAACATCTAATGTTACCAGTGCTGAAACTTCTAAGTTTCCTTTTAGCTAGCCGTATTTTGCTTTCTAAATCAATATGCACGGACCAGAAAGAACAACCGCTGCGAAATCCAATCTGAACGCGGCTTATTGCATTAATTCTAGAAATGTGCTCTAATAGATGGTTATAAACAACTATTTCAATTAATTTTACTATATTATAGGTTAGGACTTTCAGTCTGACTCCAAACCAAATAACCCGCTGTGGTTGCTCAGTGGCTACGGTGTTGGGCTGCTGAGCACGAGGTCGCGGGATCGAATCCCGGCCATGCCGGCCGCATTTCGATGGGGGCGAAATGCGAAAACACTTGTGTACTTAGATTTAGGTGCACGTTAAACAACCCCAGGTGGTCGAAATTTCCGAAGCCCTCCACTACGGCGTGCCTCATAATCAGAAAGTGGTTTTGGCACGTAAAACTCTATAATTTTTTTCCAAACCAAATAAGTGAATTTTATTAACTCGATGTTTCGGAGCCCATTCGGCTCCTTCTTCAGGGGTTGTTCTTCGCCCAGCACCACGGCAGTCGTCTCACCCTTTTGTTCCCCCCCTTCCCCTCTGTGAAGTGTCTCCCCTCCTTTCTTTACAACAGACCCTTTATAGGTTGTCCACCGCCACCCCCGAAGAACAACCCCTGAAGAAGGAGCCGTATGGGATCCGAAACATCGGGCTAATAAAATTCCGTTATTTGGTTGGAGTCAGTCTGAAATTTCTAATCAATTTGCCAACCAGACAGGCAATTCTGTCTAAATGTTTAGCTCAAAAGATATTAGAAGGAACAGCAATTTCCCGAGTGTTGTCCAAATCACGCCCTTTTCCGGCGTTCTTTAAAAGACAACTTTAGTTATCTTCCACTCATCAGGTAGCCACGTTTTCTGAAGAAAAAAATTCAGAATATTTAGCAACTGAGCCGTCAAGTTATTTGCCAAGAATTTGAACATGCTAACAGGTATACCATCATAAACCCGTGCTGCTGATCTCGTACAAGCTACGACAGATAGAAGTTACAACGAGTTCACTTCTTCAAAGTCATTGCACTGTGTTGGCATTCTGAATACATCTGAGCACTGTGCCAGGAATCGCAATGCAAGGCCACGTGCTATGCAATCAATATTAGTCTTAGCTTCCACTCGGGTCAATACAATGGAGTTAAAAATAAGGTAGACAGAAGGTTTATTGTAGCACTCCCTGAATCTGTGTAGGGCTTTCCTGTATTTTTGGGTCAGATAAGTAAATATTTACAGTGGCGTTAAAATCATCCTTAGCTTTCGCAGCTGTCCGCTTAAAAGAGGCCGCATAAATTTTGTAGTTAACCCGATTTAGGGGGCTCTGGTTATGAAGAAGGCTTCTCCATGCAGCTTTTCTAAGACGATATGCCCTTTCACATCCTCCAGTTCACCACGGGGAACCTTTTTTATTTCTAGTAGAAACTCCTATAGTGAATGTGAACTGTTCTGTTGCGTCAATCAGGCCTTTTAGAACCTGCTCCGCGCGCTCTGCTCTATCAGACGAAGTTAATGAGTTAATAGCAGATTTCACAATCTTCTACTACGTACCGCGTTGTTGACAAAGTTCAACGTTTTATTACTGACTCTGTGTGGGGAACACGTGGTAGAGAAAAGAATAGAGAAATGATCACTGGAAGGTCCCACTATTTAGAGATGTATATGACGCCACGCAGACTCCAGCAGTTGCCAGAGTCAGTTCAATCACAGACCCTGAATCTCGGCACATAAATGTTACAGCTCGTCTATTAAAGCAGCGAACATTTTTTTATGATAACCATGACCACAGAAGATCACCACCCGTATCTGAGCGGTAACCCCACGTGATATGATGTGAATTAAAGTCCCCTGCAAGACAACTTTGTCCGATTTACTCAATAAGCCATCAAAGAAGTCTGTTATATGGACACCTGTAGGAAAGTGAGCGTTTATTATGGTAAAGGTAGCACACCTGGGAAGAACTAAATCAATAGCGAACAGTTCACATTTTGGATTCATGATTTCTTGAAGTATAACAGCCCTGTAAAATATCTTTGGGGACATCATAGTAATTAAACTTCAGTCATGGCCATAAATTCGATTCATTTTGAAGACGCGAAAATTATTAAAAGAAAATGATTTGGCCGGTGGGCGAGCCAAGGTTTCTGTAAAAGAACTATGTCTGGGTCATAGGTGTAAATAAGGCGTTGAATATCAATTAAGGAAGATAACACAGAGTGGCAATGCCATTGGAAAATTTTCAACTCAGCCATCATTACTCCAAGACAGAAGAGGCAATCTGTTTCATGCTCGCAGAACCTTTCTTGTTTTTGTCAGGGAATGGTCACGTTTGGTTGGCGAGTAATAAGGAGCCCTGCACATCTGAGCCACATTCGCCATTTCCACAAGAGTGCTAACATTTGATGCAGACGTGCTAGCGAGGTCATTTATGGTTGGCATCATTCTAGGTGATTCACACGAAACGGAGGGCACGGGTGGTATGTCGGAACGTAACATAGGTTGGGAAGGCAAGTTTATAACGGTAAGAAATTCAGGGACATGCACCGTGGCTGAAATAACTTGCGATAGCGCATCAGAAAAGGTGCTCAGTAAGTCACCTAGTACGCCACTCAGTGCCCTCTCCACAGCTGCGACTACTGATGTCGTTATAGTTTTTTTTTTCTAGAATTTCTCCAGACCGGGGGGGGGGGGTCTTATTGCATCAGCGTATGTATGTTTCCTGCACTCTAAAAGTGCATATGCGTCTGCTTTGGAGCACCTGTTGTGATGTATAATTTCCAGTATTCTAGTCTCATTGAACATTTTTGGACAATGTGGATCATCCGCTGCGTGAACATCCTGATAAAAGCAACGGCTTGGCAATTCCGACGAGCAGACTTCTGATGCGTGATTTGCGCCGCAGTTGCGACAGCGCGTCGCAGATTTACAGGGTTTGCCACTGTGTCCGAAACGCCAACAGTTGTTGCACTGAAGAGGGCGTGGTTGCAAACGATCAAGATTTGCTAGAACATCCTTTCCTACTAAGCTAAAGGTAAAGCCTATTGTCTATAGGGATAATGCGCTTTACTTTTAGCTTAGTAGGAAAGGCTGTTTCAGCAAATCTAGCTATTGTGGACTCTATTGGTACTCGAGTGCCGTCAACCACACTGTTGCAGCGGTCCACCGAAACAATCCCCGCGTCAGCTTCCTGGAAGTCCTCTAATACTTCCTGGGGAGAGCAAGATGGGTCGATACCACGAACTTTGTACCTGCCTTTGTACATGCCAGTTGCTCGGGGATGAAGGCCTTTACCGGTGACGACGTGAACGCTGTGCATCGGAGCAAGTCAGACACACAAGCCAGATCGGGGGATTTGCAGACAATGCCCCTTCTGCCAAACGATCTGACCTCCGAAATTTCAAGATAGTGGCTAGTAGCTACGCAGCAACTATTCCTAAATCACTATCGCATTCGTTATTTTGATGGCCTCATCGCTAATTGGCATGAACAACACGGTTATGTCACGTAATCCATTCCGAGTGTTACATAGCAGGGGATAGTTTTGGACCGGCAAGCTGGCAAACCAGACTACCGACCCTCCCTCTGGGGAGTTACCAGACATGACGACCCTATACACAGAGAACACGCAAGCAAGCCGCCCTTTTCTTCACCAGCTCTAGAGGCGATAGCTGCGCCGCTACAACAGGTACCTCTGAAGTGCAGAAATCCCTAAAGACTACGGCATGATATGTTTTTTGAAGTTTGGAGGTTATTGCTTGGCACTGTATGTTTACAAAAGGCTTACATTTTATATGCAGCATCAGGAGGTCCCAGAGTAAGAAAGTGCTAGGGTGACCTTCTATAACTAGTGGGTACATAAGCGTATTACAGCAGCAAGAACAGGGCGAAGAAAAAAAGCGTCAATACTATCGGTAGGGACCAAGTTATAATAAATAGGAAACAAACAGATATACATTAAAACAACGCTATACAGTAATTTCACAATAAATACTCGCAAACAGAAATGTCTAGTCACAAATAAAAAATTAATGACCCCTTGAATTTAGTTCCTAAATTTCTTGTATCCGGACGCTCGTCTGGTTGGCTTTCCTGCCTTTCCTCTATTGTTCTCCCTCTCGTATATGCTTATGCTATTTCCTCCTTCCACCATTAAACAAGTGCAGCTAGATATGGACTTGTTCATGGCCCTTCGTTTGAAGTGGGTATGCGCCGCTGCGACACAAGGGACTTTGCACAGTTCCGATGTGTGTTGTACTTTGCTGTGCATACACCACTCGTCAAGCCTAGCAGAAAGAATGCAATCTATTCAGTTGCATCTCAAAAAACATTCTATTGAAGGCAACAAAAAGTCAATAGAAGCAATAATTTCTATAATGAATTTTTGTAAGGAAACGTATATGTCGCCGTCATTCTTGTGACATCCCTGCGTCGACGTGACACATGGTGCATACGCCTCATTTAATCATTTGACGCTTGCATTTCCGCATATCTTGAGAACGGTGAAGTGCATACAAATAAACGCTGCATGACGTCCAAGTTCTGAGCTCAATTAAAATTGTGTGCATTGCATTTAGTTAGTGTCATTTCAATAACTGCTTCACTAATTTTTCACTTCACATGGATCGCAACACTTGGACTCAAACTCCAAAACATTTTTTTTTGTCTAGCACAGCTTGTTTCGTTGACATGGCGACTCCGCTATCCGACCGCATTAATGACCTTAGCGCCAATGGCGTAGTAACATGGGAGGCCGGGTGGCCGTGGGCGCTGGGGGCCAGGTGCCAGTTGGGGGTGGGGGGGGAGGGGGCGTCATATATGTCTGAAGACACCCCTCTTTCCGCCGGACTGACTGCGCGTAACTGATTAAGATGCTCCGGTAACCAGCAGCCCGAGCTCATGTACTCGATGTACCAGAAGTGTAGTGCCACAGAATTGTCGGCTGCAGCTTTATCAACGTCCTACGTAATAATTGCACGAATGTGCTGGCAAAAAAATTTAATTTGCCAAGTGGCCGCTAAACCACTAGCCGTGCGCTCGGGCTCGGAGCGGAAGTCGCTAAACATACAGTTAGGCCATGTGGCTCCTGGGTGCCTCTTCCGTTTAGTCCGCGCGATCTTCAAGTATGATATCTTAAGAAACAGCTTAAATAACAATCATAGAGGAAACATTGCAATTCTGGAATTGAGGACCCAAAGTCATATTAATAACTCAACAAAAATTTCTTCTCTAAACAAGATCGTCTTGGGTACTAGAGCCTGCAGTACTATTGCACTGTGGGTGGCCCAGTATAGCAGCACCGAAATAAATACGAAATACAGCATCAGTGACGTCGATATTTCTATCCTCTCCATTGCAAGTACAGACCAACAATAGCGTAAGCTTCCTCTGGCACGGGTTTCACCGTGGCCTTCTCTTTGTTTTCTTTTTTTTCATTTTTTTGCATGGTAACGCCAGGAATCGACACCAGGCGAGCTCTGCTCCGTTCCCAACCTTGTGGCGGTACCGCAGCTCGGATAATGACGTTTACCAATAGTAGCAAATAAAGAAAGGGTTTATGTATAAGAATGAAGAGAACTTGTAATTGTCATGGAGTTGTCAACCGCGCAGCAGTAAAGCAGATGGAGTTTCCTAATAGGACGAGGAAATCATCGTCACTGACGTGCTATTTAATTTTTGTTTGGGTTCAGGGCTGCCCACAGCCAGAATAGTGCACGCCTACGACGAATTCTGTGACGTGGTTGTTGGGGAGCATATGGCTGTCGGGCTTCAATTTTGGAAATGTACTATCGTTTCTAAAATCGCTAATTAAAATTCCATTAGAATTGTTTTGTTACTTGTGAGCCATATTTTCCACAATGCCGCATCTGTATTGGCTACCAAGCGTTACAGTCTGACACCAGATGTCCAAATGCGCTTATGACATGTTATCCGTGCTGCAGCCTGTGGTATTTATTGCAGAAAATAAAACAGCATGTATACTTGCTACATTCGCGATCTATGGGAACGAAAGTGAAGGGAGAGAAAGGGGGGACATGGGTGGTGTCCAAGGCGGCTGTTCTGATGCTGAAACAATATTCCCCTCCCCGAAAATTTTTGATATCCTCGCCTTCCTCACTACACCCAGGGGGGTAGCTGGCAGAAGACCTATGGGCCCCGGGTACCGAACGACCTAGCTACGCCACTGCTTAGTGCTCTTAAATAGTCCCTGAAAAGTTTTCTGTGGTACGCCTAGACACTGAGGCTGTATATTTCAAAGGCTGCTTTCTCAGAGGAATTTCGTGACCACGTGCTAAAAAAAAAAAAAAAACGGGTAAGTGTGACTAAACTTTATCCTCCTCTCAAGCTACAATCTTCCTGCTCAACGTTTACACCATGAGGTCATCGCTCTGTCCCGCTTCCATCAAGCAGTGACGCAAGTATTGTCTACTTCTGGTTCATGAACCGAGGGTGTTCCCGCGTCTTCTTCCTACGCAGTTTTTTTTTTTGCTAAGCCTGAGCTACACGAATAGAAGTTTAAGGATGAACAGCGTGAAGTAGATGCAGATGCGGCGGCACTACGCACAAAGTTCGCGGTCTATTTTTACAACGAAGCTGTATACATCTACCATCCAAGGAAATTTTCGTGTCATTGCGGTAAGAAAAAAACTCCCCTCACGTGGGCCGATCCCGAAGTAAGTGCAATGCCGAGGCGACCCGCGGCGGAGGTGAAGCGGGCATCAAGCACTCCCCATACGCGGACCGATCCCAAAGATAGTGCAATACCGGCCAAACCCGCGGCGGAGGTGAAGCAGGCGTTAAGCACTCCCCGTACGTGGGCCGATACTGAAGATAGTGCGATGCCGGGCCGACCCATGGCGGAGGTGGAGCAGGCGTTAAGCACTCCCCATACGTGGGCCGATACCGAAGATAGTGCAATACCGGCCAAAGCCGCGGCGGAGGTGAAGCAGGCGTTAAGCACTCCCCATACGTGGGCCGATACCGAAGATAGTGCGATGCCGGGCCGAGCCGCGGCGGAGGTGAAGCAGGCGTTAAGCACTCCCCATACGTGGGCCGATACCGAAGATAGTGCAATGCCGGGCCGACCCATGGCGGAGGTGGAGCAGGCGTCAAGCACTCCCCATACGTGGGCCGATACCGAAGATAGTGCAATAGCGGCCAAACCCGCGGCGGAGGTGAAGCAGGCGTTAAGCACTCCCCATACGTGGGCCGATACCGAAGATAGTGTAATGCCGGGCCGACCCGCGGCGGAGGTGAAGCAGGCGTCAAGTACTCCCCATACGCGGACCGATCCCAAAGATAGTGCAATACCGGCCAAACCCGCGGCGGAGGTGAAGCAGGCGTTAAGCACTCCCCGTACGTGGGCCGATACCGAAGATAGTGCAATGCCGGGCCGACCCGCGGCGGAGGTGAAGCAGGCGTTAAGCACTCCCCATACGTGGGCCGATACCGAAGATAGTGCAATACCGACCAAACCAGCGGCGGAGGTGAAGCAGGCGTCAAGCACTCCCCATACGTGGACCGATCCCAAAGATAGTGCAGTACCGGCCAAATCCGCGGCGGAGGTGAAGCAGGCGTTAAGCACTCCCCATACATGAGCCGATACCGAAGATAGCGCAATGCCGGGCCGACCCGCGGCGGAGGTGAAGCAGGCGTTGAGCACTCCCCATAATTGGGCCGACCCCAAAGATAGTGCAATACCGGCCAAACCCGCGGCGGAGGTGAAGCAGGCGTTAAGCACTCCCCATATGTGGACCGATCCCGAAGATAGTGCAATGCCGGGCTGACCCGCGGCGGAGGTGCAGTTCGCCATTAAGGGGCCCACATACACACCATCGCTGGATATCCTTGTTCAGAGAATGGAAGGGCACTGAGTTCCTTGTTTATTTTTCTTGTCCGACATTAAAGCAAAGGAGACCCATGCCACCGCGGACGTTAGTTGCATTGCTATGAGCTTACATGCAATGTACAGAGTTATATGCGACGTGCAGTGTACAGAACAGCTATACAGTAACTGTTTGCGATATTATTTTGGTTTGATAATCGCCTTATAACATGAAAACATCTAATACGTACGTTTACGATTTTCTCTACATTACGCTTGTAAGATTTCTTTTTAGCCCGCAGCGGAAAAAGAAAATGCTGTCACTAACGTGCGAATCGGGGAAGTGGGCTATTTATAACGTTTTCAGTACTCTAGAATCTAAAAAAATGAAGTTACGTAGAGGCAAAAAAATAAAAAAGCTCAAAATATACATACATGGGGAATCTAACCTACATTTCCTTTGTAGGAGGTGGAGACGGTACGAACACCAAATTCCTTCTTTATTTCATGGTATTTATTACAGTAACTCATAACATAATAATGCATTCACCAATTGTGTATCATCATAGAATGTCGGGTACACTGACACTCACACACAGAAGAGGCACAAGTGCTGTTCAAACTTTAGGTGGAAATTCAGGTTCTACTTAAAAAAGTGGTAAATATAAGCACGTCACGAAAAGGAGCTACCAGTTCAATTGAATATCACATTCATCAGAAACAAGTTTAGGTGCACAGCCATTTGAAT
This sequence comes from Dermacentor andersoni, assembly GCF_023375885.2. Classification (NCBI taxonomy): domain Eukaryota; kingdom Metazoa; phylum Arthropoda; class Arachnida; order Ixodida; family Ixodidae; genus Dermacentor; species Dermacentor andersoni. The sequence continues at coordinate 99,688,378 of NC_092815.1, forward strand.
AAAATGCAGCCTTGTTAGTACCATTGACTCGGCGTTGCGGTTCATCACTCGCGCTTTCCACAAACTGTATATTCTGATGAGAAAAAGAGTTCTAAAGGCACATTACCATCACGTGTCGGAAGCAGGTATCGTACAGTATCAGGGTTGATTTCAATGTATCTCTTTAGAGTTCGTTGAAGGACATCCCCAAATAGGATGGTGTCTTTTCCGGTAATAAAACGGTGTGCAGTTGTCTCTAGCACATCCCAATGAGGAGACTTAAAGGGCCTCTCGCCAGCTCTGGCAAATTCTGACAAGTCCCGTGCATACAATGAGCACCAATAACGATCGTGCCTGCAAAGTATTACGCCGTTATTACATCAATACTGTGCGCTTAATTTACCGGCAAACTAGCGGCGCACCGAATTGCTTTGGGGGAACACGAGCGCCTTTTTGCTTGCAATCTGTACTCGCTTATATACATATATATATATATATATATATATATATATATATATATATATATATATATATATATATATACATAACACCATGAGCCGAACCATAAACCTAAAGTTTTCGAGGAGTTCATCTATGCTCCTGATACGCTGCGAAATATTTGTATGGTAGTTATGACGATTGCAACACTGGGCTTATCCATAGGGAAGAACGATAGCTCATTTGCGTGAGCTAGCACGTTTTCCCCACTACCCACTATGTTGACGCCATAGGTGCAGCTCGACGGAATTACACTTAAGCATAGCGGCTACGCTTACGCACAGGCGAAGAGGAGTGGTAACATCAGGCACCCTTGTTTTACTTCACCGCAAAGACAAACGGGTTCGGAGAGATCATCATTAGTAACTAAGCGAGTAGAATAACGGGTGTGGCAAAGCCTAACGTCTTTAAGCACAAATGCGGCAACATTGGCGTGTTCCAGAAAAAAAGTCGCAAGCAACCTTAATATTGTACTTAGGTGTCTCTTAGTGACACTCGCCGCTCGGCGAGCGGACGCCTTTCCCCTGGCACCATATGCGGGCGAGAAGCGAGGGAGAGCGAGAAGGAAGCGTAGCGCACGCCATCTGGCGGGGCGTATAGCCCCCTAGCGAGCGGCGCACGAGGCGCACCTTACGCAACCTCTCCGGTGCCGACGTCAGAGCATGAAACGAGCACGCGGGCGCAGCTGTTGCGAGCAAGCGAGCGAGCAGGTGAGCGCAGGGAGAGGAGGAGCGAGAGAGGAGGGAGTGATTTCACATCTGCTCTGCTAGGGAGATGTTCAGTCCATGACAGGCAACTGCTTTCCATTAATAAGCTGGTTAGATATCACGCCACCGTCTCGCGTGTGACCTGGTTAGTGAAGTCATTACTTCCGGTTTCTACTTCAGGGTTTCCAGGAATTTCGCCGAAGTCGTGCTCCCGTGGCGGGTCTCTAAAGTCTACGATTCTAGGCTTTGGTGTGCTGTAATCAACGATTTCTAATTAATTCCAACTATTTTAGACAGTTCCGTAAATCCTAACTAAACTTATGCTCTGATATCATATCTATAATGGAACCCATAAATTTTGTACTGTGCTATCTCTCTCTATTTTTTATTATTTATCTTGAATTGCGTCCCCATTCGTCTCAGGAGGTGAAATGGAAGTCCTTCGGAAGAAACTAGAGTTCCACTCAATGCTAGAGTCATTAATTGATAGGAATAACTGACACGATCAAAAGCTTTAGCAAACACGCCGTGGTTGCTCAGTGGCTATGGTGTTAGGCTGCTGAGCACGAGGTCGCGGGATCGAATCCCGGCCACGGCGGCCGCGTTTCGATGGGGGCGAAATGCGAGAACACACGTGTACTTAGATTTAGGTGCACGTTAAAGAACCCCAGGTGGTCGATATTTCCGGAGTCCTCCACTACGGCGTGCCTCATAATCAGAAAGTGGTTTTGGCACGTAAAACCTTATAATATAATTTTTTTTAAAAGCTTTAGCAAGGTCTAGCTGGAGCATTTCTGCTGCTCAGTGGTACTGTAACAGTATTGAAGAAGTGTACGGACAATATGTAAGTTGCTTTGAATGGATCGGGCCCTATTTCCGCACGTCTGATGGGAACCAATGAGAATCGACACCTCAAATTGTAATCTTTTTCACAGTTTGAAAGTTACTACAACGTCTTGTTTGGTGCCCCTCCCGACTGTCACGATGGGAAAGTCGTACATAGTTTTGTCTCTCACGTAAAACCTTTACAAGATGATGAGCATACATTCATCAGTGGGACCTTTACGACCCAAGAAATTGAGCTTGTTATTGTTTAGCTGCCGTTATTGAAAACCCCCGGCTCGAATGGACTTTCAAGTTAATTTTACAAAGCTTTCAAAGAAATCATCAGTCCCATATTATTGAACATTTTCACTACGAGTTTAGAAGTGCACGCTTGTCCGCATTCTTTTTGCAAAGACCACACAGCCTAAGTTAAAAAAAATTGATAAAAACTGCGTTCTGTTGAAAGCTACAGACCAATCACATTGGGAAGCTTTGATTGTGAAATTTTTACGGAAGCTTCATCTAATAGACTGCACCAAAGCCTAACTAAAGATAACGCAACGCTTTTTACAGCTTAAGCTGTTATGGGCTCATTCCAACAGCCGTTTCGGGTGGCGATGGTGTCCGCCACTGCCTCCGCCGCTGGTGTCCGTAGCAGCTATCGCCGGGAATGAGAAAAAAAAAGGGAAAGTCCCAGTTCCCGCCGGCATCGAACACAGGCAAGCTGTGTTGGAGTCAGCTGCTTTACCACTGGGCCACGTCAGCGTTTCTTTCCCTCTTTATTGCATGGAATTAGGCGTAGTGTCAAATCAATTTTGTAACTGGGCCTTGTTAGCTTCTCTTTTTGTTCGTTTGTTTTTCCACTTAGCCACGCCAGCGCTTGCTCGCATGCAGCGGTAAAATAAACGCATCCTAGCGCGCGAAGAGACACGCGATGGTACATGCGCGCTGCGTAGCATCGATACATGCACGTTTTGCATTGAACTTGCATATTATTACACAAGGTAGCAGATGCGCATGTAGCGGTACAAGGCAGTTAAAGAAGGTTATACATTTTGTACCTGATTAAATCAAGCTGGTTGGGTAACTATGTCACCGCCGCGTTTCAAAGGTGTGCTAATGAACCATCATCATTAGCAGTACAATATCACGCTGCTTGCTTTTCAATGTGACATTCACACCGCATAGCCTCTATAAGTGCGCCCTTTGCGTTGAAGTTGCACATTATTACACCAGGTGGCCCACCATGTTGCAGCTGCATATAGGTAGCGGTGCAAGGTAGATAGAGAAGCCTTGAGGCAGGAAAAGTAGAGTATAGAGGTATATTCATACTGATATAATGAAAAACACGTACAACATACCTGATTAATGCAAGCAGGCTGGGTGACTGTTTTTCACCGTCCCTTTTCAAACGGGACGCCATTAAATCATCATCATTACCATTGTATTGTGCAATTTGACATGCGCGCCGCGTAGCGTCGATACGTACAAACTTTGCATTGCAGTTCCATTATGCTTCACAAGGTGTCTCGACATGTAGTAGTTGCATGCTGCATGTCGCTGACCTTGCAAGGTCAGCTAAATCCATGGATTTAGCAGGCTAGGTGACTATTTGTCACCATCCCGTTTCGGATGGGATGCCATCGTTATTATCACCATCATCAATAGTAACGCACCGTGCCACGGGTCAAGGGTTGTGAAATGTGCGCCACGTTGTCTGAATACCTGTGTTTATACTCTTCGCTACACGTAATGGTGCCTTCTCGCAAGAGACGAACCTGAAGAAGCGATTCGTAGAGCTACGCGCGTGGCAGCAACCGGGCCACATCGGGCTCAGCAGACCGCTGTGCAAGGAGCAGGACAAGCGCAGCCCGCAGTCGACGCTGGGCAGACAGTTCAGATCACTGCCGTGAAAACGACACGAATATACGAACGACACGAATAGGGAAGACCTGTGGTGCGCGGTGCCGAAAACAGAGCTCCTATATGGAACCGCTCCTCCAGCTTACGCTGTGACTGTGCTGTGTGTGCCGCGATGGCCTGTGACTTTTCTTCCGGTCCTCGGCGTAACAGAAAAATTTCTTGCTATATTTCTGGGTAAATTATACACAAAACTAGGCTCTCTCATAAATTCGAAACATGTGGTCATGTGGTCCTGTCGTCTTTCTTGTCTCTGTCGTTTTGCGCTAAACAAAGTATTCATGAATTCGCACCAACTAGCCCGCCAACGCATTGTGCTGAACTATCTTTCTTCTAATGTGGTCACCGCTTAAAGTGCCTTTAAACAATGCGGGTGACCCCTGTGTTGACCGAGGAGGCTGATGCTGACATGGACGTGCAGCGCTCGCGTCTTCAGTGTCAGTTTCAGTTTATTTCTTTCATAAGTGGATACATGCTTACATAAGTATACAGAAGGATGGTACTAGAGCATGTGGCTGAAAATGGACCTCCTGTCAGAAAATATATACATTTGTGCAAGTATCCAGCATCAAACAGCAATGTAGTTGTCAGTAATTGGACTGTTATGCAAAGTAAATGTAGTACACACTGCAAATAATATAAAGTGATTAACTAGTCGTAGAATTAAAAGAGCAGTTGAGGCATTCGCAACAGAATAAACCAATAATGTTTATAAATGCTACAAATAAAAAACTAGAAAAAAATGGAAAAACGAAAATGAAATGAGCAGGACTGAAGTGAACAGCTTGGATGGATGGATGGATGGATGGATGCAAAACTTTAATGAAGGTCCTGAGGTACGCGACTCAGCGCGCTGCGGGCCGCTCCCACGTTGGGGCAGTCAGGCCATGCCCAAGCGCCGCATCGTGGGCCCTCTGGACAGCCCATAGTTGCGCCCCGGCATCGGGGCTCTTGATAGCGGAGAGCCACTTGTCCTCACTGATTTGTTCTGTGCCTCGTAACGAGGGACAACGCCATAGCATATGGTCTAGGCTAGCGAAGTCATTGCAGTGCCGGCAAGAACTAGTGGCATAAGTGTCTGGATAAAGCTTGTGGAATAAAGCCGGGCTGGGATACGAGCCTGTTTGCAATAATCTGAGGGTCAATGCCTCCGCTCTATTTAACGTCTTGTGTGGAAGGGGAAAGTCTCTCCTGCCGAGATAAAAGTGCTGCGTAATTTCATTGTATGTGGTCGGTTGATCTCTGTTCTCCACCACTGCGGGCCGGCGTTGGAGTTCTCCATGGTCGCGGAAAGCGAGACCTCGCGCCTTGGAGTGGGCCAGCTCGTTGAGGTTTATGGGGCCTCCCATGATGGATCCCATGTGAGCGGGGAACCACGTGAGAGTGTGGGTGGCGATGCTTTTGCCGTCGAGGATGCGACAGGCTTCCTTACACACGGCGCCAACGCTGAAGGCGCGGATGGCTGCCCTGGAGTCGCTGAAGATATTGGCATGTTTGTCGTCCAGGAGAGCCAAGGCAATGGCCACTTGCTCGGCCGCACGCGACGACGTGTTTAGTACCGAAGCGGCGTTAACGGTCGAACTCCTGTGGTTGATCGACTCTACCGTGAAATTGTTGCTGTTGCCATACTGGGCCGCGTCAACGAAGCAGCTGCCGCCAGGGAGTTATGTCGCGTGGCGTAGGAGCACCACCGCCCTGGCCTTCTTTCTTTCTACGTTGCGCTGAGGATGCATATTGGGCGGGGCGGCCGATATGATGATGTTGTCTTTCTGCTCTTTCGGAAGGCACTGGTATTCGTCTTTGATGGTGGCCGGGGGGACGCCCATCTCTATTAGGAGCCGTCTGCCTGCCCTGGTGCTGGAGAGTCTGAGAATCTGTGCCCTTTCTTGTGCTTCTCCAATTTCTTCTAGTGTATTATTAGACATGTTGATAATTTTGGTTATTTAGTAGAAAAGTGAATAATGTTTTCTTGAAGAGGCCTAAAGAAGAAGAGCGCTTGGTATCTAGTGGGAGGCTGTTCCAAGTATGTAATACTGCGAAATATCCAGATTGTTTTCCATAATTAGTATGTATTAGTGGCAATTAGAAATTGTTGTCAGCTGCAAATATTGTGCGGTTTCAGTTAACCGAAGTAGCCTCAGCAAATACATTTACGGGAGGCGTGTGGTCACTGTAGTTTGCTCACTGCACACAACTGTAGTGCAAGACGAGCGTCATGTAGCGCTTTCGCCATTCATGCTCCTGCCGCCAAAGAAGACATCGCTTCTCTCATTTTCATGTGAGAGCCTCTTCGCGCCCTATCATACAGCCAATAAGACGGCTGTCCCATTGTCAGAGCGGTCGCAGATGATCCGCTTCCTCAGGCGGAAGTGGGCCAGTGATTTGATGAACCGTCTAGATATATTACGATTGCGTTTAAGTGTACACAAGTTATGCATACATATGCTTTTAAATATAAGCTCAATGTAGGGACATCTTTCAAGCATTCCCGAAGACGCAACGTGGGTAGCCAATCGGACAGCTCGCCCGACTGACGTCATGTGTCACCGCTGTGTAGGAGGTGAGTTGGAGGCTGAAACCTCAGGGAAGCGGCGCCGCTGCGATCCGCAGTGATGCGCATCTTTAAAACCTTATAATATATTAGGCGCTTTACGCAGAACGTTTAAATGTGCTACATAATGCTTTGAAGAAACTGCCCAAAGGGCTCACTACGTCTGCACAAAAATCTCAAAATTCTTTCAGGGTCCTTTGAAGCCTTTCGTTACTCCTGCTAAAATCTTTCGACGTTTATATGCAACTCTAAGCTATATACCACATGCAGCGCCTAGATTCACGCTTTTTCACTCTCTTGGCAGCGCCCAGAAGTTGAAGCTTACGAAGTCACTTGGTCGTATATGCTTGTCGGCCATCCTCCGCAGGGTTGTGGCCTTTTCATCTGAGGAAGTTCGGCCCCATCGTTTTCTTGTCGTCAACGCGTTTTTGACAGTGTGTGGCTTTTTCGCTATCTAGCACATTACGCACTTTACAAAAAAAGACTCTACGAGTACTTAAGCGATATCATGGTCATCCGCAATGTCTCAGCACGCGTCCGCTATTTTCCACACATTTCATATTGCAAGCTAATCAAAACGATTATCTCAAGCTGTTTTTGTATATCAAAAAGAATGGGCTATACCCCATGTATAGTTCTCGATGTGTTCAGTACTACCCACGTACACGAAGTATAAGAACCCCAAAAATTAGAACTACCTTTGGTCGGCAGCACATTCAAACTAAATACCTAGTACCCTCAATAAACTTGACTACATTTTAGACCTAAATAAAAAAAATTCGAAAATAGCTTTAAACAAACTCTTCTAGAAAAGCGTATTGAATATCTTTAAGTCCAGTTTCACTGTTGATTAAAATCTCCATGTAGCTCGACCTTACATCTTGCCTAATGCTTACAGTGTTTTCTTTTTTTATTTCTGAGCGCCCATTTATTCCTTTCTGTTGCTGCTTGTGATAATATATGTATGCCGATTTGCTTCTCTTCGTTCTGTGTCAATATTTCTTATTGTTTTTTATATCCTTAAAGACAATTTAGTTTGTTAAATGATTACTTGATTTTAAGTATTGTATATTGTTGCTGTTTGCCTACTTGTATTATGTATGCGGGCCGAATTGTATCTCGGAGCAAAAGCCTCCGTCAGGCTCTATAGCCTTTTGCCTTTGCTTCGATTTATGTTCGTCTGCAGAAAGAAATCAATAAATCAATCCAAAAAAGTTATCGCCAATTATAGTTCAAGTGAAATATATTTTTAGCTTGAGTATCAGCTTTGTCACCTATGAAAACTTCTTCGAAAATGTGCTAATGATTTTGAATGCTTCGATGATACGGGCCTTTTGAATGTGAATTCAGTGAACATGCTAACAGAATGATATAACCAGCGCGAGAGTAGACACAGAACAGAAGAAGAAACAAGGACAAGCAGCTGACTTCCAACTTCAGTTCATAGGAAATCACGAACATATAACAGTCATGGGCGTGATTACAACCACGTATATTTGTGAAAATTATCGAGACCACCAGAAATCAACAAGAACACACTAAGGCTTAAGGCGGCCCCCCACGTGCAGATGACCCTATGTAAGGAAATTCTTTATCCGTCAACGCTATGGAAGGTTTGCTGATACAATTGCCTCCTGAAATAGCCGCTGCCTCAATGATAAGTCTGGCATTGTCATGTGCATTTCAAGATAACATTGCTGGCTTATCAAAAAGTGGACGACAGCCGCATCGAGAGCAACGTATTCCAAGAAAACTGTATCTTCCTTTTTGAACTTTCCAGCTATGCTGCTGCAATCTCACAGTTAGGCATTAGCCTGTCTGTCCCACATAACGCTACCCGCAAGAAAGAGGTATACTATAGACCACCGCTCTTGAGCAGTCGACGAATTTCTTTCTGTGCGCAGTATTGCATAAGTTCGATTGTCTGCTTACAGGGCTAGACAAAGCACCCAATTGAGGTAAATTGTGGGGCACGGAAATGACGACAGAAACTCTCGTCTTTTGGCCTATCTTCTTCGGTTTGTGCGAGATAGCATGTATATAAGGGAAAACCGCTATATCCCTGCGAACAGCTGCTCGTGTATCAGGACGGAAGTCACAATTTTGCAACTTACGCGGCGTCTCTGAAACAGAAACACTAAGGCAGCGAGGAAAGCCAGCTGCCTTCAATGGAGCGACCTGCGAGCTGAAGCTTTTGAATTAAGTGGTGACAGAGTTTTAATCAAAGCGTTGTTCAAACAAGCCTGAATAATGCCGTGATTCACCAATTTACTGTGGGCTGACAGAAAAGGCAATGCAGTTGACGACTTAAGTTCGCTACTCGAGGACCTATCTTTGTCACAGGGCTTATCACATGTTCCTAGACAGTGTTCAGAGGCCGAATTCACAAAGGTTTTCTTTCATAAGATCTCGTTGTCATTGGCCAGCATACGTCACTATTGCAGTTGGCCGCATTTGTTGTTGCCACTTACTGTGAGACATTTATATTACCACGCGCTTTGTGCTGCTTTCTGTGCAGCATATTAATATTTAATTATGGGGTTTAACGTGCCAAAACCACTTTGATTATGAGGCACGCCGTCGGGGAGGACTCCGGAAATTTCGACCACCTGGGGTTCTTTAACGTGCACCTAAATCTAAGTACACGGGTGTTTTCGCATTTCGCCCCCATCGAAATGCTGCCGCCGCGGCTGGAATTGCAGTATATTCCGCCTGTCACTGAAAAACACGCTGCGGTTGACAAAAGAACAGCAACCACCCATAACAGCACTCTATACTCAATTCACATATGATAAACTGCACCTAGTCTAATGATTAACTCAGAAGAATTCTTGAACAAATTATACACCAGTTAATGTGAGGAGAATAGCTGCGTCCTAAAGCAGCATTGTTGAGGCCAACGAAGCGAGAAGATTGGACAGCGTCTTTTTCCCTTTTGGGAACACGAGGTTGATGCGTCGGCTTAATTATTCTAACGCTATTTTTTGTTGCATCTTCATCGTGTCTCCGGTGTTACCGCATTACAGCCATGTGTTCCACCGATAAGGTCTGTCACCAGTAAGGTCTGTTAAGTAGATGGGGATTGGCCGGTCGTGTGCAAGCTCGTAGATTTTATTATCTGTGATTTTTTACGTACGTGGACATGTCTCTCGCCTCTCCAGCCATTGACATTTCTGAGAGTCCCTTTCGCATTTTTGCATGCCTATTAACATTCTAGTGGCATGACCCTAGTAGGCGTTCCGTACATGAACAGCATACCTATTTTCCCCACGTCACAAGAGAAGGTATCCAATGTAAAGCAGCCAGCCACGTGCCATACATATAGAATTGCACGTGTTGCACTTTTGTAGCTACAGACTTCAAACAAGGGTATACAGGTGTTTCCAGCACGGAGAGTTGCACGACGCAGCTCTTCTTACCTTGTGCGAAATATCTGAAAAAGGTGCCACCTTTATTAAGAGTTACATATAGTAACGGTTATTATTTAGGCCAGTTTAAAACTTTTAAGAAATAAGGCCGTATCTCTCATGAGAGTGCGAAAGGGGATATATTATTCCCTTCTTATTGAACAAGCTCACCGTAATAGTAAATGATCTTGGGAGACCATAAAGAAAGCTGTTGGCAATCCACCTTCACAAAGCATGTTACCTGACACTATAGATGCATACACCATGGATAAATATAAGCAGCGTAATTTTTTTTTCTAACAGAAACCAGTACTCCTCACACTCTTTATGGAGTAGGTTTGCTGTTCACAACCTCACTTTAGTGGAAATTCGATATACTGTTGCTAATATGAATACCAGCAAACCTAGCGGGCTAGATGGGGTTGCAGCGTGGTTAGTGAAAGGTAATACTGATTTCTTAAGTCCCATCTTATGTCATGCATTTAACCATTCGTACCGTAGATCAAGGTATCCACCTTTAAAAAAAAAGGCAAGGTCATAGCAATATATAAAGCCGGCGATCGCTCTGATCTCTCAAGTTACAGGTCCTTATCCGCTCTTAGTATCATGAATAATAACTTTAAAAAATTTTTGCGACACATGTGCACATATTTCTAGAAAAATACCATGCAATTTGGCTTGGTAAACATGGATTTACAGGTCACATCACTCCACTTCAACAGCAGTGATAACTTTAGCACAAAAAATTAACGCGCCATTGCATAATACCTTCTTGAAACTGTAGTTTTTCTTGACCTAAAGAGAGCTTTTGATACAGGAGACTGCGGGATTTTGCAAATCAAGTTCAAGTACTACGGTTACCGTGACAAAATGTGGAACTTAATTTCTAGTTACATAAGCGAATGCTAACAAATGGCAATATTGCCCAATATTTCATCTTTCCTACTAAATATAAAAACAGCGCTACCACAGGGATCGTTTCTCAGACGCTCATTGTTTTCGCTGTACGTAAAATGGCTGCCAAACGTAACCGCGGAGATGGTAATGTATGCTGATGATACAGCGATCACTAAAAATAAATTGTGGGTTTACGCGCCGAAATCCCGATGTGATTATGAGGCACGCCATAGTGGGGGACTCCGGAAAATTTCAACCACCTGGGGTTCGGTAATGACACACGTAAATTGAAGTCCATGGCTGTTTTCGGCCCCATAAATATGCGGTCGCCGTGGCCAGAATTCAATCAAGCGACCTCGTGCTTAGCAGCCCGACACCACTGATTTTGGCAGCGGCGACAGTGCAGGCAGCACGTCTGACCGTTCTTCTTGTACATTACAGGCTCTGTGTTCAAAACTTCATTTGGATTTTAACCAGCAACTGTGCCGGCCGTATTCTGCCTGAACTTTGAATTTCCCGCGCCTGCTGGTTATCAAGAAGAAAATCGTCTTGCAACGCGCCGTTTATCAACGACGAACAGCGACCTAGCGGCGGATCTGTGCTTCGCATCGGGGGCGTACCATCCGGCACGCAGCTCGCATTTTGGCAGCGGAGACAGTGCAGGCAGCACGTCTGACCGTTCTTCTTGTACATTACAGGTTGGTAACTTTCGTGCACTGTGTGCACGCTTCTTGCTCTTTATTTTTTTCCTGTCGCTGCTGCCACCCATTGTGTTTTGTGCCATTGTTCTGATACTTTGAGTTGCAAGCATGCCTAAGTGTTACACTTGCCGAGCTGTACTGAATGATGACAAGAATGTTATTGCATGCAGAGTTTGTGAATTTAGCTTTCATGGCACAGTCTGTTCGGGCATGACAGAAGAAGCATTTGCGTCCAAACGCGATACTAAGAGGAAGAACTGGAAGTGTGAGGCTTGCAGGCCGGGCAGTACGAAGGGCAATGCACCTACTGTAGAACTGTTGGGCGATGCCGAAATCAAACACATGATGGTAGACATGAGCAAGAAGATAACCGCTCTTCTCCCTTTGACTGACAAAGTCGGAGAAGTGGAAAGGCTAGCTCAACTGCTATCTGATAAATTTGATAACATTCAGGAACGTCTAAACAAGCACGAGAACGAGATAAAATGCATTCATGGACGAGATGATAAAATTGAGAAAGCCTGTAATGTTAAGTCTTGCCCAGCTACAGCTTGACGTTGACGACCTTGAATGGCGCAGTAGGCGCTTGAATATAGAAATCCACGCAATACCTGAAGAAGAGGGGGAGGACCTTCTATCTAAAGTCAGTGATGTCGCTACAAAGTTGGGTGTTGATAAACTTGGTCGTGCAGACATTTCCGCCCTTCCCAGGATGGCATCCAAGTCGGGCAAGATACGGGGAGTGATCGTTCGCTTTGTCCACCAGGACACACATCACATCTGGCTGGCGAGGAGGAAGGCTCTCCGAATGTCTAATGAGGGCCTCTATATAACGGAGAACATGACTAGGCATGCAAGAATTCTCCTTGGGATAGCAAGAGCATGGGCTACGAGGGTTGGGTATGCTTATGCATGGCACTCGAACGGCAAAGTCCTGGTGCGCCGAAAGAATGGGGAACCAGCTGCAGTCATCAGGGGTGAGAACGACTTGACTGCCCTGTGCGACTAACCTATTTTGTCAGCGTATCTGCTTGTGTAACGTATTACACGACTTGCAATGGATTCCTTAGGATGTATTACACTCACTGAATTAGTCCGAGAATTCGATAACAAGCACAGTGGCTTTCTTCGGTGCCTTAACTTAAATGTGCAGTCCATTGAAAACAAGATCGCGGAACAAGAACTTGAATGTCTTCTCAAGAGGATGAATTACTGCTTTGATATTATGTTAACACAAACCTGACAATCGGATGACTTTAATGTTTTTCAAATTCCCGAGATGAAAACGTTCTTTGTGCGTAGGCTAACCCGACGAGGTGGAGGCGTTTCTTTGTTAGTCAATAGTTCTTTTAAAGCAGTTCTAGTTGACGAGTTTTCTTGTGTAACTGCTGATTACGAAGTAGTGTGTGTTCTTTTAGCAATGTCGTCATTGTTTCCTGTTATCGTCCTCCAGATGGCAACATGCGTTCTTTTCTTGTTTTCTTAGATAACTTGCTTACATTTGTAAATGAAAATCAGTATAATGTTGCCATCGGCGGAGACTGCAATATAGATATGAACTGCGATAATGTAAAAAAAAATTGAGTTCGAAAATTTGCTTTCATGTTATAACTGTGCAAACGTAGTAAATATTCCTACAAGGGTTACCATGTGCTCGCAGACCATTATTGATTTGTTTAAAACAAATTATTATAAGTCCTTGGTTACAACAGGAGTGCTTTCGTACCCAATCAGCGACCATAGGCCGTATAGGCTGCTGTATTAAGACCGACTGTCCAAGAGTGGACACTAACGCTGCTTCTGGTTTCCAGCGTGTCTCGCAAACGGCTCTGGATGATTTCTATTTGGATATAAGTAACGTGTGTTGGGACAATATTTTTCACTCTACTGATGCCAATGTGACTTACGATACTTTTTTGAGTTGTTTTTCGGCAGTATACAAAAAACACTTCATCTACAAACGACTAGAAAGGGTGAAAGGCTGTCCAAAGCCATGGATGACACGTGAGCTTTTGCACAAGATTGACAAAAAAGATCGTTTATTTAAGAAGTTTATGCGTACGCGTAAAGAAGCAGACCTAAGTGCATTTAAGCGGTTTAGAAATGCCTTAAAGAACTTAAAAAATCAAAGGACATGTATTACTTTAATCTATTTTCTTCCTGTTCTAAACGAACAGATGTATAATGGAACAAGTTGAATTCACTTATAGGACGGAGCGACAGGAAGGAACCGGTGACAGAAGTCTTGCACGGTGGGGGAACAGTCAGTGGTGACCATATGGTCAACGTGTTTAACAACTTTTTCGTGCAGCGAGATTTTGACACTGGGCCACGTGCATCCTACACAGCTCTAGATCCTCAAAATGCAAATACATTTTTTTTGGAAGGAACAGTAGAACGTGAAGTTAGCGCTGTTTTTTTTGGCGTTAAAAAACAGCCGAAGTTGCGATGCTGATGGGCTGCAAGTAAGGCCAGTAAAATACGTAATAAATAAAATTGCTCCTGTGCTGACACAAATATAACTTATGTATTTCAAGCGGTGTTTTTCCATCCAAAATGCAAGTGGCTCGTGTAGTGGCTTTATATAAGAAAGGAGACAAAAAAGACGTCTCGAATTATAGACCAGTGTCGATACTGCCTGTATTTTCTAAAGGTTTCAAGAAAATAATCTATAATCGACTATATCCTTTCTGTAACAAGCACGTGATAACGAAATGCTAGTACGGATTTATAAAAAATCGATCAACAGAACTAGCTCTTCTCGACCAGAAAGAATATATATTGGAGAAATTTGAACAAAAACAATTTGTTCTTGGTGTTTTTGTTGATTTTACGCAAGCCTTTGATTACATAAATAATAAAATTTTATTTGACAAATTAAGTCACTATGGCATTCGTGGTTCTTCTGAAAAGTTATCTTTCGGAAAGACGTCAGTTTGTGTCAATGAATTAAATGGTATCTGACAGAAAGCAAATAATCTCAGGAGTACCGCAGGGTAGCATTCTTGGGCGTTTGATGTTTAATTTATATATAAATGACATAGTCCATATATCTTCAGAAGGTAAATTTATAATTTATGCTGACGACACTAGCATATTTGTTTCGTCTTCATCAGATGCCGAACGTTTTCATAAAGGTAATGCCATTTTAGAGGATCTAAGCACGTGGGCAGATAATAACCAATTAAAGATAAATACAAAAAAAAAGGCTGTGATTCATTCTATAGGCAGAAAGGTTTCAGTAGTACGTAACCTAGTTTATCGCTGCTCAGAGATAGAGCTAGTTAGGTCTATTAAAGTACTTGGTGTGCATTTTTCAGAATCACTGCAGTGGGATGAGCATATCAATGCGATATTACAAAAGTTAGGGGCAATAACGGGAATTCTGAACAGAAACCGCTACTTAATTCCGAAGTCAATAAAATTGTTAATCTATAACGCCCTCTTCGCTTCCTATCTAAACTATTGTCATTTGGTCTGGGGCACTACAACACAATCGTATTTCTCGCGGCTATTAGTAATGCAAAAAAGAATTTTGAGAATAATTGAGAATGTGCCACTCCGGCATTCTACTGTGGAGCTCTTTAAAAAATTTAAAATAATTAGAATACAAGACACATATGAGCATAAATTGTTGTGCGGATATCGCCTTAACTATGACTGTCATAATTCTATCTTCATGGGTTTGGTGAATCTCCATTTGAAGGAAGCATCATATGCCACTAGAACAACAGAAATATGGAATGTTCCATATTGTCACACTGGCTATGGTGGGCAAATGCTCCAAAAACAAACTTCCACGTCTACTAAATGATTTTAATAAAAAAGCAAATCGATATTCGCGAAGCAACATTATCTGACTTGTACACATTCTTTCTAGCCTAACATTGACCACTAGAGCTGTTTACGACTGCTATTTAATTATATTGTTTCAATGTCACTATTCCTAAGCGTACATTGTTATGAAATGTGCTGTCATTCGATGCTGAGGTGAAGTAAAGTATGTTAACGCATGATGCCCTACGTAGGGCAGTAACTAATGTGTTTAGTTTTATGGTTTTGTCAAGGTTTATGGCAATGTTGTGCTTAATATGATGGTTTTGTAAAAGTGTACGACCATGTGAACAGGACGTGTGTGCCTCTGCTGTTTTTGCCAGCGTGGGGGCGAAGGACTCCCTCAAGCCATCCTTGAATGGCTTTTCCCTTCGCCTCCCATCACATGTATATGTGATAAACCAATAAAGAATCAATCAATCAATCAATCAATCAATCAATCAATCAATCAATCAATCAATCAAGCAACCACAGCGGGTGCAGCGATCAGAGTTACTGCTAACAACTCATGCGAACTGGAACATAAGATTAATGCAGAACTAAAAAAGCATTTGTAAGTGGTTTTCAGCGAGCAAATTAATAATTAACGTAACGAAAACTAAATAGTTTTCACTTCCATTACAAACCTTGAAATATTGAATCTTTTCGCTGTACAATAAACAACTGCCTGCTTGAGCAGACGTCAGATTTGAATATTTGGGGGCGTAATTTTCGGCAGCCACCTAAACTGGCAAAGTCATAACAACTCAGCATGCGCAAAATTAGGACCTGAGTTCAATATGTTGCCAATGGCTAGAAATTATTTTAAAAGTAATATTCCCCAATTACCTTCGCTTTTTTTTCACCGTCACCTGTCCTATTGCGTCGATTCATGGGGACGGGCATCTAAAACAAACCTCAAACTCAAACGAAAACTACAGAAGCGGGGGCTTAGAAGAATAACCAATACGAGATATGGTCAACACAGCGCGTTGTTGTTTCATGAAATGGAAACTTTACCTTTGACATATTACGGCAACCTAAAACTGCTGTTACAGTCCATAATGTTATTGAAAGCAACCCCTTTAATATATCACTCTTTTTCATCCCACCTAACTGGACGCGTAAAATTACATAATTTCAATATTCCGCTCGATCACACGTTTTATGAAGAGCGACTGCTACAAATTAATTGAGCGGAAATCTGGAACGAGATATCATGCCTTGTAAAATAAACAAAATAATTTTTAAGTGGATTAAACAAACACCTGCTGCAGAAAACCGGCTAAACCTAAACACTTGCACACCATGTTTGTTTTAGATAACTTCATTTACTGTATAAAAATATAAATAAATATGTAAATAAATTTATTCAGATTCTTTTTCCACTGTAAGTGTCACTGTTATGCATAACTTAACTTTATTATTATCTATAAGTATACTATTACAATATAGTTGCATTGTTTACGGCACCATGCTGTCGGTCACGATAACTGCGTTTGAAGCGAAGCTGTTTATGGCTAGCGTTCCGTTCATTTCTCGTGTCCCTAAACAAATCTGTGTGAGCAAAAACCATCATCGTCAACATTGGCTCGTGCCACTGCGCGCGCGTTCTTCGTCGTTTTCTACCACAGCAGGCTCCGTTGCCGCTCATCATGCCAGCGTTGCCGTGCTGCCCCTACCTCTACAAAGGCACTGACGGCACTGGCCCACTGCCAGTGGTGCGGTGATTTTGATCTCGAATTACTCGCCTCAATATAGCACTCGCGCTTTCGTCGGCGTCTTCCATAGCTGGCTCCGATGCTGCTCATCATGCTAGCGTTCCCATACTGCCCTTCCCTCTGCGAAGGCGCTGACAGCACTGGTCCACAGCCAGTCGATGCGGTGATTTCTGCCTGAAATTCTTTGTCTTGTCTGGTCTTGTCTTGTGTCCCAGACAGTGGCGCATACCCACTATGGGGGATTGGTCAAGAAGCAGGCGGTTTTTCGTATGCTTAGAATTAAAGCCAAACTAGATTTAAATTGTGGAGCGTGAGACTAGAACTGTAATTTAGACGTGTGATGAAAATATTGTGAAGAATTTTGATAAAATATCTCCCCATACATCACTGGCGCCTTCGTCGTCGTCTTCACGCACAGCTGACTCCATTGCCGTTCATCATGCCAGGGTTCCCATATTGCCCTTCACTATGCGCAGGCGCTGACTGCCCTAACCCACCGCCAGTGGGTGCAATGATTTTCGTCTCAAATTCGTTGCCTGAATATATCGCGAACACAAAAGACGAATGTATACAACGAATGTATAACAAGGATGAACGCGGATGTATAAAAATAAATGTGTGTAGGTACCTTTCATCACGATGACCACTGATCAAGACAATAAATGTGCTCGTACCTTTGTTCAAATTCAATTTCGCCTCTTTGTCGTGCGCTGCACAGGTTCGCTTGGTGTCCGCTTTCGCAGAGTGAAATATTGTCACGTGGTAGTGACGGTGACGAACACAGTAGCAGTACTGTGAACGAGAAATCTAACTTTTTATTGGGCGAACCTGTGCCCACAAAACAGGCTACACTTATAGCACAACGATAGCGGCGAACACGGTCGGCGATCGTCGAAATCTGATCAGTGGGTCAAGCGCGTCGGCTTTTATAGAGCAGTCGCCGAATGTTGCAGACTAATCGTTGGGACGCGCGTGCCTTGCACAAAGTTCTACACCATTCGCGTCAGGCGATGAAATCAGATAACATAAGGTTCGGCGACAACTGACAGCGGATAGAAGCATCGATAACTTTCCTGAAACCGGTTACATGCAAGCGCGTCCCGCGCTGTGCAATAACATTTGTTAGGCGGCGAAACATGGTCGCCCGATAAAGATAAGCACACGTGTGAATATCTTATTATTTTAGCATGCATTTCTTCCTGTTATGTGTTACCCTATACTGACTCACAGTTAACGTTTTGTTTTCGCATTTTATTTTCTTTCTCAGTAGAAATAGATTTATCATTTATTGTTTGCATTGTAGTTACATATTTTAGTTTACACCCCCTACCCTTTTGCTATTGGTCAAACCAGTCTTGCCGATATCTATGTATTGCAATGAAGAATGGGCAATGAAAGAAATAACAAAGAAAGAACATTTAGCTGTGGCTCGGCAACATCAAATCTGAATATTTTCTAAGCTGTTCGCGACGAGGTGAAAAATAAGGCGCCATATGCTTCGTGTTCATTTTTTAATGAGCTTTATGCATTGCGTTCTGTGAAAGGGTGTTTAGACTTCCTCATGCATTGAACATTGAAATGCACTCTCTCATGTAAGAGCCGAGCTCGTACGCGTGCTTTCAGACCCATCTGCACTCTTTGTAGTACGCGCGCGGTTTCATGGTGACCAAAATACCCTCAAGAATTTCGTATTTGATTCTAATGTCCAGCTGCTTTTCTTGTCTATAAGGACTAATTGCTCAACAGCTAGCCAGATGGAAAGGTAATTTTCAGGGTAACGTGTATTCAGGATAAAGGATAAATTTTGTTTCTATTCGTGGGCCGTGGCAAAGGAGAAAGGTTGATGTCGTCAGTTGCTCCGCCCGAGCGCCACCAATCAGTGAGACAGTCTAGAGCACTTCAAAATGCATACAAGGAAGACTAACGGCGGTGACGGAATTAAATCGAGACGCACTGTACTCTGTGCGCCATCCATCCAACCTCGTCTTGCCAACCCATTAACACAACTCAACCTTCCTCCTCTAGCTATGAATCGCAGAGAAGTTTGATGAGGAGGCGAGACACCTCTCTCGTAAATAGCCGGTGTTGTCACGGCAACAAATAATCCCTTGTGATCGTGTGCGGGGCTATTCTGTGCTTGAGAATGTTATTCAAGACGAGGCATACCATTTACATGCTCTGTACTTAATATAGCCTGAAAGGAGGCATTGAATACTTTCATTGGTCGTACCCAAGATACCGTAGCACGACCTGCTTGAGAACCTGCACTCGACTTAACAACGCATGACTTGACCAAGTTTCGGCTTTTTCCCAGTTCTCGCCTTTTGATCTCAAGTATCTAGTCGCGAAAACAAAACATGATGATGACGACGAAAAAAAGTCTTCTAAATGCGTGCCTGCAACGCTTTGTGATTCGCAGTGCTGCCAAAGCTAAGAAACTTTCCTTTGAGCTAGACATAGTAAGCTTTTCTTAGGAAAAAGGGAGACATTTCGAAAGGCAGATTTGAACAAAGGTTATATTCTGATTAGCATGCGAAGTATGACTTTCGATCGTACTACAGCGCAGTGAACGCATGTAGCCAAGTAAACGACATGGTGCGGATTCCCAGGCTTCTTAGGAAATTACTGGTACTGCGATTTTGCCGTTCGTGCTTATAGCTAGGCTCTCGGTGTCTGTGTACTTCTAAATGAAATATTTAGCTGTAACTAGCAAAAAAAGAAAAGGAAACGTCTGCTGCAACGCCAAACAAAGCACATATACCAGCCCCTAAAGACTACACGTATGCAGCTTTACTGAATATAAGGTTTTAGTTCGCAGGAGTGCCACCACTTGGCGCAGTAAGCTTTTCAACCATCCCGTGCTGATGTAGTGATGACGTCATCGAAACAAAAATACAAGACCTACAAGTTATCCCTTGTGTGCCGAACTTCTCCACAAAGGTTGCCACGCCGGCGTTATCAGTTTTCTTTATAAAGAGTAGCCGCTCGCCCGCTGGAAAATGACTTATCATCGTAAGAGTGTTTAGACGCTGCGAGGCAAACCCAATGAATGTTCACTCCGGATTTTTCGGAGGCTCCGCGAAAGGCAGTCACATTTCGTTATTTTCTTTAATGCTACGGAGTCAGCGGGCTGGGATAATTATCGCAAGCATTCCGCGGGCAGCTTTTCTTCTGTCGGAACACATTCTTAGCGTCCGAACGTCACTCAGCATCTATGGAAGGCGCCGTCGTGGACGGTTTTTGATTTTGACCTATCGGTTTTGTTAAGGTGCTCCAATCATTTCCACTCATGGACTACCGTTCCAGTTGCAAATCGAAAAAAGATGTGCCTATGTATTAATATGGACAAATCAACAAGTTGGTTTTGCACCTTGAGGCGAAAGGCACGACACAAGATTTGTGCAAATGTCTCTGTTTCGTCGTCCGTTAGCACGCTTTGGCCGAAGCTGCTCACGGTATTACGACCCATTCATTCATTCCTAAATTGCTGCAGAAAATAGCGTGTCTGCATCTCAATTTTCACCCTCTCTCTCACCTGGACTCTCCTATTGCAAAACAATGTTGCTGTGTTGCAAATAGCTGGACGTCGCATATGCGATTTCCTTGGAATGGCTAGCATCGCGGTGTGCAATTTTCGGCGGGAGAGGAGACAGTAAATAGCGCCTTCTCTGCCTGTTCCCCACTCAGCGCTCTGCTCCGTGGGCTATTAGCCGCCTCCGACAGCAGATCACTCTCGGAGATAAAATATCCTGGGAACTTGGTCTAAGCACAAGGGCCCAAAAGACCAAGTGTGCTTCTTGAAAGTGCCTGTACTCTGTGTGCTGAACTGTTCACTCTGGGTGCCTCTTCATTCATTATCCTATGTGTCGTTTTTCTTATCTCTGTTTTTCTTTTAATGCGTAGCATTAGGATTATCAAAGTGGAAAAAAAGCAAGCGTGTGAAGTTCGGCAAGCTGGTCACGGGGGAAAGGTAGAGAGGGAATGGGACCGCTTAGAAAAGCGTTTCTATATGCATATAGATACGCTTTTCTAAGGGGTCTCATCCTCTCTCTACTTCTCTCCCGTGACCAGCTCGCATATATATATATATAGTGATATCATAAGAAGCCAACAAACACTGACACTAAGGACAACATAGGGGAAATTACTTGTGCTTAATAAATGAAATAAAGAAACGACGAATTAATGGAAATTAAAGTGGATGAAAAAACTACTTGCCTGCAGGTGGGAACCGAACCCACAACCTTCGCATTTCGCGTGCGATGCTCTACCAATTGAGCTACCGCGGCACTGTTTTCCCATCCACTTTCTTGGGTATTTTTATGTGTCCTAGCAGAACCCTGTGAGTGTTAGCCAGAAAGTGGATGGGAAAACAGCGCCGCTGTAGCTCAATTGGTAGAGCATCGCAGACGAAATGCGAAGGTTGTGGGTTCGGTTCCCACCTGCAGGCAAGTAGTTTTTTCATCCACTTTAATTTCCATTAATTCGTCGTTTCTTTATTTCATTTATTAAGCACAAGTAATTTCCCCTATGTTGTCCCTGGTGTCAGTGTTTGTTGGCTTCTTATGATATGACTAATAAAAATCGGGACCCTCGGTTAACCCCCTTTCTTCTCGTTTATTACATCAGAGGGTCTCGAATCCGGCTACATTGATGCCTTCAGGTAGCATATGTGGGTTTATTGACCAGTTGCCTTCACCCAAAAAGATCACGTTCTCGTGACGCCTGCTGCAAAACAGACGTTCCACGTCCGCCGCCAAGGTCTGTGTGTGGTGGCGCTGGCTAGCACTCCCAGGGTTCTACTAGGACACCTAAAAATACCCAAGAAAGTGGATGGGAAAACAGCACAGCGGTAGCTCAATTGGTAGAGCATCGCACGCGAAATGCGAAGGTTGTGGGTTCGGTTTTCACCTGCAGGCAAGTAGTTTTTTCATCCACTTTAATTTCCATTAATTCATCGTTTCTTTAATTCATTTATTAAGCACAAGTAATTTCCCCTATGTTGTCCTTGGTGTCAGTGTTTGTTGGCTTCTTATAATATGACTAATAAAAATCGGGACCCTCGGTTAACCCCCTTTCTTCTCGTTTATTACATCAAAGAGGGTCTCGAATCCGGCTACATTGATGCCTTCAGGTAGCATATGTGGGTTTATTGACCAGTTGCCTTCACCCAAAAAGATCACGTTCTCGTGACGCCTGCTGCAAAACAGACGTTCCACGTCCGCCGCCAAGGTCTGTGTGTGGTGGCGCTGGCTAGCACTCCCAGGGTTCTACTAGGACACATAAAAATACCCAAGAAAGTGGATGGGAAAACAGCACAGCGGTAGCTCAATTGGTAGAGCATCGCACGCGAAATGCGAAGGTTGTGGGTTCGGTTTCCACCTGCAGGCAAGTAGTTTTTTCATCCACTTTAATTTCCATCAATTAATCGTTTCTTTATTTCATTTATTAAGCACAAGTAATTTCCCCTATGTTGTCCTTGGTGTCAGTTTGTTGGCTTCTTATAATATGACTAATAAATATCGGAACCCTCGGTTAACCCACTTTCTTCTCGTTTATATATATATGTGTGTGTGTGTGTGTGTGCATGGTGGTTTGCTCCAGACCCTCGTCGCTTACACATCGCTCCTCGAAGAGGGAAGACGTGTGTCAAGTGACTTCCTGCACCACACTTTGCAATGTGGTCAATGTGATATTTTAATGGGTGGCCTTTCAATGGGCGGGCTGTTTTCAATGGGCGGGCCTGTCACGAGGGCAATATTGCGCTGCGTATAACCTCTTTTAGACATTTCTATTATATCTTCCCGCTGTTTAAGAGGCACTCGAGGCATCTTGAGGCTACAAAATCAGAGTTGACTTCTCTGCGTGGGCCACTACAGTGTGTTACGTGAATTTTTCTGAACTAACTTCGTGCAACGAAGTCACACGAGAGACAGTTTATCAATGTACTGTTAAAAAAAATTTTCTTTATTCTATTCCTCTGTCGTCATTGGATCCACCGCCGCCGCTGTTCGAGGTGCCACTGGCAACCGGGTGCGTCGATTCATATAATCGGTTTGAAATACAGGGCAAACTTGGAATAAGAGTATTATCAAGCGGTTGCGCGAAGAAAAAAAAATGAAAGAAAAGAAAATGAATCGGCGTAAGTCACTGGCGACGATCACCGTCTTATCGGCTGTCGGACGATCAATGACGTGAGCTGCTCCTTTGTAGAAATGACAGCGTGGTGGGAGTGCCAACAGTTAGTGGAAGAGCGCTCTGCTTTCTCTCTGTTTTTCACAGCGCCATCCGCGTATCGCTCCGAGTCTGTTTCGAGGCTATTTGCAACGCGTTCCGGTGTTCCGTTTCATATTGCTCATAATAGTACGCCAGTATTTACCTCATGCGTGCAATCTGATCAGATAACGCTCTTTCGCAATTGAATCCGTGACAATATACGGGATATTAGAAACACATGCAGGCGCGTCTTGACGTAACCGATAACTTTGGAACAGTGGTTAGACGCTAAGGAAAATTCACCCCCCCCCCCCCTAAAAATATATAGTGTACAGTTGCTTTATATGTTGGCGGAAACAGTGCTCGTGGTAAAAAGGGCCCCCAAGACTGCACAGCGGCGCCGACATACAAAAAACCTAAATACTCAACGCTTTCCGACTTCTGGCATTTATCGAACCAGCATTCCATGATTCAATGTAGTCCTGTGGTCCAGGGGCCAGTTTCACCACGGGCACTAATGTCGGAGCTCATATCTCACGTGACTGTACGTATGTACATTCACGTGAACAATTTTCACAATATCACAGTATTTTCTCGTCTAAGTCATAACAATACACAGCCAAAATACATGGAGCGAGACCCTCATCCTAATACTTCAGTACTTTTCGTTTTAACATACATGTCCGCGCTGCTCCATATACTACACTACACTGCACTGGAAATGTATCCAATGCTTTCCCCCAAGCAGCTGGTTTTATAGCTGATCATGCCAATAAACCGAACCTGTTGCCACCAACGCTCAGACATCTAATCTGGAGCGCAACACAATCTTCTCGCACACCTTGTGTGATGTAGCGTAGCCCTGAGGTGCTTCTTGTATAATGTGGGAGAATCGGTTGTAAAGGTGGAAGTACACGCTTGGACACATGCGTTTAAGCTCATGAACTTGATATGCGCTAAGGTAAACTTTCGCACTTACTTTATAAGAAGCCTACTATACCATCAATAAGCCGGCTGCTTTTAATTGCACCAAAGAAAACTCTTCAACCAATGCGGATATTGGTGACATGTTTTATCGTTCGAGTGTTCAGACTGGTAACTTCTAGATGAAGTGTGACTTGACTTGTGTGCATAATTAACGAAGCTACGTTAATTAAACTTTCGGTAAGTGATCTTAGGTAGCTAAAGAAAATCAGTAGTTTGGAGCCTGTCATCGAGATTATGCAGCCGAGTGAAGAAATTCTGAATAAACATGCTCCTTTCTGTAAGAGCTATGCGAACAAAAAATTTTCGAATTGAATGCTCCCGCAAAGTGTAGCAGACGCAGAAAAAATGTCCGTAAAGCCACATAAAGCACAGCGCTTCAAGAATGGACACAATGGAGAGACCACACACACAAACTGCGCTGACTAACAACTTGAAGCGCTGTTCTTTCTGTGACAATGAACCTACTAGCTCGTCAGTCAATCCTTGCACATCTCTAACGTCAACCTGACCGCACCTAGCATTTTGTGATGTTGTCGTCAATAGTGTGGCTCAGTGAGCAGGTTCTGGTTTAGAGTACCGTAAGGCGCACATGTCTTGGAGGTGCATTGTCCGTGAGCGTAGGGCAGCCAATTTGGTGGAAAATGCCACAATACTACTTATATTACAATCTGTGGCTTGTAAGCTATTGAGAAAAACCCAGGGAGATGTAGGGAATTGCTTTAGTCTAAGATAGAGGAAAACTCGCTTCAGAGGTTGACAGCACTTGGATGTAGCCCGCAAGAAAGCTTGTCACCTATTTCTTACATTTCTAAGAGACAATTATTTGCTAGACTAGTTGTAAGTACCTCAGTTTGTGTGGGAGAGACGCTCAGGCAGAACATCTGAGGGTAAACGTGTCTGAAGCAACAATACCCCAAGCCCCATGTACCTAGGTAATGTATCAAATTCGAGGTACACAAACATATAATACAGAATGTCACGAATGAATTCACAGTAAACGCACCGTGATGACGCACTAAATTCTCTTTTGCAGAGGCAAGCAGGAGTTAGCGTGAACCTTGTGCGTAGGCTGTACAGGAGAGTGGCTTCGGTTCTGTGTACTTACTTAGCACACAAGACCGGTGGGATGGACGCCACAATAAAGACTTCCCACCTTGTTAATATTTTCGTTAGCCTCAGTTCCAACGCTGCGCGCGCAATGCCGTTATTAGCCTCGTTGCCTGTTACAAGATGTGTATAGGTAGCAACTGTAGAACTACAAGAAACACTGAAAAGGCTTTCGAATTATTTCATCACATATTTTTTGTGTTGAGTATCCTCAAAGAAAAAGTACAACATCGCGTCGTATTATTAAAAAGGTGCATCGTGATTCCATGAGCTAAGTTAGGTGACAAACCTGAAGGTATATGTATTTTTTATGCACGGATTTGGCAAACTATTTATTCGTCAATAGTTGGTGTACGTTGCAACCGAGAAATACATCATTTTTTTTTCTGTTTATACGTCTCCTCGATGTATAAAAAATGTGATATTTGTTTCCACTACAATGGTGTATGAAAGCTCATTTCTTAGTATTTTGAACACATCCCATTAGTGGGTAATTTGTGTAGAACTTTGAGAGCCTGAATTAAGAGTCTGTTTTAAACGTAGTTTAAGTTTAACGTTTTTTTTAAACAAAACAACTTTATTTTAAACCAGTCGAGCCAGCTGCCTTACGAGACAATTGGCACGTTTTGCATGCATTTGCACAATGAGGTCACGGCGGAACTGCCCCTTCTTACCGGTCGCTAGTGTAGCCAATAAAAAACTGCTTTCAGGAAATTCTTGTCTTATCTTTCCAACCAGTCAGCTCCTGTCTTGCCACCCCCAACAATGAGTATGCTTTCGAACAGAATTCTGCTCGCGTCTGGTGGTGCAAGGAAACTGGAGTTCTACTCATTGACTGTGACAAACAGGGCCACATCAGTAATGTTGAACGGCAATTGCATGCTCTCGTGCAATGAGGTAAGTCATCCTGTAGACAATCTGGGCATAAAAAGGTATAGATAGAGCAATTTAAGTGGTTTATCTGGCTGCGATGTGCAAGTGTTCTCAAATACGAAGGCTACAATGTAGAGCCCTGTTCTTACAGCCAGGTGATCCTAATACTACCCCTTTCTTTTTATCCTTTGCATGAAACATTAAACTTGCAGATAGTGTATATCTTGTGCTCCAGTTGGATTACTTGGTGGCGAACGCCATTTGCACCAATAATTGCAAATAGACATTTAGTAAATCACCAGAATCCATTAAATCAACTTATCGACATAAATTTCTTTATTTAGTGCATACTGCAGACTCAAGGTCTAAGCAGGGTATGCATAAATATAAAACTACAACAGTAAATATTTACTAACACGTTAGAAAACAACAGAGCGATATGTTATAATGCGTAGTCCAAACAGTTCCAATCATTATTGGTGCTTGTGAAGTAATTAAACCAAAGCCCATGTTAAAATATGTAGATTAAGCCTATCTGGGCTGAAGTCACGTCAATAAGACAAAAGCTTTTTGATATATGTTACCAATACGTGGGGAGCAATACTCAGCACTCTTAAAAAAGAGGTACTAAAAAGGGAGTTACGGGTGTAGTTGGTAAATTTACCACCCATTAATGGCAGTGGGCTTTTACGTTACGTTGGATGATACGAGTATAGCATTTCTAAATGCGTCTCTTAATTTTTGCATGAATGTTGCTGTACGGGCGGCAGGAGTTGGTCAAGCAGCGATAAATAAGTTTTTCTTGCGACCTTTTGTCGCTTTTGTTGATTACATCAGGCGAAAATTGATAAAAAATGATTTACTGGCCATTTACTAGCGTCGACATTTTATACTAATTGTAGGTGTCGTCTTCATTAAGTAGTAGGTTTCACCTAGTGAAAGGCAATACCACCGTCACCTGTGGTTATTATGCTGTGTAGTGGCGGTCTTATATAGAGATGTTTAGACAAACTATAGTTTCTCTCATTATGTGCGATTAATAGTTACGTTTTACGTTGCGGCACGCATATGTGCGCATTTCCAGTGTACAAATAGATATTGACAAGTTTGCTCATTTAGCCAAATATGAGGGCGCGCCGGAGCAACCGGCTCTCCAAAAAATTATGGATATATATACTCATATGGTTGTTCTTAGACACACGTTGCGAAAATTATTCCGATCATTGTTCCCGTTTGTTTTCTGTTACTTCCTTTACAGTGCGATTTGTTAGAGACATCCTAATGTTCCTGTCGTGGTTCTTTCGTGCCATTATTTGATGGAGTTATAGATTTCACTGAACTACGTGACAATGTGGTTCCGTTTTTTCATTTGTTTTCTTGTTTTCGCATACGTGTTCATAAAGCACAGTTAGATGCAACAGCTACCTAATTATTTCTTGGCAATGGAAGTCTCGCTTGCGAACAAAGAAAAGCTCTCCTAACTTATTTGGGCAAATAGCCATATAATGGTGAAATTACTATCTGTCGCTCGTAAACTAACTACCCGTGCTAGTAGTATGCCCTATATCTTTGGGGTAGTAAATGGAACATCCAGCGGCGACACTGACTACCTTATTGAAATATTAGTTAACTTAATGACACGCAGTTATTAGCTTTAGGTTAGTAACTGACGTGACCCTGTTTTCTAAAAGTGAGGCGTTCCGCTTATTCGCTCCGAGAAACGCTCCTCATAAGCTGCGCGGCAAAAGGCGAATATCTCGCGTAGACTATCGCAGGTGCAAGAGCCTAAATAATAAGACATGACACATTGATGGTTTTTTCATGGTGTTTCTAGCCTTCCTCGCCGTACCAAACGGATGATGGATGCTGTATCTACACTGAAGGATCCATGCATGACGTGGCTCGGGACATTATTTTTAAGCGGGTAAGCACAACGTTGCAAAATAGTAAGCGCGCTTCATTTTTGTCTCGCGGAAAAGGAAAAAACATATAGGTGCGGTGGGTGTTTACAGCAAATATGTGTACGCCCATTGGAAAAATAGAGGGTAGCACAACGGAGGCATACATTACTCCCTCCAAATGATGCTTTCAGATACGCTGACTTATCAATGAGCCCCCCTCCTACCACACCAATGGACACTGAATAATAAAAAATAATGATTGAAACATAATCTCGCCATTACAGATTCAACAGGCTGCATTTGCAAACTGCAACTTAACTTCTAATTTGCGAGCTATTATCTGCGGCTTAGAGGCGTATGCAGAGTTTTCAAAACGCAGCACGCTGATGCTGGAAGCTCACAATTCGCTTAACTATGGCCGATCGGAATAGTCGATACCAAAATCAAGTTTTCAGATGGCGCATACTCGATGCATTCCCAGAGAAGTAGTTCCTCGCTTTTGCGTCCATTGCCGGTGCGAACAGGTTGCCCGTTTCTCTGCAAGTGTGACCTTAGCTCGGGCATTTAAAGGCATATAGTCTCCATCATTTACAAACACATTTTGCATTGGTGACATCCCAGCAATGTTTTATGTACACTGTAAATGGTTGCAGCAGTATGCAGCTTACCTGCACATGCGAAGCCCATCCATTCTTAAGTTCTTCTTTTATAGGTCTGACAAATGACCCAAATTCATCATGTGGCAGAAACTAATAGCATAATCTTGAAACTCTGAAAGCGTATCAGGAACGTGCTCGGAAACCACAGAGTGTTTTCACTTCGGGAAAACATTTCATACGCGATTGTTAAATGTTGCTCCATGTAATCTCGCTCTGTTAACCTAGTGATTACTGCAATGATGTATTTGTCATTGCTTGTCAGTGCAACTAGAGCAACTCCAAAGAGAACGGCTTAACTATATAGCGGCTGTTCAATAATTTCCGGATGATCGAGCAACAACGCCATGTATGATCACACATTACAAACTCTTTAGCTTGTAAGTTTCTAGGTAGATCGGCCCCTTATCGACATTTAGGTAACAGTTACGCTGTATATGTAGGACAAATCTAACTGGCAACGAGTACCAGTAAAATTTCGACTGCTTCGAGACATGGCGACCTAAAGAGAAGAAATCCCGATAAGATGTGAAAGTATAGTACTTACGCCATCGTCCAATAGATTAATTACTTCATTACTTTTGTTTAAATGTTGAAACATTACCAGAGTCCTTAAATAATTCTTAGGACTCTATTACCTGGCCGCAAGTATTTTTCTAAGGACACTTAGATTTACTGATTGGTATAATTGTGAATATTGGTCCAAAATTGATTGTACTTGTTCAGAAGTTGATTACGCAAGTTCTCTCAGAAGTATTCGTAAGCTCCGCTTTTTGCTGTGAATTTTAATTCCTAACACGTTTATTACTATTGACGCGTTAAACGCTTCACGATATATGGTTTACCATACACGTCAACGTTTGTTTACAGACCGTGACGACTGCGAGCCCACTAACAATCTTGAAAGAATATAATATTCAATTTTCATAGAAAGTGTTTTGCAAGGTTCTGTAATTGCCAACCAACGACAAATTATGACTGTTTTAATGACCAACTTTAAGTTGTTCATGTCTCAAAGCATACAGAGCCCGATGCGTTCTTTGTCTGCGACCTGCGGGACATAGCCAAGAAGGTCGACCTCTGGAAGGAACGTCTTCCAAGAATCGAGCCTTTTTACGGTGAGCTACTTTGTCTTTTTTCTCTGTAAAGACCACGATAGCTTTTCTATTGCGATAGGAATTATACAGACAGTTTGAACGCATTTTCGCCATAGCCGTCACCATCACCGTGCGTTCCGGTATAAAGTCCAAGTGCGAGGACAATGAGCGTAACACGCTGATGCACTCCCGGTGCAAATGCAAGCATAAGAGGGCGACCAGACAGGACCAGACGTGAATGTTTTCTTCATGCGTCTTATCTCATCAGGGAAGAGGGTGCGAGTCTCTTCTCGCACCCCACAATCCCGTCGTGGCTGCTTGTGGCGGCCGCGCGATCTAGCGCATACGCGGCCCACGCCGTACCTTGGAGTGCCAGGGCGTAGTGCAAGAGCGAAAGGGATCAGGGGTGGGTTCAATGGGGCAATGGATGGGTTCATCCGCGCTGTCTTTCTACACACGCAGACGATCAGCGGGAGGTCGTGATCAGAGTTTCGGAGACTGGGCACAAATGAAATTGGGAAGCGTGCGGCAGAGCGAAAATTTCCCTTTGGGGAAAGGACAAGTGTTCGCATAGCTGTCTGCGCTCCTTACGATACCAGCGTTGCGAGAGCGAGTGCTCGAATCTTCGACTGAGAGCTCTTCATATTTGTACGCGAGTAGCACTATGCCGGTTCAGTTCGTAAGCGAAGGTTTAGTGCAATTAATAATGCCTAAAGAAATGCCCACGTTCTTTGAATCTGACTCATCTTTCTTAATTTCAATCTTAATCCACGATTTGAATCTTAAGATTTGAATCTTAATATAATTTCTTAATCGTAATCTTTGAAGCTTAGTAATCTTTCGTGTAGATGTGTAATATTTCGCTATCGCTGTAAATACTTCACCTTTCGGAGCGAAGGTGCGACGTTTGACTCTGGAAGCCTTAGATCTGCAAACGACAGGTCCCAGGTGCCGTGTAAAGATAGTGAATTATCTTTTTTTGCGCTCTGAGGGTGGGCTAACCGTTGAGCGGAAGCACCGAATATGGCGCCTTTAGTGACTTTACACTTTAGGTGCTCGGCGTGTAAACAGAGCCTTGAAGCTCTGTTAACACTTGTGGCTTTCTTAGAATTGCGGCATTGTGTCACGCCATTTTTGCTTATCGCTTGAAATTTTGCAACCTAGAATAAATGAGCAGTATTCCACAATTTTTGAGAAAGGCGAAAGGCTGAAACTTCAAGACGATGTCCACTTTAACTCATTCTCAAAGGCTCCAATCTCCTGGCCAGCAAAAACGACAGCGTATTTACCGTATCACCATGTCTGCAGGCCATAAAAGGCCACAAGCAACCAAATCAAAGCGAGCATTCCAGTGAAAAGCAGACAGTGCAAAGGCGCCATAGGAAAGTCGTGGCGGGTATTCCATGGAGGCTGACAAGAAAAAGTGAAGTTTAGCTTCTGGAGTAGTAGTGACATAGTTGACGGCTCGAATGTAGAAAAAATCTGGAGGGAGAGAAGGGCCGGGGATATTTTCTCTAAAAACCTCAGTGTGTCCTGGTTTTTGATTCAAATTCATCTGCAGCTATCAAGGCCTGTCGAGACCCTGTGCTATTGAACGTCCTCAACAATCTAAACGTCAGCTTCGACTGCGCCAACAAGGTATGCAAGAATAAGTATGACGACTCTCCTGTTCATTTAATTGCAAATAAGTACACTTGATTCATATGATAGGAAGCATAATTGCCGGAAATAATTACTCCATTTGGTTCTTATGGAACTGCGTTTATGGAGAGGGATAAGCTGTTAAGGGGTCTCGAATTAAAGATTTAATTACACAAATTTATTTGGTTAATCCAGCTATTATTAAACACTTCGAAGCTGTTAGTTTTCACAGGGCACTGGGAAGAGGTCTGCAGAAAAATATTGTCTATGAATATTTTCTTGACTCTGCTTTGTAATATTTGAAGGTTCTTACCAGGTAAAACTCGTACTTATATATGCAAACACGTCGATAAAGTTTAAAATCAGCAGGTAATGCCGGCGGCATCACAATGATGAAATGGTGATGGAAAGAGTAGTTCAGTTGCTGTTTTTATTTCTTTGGCTTCCGCTTTACTGCGCAATGCTAAATAACGAAATTCATGTGCGTTGTGTCGAAACCTCCAGTGCGTAACAGCGCCAGTGCATGTGCTATGACCTTCTTTTTCGTGTACGGCTGAGCTATCTAATGACCAATAAGCACAACTTCCTTAAAGCACAGAGTTCACTTGTGGCAGCTAGTGTTTCCATATTATTTCGCGTCAAACAATTTATGCTGTTCTCATTTGCTTGTTTGTTTGCGAGAATTGCCACCTAAAGACAGCTTGACATAAACTCTAGCCTTGAATATTTTGCAATAATCCAAAAGCCTTTAACAAAGTGAGGACAGTGTAGGACACTCATTGTCACCGTTTGCTACAGCTGTTTTCATCTGTTATCAACGTGACACGCCTGTTATATAGTATGAGGAACACGTTGCAACAAATGATCCTAGTAAACGCCGCAAAGGGGCCCGAGAAGCCAAACAGGCCACAAAACAAAACGTGCATCATGGAGTATTTGTTGTCTTAGAGTAAGAAAACACCTAGAAG
Source organism: Dermacentor andersoni (assembly GCF_023375885.2). Taxonomy (NCBI): domain Eukaryota; kingdom Metazoa; phylum Arthropoda; class Arachnida; order Ixodida; family Ixodidae; genus Dermacentor; species Dermacentor andersoni. Next base: position 99,720,843 of record NC_092815.1, read on the forward strand.
ACTGCCAAACGGTGATTTATAGAGTATATAACGTAATATTCCGCTCGATAATCAAAAACGATCGTGCTTTTTTTTACTTTAGATATTCAGTTATCATCTATACTAAGATATGTTTTGTGCTCCATTAAATATTATTACATGTCTTATCTGCTTCACTTTCCTTTTTAACATACAAGTGCTGCATAACAAAAAATTATTGAGGTCAAACGGACGTGTTGGAATCCACGCGATGCGAAGCTTTAGTCCAGCAGTGCACATTACCTAACAGCAATCCATAACATTGTTGGCTTTCGTCCTATGCAACACACAAACTTATACAATGCTTATGTTTACACACCACAAGGTCATAACTTTAACCTCATACGATATTTATTTTTATGCACCACACCATTCTTAAGCTAAGCCGAAATGCGAACAAAGTGCTCAGCGTGATGCATCTAAGCAGTAATGTCAACTGGACGCAGGCTATGTATAATCCTTGTCGACGTAAGCATTTAAATGGCAAGTATATGTACAACGAAGTACGACATATATCTAGGTGCATTAAGGAACTCTTTATCAATTCTATTACAATGATCTGCAGGATTGGCCAAGAAGGGGCACATACACTGTGGCGCATACCCAGCGAAACATACCGAATGGCTAAATCAAAGAAAATGAAGTAACTCGAAGAATCTGTTGAACATAATTGCGCTATTCACTGGTGAGGCTGGTGTGCTTTAGAGACACCTTTAGCCGAAAATATATGGGCAGCTTTGAGGCAGGCATTTTTGTTTTACTATTCAGAGCAGAGGTGCGCTTACTGTCACTGCATAGCCGGTCAGCATACCGGAGTTATATATTAGCCCTTCTGCCAGTCCCCGCATTAAGTGAACAAATAACCTTCTTATACAAATCCACGAATATAACCGTCTAGATACCAACCGGCCCAGCAGCAGACATCAAAAGCAGCCACCCTAAAACCGGTAAGGTAAGCAAAGCAAGTTTCTAAGTGGACATGACATTGCCACAATCTATCGGGAGATTAGTGCATTTGTTCCATTAATGTCGAAATTCTAAGCTACAGAGAAAGGCTTTGGAACAGCGATGTTTCAGTTAGTATTACACATATCATTGAAAATCCTAGCAACTCGAATACAACACGAAACGATTCGGCGGATAGCGTATGCCTATAATATCTCAAATGGTCATGGCGTTCATGAGCACAAAAACCGTGACTTCCCGTAAAAATTTTACATGCATATAATGGCACGTGAGTCTCCCTGTGTTTATTGGCTGGGGCAATATCATTCTTACGCATTGCTGTAATCGATACATGTTCTTTCTGCTTTGTAGGAAACTTTTTGGTTTACCCTGATGTAGTTGACTGAACTAGCGTTATATTTGCCTTTCCCAATTTGAATCTGTTTCAGCTTGAAGTGATCGCTGTTCTGAACATGGGCGTTTCTCCAGATCGTATAGTGCTTGCCAGCGCAGTCAAGTGCCCGTGGGACATTGAATTCGCTCTCAAACACAACGTCACCCTCATGACATTTGATTCAGTGGAAGAACTTTCTAAAGTCGAAGGCAAAAACACTAGGTGAGTAAATGAGCGCGCCAAACAAACTCATCTATATAGCGTCGTACGACGCTTATTGCCTTCATGACATCTAGCGTCGCACGACGCACGCACAAAAAAAGGCGCTATGCAGCTGTAGGGCATTGCCGTTAACGGGTGCTTTGAAGCTCAGCCTGTACTGGGCCCTATGAGTGAAGCCATTTTGGGAGCATTCCATCTGCGATTTGTTGCCGCGGAAGTGGTCATCTTGTTAACACATCTATCAACTTCACGAGTAGTGTACTCTAGCACATCCCACATTGAATAAATGCCTGTATATGAAATAGCTTTGTGAATACAAACCTGAGCTTGATGCTAGCTTGTCGCATTGGTCATTTTTTCCAGAATGAAAACGTTTAAGCGCGATAATACAATATGGTGACAAAACGTGGATGGGCGCTACGAACGTCAAATGCTAAACGGCCTTATGACATGCAAAACAAGTAGCTGAAAACAATCATCTCTATTTATCCAACACGTTGAAATATTACCACTTCAGTGGTGAGTAAGTTATGGTGCGGATTGAGGAAAATTGTTGCTTACAGCGACCTTACCGCAACAGTATATGGCGTTCGTGGCACCTGACTAAATGTTGGTCGCTTTGTTGCTTACTCGTGCAGAAATGCTTTTATTCTGGAAATAATTACTGATGGGAAGCGCCAGCGCCAGGAACATGCATGGCTGTGCAGAAAATGTTTATTTCATGGAACACATATTCTATAGGAATGTGGAGCGCGATCTTCGCGCAAAACCCAATTCAGCCTTCCCCCCTCCTCCGAGTGGCTGACTCAGGCCATATCCAACGCCTATGTGCATCTGGCTGCTTACATAGAATTGCCAAGGATACGAGTAACCAATGAGTCTCTGCATTACCATTACCATGATTATACAATAATTTTCATTCCCTCTCGATTAAACTATAGTGCTTGTCACGGGAATAAATGAAGTTTATTTGCATGGAAAAGCACTTGCACAGCACAACCGTGGTTACGGCAACGAAATATGGTTTCGCAAACCGGCGATATGCACACTCGCTGGTTTGTGACAGCGTGATAGAAAGAATGAAGATGTGAGGCATAAAGGAAAAAAAAAATTGGGGTCCAATCCACGTTGTGAAGGTGGTTGGCCTGCCGAGCCAAGGCACGACATCATTGTGATTATTCACGTTGCTGTTCTGTTCGTGTTTCACCGTACTCGTGCTGCTCAGGCGTCCTAACTGTGCGTGCCTTGCTTTGGCCAGGATCAGCTGCGTCCTGCCTAGCCTGAAGAAGACGCCGTTGTGCGCATTGACATTGCTGTTCACGTCACCGCTTATAGTGTTTACGCTGACCTTCAGGACTCTTAACTATGCGTGACCTTTAAATACCATTATCACAGCACAAATGAAATGATTTGCTAGGCGGGTTATTCTTTTTACGTAGGAATATTGTAGTGACGTCACTCCTTGTTTCTTATGCTTCTGTTGCGGCTTCTCGGTAACTGCAGTTTACACAAGCGTAATCCTTGCCGTGAAACGCTTGCGGCGAATGGTATGCGCGAAGCCGAGCTTTTCAGTTCTTTTTTTTCCTTACCCCCGCAAGGCCAGGGCTGCCGCTGTCGCGGATGCGGTGAGGCGAGCGCCATCTGGTGCTGCTGCGAGGAACCCAGTGGCGCACGCGGCACGCGCATTTTGCTGTGATTAGTTGAATTGTCTATCGTCGGAGAGAAATGAATACCGGGATACGAGCCACATACAGTTTCGCTGCAGTAATGCGATTGATGCTGATGGCACCTCTCAGCAAGGGGAGGTTATACTGGTGCTGTTAGGATAGTATAGCGCTGTTATCTTTAATAAATGAACTTTAGGAGCGCCTGCTCTACTTTTGCATACAGGATTGCCCATACATGTAACAGCTATCAGCCTCATAATTTCACACTCACTTTGAAATTTGTTTCTCTAACTACGCGGTAATATTAAATTGCCTTTTCCTGTGAATGCACTTCTTGTTATGTCATTGACAACGTTAAGGCACTTGAGTACTCCAATGTTTGCAAATACAGGGTTCAAAAGCTTTCATGCGACACAAAGCAGGTTTTTCATGTCCTACAGGCTGCTGCTCAGAATTACTGCTGACGAGGAGGGATCGATCCATACGTTCAACAATAAATTTGGGTGCTCATTCCGTGATGCAAAGCCTGTTCTCCAAGAAGCTCGGTCGAGAGGCTGCACTGTTGTCGGTGTGTCGTAAGTACTCTTCTTTAGGGTGGCACCAATACACGCCATACTTTGACAATGTAAATATGTAAGTTTTTTATTTGTTTTTATATGCTGTATAAGAATATTTTCAATCATTCATCGTCGAACAATGGTATACGCACTTTTTCTGCATAAGGGCATGGCTTGCATATGTCACAGTGCCACATCGCATGATAGCGGTCATTCTCTGAGGCAGAAGCTTCACCAGTTCTGTGATTGCGACTCCTGCGAACACTGCCTGTAGCCTTGTTGCGATAGTTCTTGCCGTAACAGTGGCCTAATTAAACTCTCCTGGCAGGAAGCCGTCCTAGGTTGTAGAGCCGTTCCAGGTCGGGCGTTGAGCTCGTTTCCGCACTTCGTCTCCTCTACTGTAGTGTTAGACTCTGCACGAGGTGCTAGAAGTATCTCTGTACTCGTGCTTCTCCGAAAGCGAACCCATAGACTCCTACAGCGACTTCACCATCGTGGAAGGCAACTGATTGATGAGGAAACAGCGTAGCTTGACTGAAGACATGAGTGAGCAAGTCTCCGCCGGACAGCATCCACCGACTCACGCGATTGGTGATATGCCTCTCGACAACTCGAAGTATTAGAATTGTACACACTGGCAGATGCTCAATGCCTACCTGAAAGTGCCACCCGATGAGATAAATGAAGTCTGGTACAATATCAGGAAGAACATGGTAACAATTGAGGCACTGGCTTGGCGCTCTTTGGTCATAACTGGGCCTCGCGCCACTAAACACCACACATTCATTCAACAATTGAGGTAACGAGGCAAGCCACACTAAAAAAATATAGCCGAAACTTTCATAAGGGGAATTATGGTTGTTATGGTGGCTCCCTATTTGTACGTTTGTGAGATAAACGCTCTCGTTTATCTTCTTTCGTTAGATTAGGGTAGCGCTGCCGATCACTGGCTGCCGTGACGCATGACGCAGAAGGAAGGCTCACCTTTGTTGGTCGAAGCATGTTTTTAGCCCGAAGACAGGAGCAGCCGTGGGGAGCGCTGTCCGGTGTCCACTCAATGCACCAATGAGCGCGCGTCTCCCCATTCGCATTCTGCGGCATTTACAAGTACGCTCGTTCATTATGCATAATAATCGGACTAAGGCAGCAGTCATCTCTGACGTCGTCATTCACATTATCGAAAGAGTTGCAAGAGCTGTTGTCTTGCTCAATCAAGGCAATTCATTTCCATCGCTTTGGCGGCTGATTAATAGTTAAGCTGCTTTTTAAGAGTTAAGAGTTTAAGAGTTAAGAGCAGTAAGGCCTACTGCGGGTCTAAAGTTTTTGCATTTGCTTTTGGGTCTTTGACAATTGAGTCCACAGGGCCCATGGAAGAGATGCCAGCATCTGCGAGCGAGTCTATTGAAATCGAAGGAGCTTCTCTGGCTGTATGAGACATGCACATATTTGTCGCTTACGAAATACTTGCACTCAGAAACAGCTGTTCTTTTCCTCTAAATCTCTTTGGTGTCGAACTACCAATATGAGTTGCAGATAAGGTTAAGCTAGCGGCGGTTTGTGTTGCACGCTCAAAGCACCTGCATACACCACTGCCACCGCTGTAATACAATTAAGGCCCTGTTGTTTGAATTATTTTTTGCTGTAGCAATTACACGGACACGAGGGGTGTTCTTGTGGCAGGGGCGCCGCTTCCTGGACAGGAAAGCTAAGGAACATTTGCTTGCATTTATGTCGTGCGTGCATATGCGAACTTTTTAAGCGTTATCACAGCATGATTTTTTATTATGATTGGCCAGAAACAATTCAACAGCCGGTAGGCACCGGTCAGTTAGCAGAAGTAGCCGACGCCGTCAGATAAATGCCGCCATCTTTCTAAATACAACTGGTTCACCCACAAAGCTCACTGGTGCTCCTCCCTGTGCTTCTGTTAATTCCAAAGGAGGAATGCATCATGTGTATTTTTTCTCGCTACATTTTATCAAGAAATAGAACGCTTAACTGAAGCAACATGATTCAGACAAAAAGTGAATCCCAGGAATATTGCGATGCATGCGCATAAGATAGAGCTCTTATGCAATAACCAATCAGCAAAGGACACACAGCAATATGTCTGTCAAAACAGACCGAGCTGAAGAATTCAAGCGAAATATTCTCAACACCATGCTGTAGAATTCCAGAACCGTTATATCACGTTGCGTCATGCCGGCAACTTAGCCTGATTGAAAGAAGACGATGACATGCCGGCTCAACATTGCTACGCAGGTTTCATGTGGGGTGTGTCTACGAGTTACCTGGGATCTTTAGTAAAACAATCGCAAAGGCAAAAGCTGTATTTGACTTGGCAGAGACCATGGGGATTCACATGACAGTACTTGACATTGGTGGAGGCTTTCCTGGAGGACTGAGAAAGCTTGACAAATTTTTAAAGGTATGACTTTTTCATTGCACGCTTCTCTTTGTTCTATTTGCGGGGCTCTGACCAGCTGCTGTCAGATACCTTTATCCATTATAGTGATGTTTCTTTCGTAGCTTTTCGTTCATTTACTTCACACAACGATGCTCGATAGACTTCATTCAGATTTTCTCATTCGCAAGCATGCCTGACTGCGCGTTCGTGGTCACCAGTAAAGCTAGACTTTGCAATTTTTGTTACGACAAAGCGGTGAAGTTGGTTACTGTTTAACCAATCAGCGGACGCAACTAGCAAGGCGGCGAGAAAATAACGGGCCGCTGCTGTGACCGAACTATGGTATTTACGTGAAACTAAACCTACAAACGGTTGATATGCTGCAAACATTCGTTTGTCCAGTTAAATTAGGGTATAGTTAGGTATTCTTGAAAAACTGCAGTTCAGCACTTACTTTCATTTTGCGGCTGCTATAAGGCCTGACTCTTGCACAGAATTTTTGCCTTAGCCCTACTTATCGCCATCCAACGCAGGCTAATAATGCTTTTCAGTGGAAGGAGATAGGGCTGTATAACAACTTTATTCCGCTTGCAACGCTACTTCGTTTTTGGGCAAACCGTGCGCGACTTCAACCTACGTTCAGAGTTGGAGGATGTTTTATCCGGTCCCGACTATTTTTCCAGATGCTGAAATTCTACAAGTTGTGAAGGACCAGCGTAATGATTACTTCTCTTTTATGCAGGTGTGCGAGAATATTCGTTCGGCGACTGATCTTCACTTTCCGGCGTCGAGTGGCGTAAAGCTCATCGCAGAACCTGGACAGTTTTTCATCACATCATGCTATTCGCTGGTCGTACAGGTCATCGGCAAAAGGCGCAAGGAAATCGTAGTGAATGGTATGTAGGTTGCTCACTGCTGATTTCCCTTAGCTGCAAGATGTGAATGTTTAAGCGTTCCCATCGCAAAATAGCTCCAGACTAGACCTTTCGGCTGTGCACTTATTATCGCTGTGCCTCCGCAACTCGAGAGATAAAGTAAAAAAAAAAAGCTCAGGAGCCCAATAAAGTCGTTTACTACTACTACTAAGCCAGCCTCAGACTTCGCATGGCTTCATCGAGTAATTAGGAGCTTACAGAAGATGCTTGTACGTCTAAAAGGTCGCTGAAGAGAGTCAATTGTACTTCTGAAAAGATGTTCGTTGAACAGAGTCATTCGAGTTATGAACACCGCGGAGGCCCGATAGCCACAGTTAAGTGTGGTGTCACTGTTGCTCAGCTTTAAAAAAAACTGCAAGGAGGGCATCACAGAACCCTCTACTCCCAAATCAGCCACTAGCCGACCGTCTCCCAAGTACTTAAATAAGTGACTACAAGACTTTCAAGGTGTATATTGTGTTACTCAGCAGGAAATGGTGGTGTAATTCGTCCTAACGATCAAATATGTCAGATTCTGATCTGAAGGTGCTGCTTACAGTGCCAGTATTCTCTGGAAACGGTGTCTTAAATGTTATTGAGATAACGAACGCCCGTGTTTGTGTTCGTCGGTGAAATTGTCTGAGAGCTGACGATCCGTAAATTATGAGTATGCCAAAGTGCACTTCACACTATTTATGGACAGATCTCATTTTGTCAAAGTGCGATGCCTGTATGGTCAATATTGAGCTACTCTTGCGCTGAAGCACTTAAATTGTGCGTAGGTATCAGCCAACCTTATCAAGACGTGTTCATCAATGAATCCAGAAACAACTGCGTATCGCGCCGTCTTTACGATTTCTTGGACGTGGGATACTGGCCACTGGAGGTGAGCATGCCACGCCGCTTATTTATACTGAGACGTGAGCCCACGACGAGAGTAAGTCTCGAAATGATCGGTAGACACTTGAATAGAGTGTGCAAAACACGTTTTACGCAAATGGATAAGCGCTCTTTTGATGTTAAACCAATTGTTACAATATTTTGCTCATTGTGATAGCAACTCCGGCGGCTGCTGCGTATTGCGCGGTCGCGCGAGCCCTATTTTGAAAGTGATGGGCGACGGGGACAAAGCGCGCTGAGAGTTGATAAATACGTGTGCGGCTGAGCTGTCGCCACTTAGTTCGCGATGAAGCGAGAGGCAGCACGAAGGTCAATTCGATCGCTGCTGCTGCCGCGTTTCCTAACTACAGCGTTTTCGAGTGAGATGTGTTCACGTTTCTTCGTGCGCACATCACACCGTGCTTGTTAAATTAGTAAGGGAATGTTTACATGTTTATCGGGGCGGTAAAACTGCTATGCTTACTTCGTATAGCTCTGTACTAATTTGCTATCGCAATCGATGCGCCACCTTTCGGGCTGTACTTGGACTTTTTTGTAATTCGTTTAACAATGTTAAGCACTTATATCGCTGAAATTTGTTAATAAGCTTGAATACGTGGTTTACAAAGCAAAAGTAATTTTAGCACTACAATGTGGGGAAACAAGGGGCAAGAGTTTAAGATGGCAAACCATTTGAGGCTGTCATACAGTGCATTTGCCTCGGCCAAGCGCCCATGTAGGTGGCAAGTAGAAGCAAGAAATAACATGAAGAATAATAGTTAGTTCAAGTTATGAACTTGTGTGAGTGATCTTACACTTCTTGTATATTTATATGTTGTTAACCTGTAGGGTAACGTGAATAAATAGAAAAAGAAACAATGCATATCGCAAATATTACAGTCTCCAACATCATTTTGTGGTTGTTCGCGAATGTAAACTGTATATTTAATACATCATTCAGTCAATACTTTCCTACGCGATCGATTTCTAGGGGCCACCAAAGATGGTTAATAGAAAGAGGAAGACCGTTTAACGAGGCTGCGGGAATGGGAATAAGAGCCATGGGGCCGTATAACGTAAAAATATTCCAATGTGTTTATATTCCAATCTCCTGACGTCGAATTTGCGTAAGCGCCGACGCAAGCATCGGGCGGTCACCCGCAGGGTTGTCTGAACAAACCAATCAAATACTCCCCTCGTTCATAGGAGGTCACTTTTGTTTGCTTGAAAAACGAATAACATTGCCTGCACTGTGCGGCTTGTCTTATCTAATTGGCTCACAAGGGGCGAGGAGCATGCTCAAGTGGAGAGGAATTCGATGGGGCCGAGCCGCTGCACTGAATATCGATAACCGGATGAAGAGGGTGGTGCTGGCATCTGTGATTGGTCCGCTTTCTCCTACTTAGCTTGCGCTGGTTCGTCGACAATCGCGGCGACATGCAACAGAAGCTTAAGAATGACGCTAAAACGGATCCTCAGCAAAGAAGAGTTGGTAGAACGAGGTCGTAAACGTGCCGAAAGTTCTCGAAAACGTTACACGGCCACGCAGAACGTTTTATTACACGCAAGTAAGTCCATGTTCTCCGACAAGTGCGAGTAGCCAGTGCCGGAGTGATCGGCGGCAGCCATCTTTTATTCCTTTCGGAACGGGGCAGCCTGCGGCTATTCAGAAGAAAATTCAGTTTTGTTCGGTATATTAATGAATCTTTAACGTGTGTCACTTTGACGCGGTAAGTTTTTGCGGTTTTGTGACGTCGCGTGAGAGGTAGGTGAAGCGGGTGCAGCCCGAAAAGTCGAGGGCTAATGGCAAAAAGGCGTCGAATCAGAAATAATTGTTTTTTTTTTCGGTCAAATTATGCATAATCACTGTGTACACGTCATATCAGATGGGTAGCAATCGCGGTTTTCGTGACGTCGCGTGACAGACAGGTGAAGTGGGGGTGGTCCAAAAACGTTTTTGACCAATCGCGGTGAGCTGATTGCAAAATAGGAATTGAGAAGTTTGGAATAGTTTTATGTTATAGCGCCTTAGATCAGAAATTTAAATGAACGCAACGATGCACTGTGTGTGGTTGAACAAAGGGGGGAAGAAAATTAACCTATCATCTCAGATCGCGTCCTCCCATTTTTTGTTCGCTATTTGCTAAGCTTTGCCGCATATATGCATCCTCACGTGCGTACACTGCAAAATTGTTTGCATCCTCAAGGGTGCTTTCTTGTCGCACTGTAACACCCTTACCGTTAGGGCCTTACAAAAATTTATACAGGCCAACAACGGAGCTCTAATGAGACGTGCAATGACAAAAGACAAACTATGTAATCGTCCTGACAACCTTGGCCGCACAGAAATATCCGACAAGAGAATTTCACAGGGGGAGATAGGAAACTCTCCTGTCGGATATTCCTGCGCGCCCAGCGCTGTCACAATGATTTCATAGTTTTCAACTATATTTATTTTGTCATCGCACGTCTAGTCAGAGCTCCATTGCTCCATCAGAGCTCCAATTTTTGTAAGGCTCTAACGGTAAGGGTGTTACCAGTGCGACAAGAAAACTCCTTTGAGGGTATAAACATTTTTACAGTGTATGTGATTTCGGCGTCAGTGAGCCTACCTGAAGGCGTTCATGCATGTTGTTGCACTTGAGATTGTGCTTCTGAATGATATGATGACTCCTTCACGGGGAGAAGCACACATCACAGAAAGTTCAGGCTTTCAAAGTAGCACACTTCTTAATTTATGGCACCTGCTTTACATTTCAACGAAGTTTCGCATTTATTGTGAGAAGAGCATATTGACACGTGTACTTGTTTATGTTGCTCTGGTGACCGCTTTTCACCAGCCAACAATTATTAAGCGTAATCGCTCGGCGCAGGACGCGCCTGCATGTCTCGGATGTTTTGTGAGTGTTATCGGTAGTTCTTTCTATTGCCTATTTTTATGCTACCTTGTGTAATCTGGTTGTATGCAAGACCCGAATTGTGTAGTACTTTCTGAGAGACACGCAAGCGCCCGCTATTACGCTGGAACCTTCGACGAGACACGTATAAAAACCGACGCGCTTGACCCGCAGATCACATTCCGACGACTGCCGACTGTGCTCGCCAAGTGCTGTCGTTGTGCTTTGAGTGAAGCCTGTTTTTCTAAGGACAGGTTAATCCAATCAAAAGTTAGTTTGGCAATGCACAGTTTTTTCCACTGTGTTCTTCACAGTCACTACAACGTTACAATATGTTTAACTGAAACAAGTGCACAGCTAGTTTAGTTGCATCACGACAATGAGTGGCGTACAATATCATCACCTTCTCATTTCTATTGGCTATGCAGGAGCCACTGGAGAGACCGCGCAACCAGATGACTACTGTTTGGGGAGGCACCTGCGACCCAGTGGACTTAATAGAGAAGTCGAAGCCGCTATTCGATGTCCGCGTTGGCGAGTGGTTGCTTATGGACAACACCGGTGCCTACGCACTGAACAACGCCACAGGCTTCAACGGCGTGCCGTTCCCGGCGGTGCATTATATTGCGCCGCGAGACAGCGTTAGCTTTGTGCGCCGCATACTCGACGCTTCGCCTTTAATCAGTGGCTACAGCCAGCCCGAAAGCGTGCTGAAGAAAGCCCTCCTGGACCTTTGGAAAGCAGAAACTGCGAGACGTAACTCACGGATTATGGCGCCGTCCAGTGAGGCCAGAGGTACTTGAAATTATTACTGCATTAGCAACCTTGGCTCAAACTAGGAGCGCATCCTTTTGCACACTTTTTTAGGTAGTGGCACAAAAATAAATATCATAATTTCTATAATTTTTTGCGGTGTTCCTACTCAAGGAACCCGGAATGTGACGCGACGGCATGGGCACTCATTTCTTAGCGAAGCTAAAAGATGCACGAAAATAGGTGCCTATTGTATAGTGTTTTACAAGCCGTTCTCGAATAGAAGATACGCGGCTTTGTGTTAATGGATGCATTGTGAGAGCACACATACATTTGTTGTTGCTCCGGGTGGAGCGGGAATTCAGTTGTGGGTTGATGATGATGATGATGAAAAACTTTATTTATCCCTCTTTAAAGGGAAGGGGGCAATTGAATAGAGGGTGGGGGAGAAACTACTTGAAGTAGTCCTCCTTTATCCTCTCAGCCCACTCCAGGATGGCCTCCTGAAGATCGGGCCTGGAGCTGCGCAAGGCAGCCTCCCACTGCTCCTCACTAGATATTAGTTGCTTGAGGAAAGCGGGAAGGGGGTGCTTAGGGCACCCCCACATGATGTGGTTTAAGTCTGCTTTGGGACAGACACAGAATTTACAAGAGGGAGAAAGGTAAATGGCGGGATGAATGCGGTGGGGGAGGTAAGGGGACGGAAAGGTGCGAGTCTGCAGCTGTGGGTTGAAGATGCAGCGTAGTATACATGTGCATGTTTGCTATTGCACATGCCTCTTCTAATGCATGGTCTTCCTAGTTTTGCAAAACAAAGACCAGATTTGCTGTTTCTTTTATTCAGTGATGAAGGGGGAAAAACAACATTGTTATGGAAATGAGACAGGCATGGTCTGTAAAGTAGCAACACGAGTCATAAGCACGGTTGCACTTTATTTTGGAAGGATCCGAGTAAGTTTCCCTAACGGTTCTTTTCCATGGTATCAATCGTCACTTATAGCGCATACATAGTCGAGGGACAAAAAGGACTGGTGTCTGTCTTGGTGTCTCAGTATATATACGTTTTTTTCTCACCATAAAAACCAGCTGGAAGTCAGCGCTTGTCTTCGTCGTCCTTTTGTCCCTCGTCTATGTAGCAACTGTAAGTGACGATTGATACCATAGAATACCAACTACCCCTTACCCAAACCTTGGTTCTTTTCCGACTCGTCAACTATAATTGGCGCCCTATATATCTATTAAGCATGTGTAGGAATTCGGTTACAGCATTGAAGTGAGTTGCGCATCCGCGAATTCAATATGTATGAAGCTTACATAAATGGGCATTCTCTTATTGCATCTAAAATAGGTTGCCTTTAGGTTAATATTTCCTTAGCAGGCACACCTTCTTCCGCGCTCGAATTATTTGTGAGCTCTTTGACATGGCGAGCAAAACTGCTCATGTTACAGAAATCCAGACCCATTTGTCGGTGCCATTGGTAGGTATTAGTATTTATTGCAAGCTCGTGCAATTGTTAGTAAACTTTCAATGCCATACTTTGCGCGTACAGTGTATAGAATGAATGAATGTCAGAAAGTGAGCATTAACGCACATGCAAAAAAAAAAAAAGAACGTAACGATCTTTCCCAGCAAACCACCAAGTCATGCAAGTGCCACTGTTATTGGCTATTTAAATCCTGGCGTTATACCAAAGAATTGTGTTGCGCGTCTGCCACTATTAATTCGTTTTTATGAGCATCTTATAGCAGAAAAAAAAATTTTATTCAAGGAATGGAGGTAACACATTGATACCAAAACAAATGACTACTTTGAATTTATTAGTACGTACACTTCAATCGCGTGCACGCATTGAGCGCTCACTTTATAGTGTACGATCTACTCAATGCAGTTACATTTATAAAGGTGATGCTCGTTAAATGAAGTAGTTGTATAACAGCCAGCAGCATGGATGTATTGGTTATTTTTTGTTAGTACTGAACGGAGCATCAATGGCATGAATTAATGGGGGCAATGGCGGCAATCGATGGCGGCGGTCGCATTTAGATTGGGGGGAATTGCAAAAAAACGTCCTTGTCCCGTGCATTTGGGGCACCTTAAACATCCACAGAAGGTCAAAATTAATCCAGTGTCCGCCACTGTGGCGTGTCTCATAATCAAACCGTGGTTTGGTCCGAAAACCAAAATTTATTCATTCAATTTTTTTTATTGAAGTGAATGTTAGGAGAGGTTGGCGCCTTTATGTGGTGGCACCGGCTACTCCTTGTCGCTTGGCAGACGAAAGAAATTTGCGTAAAAAGGGAGAATAGCGACACTAAATATAACACTCAGTAGAACACCGGATCAATAAAAAATATACATTCAATTTAGTTAGTAAGCGAATGTTTACAAGTTTATACAGCCGATAAAGCTGTATGCTACCGGCACTTCGTTTAGCTGTCTATTAATTCGTTATCGCAATCGACGCTTCGCCCTTTGGGCGAAACTACTACTTTTTTCTCCTCGAAGTGTTTTATGTGCGTAAGCATCTATATAGGTAGTGCAGTGGTGTGCACTGTACTACCCTGAATAAAGTAGGGCAGTGGTATGCAGACTGGCAGATAGGGATAAATTCCGACAAAACTAACTGCATGTCGGTCACAAACAAAAAATCAAGTCTACAGTTCCCGTACGGTTTCAATGGCACTGTTCTCCAAAGCGTCACCCAGCACAAATGCTTAGGTCTAATCATTTCATCCGACCTCAGCTGGAATAGCTAAAAGCACGTAGCTAAAATGCCCTAACCAAACTGTTCTATCTCAAACACAGCTTATCGCTTTCCACCAGCCAGACAAAAGTGGACCGTGTCGCTATTAATGTTTTACGCTCCAATAAGCAAGGGAGCAATTCTCTCTTGTCGGCTTTGATGGACGGCTCGGCATGGAAACACAGGGGTCTACCAACCGGGAAAACCGGGAATTCTCAGGGATTTTCAATAGTCTCGAAACACTGTGGGAAACTCAGGCAATTTGTGCTTCAGTCAGGGAAGATTAGCTTATTTTATTGAAAGGGAATGAAAGTCGCCCTGCTGCTGTCTCGAGTAAAAGTGAGGAATCGTAACGAATTGTCATTGACGCCGCGTCATTGGCTGGAGGAGTTGCCAGTGTACAGTGAACTACCGATTTTCCGGACGCCCGATTTTTGGGGAATGCACGATAATGCGGACGGCTTAGCGGTGCCACCACGTGCCCCAGAGAGTCAATGTATAGGAACGTCTGTACTTTCAGACGAAAGAATCCTTCGCTGTCCGATTTTCCTGACTTTTTTCCGCGACCGCAGGTCCGAAACGGTACTAATCAAAGTGAACACCGCAATTTTGATTATGTCAACGCCTCCAGCCAGCGCTCTCGCACGCAGATCAGCTGGCAGCCGTAGCCACCTCCGCGGCAATGCGAGGCTTAGCTGATTCGACGTTCGCTATTAAGGTACTTGCCGTTCGGTGCCGTGTTTTTCATTGAAAGAATTTGCCGCTGTCGCTAATGACACCGACTCCGCCTCTGTAATCTTCACGATTTGCTTCGAAGCTTAGAAAGCAAGACGGACTGCATAATGCCGGTTCACGAATGGCAGCTTCACCTCAACACAGAATGTTAGGCGGTGAAGCATGCGTAAAATATTGCGGTGAAGCTTAACAACGTGGGAAGGGGCAATTGTCACGGGACACAGTACGTATTCCATAATTATACACGTGTGTAGCCGCCGTCTCCTGTCGCAGTATGATCACCGATATGCCTAGTGAGTGTACTGGCAGGCCTTCAGAGCTTTTTCGGACGTGCATATGATAATTTGAGCCCTTAAGGACAGTAAAAGACATGAATTTGTTTTTTCGGACTGCCCGATCTGATTTTTCGGACATTTTCGTGGCCCCTAGGGAGTCCGAAAAATCGGACGTTGACTGTACAACTGACCAAAAGAATGCTTCAAATGGTCCGTGGGGTGAACATGCCGCGGAAGGAGGACAAGAACAGAAATGACCGTCCCATTGAGGAATGATCGGGAAAGGAACTGTGCCGCCTCTTCTTTGAAAGAGCTTGAACTCAAAAACCAAAGTGTTGGCTGACGCCGTGATGCAGGTGACCCTCATCCAAACCGAAACAAATTCTTGAAAGCAGTGAAACACAAAACGGAGGCATTGTGCGCGTACTGAGAGTATGTGAGGACAGTTGAGGTTGACTTTCCAGCTGCTAAAAAAAATCTCACTTGTGACAAAGTTCGGGCTTAATACCAGTGATCTTGCTATCACTTGATAGAAATAGCTCATTTTCGAAAATATTGGCTTCTGCATGCATCTCTTTTTATTCGTATTTGAAAATGTTAGACTCGATTTACAATTGGCTTTATCCTTTTTACTTTTATAAGATATTTCATTTGCTGTGCATTTTACTATACCCTCCCTTCAGTTTTCTATTTTGAATAAAATAAACACTACTCCTTACTAGTCAAACTAGATTAAGTTGCTTTTTTATTTTTTAGGAGTGCTTACTTGAGAGTGGCAGCATCGGGCGACGTGGTGTCAGCCTTTCTTTACATAAAATAAAGTTCTGTGTCGCTCAGGAAAAACCAGGACAACTCGGAGAATTTGAAAATGTCAACTTGGTAGACACCCTAAACAGCATTCAAGCTCTTCGCGAAGCCGGCAAATCGCTCTTGCAGAATCTGGAACTGCCAGACATTCATGCGTCGCAGTCAGACGATGTCGTAAAAGAATTAATTCAAAGAAACAACTTGTTCGAAGACCGGCTTGGCTGTTCCAAACTTCCTCCAGTGAAGTTCTACGAGAAAGGACGAGCAGTGCCTCGGTGTCGGGAGGGCCGCTCATTGCTATTCGCACTTCTCAGAGCAGTCTCTGCTGAAATGTACCGCATCGTCCAGCAAGGCGTTCTGTTGCTGGTGAGCGCTTCCTAGTGGGAGTCACCTGTCATACCTGAGAAAAAGAATAGCATCGGACGTCTGTAGTTTACGCTCATCGTGAATCCAGCCCCTCACTTAGAGCAGTATTCTTTGCCAAAGACGTATTTTTACTATGTTCTAAGGAGAAGTTTTCGCCAGCTTGAACTTGAGAAGCCGTCACAACCAGATCCCACTTGACGTAGAGGCTAAAATGATGACTGTCATCAACGCTCTGTTTCTACAACCGACTAGCCTGTGGCATCGATCTGCTCCCTCACTGTTCCAGCAGCACAATGAGTCGTTACTGCAGTGCCGACCGAGAATGCGCGTATACCTGAACGACATCATAATAGCTAACAAACAGGATGACATTTAGGAAGCGTTTCAGAGGTTACAAGACAATGGCCCCCAGATGGATAAGCCGAAATGGCTGTTCCGAGAGAAAGTGCTGCTTTGGGGGCACAAGATTGATGTGACGGACATTCACTCATAGCGCTGACAGAGGCCAGGAACATGAGACAAAAACACAATACGTTCCCAGCTATTCACCCGGTTTGATAAAAGCTGCTGGTTAACTCGGTGTTCACCGCAAACAAATTTAATTCACCTTTCGAGAGCAGCGAGTAAACTACGCAAGACCGTGAAGAAAAAGCTGTGACAAATATCGTACTCTACGGTTTCTCTCCTGTGAGGCTGGTAATTGTTGACCATGGCTTTCCATCGATGGGTCTGCAATCACAATTTCAACTGTTTGGCAAGTTTCTCGCTGAGGAAGAAAATTATACTAGATAGGTGATAGTTGTCT
Organism: Dermacentor andersoni; assembly: GCF_023375885.2. Taxonomy (NCBI): domain Eukaryota; kingdom Metazoa; phylum Arthropoda; class Arachnida; order Ixodida; family Ixodidae; genus Dermacentor; species Dermacentor andersoni. The sequence continues at coordinate 99,738,228 of NC_092815.1, forward strand.
AATTCGTTTTTATTGCCGGCATGACGCAGAAGGCTTAGGATTTCAGAACAATTTTTTCAAATATCAAAATTGGGATGTATGCGTTAATTCAGGCTCTATAATAATAATGTCCTCGTCGCAAACAGAATCAGCTGCTCCATCCAATGAAGCGGAAACAGCAGTTGTCGGTGTTCGCGATACGGTTGCCGTTGTACAACAACTTTATGATCCTGAGTTGCTTGCTCTTAATTATTTCTTGAACTGACGACCTCCGAACATGTCTAGATCTTTGCAAAAAGATGGCCATGTTTTTGTCCAGGCAACGATATTATCTGTAAAGTAACTTTCCATCCCTTGAAGGCAGCTATTTTCTCGTCGTTCAAACACTCCTTCAGAGTGAAGTGCTGCATGTCACAGCGACGCTTTGTCGTTGTCGTCTACACAGAGGAGGCGTTCGAATATCGCCTAATTATCGGCATGTGGGGTGGGAGCGTTGCCCAGTTTTCGCTCATACTGATCCATTTCAGGTCCAACGTAGCCCTCATTCTTTGCATGAAGGCAATGATGGAAATAATTACAGGTGAATGAATTTCAATTGTATACATGCCTGACAGTCTCGCCTGGTCAGGGATCTCACTGCTGCGGCATCACGTACGGAGTTCCATACCCTTTATCGCCTCTTTAGTCAAATACTACAATTAAACAAAGATGTTTCTCTCAGTTGAATGATTTTTTCCTTTCATATGTTTTCCGCCATCTTGAGAATTTTATGCAAAACCAGTTTTGTCATTAAATGTTTCGACGTTTCGAGTTGTCGCCTAATTCAACTTTGCGCTACCATCAGCGAAGAGCAACCATTCAATAAAGACGTTGATTTAGGACTGGATCCCCGTGACGAGAATTGTATTGAGATGCAGTCTTCTCCGAGTTAACCAAGCTTCTCGCGTGCATCACGGCATCTATATCGGCATTTCATCGGGACGATCCCGAACATAGTGCAGTATTCAAACTTGTGCGACATGGGCTACTTACGATCTATCTCACAAGTCGTTTGAAGCACTGCAGAAGCTGCAGGAACCCTTAACCAATATGAAGGCTGAATGGCTCGATATGTGTTCATCCGCACCGTGTCGTCTGCTCTCTGCCACAGTAATTCGCGTTATACGACGTGCATACGCAAAGGTCCTGACATATCACGTATCGCTGTAACGTATCATGTACGAAACAAAAATAAAACTATCTAATCCCTCCAATAACCTTACTGTTACGCCCGAAGCTATATTACGCTGCGCAAAGATATTTCCTATGTACGCCTCATACCTTCGACACAGCTACAAACGACTTGTGAGACAGATAATAGGTGCGGTCATCATTGGAATAAAACCAAAGCAGTGCCACATTCGTCTGCACGCTCCAAACCTATAAAGCGTGTGTCACTAAGGCATGTTTGTGAGTTGCTCTCATTGCGTTCGTGCGAGCACTCTGTTGAACAGAGGTTTTAAGCACATGTTAGCTGACTAACATCAGCAGGCTCAGCAGGTTCAGCTGACCAACATCAGCAGGCTGGCGACCTGGTAAAAGAGTTAAAGAACGCCGGAAAACAAACTGGGAAGTCACAGCCTTCGAAATCTAGGCTTGCTGTCATTCCATATCTACACCATGTTTCCCATAACATTATGAAAATTGCGGCTAAGGCAAAAGTGCGCGTTGTGTGCAATGACCATAATAAACGGAACAGGTTGGGCAAAGTAGCCAACAGGGTGGATACTGTCGCGCCAGAAAAGTGCTATAAGGATCATGTTTGTGGGTTCCTTGGCTGTACAACGCAGGTGGTGTGTAAAATCCCGCTCCATTGTAAACGTTGCTATATTGGGCAAACGGGGAGGGGCGTTAGTGATCACCTGCGCAAGCATGCCGCTTCACTAAAAGAAAACCCGTACGGCCATCTGGCTGCTCACTGTAACACTTGTGGTTACACCCCGATCTTGAAGTGCGAAATAATTGGAAGATATAGTCAACAGCGCGCTCGAGAAATCTTTGAGGCATTTTGCATATTCACAAGTGGCGACACATGCCTCTGTTCTGCGTCCTTAAGGCTATCAACAAAAGAACTGGATTATCTCCCTGGCTAACGCTTATCCTTCCTTTTCTTTCTTTTATGTCACCTTCAATGATGTATTTATTTACTGCTTCTGCAAATAAAGCACTTGCTTGCTAGTCCGTGCTCTGTCCTGTGCTCTTTACTCGCTCGTCCTGTGTCGCGCTGTTTCTGCTTTATTCGAATGAATAATAGGTATCTGCCAATGTAGGGAGGCGGGTCGCGAGAACTAGGGCTTTGTTGCGGGAGGCAAAGGATCAGGAGGAGGAGTCTGCGTTTGTTGACGTCGCATGGATTAATGGAAAAAAATGCTTATTTGGTGGTGGGGGTAGATGGCAAAGGGAGCGTTAGAAATGCTGCTTCCATTTATACCAAAGATCCGGGGGTTGCCGGACAGGTGGCTATTGCTCTACTACTAATTGATTCAAGAAGAGTTTTGGTATTTAGTGACTCGCAATCTGCGATTAAAGCCTTCTTGAGAGGACTTCTTGCGAAACCGGCTAACAGACTGCTGCAGGGTAGGGACATCACTTCGCATAGAGTTACTTGGTTCCCGGCGCACATGGGAACAGTGGAGGGAGCCCCGCGTAACATCAACGAGGTGGCGCACAGGGAGGCACGAGTATTAGTGTGCCATGTATTCCCTGAAGGGGCTGGATCTCCCGCTCCTGAGTACAGGGACCACTGTTAACCAACAACGAGATCACCAAGCACTATCACTTAGGGAGCAAGGCATTCCCCCTGCCACATTCTAAATTAAGTAGGCCACAGCCGGTTACATTAAGGCTTCTGCAGACACGAACGTACCCTAACCCGGCCATCATGAATAAAATTAATCCGGACTGCGGGTTTTCAGTCTGTTGTAAGTGTGGGGGTTTGCTCGATTTAGAACACATGCTTTGGCGCTGCTTGGCGTTGGTCGGTGATGGTTCACGAGGTGAACAGTGGTGGCAGCGGATGCTGCACAGTGAAGTGCTGGCGGACCAACTCGGGGCTGTCCAGAGGGCCCGTGTGACGGCAGAGGGGCTTGGCCTCTCTGTACCTACGTGGGAGCGACCCGCATCAGTCCCAGACTGATCCCTCAGGACCTAAATAAAGTTCTTCATACCATATCATACTGGCTTGGCCAATTGGGTATGTGCCCCTGTGAGAAAATGCTTGCGCACTCGTTCGTTTCTTTCTTTCTTTCTTTCTTTCTTTGTTCGTTCGTTTATTTGTTCGTTTGTTTTTTCACTCGGCATCTTAACAAGCTAAGCAATAGAAAAACGTAAAGCGCGTCTCAGCACTGAAGTGCCCTACCAGCTCGATGCGCATCCACGTCTCGTGTTGTAACGATTCGCCCAATTCCTCGCAATGGGTAGATGGCAGCTACAGTTGTGTCTACCAATTTTCTTTGACTGCTACGCATTCGCTCTGAGAAACTCGCGTGGGTTTCATTTGTAGTTTCGTAGCTGATCCCGTGGGGACGATAATTTCTTTCTTACGATATCTTAGGTTAGACTTTCATACTGAAGGACAATATTGGCAGTGATATAGCGCTGTACTCAAGTCAAACTTTTTCATGTTATCCTACTCGTAAGATAAGACTCTCGAGGGCTTTTCTCGCGAGCCTACAATGAATGGGACTTCCACGGACTTCTAGCGCAGGGTAGCCAACCGTACCATTGACTGGCTAACATGCCTGCCTTCCATCAACAAAGCACATCATGCGGATTATATGCGGTAGAAAACAATGACGCACCGCGTTTGGCATACTGAAACTGACGAAAGGTTTTCGACGAAATAATTGAGGGTGAGGGCGGCGTACGCGCGGGCGCTGTGTACATATGTGAGAATGTATTGTGTAAATGACTTAATTGTGGCCTTGGACTTGCATATAAGTTAACTTACATATGGGAATATTCAAGTGCGTTCTCACCAATTATTTGTGGTTACAGAGAAACATATTCTTTTCGTATTTAGTGTCAGCTCTTGTCACCTATGAAAGCTTTTTCGAAAAGGTGCTGATGATAGTGAATGCTTCAGCAATACGCGGCTAATGGTTTAAGAATTCAGTAAACATGTTAACAGAGCTTCGTTGTTGCTCCTTCACTGCACGCCCGCCCTGCATCAGGCGTCCCCGATTCTATTCTTTGGCTGAGTGTCTTTAGAGCGCGTCCTTTTCGAATTCTCAAGCTGAATAATTAATACTGTAAGGAGAAACCGGCGAGCTGCTTACATTACCATACACATTGCCATGCTTTCTGTGCATTAAATTAGGCCTTGTAAATTTCAAATAAAGCGCAAGAAATACATGTACACATATAGAAGACACGACAGACGCGAACGAGCGCTACTACCAACTGTTTATTCCAATCGACACACCCTCCGATTTTATTAAGTGAGCCACGCACAAGTGTCAGGCCCATTTTCACATGTGAAGGTGATAGAAAACACAACTGAAAAGGTGAACAAGACTGCTGCCTGCTTTAGATAGCAGAACTCGAGAAGTCCAGTTCGCCACTGTGCAAAAGAACAGATGATTTGCTTACACAGATAGTTGAATTTTTGTGGATATGGAATGATTCTAAAAGCACTCGAGCCATATGGTTTTCAGACTTGCCTAAGATAGTAGTCTCAGAAAAAAGTGCCTCGCAACCATATGCGATGATATGGGTAATCAAATGTGCATATTTGTGCCCCTTTTCCTTAACATTTAATGCACGCTCCCTGAGCCGGCCCTACATGCACCGTTCGCTTTCGCCGATGGACACATTTCCACGCTTCAAGAGAACTGAATATACCACTTCTGTCGCACACCCTACGCGGGGGTGTTCATGTCTGGTTTTGCAACCTTGTTTGCGGTCAACGCAAATCCGAGGGCAGAGCCTGGAAAGCGTATTAGGAGCCGTAAAGACCACAGCAATACGATGCCTGTTTGCGACCTTTTTCAGGTTGTGCGAGACATTATGCATATAAGGCATTACTAAGGGCCTGGCCGTCCGTCGCAGGGTCTACGCGCTTTCCGTTCCGGCTCTGTTCTTTACCTTTTGCAGGAGAAATTCGGCCACTGCACCAACAAGCAACTCTGGAAATCTCGCTGCCCATAGGCGACCAATCTTATTTTCAAAGCTATGCTGTATTGTATGCGGGCACGACTTTCGGAGCGCAGCATCCAAGCACTGAAACGCGATGGCCCTTATTGATATTTTTGAGTGAGCAGAGTCAAAAAAGCTAAAAGACCCTCCTTGACCTGTGGCAGGTACTCCCAGCATACATGGTCGGCGCCAAACAGCCTGAGGTCCAGGAATTGTAACTCCTGAGTGCTAGGCGATTCATGAGTGAAATTCAAACGCTGCCCCGCTTGTTTTAAAACATCTATAATACTCTCAGGGGATGTAAGGTCACCTATCGCTCTAAAAAATAAAAAGTCATTGGCGCACCTAAAGACTTCAAAAAGGTTCACACCATTAAAATCGAGGCTGAGCGTCCTGTCAATATCACCTAAATATATCTCAGACCAAATCGGCGCAACACAAGACCCAATACACACTTCCCTACGTTGTAGAAAAGGCTGCTCGTTGAAAACAATAAATGTTGCACTAAGATAATACTCTAAAAGCGCAAAAATTGAAAACCGACAAGCAGGCAGAGTTTAGAAAGTCGACTTCGCCACTCTCTTCAATAGTTTCTAACAGCAACTAAGAGCTTATCTTGAGGTACTGAATAAAACAAATCCTCAACATCGACCGACAAACCATAGTCTATACCCTTGTTGTACATCACAAACTCAGCGACTTCAGATTTTTTCAGGTGGAAAGGATCAACAACCGTGAGTGACTTTAGGTTCTTCATTAAAAACATGCTTACATTCTTTTGCCAAGCCCCCCTCCCCACACCCCCTCCACTCACAATGGTTCTGAAAGGGACATATTACTTATGTGTTTTTACGGAAAAGAAAATCTTTAGACTATTATCCTTACTATTCCTGATATCATTATATGAACTTAGCCTTAACCGTCACCGCACTTTTCTTAACAGGCACAAAGATCTTGTCCACTGCAGCTTGGGATTTTTTATTGAACACGCCTTTAGGCACCAGAACAAACCCACCTTCCTTGTCTACTTGTAGAAGAACCGAACCGTTCTGCCTGAAGTAGTTCACCACGCTCTCCAACTTCTTATCCCCACCCCAGAGAGGTCGTTGAGGAGGCACATATTTTTAAACAGTCTACACCATCTAAGAGACAGAGTTCCTTGTACTCCTCGCTTGACCTTGAAGAGAGTTCATGGTTAATTCCAACAACATCATGAGCGGAAACAAGGGGAGAAAAGGCGAATTTTAGTCCCTTCTTCAGTGTCGGGGACACATTTTTGGGCGCGGAGACGTCACCCAGTACCGCGGCAGGCTTTTGTTCCGTGAAACCCTTCTTTTTCTCAGTGACCTTGAGCAGGGAGCCCAGCACAGCACACCATCTGAACTGTCTTTCGAGATGCTGTCCGCCTGAAGACCCGCAGTTAAGCCGAAGCAAACCCTCCTGGCAGTGTTGCGCAGCAAGCACGTAAACTGTCTTGGAATAACCGCACCTGACGCCATAACTCCGACTTAAGAATCTTGCACAACCTCTTGGCATAAGCCATATTAGGCCTGTCACTGAGGAACCCGCTGCGGTTGACAAAAGAACAAAAACCGCCCATAACAGCAGCCTTTACTCAATTCACTCATGACAAACTGCACCTCGCCTAACGATGAACTGCGCCGAATTCTTGAATCTATTATACACCAGTTAATGTGAGGCGGATAGCCGCATTCTAAAGCAGGATTGTTGAGGCCAACGAAGCGAGAAGCATTGGACAGCGTCTGTTTCCCTCTTGGGAACACGAAGTTGATGTGTCGGCTCATTTCTTCTAACGCTGTCTTTTCTTTCCTTTTTTTTTTGTGACATCGTCATCCTCTCTACAGTGCTATCGCGTTGCGACCATATATCAAACCGATAAAGTTACTGTTAAGCAGTTGTGGATGGGCCAGTCATGTGCTAGCTCATAGCCTTGATTCTTTCTGATTCTTTTACGTACGTGGACCCGTCGCGCACCACTCAAGCCAGTGACATTTGTGAGAGGCCCTTTCGCATTTTTTTCTTGCCAATTAACCTCCTTATGGCATGACCCTAGCAAATGTTTTGTACATGAAAAACATACCTAGTTTACGTGTGCCGAAACAAAGCGTGTAATTTAATACTGCCAGCCGCGTGCCATAGATATAGGACTGCACGTGTTGCGCTTTTGTAGACGCAGACATCAAACTAGGAAACACAGGTGTTTCCAGCCAGGTGAGTTGCACGACGTAGTTCTTTGTTACCTTGTGTGAAATACCTCGAACGGTGCCGAATTTATTAGGAGTAACTTATGATAATGGTTACTATTTAGGCCAGTTTAGAATTTTAAGAAATAAGGCCGTATCTGTCGTGAGAGTGTGAAAGAGGGAGTATTAAAGCCTTCTTGTTGAGCAAGCTCTAGGTAACTGTAAAATAACTAGGTAGGTCGCAACGGAACCTGCTGGTAACCCACATTCACAACGCGTGTTGTGAAGGTGGACCTGACGCTATCGATGCATACGCCATGGGTCACTATAATAAAAGTTTCGCTAAAATCGGTCGAGCTTAAGCAGCGTGATTCTCTTCTGACAGATCCGAATACTTTTCATACTTTCATCAAATACGTTTGCTGTTCACAACATTACTTTTCGGAAATTCACTATATTTTTGCTAATATGAGCACCAGTTGGTACCGGGCTAGATGGGGTTACAGCGTGGTTAGGGAAAGGTAATATTGATATCCCAAGCCCCCTCTTATGTCATGCATTTAACCATTCGTTGCGTACATCAAAGTAACCCTCTCTTTTAAAGAAAAAACCAAGGTCGTACTGATATATCAAGCCGGCGATCGCTCTCATCCCTCAAGTTACAGACTTGTATCTGTTCTGAGTATTGTCACTAACACTTCAGAAAAAAAAAATTCTTGCAACGCATGTACGCATCTTTCTAGTAAAACACCATGCAATTTGCCTTGAGCAACATGGATTCAGTTCACATCGCTCCAATTTAACAGCTGTGCTAACTTTAGCACAAAAATTAACATGGCATTGCACAACACCTCCTTGCAACTGTAGTTTTTCATCCCCTAAAGAAAGCTTTCGATACAGTAGACCACGGAATTTCGCAAATCAATTTAAAGCACTACGGTTCCTGCCGCAAAATGTTGGGCTTATTTTCTATTTATATAAGCGAAAGCCAACAAATGGCCATATTGCGCAATATTTCATCTTCCATACAGTAAACAAAGAAAACGTGTACAGCAGGGATCAGACCCTTATTCTTTTCGCTGACTGCGAAAGATCTGCGAAACATAACACATTCCGCGGAGATGCTAATGTACGCTGATCAGAGAGCGATCATTAAAAAATAAATCATGGGGTTTTACGTGCCAAAATTACGATGTAATTATGAGGCGTGCCGTAGTGGGGGACTCCGGAACATTTCGATCACGTGGGGTTCTTTACCGTGCACCTTAATCTAAGTCGGGGAGTGTTTTCTACCTCATCGAAATGCGTCCGCCGTGGGCGCGATTCGATACCGCGAGCTCGTGCTCAGTAGCCCAACACCATAGCCAATAAGCAACCACAGTGGATGCAGCGATCATAGTTACTGCTAACAAGAAGCAGCCACTGAAGAGGGAGGTAACGCTGCAAGGCGACTGATAGGTAAGCTCTCCCAAGTAACGAAGGACATAATAGAGAAACGGCAAAGAATGAAAGTGTCCAACTCAAGAGATGAGATAGAGTTTGTGGAACTGTCAGAACTGAAAAGCAAGGAGAAAATAAGGGATATTCGCAATTATAACGCAATAAAGGCTGAGGAAACAGAAAAATTGGGCGCAGCATGAAATAAGTGAGAAGACTTGACCTAGGACAAGCCAAGATGTATGCACAGAAAGATAAGCAGGGCAGTATCATGAACAATTCGTAAGATATAGTAAAAGCAGGCGAAGAATTCTATACTGACCTCCTGTACAGTGCCCAGAGTAGCCAGGATGCTTCCATTCGAAGTAGTGATGAACAGGTTACAGAGGTTATAACTAGCGGTGAAGTTTGAAGGGTCTTGCAAGATATCAAACAGGCGAAAACGGCAGAAGATGGAATAATAGTGGGTTTAATCAAAGATGGAGGAGACATCGCACTTGAAAAGTGGGTGGACCTTTATACCAACTGTCTCAGGACTTCAAGGGTCATAGAGAACTGGAAGAAAGCCAACTTTATACTAACCCACAAAAAGGGTTAGACATTAAACAATTCAGCAATTATAGGCCCATTAGCTTAATTCTAGTGCCCTATAATATATTCACCAAGTTAATTTCCAATAGTATAAGGACAACCCTGGAATTCATTCAACCACGAGAACAGGCTGCCTTCAGGAAGGGACACACTGCAATGGATCACATTTATGTTATCAATCAGGCAATCGAGAAATCCTCAAAGTACAATCAGCGTCTCTGTATAACTTTCATAGAGCACGAAAAGGCATTTGATTCAGTAGAAATACGAGCAGTCATAGAGGCATTACGTAATCAAGAAGTATAGGAGGCTTCCCTAAATATCTTGGAAAATATGTACAGAGATTTGACAGCTACTTTAATTATCCACAAGAAAAGTACAAAAATACCTGTAAAGAGAGGGGTCAGGCAAGGAAACGGAATCTCTGCAATGCTATTCACTGCTTGCGTGGAAGAAGTATTCAGGCTATTAAATGTGGAAAACTTTGGAGTAAGAATCGGTGGCAAATATCTCAGCAATCTTCGGTTTGCCGATCACATTGTCCTGTTCAGCAACTCTGGGGATAAGTTAGAACAAATATTTAAGGACCTTATTAGAGAGAGTGTAAGGGTGGGGTTGAAGATTAATACGCAGAAAAGAAATATAATGGTCAATAGCTTGGCAAGGGCACAAAAGTTACGGATCGCCAGCCAGCCTCTAAAGCCTACGAAGGAGTACAATTACCTAAGTCAATTACTGCCAGGGGACCCTTATCATGAGAAAGAAATTCACAGTGCAATAAAAATGGGTTAGAGCTCATACGGCAGACATTGTATGATCCTGACTGGAAGCTTACCATTATCATTAAAAAGAAAGGTGTACAATCAGTGCATTTTACCGGTGCTAACATATGTGCTAACTTGAAGACTGGTAAAGAAGCTCGACAACAAGTTAAGGACCACGCAGAGATGGATGGAAACAACTTTATTTTAAATCCAACAAAGTTTAACAACCCGGGCTCAGGTCTGCCATGAGGGGACTTCGAGGCCTTGCCTCGTCGCCGCCTCTCGGGCCTGCTGGACAGCCCACTCTTGTGTCTTAAGGTTGGAGCTGCGCAGAGCGGCGGCCCACTTCGACGCAAGAGCCTCCGACAGCATGTGTGAGAGCGTTGCTCTAGTTACCTGACATTACTTACAAATAGCACTCGGTTATTGCGCGGGGAAAATGCGCCGCAATCGCAGCGGACTGGGGAAGGTTTGTGTCTGCAGTTGTAGCCAGACGACTGCCTGGCGACGTTTCAGTTTGAGGTGAGGGGGGGGGGGGGGGCAATAACCGCCTGCTTAGCTGGCAGTGCTTGGTGATGTCATTATATCTGACCAAGTGCTCTCGCGTGTTTTGAACCAGGAGTTCCGAAGTCGAAGAGGCGGTCTCCGATTCTGCGCGGCGGGTCAGTTGTGGCGCAGAGCGGTGTGCTATCTCGTTCAAGTTAGGGGGGCCCTCGTCGGTGGGGGTGGCGACGTGCGCTGGGAACCACATAATCGCGGTGCTATCGAAGTACTGTCGACCAGCTTTCCTTAGGATCTGGAGAACCTCGGTGGAAATGCGCCTCCGCGCGTAGTTGCGAACTGCGGATTGTGAGTCGCTAAGCACTACCTCGCAGAGGGGGCCGGTAAGTGGAAGCGCAATCGCTACCTCTTCCGCTGCTTCGGGGTGTTCCGTTGCGACGCTACACGCGTGCGAGCCGGGAGTTAACGTTTATGGCTATCGCCGTGAACCGGAACTGCCGCGTCTACGAAGCGCGTAGTCCTCTTTCTACCCAAGGAGCGCAGCAGTGCCTTGGCGCGGGCCTGGCGTCGGCCCCGATTATGTTCGGGGTGCATGTTTCGAGGGATAGGGGCGACGATCAGCGTGTTGCTGAGGTCGGGTGGAATGGTCTGTTTCTGACCGTGTTGGACCCAGAGAGCAATGGAACGAAGGATGTTAGGCATAACGTTAAGAGACAGGAAGTGAGTGGTGTGGACGCGAGAGCAAATGGCGGTAGGCGACATCCGAATTGACATTAGGAGAAAAAAATGGAGCTGCGCAGGTCATGTAATGCGTAGGTTAGATAACCGGTGCACCATTATGGTTACAGAATGTGTGCCAAGAGAAAGGAAGCGCCGTCGAGCATGGCAGAAGACTAAGTGGGGTGATTAAATTAAGAAATTCGCAGGCGCTAGTTGGAATGGGTTGGCGCAGGACAGGGGTAATTGGAGATCGGAGGGAGAGGCCTTCGTCCTGCAGTGGACATAAAATAGGCTGATGATGATGATGAAGAAGAACAAGTTATGCAAACCAGAACGTAAAACTAACGCAAAAATATCATTTGTAAGTGATTTTCATTGAACATATTGACAATTAATGTAACGAAATCTAAATACACAATTTTTCACTCCCGTCACAGACATTTAAATATTGAGTATTTTCGTGTAAAACTAAATAACTGCCTGCCTGAGCAGACGTCACAGTTCAATACTTGGGTGTCATTTTGGACAGCCACCAAAAATGTAATGTCATTATCAACTTAGTATCAATATCAGTATCAATATCAGCTCAGTATTTGCAAAATTAGGGTCTGGGTGCAATTATTCTATTAATACTATACTCCAATTTCCTTATTTCTTTTGTTTTCATTGTCACCTGGCCTATTGCATTGACTCATGGGGACGGACATTTACAACAAACCTTGAATGCAAACGGAAACTACAGAAGTGGGCACTTAGAAAAACTGATACTGGATATGATAAACACAGTGCGTAGTTGTTTATTGAAGTGAAAATTAAATATTTTGACATATTGTAGCGTAGATTGAAGATGGAGTCTCACAAAAGACGCTTATGTTTAATCGCGGGCGCTTCATCGTCTTTCATGGCACCGACCTTTGCGCGCGCCGTCCCGCGGTGCGGGAGCCCCACATCATTGTGTCAGTTGCCCCCCAATGCGAAAAGCGACCGTCTCGGTCGCGTCAAAAAGTTCTTTCGGCGACAAGAAATGGAGCCCCTCAGGTGCATTTCGGCGTTCACGTACGCGCATAGTAGGGTTTCACGCGCACTACATGAACAGCTTCCGCGCGAGGACGACGACGGAGCGAACCGGGGTCAGAACTGCAAGGGACGACTTCGTAGGTCACGTTACTGAGGCGGCGTGTAACCTTGTAGGGACCAAAATACCAGCGGAGCAACTTTTACGCGAGTCCACGGCGACGGATGGGCGTCCACACCCACACGAAGGCGCCGGTATTGTAATGGACGTCGCGTCGGACCCTGGTTGTAGCAAAGGGTGTCGGTATGCTGTTGGCTCCGGATACGATGCCGAGCAACCCAGCGTGCTTCTTCGGCTCTTTGTACGAATTCTTCCGCGTGTTCACTGGGCGGGCTATTATCAACCAGAGGTAGCATGGCGTCAAGGGTTGACGTGACGTGGCGCCCGTATAAAAGTTCGAACGGCGTAAACTGTTTAGTCTCCTGTACAGTAGTGTTATACTCGAAGGTTACATAGCGTAAAATCTCATCCCACGTCTTGTGCTCTACGTCGATATACATGGAGAGCATATCAGCCAGCGTTCTGTTCAGACGTTCAGTTAATCCACTGGTTTGCGGGTGATACGTGGTGCTCTTGCGGTGAGAGCAATGCGTCAGCTAGAGAAGGTCCTCCATAAGTTCAGCTGTAAATGCTGCACCGCGGTCGGTGATGAGAACAGACGGTGCACCATGTCGTAGGACGATGTGGCGTAGAAAGAACTTGGCCACTTCATACGAGTTTGCTTGTGGAATAGCTTCGGTTTCGGCGTACCGGGTTAAGTAGTCGGTAGCGATGACTATCCAGTTGTTGTGCGAAGAGGTCACTGGGAATGGCCCAAGTAGATCCATTCCTATTTGTTGGAATGGTGCTGTGCTATGCAGCAGGAAACGGCCGCACTGCTACACGAGCGCCTAGGGGCCGGCTGCTCGTTTACACCGACGGCTCCGTGGCGAGTGATGGTTCCGGTGCTGCAGCGTGCACGGCGCCGGATATTTGCGCTACACGGCAGCGCCGCCTTCGTGTTGTGTGGTCGTCGACGGTGGTCGAGCTTGCTGCGATCGACCTAGCAGCTGATCTCCTGCTTCAACAGTGCAGTGTTGTTTCTGCCGCGATCCCTTCGGACTCGCGCGCGGCACTGTGTATGCTGGCGAAGGATTACCTTGGACCTCCGTTGGTGCAGCGCGTCGGCTCAAAGCTCCGCCATCTCGTCAGCCAGGGCTGCGATTTGGCGTTGCAATGGGTTCCAGCGCACATCAGCCTGCAAGGTAACGAAGCCGCCGACGCTCTCGCAAGGCAGGCTCACTCCCTGCGCTTCCCCCTCGCCACCTCGGTCAGCGGCTTCGACGTGGCCAAAACAACCATTCTGCGAACGATCCGTGCACAGCACCCGGACCAGCGCGTCGCCGCAGGTACGTCACTTCGACTCCTCCCCCGCGTGGGCTTCTCCCGGGCGGACCGCTCTTTCCTGCTTCGCCTGCGCGTCGGCTGCTACAAGACGGCTGCTAGAACACACAGGCTGCAGGGAATTGGCGACTCCGCGTGCAGCAACTGCGCCGATTTGGAGACGCTCGACCACTTGCTACTTCACTGTCCTGCCTTCGATGTGGAGCGCACGGACTTGTGTACAGTCTATCGGCGACTGGGACTGACTTGCGATACGGCGACCGCGCTGCTATTCCCCGCAGCCCACTCGTCCATCGTGAAGCACGCTCTTTCGGCACTGCTAGACTACTGCAATGCGACGCACTTGAGAACGCGGCTCTGAGCCCCGCACTAACTTCTTTTTTCCCCTTGCCACGTTCGTCCTGTCTTTCTCTCCTTCATCTTTTTCTTCCCATTCCCCCCTTCCCCGTGCAGTGCTGTTGAGGTGTCCTCCTGTGAGAAACAGTTACGGCGCTGCACTCATCTATTCCGTTTCCTTTTCTAAAATCACTTCACACACACACACACACACACACGGTGCTTGAGGAGGGTCCACAGGGTGGAGAAAGCCAGCTGGTTTAAATGGTGGTTTCTTGCGGCGCTGACAATCACGGCACGTCTTGAGGTACCGTTGCACAGAAGAAAAAAGCCGGGGTCAGTGATACTTCTGGCGTATCCTTGTTAATGTCCCGCACATGGCTCATCATGGCAGGCTTGCAATATATCTTGGCGCAGCGCCGACGGCACGACAAGGAGGTACGTATTTGGACCGCTTCCGCAGTTTTTCCTGTAAAGGACGTTGTTGTGCAAAGAGTACGATGATAAGCCGTGCACGAGCGACCGAGTAAGAACAGCTTCAGCTCCTTGAAGGTGCTCGATCAGCGACAGCAGCTCAGGGTCAGCGCACTGGTGTTCAGTCATCTTTATGGCGTCGATAACGCCGACAAATGGCATGTGATGGTCAGGGTCCGAGGACGTCGTAGGGAGTGGTGCGCGTGACAAACAGCCGGCGTCGCTGGGCTTCCTTCCAGATCGGTAGACAACTGTAATGTCGTACTCTTGTAAGCGCAGGCTCCAACGGGCTAGTCTGCCTGAGAGAGAGAGAGAGAGAGAGAGAGAGAGGAACAACTTCATGTAGTCGCCTGCAGAACGACACCATGACTAAATGGCGCCGTGACGCGGGCCCTGACGTCTTCTCAGCGGGTCGTCTTATACTCAACTCCAGCGCATATTACTCCCGCGGTCGGTCGCTTTGAGGGGCAACGTTCCGTCGGTTTCGCTCGGCCTTTGTCTTTCAAGAGCCCCCGAGACCTGCTGGACGGCCCAGGTTTGGCTTTCGTGGTCGTAGCATTCCGCCGCAGCCGCGAGTCGCGGCGGAATCGTTGTACTTGTCGAAGCTTCGTCGGGGAACTTGGTGCAATCCCATAGGAGGTGCGTCAGGGTGGCCCTCTCCCGCTGGCACACGCGGCACACATCACTCACATATCATTTCGGGTATAGATGAGTCATTAACACTGGGGTGGGCAACGATCCAGTTTGCAATTGTCTGAACAGCACCGCCTCCGCTCGGCTCAGCCCCGGATGCGGGGGTGGGAAAGGCCTTCGAGCCAGGCGGTGGAACTGTGTAAGTTCGTTGAACGTCGTCATGCGGTCCTTGTCACTACATCAACGTGGACGGTCGGTTGCAGCGGCGCGGTTGGTTAGCGCTCGCGCCACTGCGTGTGCCGTCTCGTTGTGGTTATCGTGCTTCTCCGACGCATCGTTGTCCGCGTGCGCCGGAAACCACTTGATTCTACCATACCGATTCTCACGTTGCATGTCAGCCGAGCGCAGAACGCGCACAGCCTTACCACACACTTTTCCCTTTGCATAATTCCGCACTGAACTTCGCGAATCGCGCAACACCGTCTGGCACCCGGGGTCGGCAATGGCCAGGGCAATGGCCACCTCCTCCGCCTGACACGCCTCACGGACCCGCAAGCTAGCACAGGGCATGGTGATCGCTGACAGCCTTAAAGGTTTTACCGTACAAGTAGGGTCGGAATTTACCAATTGCCCACACAATCGCTAAGCATTCTTTTTCAGTGGTTGAGTAGTTTTTCTCAGCCTTGGTGAGACTGCGGATTGCATAAGCAATGGGGCGTTCCGCACCAGCTTGCCACTGCACAAGAACTGCGCCGAGACCCGTATTGCTGGCGTCAGTATGAATTTCAGTGTCAGCGTCTTCGTCGAAATGAGCAAGTATTGGGGCCGCTTGCAAGCGCTTGGGCAATTCATTGAACGACTGCTGCTGCTCGTCCGACCAAATAAAAGGCACATCGTCGCGTGTGAGCCGTCTCAGAGGCTCAGCAATTCTCGGGAATCCCTCGACGAAGCGCCTATAATATGCGCACAAACCAAGGAAGCGTTGGACAGCCTCCTTGTCCGTGGGTGGCGAAAACTCGGCTACGGCAGCTAACTTGTCGGGGTCTGGTCGGACGCCTTTAGGACCAACGAAATGGCCAAGAAATTTGAGCTCTTGGAACCCGAAGTAGCATTTTTCAAGCTTGATGTTGAGGCCGGCAGTACGGATCGCCGCGAGGACACTCTCGAGTCGTGCGAGATGTTCGTCAAATATGCTCGAGAACACGACGACATCGTCCAAGTATACGAGGCAAGTTTGCCATTTGAGTTCAGCAAGCACGGTATCCATCATCCGCTGAAAGGTGGCAGGTGCAGAACAGAGACCGAAGGGGAGAACTTTGAACTCATAGAGCCCGTCAGGTGTCACAAACGCTGTTTTTTCACGATCCTGTTCATCAACTTCTATTTGCCAATACCCTAATTTAAGATCCAACGAAGAAAAACTACTGGCATGTTGTAGACGATCCAATGCGGCGTCGATGCGTGGCAATGGATAAACATCGCGCTTGGTGACACGGTTCAACTTTCCATAATCTACACAGAAGCGTAGTGTGTTGTCTTTCTTTCTGACCAACACTACGGGGGAGGCCCACGGGCTTGTGGACGGCTGGATCACGTCGTCTTGGAGCATCTCTTTCACCTGATGCTTGATCGCTTCCCTTTCCACTGGAGACACTCTGTAAAGATGCTGACGAACAGGACGTGCGGACTCGTCCATTATAATGCGGTGCTTTTTGATGGACGTGCGCCGTACTTTCGACGTCGTTGAAAAACGGTCCGCAAATTCATTCATGAGACTTAGTAGACGGTCTTTCTGATGGTCTGGCAGAGCAGCGTTAATGTAAATCCGTTCTTTTAGGCTGGGTAACTCAGATTGCTTAGACGATGCGATTTCCAATGTGCCAATGTCAGTAACATCAATCATTTCGCGAAGAAATGCGATTGTCGTTCCTCGCGGTACATGCCGATATTCTTTGCTAAAGTTTGTTATCAAGACGATTGAACATTTGTTGCGCACCTGAAGAAGCCCTCTGGCTATGCAAATTAGGATTATGTTAGCGTTCTTCCAAGATTCCGGTACGCTCGAAGTCATGAGGCATCGCATATACAGGGTGACCAGTTTTTCTAAAACGATCTGACCACCATCATTCAACAATCTGCTGTTACCTGATCTTCCCCAGCTGCCTTCCCCCTTTGCATAGCTCCCAAGGTTTTGTTTACTTCTTCCGGCGTTACTTGTGGGATTTCAAATTCCTCTAGACTATTCTCTATTCCATCATCGTCGTGGGTGCCACTGGTACTGTATAAATCTCTATAGAACTCCTCAGCCACTTGAACTATCTCATTCATCTTAGTAATGATATTGCCGGCTTTGTCTCTTAACGCATACATCTGATTCTTGCCTATTCCTAGTTTCTTCCTCACTGCTTTTAGGCTTCCTCCGTTCCTGAGAGCATGTTAAATTCTATCCATATTATACTTCCTTATGTCAGCTATCTTACGCTTGTTGATTAACTTCCAAAGTTCTGCCAGTTGTATTCTAGCTGTAGGGTTAGAGGCTTTCATACATTGACGCTTCTTGATCAGATCTTTCGTCTCCTGCGATAGCTTACTGGCATCCTCTAAGGGAGTTACCACCGACTTTTATTGCACACTCCTTAATGATGCCTATAAGATTGTCGTTCATATCTTCAACACTAAGGTACTCTTCCTGAGTTAAAGCCGAATACCTGGCATTGCTGGCAAAGAAAAAGCTGATGCCTCTTGCATACGCAGCGCTCCATCATCCTCCCAAAGTCAAGGGCCCAAAGAGAAATCAAGTGAATAAATCTGGCATTCAAAATCACTTTTGGTCCCTTTGGGTTCCACCACATATGCCTTTGCGTAACCAAGAGATTTGGTCGAGAGGAAGCCTCACTTGCATATCAAAATTAGGACAGGATCTGTAGTCCACCAGCGTGGTTATTTAAGACGGGCCGCATCAATTTTCCGAACTTTACGACATGCGACAAGACAAGAGACATTGAACACTTTCTGTGGTCGTGCCCAAAATTCCGAGACAAAAGGGACGCTCTCCTGAAAAACCTACAACAAAATGACCTTCCGCATACGTACCTGCAACACGTTGTGTTCCACGAATGAGCAGTTATAGACCGCAAAGAAAGATCACGTCTCCTTATCGGATTTTTAGAGAGACTGGTCTGATGGACATGTGGTGAAACACCACAGTTGCTTTATAAGAGACGCTCGGGCGGAGCGATTGCCGACCTTGATCGCCAGGCTAAACCCGCCTGTTGCTACACTCCCACCCCCACCCGCCACCACCATGTATCGCAATCAATAGTGTGGAATAAAACAAAGAACAAAGGAAGAAAGAACATTTAGTTGTGGCTCTGGAAGGTCAAATCTGAATATTTTCGGAAGGTGTTCGCAGCCAGGTGAAAAATAAAGCTCCATATACTTCGTGTACAATCTTTTTTTAATGACCTTTATGCATTGCGTTCGGAGAAGGGGTGTTTAGAGTTTGTCGCTCAATTTTTCACGGACTTATGGGTTGAACATTAAGATGCCCTCTTTCACATAGGAGCTGAGCTCGTGCTTATCCTTTCATTCAAACTCATCCTCAGTATTTGCAGTGTGCGCGCGGTTTCGATGCGACTAAGTACATACTCCCCCAAATTTCTTCTCTATGGGGCTCTCGACTGTGCGAATAAACTCGTATTTTGTTATAATGCCTGTGCTGTTCTTTTGCCTAAAAGAACTAATTGCTCATGATCCAGCGGGACTGAAGGATAAGGTTCAGAACAAAGGGTAAGTTTTGTTTCCATGCATGAAGTGACAGAGGAGAAGGGTTGTTAGCTATAGACTGACCTAGAGTCTTGCCAATGGTACCATCAGTTGCTCCGCCCGAGCGCCTCCATTCAAATGAGATAGAGACTAGTGCCTGTCAGAACGCATACAAGGAAGACTAACGCCAGTGACGGCATTGAATCGGGGCGCACCGTACCCTGTGCGCCATCCATCCAACCGCACCTTGGCAGTCCATTCGCAAAACTTAACCTTCCCCCTCCAGCTAAGAATCGCAGATATATTTGGCGAGGAGGCGAAACACCTCCATCGTAAACAGCCGGTGTTCTCGCCGCAAGAAATACACGCTTGTGATCGTGTGCGGGGTCATTCTATGCGTGAGATCGTTATTGAAGAAGAGATATACCGATTATATGCTCTGTACTTTATGTAACCTTAAAGGAGGCATTGAACACTTTCGTTGGCCGTACCCAAGCTACGTAATATGACCTCCTTGAGGTTTTGGAGTAGACTTGACAAAGCTTGACATGACTAAGCTGCTAAAAATAAAACATGATGATGACGATAAAAAAAAAGAAGAGGAAAGCCTTATGAATGCATGCCAGCAACAGTTTGTGTTTCGCGGTGCTTTTAAATATAAGGACATTTCCCTTGGTGTGGAGCTATCAAGCCTTGCTTAGGAAAGAAGGGACACATGTCGAAAGGCAGATTTTGTAAAAGGTCATCTTTTCCATTAGCATGCGAACTGTGACTTTTGATCGTACTGCAGCACAGTGAATGCATGTAACCAAGTAAAAGACGGGGTGCGGATGTCCAGGGTTCCTTAGGGAATTACTCCTACTGCGACTTTGGCCTTCGGACTTCTAGCTAGGCTTTCTATGTCTGTGTACTTCTAAACGAAATATTTATCTGTAAGTGGCAAAAAAAGAAAAAAAAAAGCAACCTGTGCTGTAGCATCAAAGCACATATACCTGGCCATACACGAAACGACAATGTGGTCGCAGCGCTTAACAATTGACTATGCACGCCTATTGTATAAGATTTAGCGGGAACCTCCCATAAGCAGAACAACCTTGGACTGAGCTCTAGTGGTCAAGTGTTTGGGTGGGTTTCGGTTTGCAGAACAATATAAAGAATGGCCACGTAGCTCCATGCTTCGCTGCAAACGACGTTTACGCGCGTAATTACCACTACTGGTTGCTGAGATAGATGGTTTATACTTTTAGTGACGTTTAGGACGTGCAATAAAGAGGAAGAAAATTGAGAGATTTACAAACCAGCATCCACTCCGAACTAGTTGACTTGAAGCGGGCGAGGTTTATTCGAAGCACCGTTTATTCCTTGTATTTTTAGTATAGAGTGCCATAACACGCATATGCCTATGAGGTGCGTTGTCCGTGAGCGTAGGGCAGCAATTTCGCAGCAAATTCCACTATACTAGTTCCATTACAGTCTATGGTTTTTGACTGTCGAGAAAAAAGCCTAGAAATATTTCTGTGATTTTTAAATATAAGATAGTGAGAAACTTGCTTTGGAGGTCGGCAGCACTGAGATACAGCCCGCAAGAAAGCTTCTCAGTCAGTTCTTACATTTCTAACGGACAGTTATTTGCTAGACGAGTTGCAAGTACCGCAGTTTGTGTGGAAGAGCCGCACAGGCAGAGCATTCCAAGCCCACCTGAAACAACAATGCACCACCATGACATGTACCTAGGTTCCTCGTCAAATTCAAGGCACAATGAAAGATAATAGTAAATGTTACTAATTATTTTCAGTGAACCGACGACGATGATGTGCTAAATGCTCTCTTGCATAGCCAGCTAGGAGCTAGCGATAATCCCTTGCGTATGCGGTAGAAGAGGGTAACTTCGGTTCTGTGTAGTGACTTAGTCACAGAAGACCGGTGTGGTGGAGGCAACCGTGAAGGGAAGTTGTCGAAGACATCCTGTCTCCCTATTTTTGTGTCCTGAGAAGCCTTCTTTGTGGGCCTGAATACCGCGCTGGGTGCGCAATGCTGTTGCCAGGATCGTTACCTGTTGTACCGATGTGCGCAGATACGAACTGGTGAGCTACAAGAAACAATGAAAAAGCTATCGACATATTTACGTGCATTTTTTAAAATAAATTCTGCATCCTAAAAAAAATCAAGCAAATACGACACGGCAACGTCGGAATAAAAAGGTACATCGTGATTCCATGAGCTACATTAGCCGACAAAACTGAAGGTGTAACTTCTTTAAGGTTGTATTTTTGGACGCGAACTTCGCAAATTCGTTACTCGTAAGCTGCCGATCGAGCCGCGGTGGTTTTGGCGTCATCGTCTTCGTCACGCTGGGCTTGGCAATGGAAATTTCGGTCCAAGTAGCATGTCACAAATCGGAGTGCACCGGCCTTGTGTTATCTAGGAGGCGTTGACCAGTGTCGTTGACTGATCACGCTGCCCGCTGGTTCCGGCTTACTGGCTACCGGTCCAGCACGCTGGCCGAGTTCCGAGCGACCTTACGCGAGGAATTCCTGCCCCCAGATTACGAGCGTCCTCTGCGGCGCGAGTTGGAGCTACGTACTCAGCATCCGGACGAATCCTTGCTCGAGTACGTAAGGGCGATGGACGAACTTAATCGTACCGCTGACCTTCCTGCTCTGAACTGCGATAAGGTGGAGAGAGTCAGATGGAGAGAGGTAGGCAGGTAGGTAGGCACGAAGAGACCATTCAATCATACATTTTTATTTCAAACACGCAAAAGCCATTTCCGTTTTTCTAAATCAACCCGTGCGAAAAGTTTTTTCTTCTTTAATACTTCTGGCTGGAATGTATTTTCTTTAGCAAATGTTCCTTTTTGCAAAGATGCGCAAAGTATTGCTCGCACGTCATGCGTACATTTACCTTTAGCACAAGCATGGCTTTTAGTGTCGCCACTTTAAGCTGCGTCTTCTCTGCGGTCCATATTTTGTTCATGAGAGAAAACACCCTCTCTACTGGTGCATTTGTACCTGGCAGGCACATGCAATATTCCAGCACGGTCATCAAGTTCTCACAAGGCACATCATTCTTCTCGAAGTGCCCGAGAATCTCCACCCAGCGTTCCCCAACAGATATTTTCCGCGCCTTCCATTCCTTAATTTTTTCGGCGGTCGCATAATGTGAAACATTATTGATTTCATCAAACATGGCATTCTCATCAACAGTGACATGATTGAACTCTGAAGTTATGAGTTCTACAGTTACCTGCACGTCATCCCAGCATGGGGGTGACCCAAGCGAGACCCATAGAAGGCTTCTGACTTCATCAAACTGCTGGCACCATCGGTCGAGGTATGACGCGCAAGTTGCATAAAACTTCACCACAGTATTCACAACCTGTTCTCTTCGAACTTGTCCCTGTTCTTCGAGCTCTGTTGGCCTTGAGCGCACACTTGATGGCAGAAATGGTTGCTCAAATCTTTCTTGCACTTTGGTCTGCAGCTGGCTTAAGGCACTGTATACTTCCACAGCTGTCTTCGTGTCTCCTTCAATTTGGAGTACAGTAGCTTCAAACATAGCAGCTTGACTATGCAGAAAATAGAGCCAGAGCTCTCCACATGGGTCTTCAAAAAACGACTTGATGAGAGACGGACACTTGTCTATGGACAAAAAATATGCCTTTAAAGCTGGATAGAGCTTTAGGACCCTCTCAACAGCTGGCATGAATGCCAACCACCTGGTCTTGCTATAGCCCAGAAGCTGCTGGTACTCCACTGATGCAAAATCACAAAACTCTTTGAACGACTCTACCCTGACCGTGTAAATGTAAAAATACGAGTACATTTTCACAATCACGGCCTCAATATCCAATGGTAGGCAATCGGCAGCAGTCTGAACGGTGTTGTGCACTATGTGCGCAGCGCAGCCAATTCCGAGGATCTTGTGATCCATAGGATCTTGCAATCTCGAGAACACATTGTTCTTTCCGTTTCGCGCCGCTCCACCAAAGTTGCAATTTGCGTTGTCGGCACTGAAAGCAACCAGCTTTGATGTGACTTGGTTGGCTTCGAGTGCGTCCATTATGTACTGGCTCACCATTGCCGAAGTCTCACCTGGCAAGGTGTTAATCTCAAGGAGCTTCGTCTGCACTCCTGCAGCAGCGGTGAAATAGCGCACCATTATCGGGAGCACCTTCAAATCCTTGTGGTTGGAAGCATCACAGAACACTGAGATAAATTTAGCCTCCTGCAGGTCTGTCTTCAATTCTTCCTCTGCAGACGGGGCAAGCACGTTCAAACCAATCGCTTCTGCCTTTGTGCGAGCGCAGGAAAATTTTTCATTGAACAATTTCTGCACCAGCTTTGAAGTGCAGTCCATTGATCGGAAACTATGGTTGTGAGCGATTGTGTGGAAGGCGAATACACCCTCTGATGCAGCAAGTTGGAGCTCCTTTTCCCCGGCACGTTCCTGTCTGAAGAACCAGGTTACTGCACTGGAACTAGCAGCCGCCGACACACACTGCTTGTGCTTGACAGAGCTGATGTGTTTTACTACATCCGAACGTCCACCGTGAGTGACTGAAAAGTCTGCCCCACATGTATCACAGCGTACATCTGCCTCTGACTTGGTTTTCTTGATGAAGGGGTACTCTTTTCCCAGCTGTTCCGTGAATTTGCACTTGCGTTTGGGCATTGTCGCCGCCAACACGACGAAACAAGTCAAGTCGCAAACCCAAAAACAAAGCTGACAAAGCCACTTCGAGGCGCCGTCAACCATGCCATCAACAAATAGGGACAGTTGACTTTGATTATAGCTGCGGCTCGCTGGACAACGCAAGCCTCCGAGCTAGCACGGAAGCAAGCCTTGTCCGGCCTATCCAATATCCAGCCAGCCATGCAAGCAGACGAGAGTTTGGGGAGGCCACGGTCAGGCAGTGCTGCCGTACTGTGATGGATAGAGCGGATAAAGCCACTAGTGATGGAGACAAGGTATCTTTCTAGGCCGTTCCGAAAACATACGATTTGGAAAGCAGAAAAAGGAAAAAATAAACTTGCTCGCGTTGCTCGCATCGCCCGTGTTTCAAAGGAGATGATCCTGAGAGCTATTTATCAACCAACGCTTCGTTCGGGAAAGCCAAAGCGGGACAAAACGCCGTCCCACAAGTATCTCAGTGGGACACCGGGACCATGGCTGCAAAAGCGAGACTGTCCCGCCTAAATCGGGACGTCTGGTCATTTTACGCATATCCGCTTCGTAGCATTCCCTCGATCGTATCCAACGTTGGCGGAGCGAAGTACTTCACTACGCTCGATGCAAGCAGAGGATACTTTCAGGTGGAGGTAGATCCTTGTGACCGAGAGAAGACTGCCTTCACTTGTTACAGGGGACTTTTCCAGTTTACCCGTATGCCCTTCGGACTTGTCGGTGCGCCTACGACTTACTAGCGCCTGATGGACCGTGTCTTGGGTAACGCAAGGTGGCACTATGCTCTTGCTTACCCGTACGATGTTGTGGTGTACTCTCGTACCTTTGATGAGCACTTACGCCATCTCAGGGACGTGTTGGAGCGTCTGAGGTCTGCGAGGATAACGCTAAACCCGACCAAGACCCAGATAGCAGCAGCCCGAGTAGCGCTACTGGGGTTTAAACTTGATAACCGACGCCTTCTCCCGTGTGATGACAAGGTTCAGACATTATTGAACTACCCGTCACCGGCAGACATAGGCGGACTGAGACGCTTTTTGGGGCTGGCGAACTTCTATCGACAGTTCATACCAAACTGTGCTGCACTGCAAGCCCCCTTGACTATGCTGTTGAGGAAAGGTGAGCAGTAGAGGTAGGATCCCGAGCAAGAGGAGGCACTGCGCAACCTCGTAAACGCTTTCGTGGACACCACCGAGTTAAGGCTACCAGATTTGAACAAAGAATTTGTCATACACACGGACGCCAGCGACCTTGGCCTAGGAGTGGTTTTGCTCCAGCAGCACGAAGGTAGCTTTTGCCAGCCGCTCTTTGACTCCCGCAGAGAAAAATTACTCCGTGACAGAAAAGGAATGTCTGGCGATCATTTTCGCTCTCGAAAAGTTCGACTACTATATTGATGGAGTCCCATTCAAAATTGAGACCGACCATATGGCACACTTGGCTTAGGCGCTTAGGAGAGCCGAGCGGCCGGCTCGCGCGATGGGCACTTCACCTGCAGCGATACAACTTTACCGTTCGCTACAGGAGAGGAAAGAACAACGTTGTGGCGGACGCACTTTCGCGCGCGCCCGATGACTGTGAGAAGAGTAACATTACTACTCAACTCACCTCGCCCGAAACTGATCTTGAGAGCGGACTAACCGCTGCGACGATTGAGGTCGTCAGGAGGGGTAACATTAATACCCATCGTGACTCCTCAGTGACTCAGCCTAAGAGCAGAGTAACTGTTACAATGCTCGACGGCGCTGGTCCCCAAGGAAGGGCGGACGAACCCCCTTCTCAGGACGAAAGCGTGAACCACTTGGACTGCGTCAGTTCAGTGGGGAGCATGTTCGGCAGAAAGGAGCTGTTAGAGGCACAGCGGGAGGATCCGTTTTGTAAGAAAGTGTTTGAGGGGCTCCAGGACCCCGACGGCGCGGCCGCGGCGCACATGGACGCAGCTGGTATTGCTTTGGGTGCGCGGCGCTCCGAAACAGCTAGTAATGCTGTGAGCGCATTAAATTCCTACCTGCTAGACTCTGACGGCGTCCTGCTGAGATACATTCCCGCGGAGAAGGATACACATGAGTTCTTCAAAGCGGTGATTCCACGAACGCTGAGAGGAGCACTTTTACGCTACTTTCACGATACGTGCCTCGCCGGGCATGCGAGTGGCCCTAAGACTCATCTGAAGTTGTGCCGCTTTGCTACCTGGCCGGGAATGAAGCGGGATGTGATGCGCTACGCCCGCTCTTGCAACGTGTGCCAAGGCCTGAAGCCACGTGGTGGACGACCACCCGGGCTCATGCAGCCGATTAATAGCCGAACACCGTGGCAAATTGCGGCATGTGACGTCATGGGACCTTACCCCAGGACACCGAGCTGGAACCGATTCCTTCTCGTAGTCACAGACCATTTCAGCAAGTGGGTGGAACTGTTCCGCCTACGGAAGCTGACGGCACGCGTAATCATGGGAAAGCAGATCGAGGTGTTTACACGATTTCGCTATCCTGAGCAGTTGATAACGGACAATGCGTCCTACTTCACTGCCATACTCTTCGTGGACTCTTGTGCAGCTCTCGGCATTAAGCGCAGGAGAACAACCACGTACCATGGCCAGGCGAATCCCACTGAGCGTGTGAACCGCAACATCAAGCACATGCTCGTTGCATTTGCGGGGACGCACAATGAGTGGGACGCTTGTCTTCCTGAAATTGGATTTGCGATCAGGTCTACAGTGAATCGATTAACTGCGTATTCACCCGCCACCCTCAACCTTGGGAGGGAGCTGTTGAATCCGGTAGAACTTGCTCTGCAGGAACGAAGCAGCACGGAACTGGCTGTTTCGTCGGCACGCGCCAATTATGCGACTGGGCTGCGCGCGAAGGTAACGGAGGCTTTACGAAAAGCGCGACGGAACCTGAGCACTGCACGTGCCGAGCAGAAAGCGCAGTACCACCGCTCTCATCGGGAAGTTCACTACAAAGTGGGCGACCTGGTGTTGAGGCGGAATCACGTCCTGAGCGACGCCAGTAAGAAATTTTCAGCTTCTCTGGCGCCGAACTGGACAGGACCGTACCGGATGCGAGAGACTGTCTCTTCGCTCGTGTACAGGCTGGCGGACTTGAAGTTAAGACCGATCAGCCGACCGGTGCATGTCTGTGACCTCAAACCCTACTACGGCAGAGGGAACGAGGGGCCCGAGGAGAACGCTCTCCCGCGCCCGCAGGCAGCGGCATCGGGTGGCACAGCTCGACGTTCGAGCCCAGTGCGGCGTTACAACTTGCGATCTCGGCAGGACTAACTCTGTCCGGTTCGCGGAGGCTATTTTATTTATCGGACGGAACGCTCCTCCTATGTCTAGCATGCAGGCTTCCAGAGGGGGCACGCGCTTTCTCTTTGGAAGACGTGAGAGGGGCTAACAGAATTGGCGCAGCGGCAGACCTCCCGTCGGCAGCCGCGCAACAACAACCAAGAAGAAAAGACCGCCTCCGCTGTGGGTAAGAACGAGCAGGCCGTAAGCAGTCAGCAACACAGTTCACGCAGCAGGCGGCGAGAAAAGAGGATCCTCCGGCAGCCAACCACGAGGTGAGAAGTGCAGCGAGCGACTTCCGGTCCGAAATGGCTGCGGCGCAGAATTCGCCGAACCGCGCCGCACAACCGCGACCGAGTTGCGAGCCCCCGAAACCAAGCGCCCAGCTTCAAGGCCGAACGAAAGACTTTGCCCGCAAGGACAGAGGGGACCCCTGCTGCGCAGCGAGGTGCAAGCCATCGTCAGGGGTGGGTCGGCGCGCCTTTGCCGATCTTGCGTGCCGAAACCCGCGAGGCTGCGCAATGACAGAGAGCTGTGTCGGGACGAACAGGAAGAAACGCGTCCAACCATACCAGAGGGCAACGACCTCCGGGAACACCGGAAGACAGCTGTCCTGCGCCATCTCGAGGCTGGTCCAGGGATCACGTCAGCCTAATCGAGGCAGCCAAGAGAAATCCAGGGGCCCTTTCGCCACCACGGACCCGGCAAATCCGACTGGGCAAGTGACGCCGCCGAGAAGCACGGTGACCCGAACCCAGCAGCCTTCTTGCCTCCCACTACATCCCGTTACTATCAAGCTGCTCCGTGACATCCTTCAACGTTCCGGCCTGGCTCGGGACTACCTACACAGCGACAACGGCGGTTTGCAGCTAGAGCTGCTCCCTCACCAACATGGACTCAAACCGTGTTGCTGTTGGAGTAGCATGTCTCTCTCAGGAAAACCTCAGGTGACGCCGACCTCTTAGCGGCTAAAGGGTTATATTAAGGAGGGGGGGGGATGTGGGATCGCACGCGCACCCCGATATCTCTGGAGCGGCCACGAGCTTTTTTCCCGCGATAATCACGTGCTCGCTCGCGGAGGGTAGCGGGGAGAGGGCACCACCGCCGCTCCCGCTGCTCTTCGCGCCTGGCCGCGACGCCTGGGCCCAAGGCACCCCGTTCCCTCCTTTCCCTTTCTTGGAACCGGGGAGACTCCCTCTCCGCCGCGCGGGGAGAAGCGCTATTCCCCCGATGCATCTTTGTCTTTTCGGCTGAGGAGCTTGCGACTGCCCGCATCTCAATTCAGTCGCTGAGACCGCCGCACGCCGTCCCCCTGCTGCGCTCGGCCTTTGTGAGCGACTGACCGCCCCAGGGCCCGAGCGCGGATCCACTCTGGGTGAGCTGAACTCTTATCAGCCTCTTTTGTGGTTCCAACAATGTGCGGTTTATTTCGCCCCAGACGTGCGGAACGCTACGCCGCTGTGGTTTTGTTTTGTATTTGCATGTGTGGTTCGCTGTTGTTGTCAGTTGGTAGACTTTTACTCTAAGGTGAATAAACACCTTAGGTCGAGACTCGCCTTGTCCCCCATGGCCTGAACCCGCCGTGGTCGCAACTCACTGCGAACTGCGGGTTAGGGGTCACAGCTCTGACTGTTAGGGCTGCTGCGAAAGTGCTAGCGAGCGACTGCCGCTCCGCCGGCGCTGTGCGATCCAGAGAACGGTCAGGTGCGCACGCGCGAACTTGAGTAATGCCCCTATAAACTGCAGCTTAAGGAATTGTGATATCTGTGTGCATTGCAAAACTACGGAGTAGTAAAACTCCTTTCACAGTATTCTAAACACCTGCCGCCACTGAAGGATTTTGAGTAAAATTGGGACAGCGTGAATTAAAAGTATCTTCTCAATGTAGTTCAAGTTTTATTTCTTGGTTGAAATGAAACAAGTCTCTTGTAAACCGTTCTAACCAGTTGTATAACGAGACAACTGCTACGTTTGGCATGAATGCGTACAAAGTCCCGCTAGAACTGCCCCTTCTTACATGTCGCTATAGAACATCCTATACAAGAAGACTTTCATGGAGTACTCGTCTTACTTTTCCAAACAGGTAGCTCCTCTCTTGCCACTGTCAGCAATGAATGTACTTTCGAAGAGGATTCTGCTCGCGTCATTAATTGGTGCAAGGAAATGGAGATTCTATGCATTGACGCTGATGAACAAGGCCCCACCAGTAACGTTCAACAGCAATTGCTTCCTCTCGTGCGCTGAGGTAAGTCATCCTGTATGCAATGTGGGCATGAAAAGATATAAATAGAGGAATTACAGCGGTTTTTTTAGCTGCGATGTGCATGTGTTCTCATATAGCAAGTCGACAATATCGAATACTGCTCTGTGGTAATCCCATAATACTATCCCTTTTCTTTAATCTTTACATGAAAAATAAAACTGTTGGAGATAGTGTATATATCGTGCTACAGCTGGATTGCTTAGTGGCGAACGGCATTTGCTCGAATAATTGCAAATGCACATTTAGTAAATCCGCAGTATCCCTCAAGTAAACTTATTCATATATTTTTTTATTTGCTGTATACTGCAGACTCATGGCCTAAGTACCGTATGCATAAATATACAAAGATATAAAAGTCCGACAGAATATATGTGATAACAGGTTAGAATACAACAAAGCGATATGTTATAATGCGCAATTTAAATCGTTCCTATCATTAGCGGTACTGGGAAGTAATTAAACCAAAGCATATGTTAAAATCTATGTAAATGAAGCCTGGCTGGGCTGAAGTCATATCCAATAAGAAGAAAGCTTTTTGATATTTGTTACCTATACGTGCGGAGCAGTACAAATCTCTTTTAAAAAAAGGTATCAAAAATGCAGTTACAGGTGTACCTACTAAATATTACCACCCAATAATATCACCGGACTGCTACATTGCGTTGGGTTGATACGAGTGTAATATTTCTAATTCCAACCGTCTTAATTTCCGCGTGAATGGCGCTGTAGCGTTGGCCGGAGTTCGGTCAAGCTGAGATGAATCAGTTGACCGATGAATCAGTGAATTATCAATCAGTGAAGATGAATCAGTTTTTTTCGTTTATGTCATTACATACGGCGAAAATAAAGATTGTGTAATTCAGCAAAAAAAGATTTGCTAGTTGTTTACTAGCGTCAATATTTCGAGCTAATAGCAATGTTGCCTTTATTAAGCAGTTAGTAGGCTTCCCTTAGTGAAAGGTAATACCACCATCACCTCTGGTTATTATGTCCTGTAGTGGCGGTCCTACTGACATGTTTAGATAAACTATAGTTTCTATCATTATGTGTGATTAATAGTTGTGTATTACGTTGCGGCACGGATATGTGCACATTTCCGGTGTACAGATACATATTGACGAGCTTGCTCATTTAGCCAAATATATAGCTGCGCACCGGTCAACCGGCTTTCCTAAATGTTGTGCAGATATATACACATATGGTTGTTCTTATAAGCAAGTTGTGCATAGCTTCTCGATCATTGTTTTGCACGATGCGTTGTTCCTCTTTGTTCTCGATTACTTTTTATACAGTGCTATATATTACACCGAACCTAATGTTGACCCGCCGTGGTTGCTCAGTGGCTATGGTGTTGGGCTGCTGAGCACGAGGTCGCGGGATCGAATCCGGGCCGCGGCGGCCGCATTTCGATGGAGGCGAAATGCAAAAACACCCGTGTACTTAGATTTAGGTGCACGTTAAAGATTTGGTACTAACTACCTGTGCTAGCAATGCGCCCTACCCCTTTGGGGTACTAAATGCAACATCCGGCGACGATACCAACTGCCCTTATTAGAAACATAGTTAACCTAGTGACAAAGACCTAGCTTTTGGTTACTAGCTGACGCGACCATGTTTTCGAAAGTGGGGCGCTTCGCTTATTTGCCCTTAGAAACGCCCCTCATAAGCTGCGGGGAAAAAGACAAACATCTCGCGCAGACTATCGCAGGTGCAAGCACCTAAATAATTAATAAGACATGGCACACTGATGGTTTTTCATGGTGTTTCTAGCCTTCCTCGCCGTACCAAACGGATGATGGATGCTGCATCTACACTGAAGGATCCATGCATGACGTGGCTCGGGACATTATTTCTAAGCGGGTAAGCACAACGTTGCAGAATAGTAAGCGCGCTTCAAACATTTTGTCTCGCGGAAAAGAAAAGCATATAGGTGCGGTGGGTGTTTACAGCAAATATGTGTACGCCCATTGGAAAAATAGAGAGTAGCACAACAGAGGCATACAATACTCCCTCCAAATGATGCTTTCAGTTCATCGGCATGCTTAATGGAGGCTTTCCTATTGTACCTGCGGGCACTGAATAATTCAAAATAATCAATAAAAGATATTCTTGCCATTACAGATTCAGCAGGCTGTATTTACAAAGCGCAACAACTTGAAAATTGAGACCTCTTGTCTGCGCCGTAGGTGTGTATGCAAAGTTTTCAAAACGCCGCAGGCTGATGCTGGAAGCTCACAGTTGACTTAACTATGGCCGAGTAGAATTGTAAATACCAAAATTGAGCTTGCAAATAGCGCATACTCCATGCATTCCCAGAGAAGAGGTTCCTCGCTTTTGTATCCGTTGTCAGCGTGAACCTGTTGCCTTTTTCTCTGCAAGCGTGACCTTGACTCGGAGATTGCGAAGTCATGTTAGCTATCCTCACACGCTAAAAATATAGTCTCCATTATTTAAAGACAAAGTTTGCATTGGTGACATTCCATGAATGTTTTAAGGACACTGTGAATGCCTTTAGGTATATTCAGCTTATCTGCACGTGCCAAGTTCATCCTTTACTTAAGGTATTTTATATAGGTCTGTCAAATGACGCAAATTCATTGCGTGGAACAACCTAGTAGCATCATAATCTTTAAACTCTGAAAGCGTATCAGGAACGTGCTCGGAAACTGTTGAGTTTTTTCACTTCGGGCAAACATTTCATATGCGATTGTTCAATGTTACTCCATTTAACTCGCTCTATTACCGTAGTGACTAATGCAATGATGTGTTTCTCATTGCCCGTCAGTTCAACTAGAGCAATTCAAAAGAAAACATATAAAATATATTGCGTCCGTTCTATCATTTCCGGATTATTGAGCAACAACGCCATGTATGGTCACATATAGAAGCTCTTTAGATTGTAAGTTTCTAGGTAGATCGGCCCCTTTTCGACTTTTAGGAAACAGTTACGTTGTATATGTAGGACCAATCTAACTGACAACGAGTACCAGTAAAATTTCTATTGCTTCCAGCCATGGCGATCTAAAAAGAACAAATCTCGATCAGATGTGAACGCAGAGTATTTACGCCATTGTCCAATGGAATAATTAGCACATTATATCCGTTTAAATGTTGAAATATTACCAGAGTCCTTAAACAATGCTTAAGACTCTATGACCGTACCCCAAGTGTTCTTCTAAGGAGACTTATATTGACTGATTGGTATAATTGTGAATATTGGCCCAAGACTGATAGCTTTGTGCTTGTTGAGAAGTTAATTACACAATTTATCTCACAAGTATTTGTAAGCGCCCCTTGTTGTTGTGAATTTTAATTCCCAACAACTTTATTATTATTGACTCGTTAAACTCTGCAGGATAGTGTATGGTTTGCCGAATAGGTCAGTGTCTTTTTACAGACCACGACTGCTAGCTCACTTGCAACCTTGAAAGAATATGTTATCCCAATTTCATAGAAAACATACTTTACATGTTTCCGTAATTGCTTACCAACGAGAAATTGTGATTACTTCAATGACTAACTTCAGGATATTCATGTTTCAAAGCATACAGATCCCGATGCGTTCTTTGTCTGCGACCTGCGGGACATAGCCAAGAAGGTCAACCTCTGGCAAGAATGTCTGCCAAGAATCGAACCCTTTTACGGTTAGCTACTTTGTTTTTGTTTCTCTCTGAAGACCACGATATATTTTATATTGCGATAGAACTTATAAAGACACTTCGAGCGCATTTTCGCCATAGCCGTCACCATCGCCGTGCGTTCCGGTATAAAGTCCAAGTGCGAGGACAATGAACGTAACGCGCTGATGCGCTTCCGGTGAAAATGCAAGCATGCGAGAACGACCAGACGTGAATGTCGACTTGATGCGCGCTGTCTTATCGCATCAGGGAAGAGGGTGCCAGTCTCTTCTCGCAGCCCACCTGTCCGGTCGTGGCTGCTTGTGGCGGCCACGCGTTCGAGCGCATACGCGGCCCGCGCCATGCGTTCAAGACTGTCTGCCGCGAGTGCCAGGACATAGTGCAAGAGCAAATGTTTAGTAAGTTCAAGCGCACTCTCCTTCTACATGCACGGATGATTGGCTGAAGGTCATAATCAGATTTTTGGAGACGGGGCACAACTGAAATTGTGAAGCGCGCCGTAGCACGAAATGTGCGGTTTGGGAAGAGCACATGTGCTGCCAGCTAGCTGTCTGCGCTCCTTATGGTTCTAGCGTTGCCAGAGCGAGTGCTCGCGTCATGGACTGAGAGCTCTTTATGTATGTCTGTGTGCGAGTACCAACATGACGGTTCACTAGGGAGAAGCGCATGCACTCCCCAGCTGCCAGCGCTCCTATCATATTTGCGTTGTCAGAGCGAGTACTCGCGTCATTGACTGAAAGCCGTTCATGTTTGTGCGCGAGTAGCGCCATGCCGGTTCACTTTGGGATCAAGCCCGCGCATTCCCAGCTGCCTGCGCTCCTTTTGATGCTAGCGTTGTGACAGCGAGTGCTCGCATCATCGACTCAAAAGTCTTCATGCTTGTGTGCGAGTAGCACCATGCCGGTTCACATAGTAAGCAAAGATGTGGTGCAATTGATACTGCCTACAGAAATACACACCTTATTTTGTTTAGTTGTGAAATACTTCCCAATCGCTATATATACTCCACCTTTCAGAGCGTAGCTGGCCCGTTTCTTTTGTTGACTCTGGTGGCCTTAAATCTACAAACGAAAAGCCTCTGGTTCTGCGGAAAGATATAAATGATAGTTTGTCCACTATGTGGGTGGGCAAACCTCTGACTGGAACCACCAAATATGGTGCATTCTTCGACCCTTAAAGTTTCGGTGCTCTGCGTAGAAACAGGGCCCCGAAGCCCTGTTAACTCTTAGAATTGGGGAATTGTATCGAGCCATTTTTGCTTAGCGCTTGCAATTTAGCAACCTACAAAAAATGAACGCCATTCCAGAATTTCTGAAAAGGCGTAAGGCCGAAATTTCAAGAAATGTACGCTCCCTCTCATTCTCAAAGCTGCCAGTCTACTGGCCAGCGAAAACGACGTCGTAGGTCTCGCCGCTCACCGTGTCTGTAGGACGTAAAAGACCAGAAGCAACCAAATCAAAGCAAGCATTCCAGCGAAAACAAGCAATGCAAATGCACCATACGATAGCCGGGGCGGATTTGCTATGGAGGCGGAAAAAAAATTGCAGTGGAGCTTCTGGCCTAGGTGTGACATAGTTCTCTGCTCGAGCGTGGAAGAAGGCTGGAGTGGGAGGAGGGCAGTGATATTTTGTTTCAAGAAATGCAGTGTGCCCTGGTTTTCTTATTCAAATTCATCTGCAGCTATAAAGTCCTGCCGAGACCCTGTAGTGGTGAACGTCCTCAACAATCTAAGCGTCGGCTTCGACTGCGCCAACAAGGTATGCAAGAATGAGTACGACGACCCTCCCATTCGTTTCATTGCGAATAAGTGCACTTGTTTCAAATGGTAGGAAGCACAATTGCTATAAATATTTACTCCATTTGGTTCTTAAGGAACTGCTTTTAAATGGAGAGGGATAACCTGTTAAGAAGTGTCGAATTAAAAAAAAATGTAGTTATATTCATTTACTTGATTAATCCATCTATCATTAATCAGATCGAAGCTACTAGTTTTCACATTGACACCGGGAAGAGGTGTGCTGAAAAATATTGTCTCAGAATGTTTCGTTCACTTTACTTAGTAATTTTTTAAGGTGCTTGGTAAAACTGGTATTTATATATGAAAATACGTAGATAAAGTTTGTAAAATGCAGCAATTATAGCAGACAGCATTAGAATAATGAAATGGGGATGCGAAGAGTAGTTTAGGTGCTTCATTTATTTATTTTTTCGCTTCTGCTTTACTGCGCACTGCTAAATAGCAAAATTCATTAGCCTTGTGCCGAAACCTTCAGTGCGTGATAAGCGGCACTGCATGTGCTATGACCTTCTTTTTCATGCGTAGCTGAGCTATCCCATGACCGATAAGCACAACTTCGTACATGCAGAGAGTTCACTTGTGGCAGCTAGTGCTTTCATGTTAGTTCGCGTCATATAATTTGAGCGGCTCTAATTTCTTTTCTGTTTGCTACATTTGCCATCTAAAGACAACTTGACATAGATAAACTCTATTCTTCAATTTATGGAATAATGAAGAAGCATTTAGCGAAGCGAAGAGAGTGTAAGACACTGATGGCCAAAGTTTGCTATAACTGTTTCATTGATATCTATGGCCACATCTGTTATATACTATGAGGCACACGTTGGAATAACTTACCCGAGTAAATGCCGAGAGGGGGTCGGTAAACCAAAAAGGTAACAAAACTATCGTGTGGATGTTGTCTAACAAAAAAAAAAAAAAAAAGGCGCGCGCAATGAAAGCTGCCAAATGATGAGCTGTACAGTATATAACGCAATATTTTGGTCGTCCATCAAAAACGATCGTGATTTTTCACTCTAGATATTCGATAATCATATATATTAAGATATTTTGGAGTGCCAATAAATATTATTCCATTCTTTATCTGCTTCACTTTCATTTTTAACATACAAGTGCTACATAAGAAAAATTATGCAGGTAAAACGGACGTGTTGGGGCCTGATAACGTAAAACTATTCCAATATGTTTTTATTCCAATCTCCTGACGTCAAATTTGCGTAACCGCCGACGCAAGCATCGGGCGGTCACCCGCAGGGTTGTCTGAGCAAACCAATCTAATGCTCCCCTCGTTCATAGGAGGTCGCTTTTGTTTGCTTGAAAAACGAATAACATTGCATGCACTGAGCGGTTTCTCTTACCTAATTGGCTCATAATAGGCGAGGAGCATGCACAAGGGGAGAGGGATTCAATTAGGCCGAGCCACTGCACTGAATATCGATAAACGGATGAAGAAGGTAGTGCCGGCGTCTGCAATTGGTCCGCTTTCTCTTACTTAGCTTGCGGTGGCTCGCCGACAATCGCGGCGGCATGCAACGGGAGCTTAAGAATCACGCTAAAATGGATCTTCAGCAAAGAAGAGTTGGCAGGAACGAGGGCGTAAACGTGCCGAAGGTTCTCGAAAACGTTACACAGCCACGCAAAAAGTTTTATTGCACGCCAATAAACCCATGCTCTCCGACCGGGGCGAGCAGCCATTGCCGGAGCGATCGGCGGGAGCCATCTTTTATTCCTTTTGGAACGGGGCAGCCTGCAGCTATTCAGAAGAAAATTCACTTTTGTTCGGCATATTAATGCATCTTTAACGCGTACACGCCACTTTGACGAGGTAAGATTTTGTGGTTTTGTGACGTCGCATGAGAGGCAGGTGAAGTGGGTGCAGCCCCAAAGCGTTTGACCAATAGCCGAGGGCTGACGGCGAAAAGGCGTCAAATCAGAAATAACTATCTTAGTTTTGTTTGTTAAAATTATGCATAATCAGCGTGTACACGTCATATGAGATGGGGAGCTATTGCGGTTTCCGTGACGTCACGTGACAGGCACGTGAAGTGGGGTGGTCCAAGAAAGTTTTTGACCAATCGCGGAGGGCTGATTGCAGAATTGGAATACAAATGGTTGGAACAGTTTTACGTTATATCGCCCTTGGAATCTACGCTATGCGAAGCTTTAGTCCAGAAGCGCACGTTAACTAACCGCAATGCACAAAATTGTTGGCTTTCAACCTACGCAGCACACAACCCTCTGCAACGTTTATGTTTATACGCCACAAAGGTGACAACTTTAACCTCAGGCGATTTTTATGTTTACGCATTACATCATTCTTAATCTAGGATGAAATGTAACCAAATCAGGTAAACTCACATTGTGATACGTCTAAGCAGTGATGTCACCTGGACGAAGGTAATCTGTGATGCTTGCCGACATAAGCATTTCAATTACATGCATATGTTCACCGAAGTACAACATATCTCTAGATGCATTCAAGCATTCTGTATTTCTTCCATTACATTGACCCACTCCCTCTCTGGAGGATTGGCCGAGAATTGGCACATACGCAGAGGCACATACCGAATGGCTAAATCAAAGAAAATCCAGTAAATCGAAGAATCCGTTGAGCATGATGCGCTATTCACTTGTGAGACCGGTTTTCTTTAGAGACACCTTTAGCCGACAATGCATGTTCAGCTTTTAGGCAGGTATTTTTGTTTTATTACGCAGAACAGAGGTACGCTTACTGTCACTGCATCGCCGGCGAGCATACAGGAGTTATATAGTAGCTTTTTTCTTAGTTCTGCATTCAGTGCAAAAAGAAACTTCTTATACATATCTAGTAGTATATTCTTCAATATACGAACCGACGCAGCAGTACACATCAGTAGCGGCCACCCGAAATCCAATAGGGTAGGCAAAGCAAGCTTCGAATAAAAAAAAAATAATATTCTTTGTAGCTCTACATGACATTGCCACAATCTATAGGCAGATGTCAGTAAATGTTCCATTAATGTTGAAGTTTTAAGCGGCAGAGAAAGGCTTTGAGACAGCAATGTTTGGGTTAGTATTATTCATCTCATTCAATATCCTAGCAACTCAAACACAACACGAAACGATTCTGTGGATAACGCCTGCCTGTAAACTCTCAAGTCGTCATGACGTTTATGAACTCAGAAAACGGGGGCTTACTGTAAAAATCTGCGTGAATATTCTGGGACGTAGAAATCTCCATATGTGTATTGAATGGAGCAATATTATGTTTATACATTGGCGTAGACGGTATATGTTGTGCATGTTGTGTAGGAAGCTGGTTTTCTTGACCTGAGGTAGTTATCTGAAGTAAGTTTATGTTTCCTTGTCGCCATTTAATCTATTTCAGCCTGAAATGAGCGCTGTTCTGAACATGGGCGTTTCTCCAGCTCGCATAGTGCTTGCCAACGCTGTCAAGGGCTCGTGGGACATTGAATTCGCTCTCAAACATAACGTCACCCTCATGGCATTTGATTCAGTGGAAGAGCTCTCTAAAGTGGAGGGCAAAAACACGAGGTGAGTGAATAAGTGCGCTAAACGAACCCATCTAGCGTCGCACGACACACACACGCACACACACACACACGCACACACACACGCACGCCAAAAAAGACGCCATGCAGCTGTAAGAAATTGCCGTTAATGGATGATCTAAGCCTCAGCCTACACTGGGCCCTGTGAGTGAAGCCATTTTGTAAGCATCCTATCTGCGATCGGTTGCCCTTAATATCCCGTGTATCACTTTCACGAATAGTGGGCTCAAGGACACTGCACAATGAAGAAATTCCTGTATACGAAATAGCTTTGTGAATACAAACCTAAGCTTCTGGCTTTTGGCATTGTTTCATTTTTGCAGAATGAAAACATTGATAAGCGGCAAGGCAATATAGCGACAAAACGCTGACGTGTGCTACGAACGTCAAATGCTGCGACAATTCAAACAAGTAGCTGTAAACAATCGTTTCAATTTATCCAATTCGTATAAGAATAGCACTTCGGTGGCGAGGGAGTTATAGTGGGGAATTAGGGAAATTGTCGCTTTGATGGTACTTGGTCTACCGCCACAGCATATGGCGTTCCTGGCACCAGATTACATGTCCGTCGCTTTGTTAGATATTCGCGCCAAAATCTTTTTATTCAGAAAAAGAAGAATGACCGATGGGAAGCACCAGCGTCAAGAATAGGGCTGTGTATACAAAGTTTATTTCATGTAACAAAGATTCTACAGGAATGTGGAGGCCAACCTCCAACCAAAGCCCACCTCAACCTGACTCCTGCCTCTTTTCAGCCGAATGGCTGATTCAGGCCGCATCCAACGTTTAGGTGTATCTGGCTGGTTACATCGAATTGTCAAGAATAACAGTGACAAATGAGCCTCTGCATGCACTGGAAACTTGATCATAACAATCACAGTGATTATGCAATATTTTCTATTCGCTCTTGATAAACCTATAGTACTTGTCACTTGAATAACTGAAGTTTATTTGCATCGGAAAACACTGCACATATTCGTCTTTAATAAAACGAAATATGCCTTCGCAAACCAATGACCAGCACACTCGCGGATTTGTTGCGGTGTGTTAAAGTTAACGAGGCTGTGACATATTAAAAAAATTGGCCGCTAATCCACGCTGTGAATGTGGTTGGCCAGAGAAGCTGCAGACATCACCTGATCCGATAGACCAATGGGACGTAGCTTTGAACTGTCGAGCGTTAGCACGATGCCATTGTTCATATTGACGTTGCTGTTCCGTTCATCTTTCATTGTATTTGTGTTGCTCTTCAGGCGTCCTAATTGCGCGTGACTTGCTTTGGCCAGGAACCACTGCGTCCTGCTTAGCCTGAAGACGACGCCGTTGTGCGCATTGACATTGCTGTTCTCGTCTCCGCTCATCGTGTTTACGCGGCATTTCAGGAGTCCTAACTGTGCGTGACAATTAAGTAGTGCTGTCACAACACAAGTGAAATCATTTGCCAGTAGGGTTCTTCTTTTACATATGAAAGTGTAGTAACGTAACTTCCTGCTTCGTACGCTACAGCTGCCGCTACCTGACGATTGCAGGTTACTGAACCGCAATCTTCACCAGGAAACACTATACGTGAAACAAACGAGAAGAGAGGGGGTTGACCGAGGGGCCCGATTTTTATTTGTCATATCATAAGAAGCCAACAAACACTGACACCAAGGACAACATAGGGGAAATTAGATGTGCTTAATAAGTGAAATGAAGAAACGATAAATTAATGGAAATCAAAGTGGATGAAAAAACAACTTGCCGCAGGTGGGAACCGAACCCACAACCATGGTAGCTCAATTGGTTGTCCTTGGTGTCAGTGTTTGTTGGCTTCTTATGATATGACTAATAAAAATCGGGCTTATTATAGAACGAGGGTCTCGAATCAGGCAACATTGATGCCTTCAGGTAGCATGTGTGGGTTTATTGACTAGTTGCCTTCACCCAAAAAGACCACATTCTCGTGAGGCCTGCGGCAAAAGAGGACGTTCCACGTCCGCCGCCAAGGTCTATGTGTGGTGGCGCTGGCTAACACTCCCAGGGTTCTACTCGGACACATAAATACCCAAGAAAGTGGATGGGGAAACAGCGCCGCGGTAGCTCAATTGGTAGAGCATCGCACGCGAAATGCGAAGTTTGTGGGTTTGGTTCCCACCTGCGGCAAGTTGTTTTTTCATCCACTTTGATTTCCATTAGTTTATCGTTTCTTCATTTCACTTATTAAGCACATCTAATTTACCTTATGTTGTCCTTGGTGTCAGTGTTTGTTGGCTTCTTATGATATATACGTGAAGCAGAGATTCTTGGTTCCATTCTTTTCTTTGCCCCGCAAAGCCGCGCCGCTGCTACCGCGGATGCGCGGAGGCGAACGTCACCTATAGTGGGGTTGAACCCAGCGGCGCACGCGGTGCGCGCCTTCCGCGGTGATTGCTTGAATTGTCCATCGACGGATGTGAGGGAATCCCGGGATCCTAGTCATATACAACTTCGCTGTAACCCCGTCATTGGTGTCGATGACAGCGCTTAGCGAGGGAAAGTGGTATAGGGAGTACAGCCGAGCTAATTTGCTAGATAATGTCGCTATATTTAGTGAATGAACTTTAGAAACGATTTCCCTGCTTATTTGTACCGGATTTCACATAGATGCAACACCTATCAGCCTCATAATTTAACACTCACTTTTAAATTGGTTTTTCTAACTGCGCAGTAATTGTCTTTAATGTTCTTAAATTACCTTTGCGTATGAGTTCACTTCTTTCTTTGTCATTTACAACATTAAGGCACTTCAGTTGTGAGATCCTTGCAAATACTGGGTGCAACAGCTTTCATGTGACACAAAGCACGTTTCTGTTGTCCTACAGGCTGCTGCTCAGAATCCAAGCTGACGAGGAGGGATCAATCCATAAGTTCAACAATAAATTTGGATGCTCAATCTATGATGCGGAGCGAATTCTGAAAGAAGCCCGGGTGAGAGAGTGCAATGTCGTCGGTGTGTCGTAAGTATTGGTTGTATAGGGTGTCGCCATACTACGACAACATGAAGATGCCAGTTTCTTTATTTGTGCTTATAAGCTGTATCAGAATATTTTTCAATCTGTAATCGTAAAACAATGACGCACGCATTTTCTCATCACATGATAGCGGTTATTCTGAGAGGCAGAACTTGCACCATTTCTGCGATTGCGACCCCTGCGAACGCTTGGGGTAGCTTTTCTGTGATAGTTGTGGTCATAACAGTGGCCTAATGAAGCTTTCCACAAAAGGAGCCGTCCTTGGCGGCAACGGAGGGCACGCCACCTCGGGCGTCGAGCTCGTCTTTTCGCACTTCGGCTCCTATACTATAGTGTTCGACTTTGCACGTCGTGCTAGAACCATCTCTGTACTTTTACTACTGCCGGAGCAAGCCCATTGACTCCGACAGCGAGTTCAGCGTCGTGTAAGGCAAATTATTGCTGAGGAAACACCGCAGGTTGACTAAAGACATGAGTGAGCAAGTCTCCGCAGGACAGCATCCTCCGACTCAAACTATTGGCAATGTGCTTCTCGACAACTCCGAGTATTGGTATAGTGTACACACGCAGATCCTGAATGCCTACCTTGAAAAAAGTGCCACCTGATGAGATAAATGAAGTCTGGTGGAATACCATGAACAACATCGTAACAATTGAGGCATCGACGGGAGTCATCCCCCCCCCCCCCCCCTAAAAAAAAAAAAAATATTGCCGGAACTCTCTTAAGGGGTATTGTTGTTATTACTGTGGCTGTATATTTGTGCGTTTGCGAGATAAACGTCCTCGCTTCTCTTCTTTCGTTAGATAATGGTAGCGCTGCCTGTCCCTGGCTGTTCTGGCGCATGAAGTAGAAGCAACGCTCACCTTTTTTGGTCGAAGCATGATTGCAGTTCGAAGGCAGGAGCAGCTGTGGGGAGCGGTGTCCAGTGTCCACTCATTGCACCAATGAGCGTGCGCCTCCCCGTTCGCATTCTAGGGTATCTACAAGTACGATCGTGCATTATGCATGACAATTGGACTACGGCAGCAGTCATCTCTGACATCGTCATTCACATTAGCCAAAGAGTTGCAAAAGCTGTTTTCTTATTTAATCAAGACAATTGATTTCCATCGCTTTTGCCGCTAAATACCCGTTAAGCTGCTTTTCAAGGCTGATACCCTATCTGTTCCCTTCAAGGTGGGCTATGTGAGGCACCCGGTACACTCTTGCGTGACTTGAGCGCTGCAGTGTCGCAAGTGCTTAAGTTGGGACATGTTAGCGCCGTTTTCACGGGCCAGGTAGCCTGCCTGCGTT
Source organism: Dermacentor andersoni (assembly GCF_023375885.2). NCBI lineage: Eukaryota > Metazoa > Arthropoda > Arachnida > Ixodida > Ixodidae > Dermacentor > Dermacentor andersoni. Next base: position 99,780,780 of record NC_092815.1, read on the forward strand.
GCACAGGCAGCCATGACGAATGTTTTTGTGTGATTGAGGCAACGAAATGTTCAGATTACGATGACCCTTATGAGGCAAAAATTGTCATAAGATAAAGGAATGCTCAGCACCACAAAGCTTGATCACGAGCAGTTTGATACACAAAGGTACGGCAGCGTCCGTGCTCAAGTGGAGGAAGCGTTTGCGTCGTCAGCAAAATAAAGATAAAAACAAGAGCTCACTTACTTCAGTTACGCCCTTCCAGCAGGAGGTGGTTAAGATGGATGGATGGATGCAAAACTTTAATGAAGGTCTTGAGGTATGCGACTCAGTGCGCTGCGGGCCGCTCCCACGTTGGGACAGTCAGGCCATGCCCGACCGCCGCATCGTGGGCCCTCTGGCCAGCCCATAGTCGCGCCCCGCTATCGGGGCTCTTGATAGCGGAGAGCCACTTGTCCCCATAGATGTGTTCCGTGCCTCGCAACGAGGGGCAACGCCCAGCATATGGTCTAGGCTAGCGAAGTCACTGCTGTGCCTGCAAGAACTACCGGAAGAGGATCGAAACTTTAGCTTGAGAACTACTCCAGTGCCCCCTATGCAAATACGCGTAAAACGCTGGAAGGCTTTTTTTCTATAAGCACTGAGCCGATTTTAACAAACTTTGTTGCATTTGAGAGAGAAAGTTATATTCAGCTTGCTGCTGGAAGGGACATTTTATTTAGGTCCGGAATTTAAAAGCGAAGCTTGCTTTGTCTCTTCCTTCAACTTTTCCGGTGCTGCTTCTGCTGCTGCTGTTGCTGAAGTTGTTCTTGTCTTTCATACAGCGTCGGGGGTAGATCAGAGGCAGGATCGCTACAGAGAGGAAAGGCAACGCGAGAAACTTGTTGGGACTTTCCACTGCGTTGCCACAATGCCCTCTGGAGGTCCATGTGCGCCTCGCCAATTCCCTTTTGGCTGCTGCCATAATCCGTGAGCCCTACGCAAAAGCACTGCAGAAGTAGCAGCGCTTACCTTTGTACTAACGTGCAGCAGTCTAATAGAAGTTAGTAAGAATGGTAGAGAGGAAGTAGGGAGATGAGGCAGTGAATGAGGTGACGCATTTGTGGCAACTGCCATAAATGGGGGCGGGGAAGCATGGGAAAGAGAAAAGGCGACGAAGGAAAGCAAGCAAACGCTACTACTGCAGACGGCAGCAGTTTCTGGAAAACTGGATAAATTTATATTCAAGGTACGGCGTTTTACGTAAAACCTCATAATTTAATTAATATTTCCGCCACCAACACTTTTGCCACCATGCGCCGAGACGTGTGGGGCAATGACAATGCTAATCCTCTCGCAGGCTATGAAAAATGGCGCACAAGAACGCGTCACACAAACGCGTCTTCCTGTGTGTTATGTGTACTACGTACACAAGCACAAGCGGAAGGTAACGTTCGACTTTAACTCGGTGCTCTCGTATTGCACTGAACACTTAAGCACTTAAACATTCCCTGTAAACATAACAACAAATTATCGTCAACCGATGCAAACAACAGAGAAAGCTTCGCTTACGACTTGCAGCAATTCCCACAGTGCAAAGGATGCGCATATTTTTTTACATCGAAGCTGTATATGGCTAGGGTTCCATGTATTTTTCGTGTGCATCAACAAAAATTTCATCGGTAATTGATCACACCCCCTCAAACATGCAAAAACGGAGTGTCTCATTCTCTTCGTAATACAGAAGCTACAAGCACTCAGCAAAGTCAAGTGAAGAGTGCATACATTAATTGGAATCACGCATGCAAAGTGCCGAACAGCGTACGTTTCAATAAAGAACAAGCTCGAAACAGGCCCCTATCATCAGCAGTGATCGCTTATACTCCCGTAAGCAAGGAAAACTGCAGTGGCTCATACCCCCGAAAGGCAGAGGCTACACGCGCTCAGCAAGAAAGGCTACAAGCACTCATCCAACATGCAAAAATAGAGAGTTTTAGAATTGGGGACCCAAGTAAATTGCAGGCCACAAGTGCGCATGCGCACAATTAAAGTCAGAGAGGGTTCTTGCGTTCGCGTTGACACAAGACCCAAAACCGGAAAACTAGAGTGGATGTCCAAGCCGTCATGGGTCTTAGAACAGCACACTCAGCTCACAGTACTAACACAGTATTAGGTTTATTCCGTCTTATTGTTTGCCCTTTTTGCTTAAAAGTGCATTCTGTTTGTTTTCACTTGTAAGAAAAGCTTTTCTTCTTTTTTTCCTTTCAAACGGCTTTTTATCTTCCTCGATGCGGCGTCCTGAGCGCTCGAACCAACGCTGCTGCGTTTGAAGCAATTCTCAAACTCTGCTGCCCCTCTAAGCCCAAGAGCGGCTAGGCAACGTGTCTTGGGGATCCATACATAGTCTTCGGTCCTCAATTTTAAAACTCTCTAGTAAGTTTAATATCTTAGGTCCAAATAGAACCCTTATCACACGTCTTGCTGATAAGAACATATACTACATTTTGACCTGCGTCGGGCACGTCTACGTTAGCGCTGCCCTCTCTTTGTCGGCGTTCCAAGCTCTTGCGTATCTACTTTCCTTCCGGTTTCCTGTGTGGCAGCCTCGTCGAAACATCACGCGTGTCTACTTTCCTCCGACTCCGCGGGGCGGTGGTCCTGTGTCCACGCGAATTGATATAATAATCACGTTAAATGAATACGTACCTTTGTTAAAACTTCTGTGTCACCTCTGTGTGGTGTGCTAAACAGCTTCGCTGGTCACCCACCTTCACAGAGTGGAATGGCTCATGATTTTTTTATAGAATTTTCAAAAATATCTAACTTCAAAAAAGAAGAAGCGCAGAGCTTACATATTCGTAAGTCGGCACCAAGAATAGATATCGCAGTTGTGTAAATTGTATGCCTTAGACCGGCTAAAGCGGATAACATTGATACATTAATAATGCATTAATGCTTGCGTGAATTTGTTACATAGTTTGCAATGGTTTTGTAAGAATCCTATTAGCATATTAGTGGTATAATTGAGAGCCACGTATAATACATCAATTTTGTTTGTTTTACATGTATTGGCAGGCGCAGTTTACAGAATTGTGATATCCTTCTTCGCTGCTGAGTTGAGTCTTGTCACTTGATAGTTTGATTTTCTGAAAATGCGCAGTTTTCATCAACTCTGATAAAAAAAAGGACAGCCTAAGTCGAAAACTTGCCGCTCACAGTCACTACATTTTAACTTTTATAGACGGCCTTTCTTAGTGAGTAACCACCACCTTTTCGTATGCCACATGTCTAGCCTATTTTGTGGGTTGATCCCGGAGATAGTAAAGCTTAAAAAAGTTAGATGATATGTGCTAATCGGTATGTGCATCAGGTACCACTGGTCATGGCAATGTTCCGTATATATATCATTTATACCTAATAAATAACACCTAACAAAAATTGCATACGGGCAGGATTTGAACGCAGACCTCCTAGCACAGCACCCCTAGCACAGTAGCCCGACGCTCTAACCGTTAAGGCACGGGCACATGCCTGCGTAGGTGGAATAAAAGATTCTCAAGAATTTCCTACGTGGAAAGAGAAGCCATTGAGATGCTTGGCGCGCTTTATTTCAATGTAAGCTATTTGAACACGTCACTTGATTTTTGCCGTCTTGAATACCTACATATAAAAATAAAAATCAAGAAAGGGGCTGACAGATGGAATAGCAAACTGTGATATTAAGTTTGTAAGCATGGATCAGGTGCCTCAGAAAGGCTGGCCATCGTTTCGATAGCAGGACCTATTTTCGTCAAAGGCGGCCTCGTCATCCTCGGCATGTTAGTTTTAAAGGGTTAGTGCAGTGACGTCCCGTGCGGGTGTTGTCGGTGGCGGTTATTTATAAAGGGAGAGACTTCAGAGGTAATGAGCGCTGTCGCCTGACGTCTGTGAGCGACGTTCCCAAGAAGAGGGGACAAGAGCGAGAGAGTGGGAAGGCGGGGAGAAAAGAAAAGAAAGAAAGAAGAGAGACTGATTTATCGTTGTAATACGTTTTCTGTAGAACATTACTCACATTAACTGTACGATTTCCCTTTGGGTCCGATTCTGAACGCCAGGTGGCGAACTATGTCTAGGCATGTTCATATGTCAACCGCTTAAACTAGTGCACAGAAGAAGCTGTATTCTAAGACCTTAGACAGCTTCGCTTGCTGGAGAGAATTCTAACACTGCTATGCAGACTATGGGAGCCATAAAGACCCTGCCGCCTTGTTCCCTCGCTTTTCTACATGAAGTAGTAATAGTAGTATGAATGAAATAATAACTGCCGATGCACCGTTCTTGCAGTGAAGTACCGGGCACCTCACATTGTCAAACAGGCCCCTACGTGTTGTCAGAACGCTGCCCGAGGAGCTCCAGGGATATGCTATATATACTTCCACTGAAGCAAAGCGGACCCGCATAGGCGATGAGACCACTCCTCTGGTCCAGATGCAGAAACAATGTGCTGCTGCATGTGCGGCGCACGCTGCAACTCAGCTCCGGAGGAGCCGAGATGTGGCGGTGCGTGAACAGTATACCAAGGCTAAGCGACAACGTCGACGAAGTCCTGCAGTTCAAAAGTACAAAGCGGACACACACATGGTGCCTGCCGTGAGCATGCCGTAGTACGGAAACGTGAGGTCCAAACAAGGCCACAAAACCGGCAAGAGCCTATGCCTGTTTGCTTAGTGAGCTTATGTTTACTGCAATCCAGACTACCACTACAGCTACAAGCCTTACACTTTGTCTAACATTCTAATATGTTGCTGCCGCATTTATTGCTTTTGCCATATGACGAAACTATGATTGTTTAAAATAAATAATGGATTGCCCAGTGGCCAGATTTGAACAGAGAAGCCCGATACAGTAACGATTCGATATAACGCTTTTCGCGATGTTGGATGTGCCGCGAACCATACACTTGCGCGTTGTACACGAGCCTGTGCAGCAGCTATTATCATCATCTTCATAACACCTTCATTTTCCCACCCTATTTGTGTCGTTCCTCCCAACCCCTTCCCTAGCGCTAAGTGGCAGGTTAGAGTCACATCAGTCAAGCTAACATTTCCACCTTTCGTTCATAAAAGTTTCTCTCTCTCTCTGTCTCTTTCCTGTTTAGTCATATGACATGCCGGCTCGACATTTTCACGCAGGTTTCACGTGGGAAGCGCCTACGAGTTACCTGAGATCTTCAACAAAACAATCGAAAAAGCAAAAGCTGTATTTGATTTGGCGGAGAGCATGGGGATTTACATGACACTACTTGACATTGGTGGAGGCTTTCCCGGAGGACTGAGAAAACTTGACAAGTTTATTAAGGTATGTATTTCTCACTGCACGCTTCTATTCGTTCCATTTGCGTGGTTGTGACCAGCTGCTGTGAGGTGCTGGTATCAATGATTCTTGTACTTTCATAGCTTTTCCTTCGTTTAGTCCACACGCGTAAGTTCGGTACATTTCATTCAGATTGTCTGCCCAGCTAGCGCACCGCACTCCGCGTTTGACATGGCCAGTAAAACTACTGACTTTCCAATTTCTGTTTACGACGAAAGCGGTGAAGCTGATTACTCTTTGACCGGGCGCAACTAGCAACGAAGCGAAAAAATAACGGGCCAGGGCTTTGACGGAATCATCGAACAGCTGCTCGCTTTTACGTGAAACTAAGCTCACAAACGGTTGGTATGCTGTAAACATTCATGTTTGCCCAGTTAGTTTACTTTACAGTGGGGTATTCGCGAAAAACAGCCATTCAGCACCCACTTTCATGTTGCTATAGGGCCTGGCTTTCGCACAGACTTTTTGTCTGAGCCTTCCTTATTGTCATCCAACATAGGCCAATAATGTTCTTCAGTGGAAGAAGATAGTATTGAATGATATGTTTATTACATTTGAAACGATACTGTGTTTCTGAGCAAACCTTGCGTGATTTCAACCGGTGTTCAGAGTAGATGGAGGAAGTTTTAGGGTCATTCCATGCCAAACGTCCCGACCCCAAAGTGACCATCGCTGAAGTTCCTGAAAAAATTTGGGCTAGATGGCTTTTGTGTGAATAAGCATTTGCCAAAGTATTTTTGTCGAAAGAAAATTTGTGATCACGTGATCGCTCTTTGAAATTTCCTGGAAGAAGCAAAAGTTGGTTGGAGGTAATTTTTTTTATTCAAGTCTGAAAATAGGTACAATAATAAACTTTATTTTAGAACATTGTACTGGCATCCTTCTTTCATATTACGTTATAATTGAATGAATTTTAGAATTTTCCGAATTTATTTGGCTCAGTAAAAAAGCAAAAAATGTTGCGTTTTCAGACATTTCTTGCATAAACTGCGTTGACTTTTCAGCTGCAATAACTTTTCTGACTTTTTGCCTTTTACTATATTGTATGTTAAAAATAATTCCCAATTATTAAAAAATATACTTTTTGAGAAAAATACCTCCGAAGTTGGAAAAAATGACTTTTTGGCGAGATTCAGGCCACATTTAAGCATTAAGGCCCTCCAGATAAAGATATGTCAGATAGGTCAATATACGCACCGGCCTCTTAGCTTGTGATATGGAAATTTTCATTCCAGTAAATTTTGTTTGAAGCGAGAAATTTTTTTTTTTGATGTCAGCAACCCATGTGTAGGCACTGCATACGTGCCGCCGCTCTCCTTGTCGTCTCCGTATCGTCGTCTGCTTTCTCCTCTTTGTCTGCCGCCCAGCAGACGGCGGCTGGTGTATATAACTACTGCAGATTAAAATTTTTGACGTTGATTTGGTTTTTGCTCTTTCGGTGCTTAAGAAAACGCAAGGAAAACGGCTTTACATCCTTCTGGGGATGTTTTTTTACCCTTACCTCTGTATTCATGTGTTTCTCCGATGAAAATAGTGTGATCATCTAATAGACACACAATGCGGCAGACGAGGCTTCCTGTGAGCGAATTTTAAGGGAATGCGTACAAACGTTGTCGCAACGAAGGAACATCGGAAAGAATATGGCACATAACTCGGTCCAACACGTTCAGAATGGATGTGAAATCCAAATGCTAAAGGTAAGAAAATGTCTCGAGCATCGACTTGCGATTTGAAATCTTTGCGCAGTTCACCTAGAGCGCCTGAACTGAATCAGATTATTCCACGAGAATAATAATTCAAGGCATCATATAAAACGATGCTTGCTATATGAATTGCGCGATATTTTCGTGAACAGACTGAGGTTATCTAATCAGCCCATTTACAGTGCGGCATGTTTTGAAGTATGTCAGAAAAGCCAAAATCTTAGACAATGAGACCAACAGAATGCAGTGCAGCTAAAACGAGCTTATCTCTAGAGGCTTACTGGTACGCTTGGCACTATTTTTCAGGAAGCGAACTTCCGCCATGCTCTTTCGGCCCAAAGAACTGCCACAAAGTAACTTACTGCAGCGAGCAGCGGCTGACAACTGTAGTTAGTTTCACTGACATAGATCGGCGTCTTCTTGCGCTGCGCTCAAGAAAAAGCCTGGGTGACGATGCGACCATTTGTATGCACCACAAACAACTTTACCTTCATCGATACACTTCTAAAGTCTCTTCGAAGTTGTGCTCAGACCCATTCTTTAGACATGCGAAGCATTGCCGGGGGTCGACCGTCATCACACTGGCCGTTGTTGATGCCCCCCTTCTCTAGGCCTGGTTCCAGGAAATCGAATCTGTGAAGCTTGCAAGGGCACTTGTATAGTACTCAAAGAATGGCAAATTTGGTGTTGCCAGAAGAACAACTCGACGTTCTGATCGGAGGCAGTGAAAGTGAGCCTGAATCAAGTGGTACAGGAACGGAAAAGGAGGCCTTAGAAAGAGGCGTTGGCAGCAGCGTAAAAAGGAAACTGCAGCGCGGAAGACAGACGCACGCTAAAAAGAAAGTGGAGACAATGCGAGAAAACGCGAAGGGAATAACGGCTACGTCCCCGGAAATGTGCCAACCATCGACCCTTGACAAACGCGAGGGCGCTGAACTCCTCCTGAATGATTATGTCTGCTTGATGCAAGGCTTGAAAAACAAGTTTTCCCAAGAACATAGCCCTGAAAAAAAATACAGTACCTCACTTTAGCCCCCCAATCTTGGTCTCGTGAAAAAATGATGGAGTTCTTTGGTGCATCGGAACGACAAGTTCGCGAGGCAATGAAAGTCAAGTCTAACAGTGGGATTTTAGGCAGGCCGCAAACAAGACGTGGTCGTCCAGTTAGTGAGGAAGTGAAGTCATCCGTCAGAGCTTTCTACGAGGATGACTCTGTGTCTTATTGCCTACCAGGAAAAAAGGACACTCTGGAAGGCCATCAAAAGCGACTATTGTTGATGAACCTGAAGGAAATGCATGAAGAATGGAAGAAGACTTACAATTTAAAGTGTGGCTTTTCAACGTTCGCCGCTTTGCGTCCTCCCCACTGTGTTTTGGCTGGTGGAAGCGGCACACACACAGTGTGTGTCTGCATGAGCCATCAGAACTTTAAACTAATGCTTCATTCTAGTGGGCTCAAGGAGACAACTGAAGAGCTCCTGGCTACACTTGTATGTCGACTCGATAACCAAGATCGCATTTTCGGCAAATGCGCATCCTGCCCTGGCATAAAGCACGCTGAGAATCTGCTTCGACAAAGTCTTGCCCATGTCGCAGAGAGCAGAGACAACATCCTTGTCCGGCAATGGATAAGTGGAGTCCGCTGTAGACTCGAAACCATGGTTTTGACATCAGAAGAGTTTTCCGAAAAGTTCACAGACATGTTGAATCAACCTAAGATCCACCATTTTATCAGTAAGCAGCAAGCTCGCTACTTTCGAGAAATGAAGTTTAACCTAAGCCAACACGAGGTCGTCATGGTGTTGGATTTTGCGGAACATTACAGTTTTATACTTCAGGACGCACCACAGTCGTAGTACTGGGTTAACACCCAAGCTACAATACATACCGTAGTTGTCTATTTTCGGAAGGCGCAAAGTGACCCTGGAGTGGTTTCTGCGTGGTGTTTCGCTGTTGTTTCTGACTGCCTGGAGCATGATACAGTCGCAGTGCACACATTTCAGAGTACAGTGCTTGAGGTAGTAAAACAATATCTGCCTGAAGTAAAAAAAATCATTATTTCTCTGATGGAGCTTCATCACAATATAAGAACAAAAAGAACTTTTTGAATCTTTGCTACCATGAACAGGGCTTTAATCTATCGGCAGAATGGAATTTCTTCGCCACTTCACACAGCAAAAGTGCATGCGATGGTGTCGGCGGCACACTCAAACGTCTGGCAGCAAGAGCAAGCTTGCAGCGGCCATATCACAGCCAGATTCAATCTCCAGAGAATCTGTTTGACTGGGCTAAAAGAAATATCAAGGGAATTACAGTAATGTGGGTACCTAATTGCAAAATACAAGGAAAAAGAACAGAGCTTGGTTTGAGATTCAGCACAGCAACCGGTGTTAAAGGAACGCGATTATTCCACCACTTCAAACCAGTGACGGTTTCAACTCTTCGGGTTGGTATCACCTCATACTCAAATACCGAAGAAGTTGAAGTAAAGAAGCGGGCATGAATACTATGGAGTCTTTCATTTGCCTGTAAAGGTTCATGTGTGAAGAGTTGAACATGAGTGAACGAAAAAACGGAAGGCAACCGACAAGTTGAATCAGGCTCTAATCTCCAGCTGTGAGCGTCTGTGGCCCGGTCAACAGCCGTCTTCATTCTGGTGAGGAACAGCAGAAAAGAAGCGGCCGTGTTGCCTCCCGCTCTGCAGGAGGCAAAGTTAGCCATTAACTGTTATTGCAAGACACCCACATCGATGACGTGTTCGCCAACCTGACAGCCCCGAGCCACAAGAATGACAAGAGGTGAACTGACCAAAACAGGCCATTTACAATGTGTTTAGACTGACGTCAAGCGACATAGCCGACACAGTCAACGTTTTTTCGGCGAAGAGCCGGAGTGCATATGTGAGCCCAAAAACTCTCTGGTGGCTCATACGCATCGTGCAGTGAGACCGAGCTCAGCAGTGGCTACTAATGACATGGATTGCCGACATAAAAAAAATTTTTTTTCGCTTCAAACAAAATTTACTCGAATGAAACTTTCCATATCACAAGCTAAGAGGCCGGTGCGTATATTGACCTATCTGACATATTTTTATCTGGAGGGCCTTAATGCTTAAATGTGGCCTGAATCTCGCCAAAAAGTCATTTTTTTCCAACTTCGGAGGTATTTTTCTCAAAAGATATATTTCTTAATAATTGGGAATTATTTTTAACATACAATATAGCAAAAGGCAAAAAGTCAGAAAAATAATTGCAGCTGAAAAGTCAACGCAGTTTATGCAAGAAATGTCTGAAAACGCAACTTCTTTTGCTTTTTTACTGAGCCAAATAAATTCGGAAAATTTTAAAATTCATTCAATTATAACGTAATATGAAAGAAGGATGCCAGTGCAATGTTCTAAAATAAAGTTTATTATTGTACCTATTTTCAGACTTGAATAAAAAAAAATTACCTCCAACCAACTTTTGCTTCTTCCCGGAAATTTCAGAGAGCGATCACGTGATCACAAATTTTTTTTCGACGAAAATACTTTGGCGAAATCTTATTCACACAAAAGTCATCTAGCCCAAATTTTTTCAGGAACTTCAGCGATGGTCACTTTTGGGGTCGGGACGTTTGGCATGGAATGACCCTTTATGCAGTCCGCACGATTTTTCACAGCTGCAGAAATCCCACTGGTCGGGAAGGACGAGCCTGATGATTACTTCTATTTACATGCAGGTGAGCGAGAATATTCGTTCGGCGACGGATCTTCACTTCCCGGCGTCTAGTGGCGTAAAGCTCATCGCAGAGCCTGGACAGTTTTTCATCACATCATGCTATGCGCTGGTCGTTCAGGTGATTGGAAAAAGGCGCAGCGATATCGTAGTGGATGGTATGTACGTTTCTCACTGTTCATTCCCCTTGGCTGCAATGTGTGATTGTTGTAGCGTTCCCGTGGCAAAATAGCTCCAGAATAGAGACCATTTGGCGGTGCACTTATTATCGCTGTGCCACCGGAGCTCAAGAAATGAAGTGAAACAAAAAAAGCTCTAAGCCAGCCTCAGACTTCGCATGGACTCGTCGAGCCATTAGCGGCTTAAAGCAGTTGCTTGTACAAGCAAAAATATCTGCGTTGCAGAGAGTTATTTGTACGTTTAAAAAAAGATGTTCGTTGAAGAGAGCCTTTCTAGTTATCAGCACCGTGGATGCCTGATAGCCTTATGCTTTAGGCACGGTCACCATGGCTCAGCTTTAAATAAAGGACCCCAAGAAGTGCATCTCGGGACCTCCTGCTTCCATAATTTGAAGGTTTCTGTCAATGTCTTTGCTTGCGAGAAATGTGTATTATATCAACTGCGTAAAGGAGGCGATGTTATTGCCATTGCCATTCACCTTCCACCCCAACCATAACATAGTTTGCCTGTGAGGATTAAGAGGGCTGTAGCATCCCATCCGATTCGCCGCAATCTCTTGGTTAGGTCGAACCTTTATCTCGCATTATTTCTTTACCAAATCAGTTCCTAGCCAACCGTCTCCCAATTCCATAAATATGTGACTACAAGGCTTTCAAGGTGTATGTTGTGTTAATCAGCAGTAAATGGCGGTGGATTTTGTCCTAACGAACAAATATGTCACAGAAAGGGTATTATGCTCCTGATCTGAAGGTGCTGCTTACGGTGCCAGTAATCTCTCGAAACGGTGTCTTAAATGTATTGAGATAACTTTAGCGTTCATGTGTTGTGTTCGTCGGCGAAATTGTATGTGAATTGACGATTCCTAAATTATCAGTATGCCAAAGTGTACTTCGCACCATTTCTGAACAGATCTCAGCTTTTCAAAGTGGGATGCCTGTATGCTCAAAAGTGAGCTACTCTTATACTGAAGCACTAAATTGTGCGTAGGAATCAGCCAGCCCCATCAAGACGTGTTCATCAATGAATCCAGAGACAACTGCGTATCGCGCCATGTTTACGAGTTCTTGGACATGGGATACTGGCCACTGCAGGTGAGAATGCCACGCCGCTTATTTATACTAATATGTGAGCTCACGACGACAGTAAGTTTCTGGCAAATCTAAATGATTGTAGACACTTGAATATAATGTCCAAAACACGTTTTACGCAAAAGGATAAGCGCTCTTTTCATGTTGCACCAATTGTCAAAACATTTAGTTCATTGTGATGCAGCTCCTGTGGCTGCTGCGCGTTGCCCGGCCGCGCGCTGCACCGCGAGTCCTATTTCGAAGGCGATGTGCGGCTGGGGACAAAGTGGGGCCACTGCTGATAGCTTCGTGTACGCTGTGTTTTCGCCGCTTAGTTCGTGTTGAAGCGAGAGGCAGTACGAAAGCCAATTCGTTCGCTGCTTCTCCCGCGCTTCCTATGTCCAGCGTTTTCGAGTGAGGTATGTTCAGGTTTTCTTCTGTGCGCGCGTCACCATGCTTGTCAATTTAGTAAGCGAATGTTTAGGTGTTTATAGGACAGGTAAAACAACTATCTTTACTTCGTATAGCCGTCTGCTAATTTGCTATCGCAATCGTTGCGTCGCCTTTCGGGCGAGCCTGGGACTTTTTTTGTTCGTTTAACAATGGGAAGCACTTATATCGGTGAAATTCCTTAATGAGCTTGAAGACGTGGTTAGTAAAACAAAAGTAATATTAGCGCTACAATCCGGGGAAATAAGGGGCAAGGGTTCAGGATGGCAAACCACTTGAGGCAGTGCATGCACTGTCGTGCAGTGCCTTTGCCTCGACCAAGCACCGACGTAGTGACGAGGAACAACAACAAAAAAAAAAAAAAAAAAAACATAAAGAATAAGAGTTAGTTCAAGGTATGAACTTGTAGGAGCGCTATTGCACTTCCTGTATATGTATATGTTGTTCGCCTGTAAAGTGAATAAATAAAAAAGTTTTGTCTCCCCAAACCCCAACCATCCACCAGATGTTTCTATTTAAGTGTTTTGTTCCGAACAGACCTGTTCAGTGGCTGCAACTTCAGCAAAAAGAAACATCTCCGCAACGAGCGCGCCTTCCTATAACATCTTTTTGTTTCCATATTTTCATGCAACACGAGGTGCCGCGTTCTTCTTCAACTTCTTATTGCGAACTTGTTTAAGATTAGTGGCTCAAATTGATTTTCTTCAAGATGATACTGGACATAAAAAAACGAATTAGGTTGAAATCACATGAAAGCATGGCAACACCAGAAACGTCAGAAACGTCACAGAATAGTTTATCAAAATTCTATACAGAAACAGGGACGGAGATTGAAAGCATGGTTGCGCTTCTGTGAAAATTTAGTCCTCTAATCTACTGAACGTCAAACAGGCATGGTGCCGCAAATACTGCGATTGTTTGAGACTTATGGGCCAGCATATGATGATAATCCGCGGCGACACACGGCTGGATGACCAGAAAGCCGCTGAACCTTTGTCGCTCATAGCGTCGCTCAGGTTCGGAGTTTTCAGAAAATTGTCCCCATCGCGACCATCACCCAGAAGTGGTTCGCCAAAGTGGACAAAATGAAGAAGGCGTTGTGGGTACATACGCGACCTCCGATGGAATTCTCTGAGCTAAGTTGGTTTTCCATAGCGCGGTTTCAGCGAAAGAGCTGCCGACGCTCACTCTGTCTGACTCAGGCATCCATCTAAACAGTACAATGAAAGCGTGGAGCGTGGTAGGACCTGTGGAATAGCAACGACTGTTGCAGTTTACGCACCTCACTTATTGTACATCTCCGCACCTCATAAATGTAGTTAAGCGCCACTGTGAAGTGTTCTGACTCATGCCTAATTGTTCGAAAACGCAAGGTGAAAGGACGTTGCTCCGTCATAATCGAGATCGTCACTCTGCCTTCCTGTGTACATACCTTTCTTCGCCCTTGTTTCTCGCGCTGCCCTGTTAGAGCGTTACTGCGCCCAGTCCCGTTTCTTTGTGGGCAAGCGGCAGCGACAGGCGATGGCGTCGTCATCGTGCGACCTGTCGCAAGGTGAAAGGACGTTGCTCCGTCATAATTGAGATCGTCACTCTGCGTTCCTGTGTACATACCTTTTTTCGCCCTTGTTTCTCGCGCTGCCCTGTTAGAGCGTTACTGCGCCCAGTCCCGTTTCTTTGTGGGCAAGCGGCAGCGACAGGCGATGGCGTCGTCATCGTGCGACCTGTCGCAAGGTGAAAGGACGTTGCTCCGTCATAATTGAGATCGTCACTCTGCGTTCCTGTGTACATACCTTTTTTCGCCCTTGTTTCTCGCACTGCCATGTTAGAGCGTTACTGCGCCCAGTCCCGTTTCTTTGTGGGCAAGCGGCAGCGACAGGCGATGGCGTCGTCATCGTACGACCTGTCGCAAGGTTTATTACCGCTTCCTAGCCGTAAAAATAACTGGCTAGAGCGAGCGAATGCCTTAGTGGCTGACAAAGGACACAAAATTTTCATTGAGATTGGGTCGGAAGTGGACAGTGTACGCAATACGTGACAGCGAAACACCAGCGGAGAGTCACAACCCACGAACACTTGCCTCACCGCGCCTCGATGCCGTAGGCTCGAAATTGGCGCGGTATGGTAAAGAACTTTTTGCCTTGACTGTCACAGTTATGACACCCGAACGCGCAGCAACAAGGCAGAGCGAGACCATGGGCGAGACGGAATCGGACCGGCACTTCACATGCATGCGGCGAGCAGAGAGGGACTTTCAACATGGGGCTGAGGCGGATAAGCAAACATATAAAGAAGTGAAACTGCGTGCTTTGATCTGACAGCAACCGTCCAATCGGAGATAAAGGACAGAGAGAAGAGGCTTTGTTCAAAAGATGGCGGCACTTTTCGGAAGGTAGTGGGGCTATAGTCCCGACATGTCGCCGATGCATGTAGCAGTTGCATGTTGTATGTAGCTGGACCTGGTTAACTCGAGCGGGCTAGGTTACTATTTGTCACTGCTCCGTATCAAATGGGATGCCAATAAATTATCATCATCACTATGAGCCGCAGCATCGCGCCATAAGTCAACGCATGTTACATGTCCCCCAATAGTCTCGATACTTGTGTTTGCTCTTCGAGATACGCTTTGTGGCGCCTCCTCGCAAGGTACGAATCGCTGCTGAAGAAGTGAAACGTAGAGTTACGTGCGCGGCTACAACTAAGCAACGTCGGGCTCAGCAGACCTCTGTGCAGAGAGCAGCATAAGGCGTAGCTCGCCATCGACGCCAGGCGGACAGTTCAGATCCTTCTGAACCCACGCGTCACACACGCGCTGCCTCTCGCGATCTCCAGATTAGCGAGGCATTCGCGCCATACTTTGCTTCGTTTATAACCCGCTGCACGAGAGAGATTGTCTGCGCCCGCCAATACACAGCGAAATTAAAACACGTACATATCTGCGCTCGAATTTCACAATAAGTAGTATCGTAATGGACGGTGAATTTTTCAAGCGATGATTGCATTGGCTTACAAGTTTCGGTAGCGATATGGTCATGCAAAAACCCAGTTGCTCCCAGAGCAGAGCAACTGCGTGGAAGGGCGGTTTGATGAGTTGACCACGGCGCCGGCGCCGGAGCGTGGGCATTAGCAAGGATTCCGCTCTCGCCACGCGCGCAACCAACGAGAGCCGTTTCGCTTCCGCCCGGGGAGCGAAAGGGCAGGAATGTGTTTCGCGCGCACTGTGCTGGCTTCGCTTCCGTTCAGTTCAGTCTCGGAAAACGGATGGGCGTTGTACGTTCCCCTGAGAAAGTGGCAGCCTTCGACGAGCGGCGGTGAGAACTCGCCCGTGAAATACATGGTGTTGTAACGCAGAAAGCGGGAAAAGAAAGGTTCTAAGGGATAAACAAGAAAAATAAAGACAGCGCTGCACTCACAATTGTTCATTATGCACAAAGCTTGCTACATATATGCCGCGCACACTCTAGACATCAGGGGGCAGCAAAGAGCAAGCGACAGGTTATCTTGTTTACGTCAAACCCAACGATTTATATTTCCGCATCATATAACGAAACATGTGTTTTACTAACTCATGCTTGACCATTGATATGAATGTGGTATGCCTCTAGCAGTTCCCGCGTGGTTTTATCTGTACACCTACCTAGGATTTTCACCTCAGGAAGACATGGCTTACAGCAGCACGATCTCCAACGCGCTCATATGCTTTTTTAACATGTTTGCGTGTTCCCTTATTCGGTCGTTCACGCAACGGCCAGTCTGCCCGAGGTAGCTTTTCTCGCAACTTAGCGGTATCTGGCAAACCACAGCAGGCGAACACTTTCCCATGTAGCGTTTTACGTGCCTCACTTTGAACGTTTGTACAGCACATCCCGTAATTCGGGGGGATAGGCGAGCCAGTCTGTTCGGGGCTGAAAACACAACAGGTACCCCATACCTGTTCGCCACCTTGATGTTGTGGCTCACCTTGTAGTAATAAGGTATCACCTGAGCCTTTCTTCATGGATCCTGCTCCCTTCCCTCAATACCCTTGGAATTATTGCTATGTTTGAGCTTCTCCAGCAAGGTTTCTGCCGCCCAGGTGATGACCGAATGAGAAAATCCGGCATTTAAAAGCCATTGGACGTGATGCTTGAACCTAGACTGGAGCTGATGAACACACGTCCTTCTAAGCGCAGACACCAGGCATAGCGTCGCTATACCTCTTTTAACAATTTTCGAGTGGGCGGAGTCCTTTAGGGCAAGAGTTATTTTTGCGCTCCCGGAGAATAGCGCCAACAAGGATGTTCATTTAAAAGGTGGTTAAATCTAAGCAGTGCAACTGATTATCAGTTGGAAGCCCATGGGTAAAAGATAGGCCATTCTCATGGAGTTTAAAAAGATCCAAAATCTTGTTCATTTCGTCATGGCAAGCTAAAGAACACTGTTGGCCCGTCGTTACTAAACATTCGTCTACGTAGGTACTTTTAACACATGTGTGCCCTTAAAGCAGTAGTCAAGATTTCTATGAATTTCTGAAAGAAACATGCCCGATAGTAAATGTGCTACGCACGAACCGATACAAATGCCCTCCTTTTGCAAGAACAGTGGGTAGTGAAAAAGGTTAAAAGTGCTACTCACATAGGCGTCCAGTAAAGTTAAAAATTATCAGCACTCAGACCAACGGCATTCTGAAACTCGGGTACACGTCTGTCATCGATACCTGTGTTTATAGCAGCAAGCAATTCACGATGTGGTATAGAATAAAACAGATCTTCTATATCAATAGAAAGCGCGAAGCGAATATAGTTGTCACGAAAAAAGGAGGTGATAGCATCCGAGTTAGGAATAAGGAAAGGATCTTTCCTTTCTAGGCACCTCAGGCGCTTTCTGTCTGTGCCCTAAGAATCTTTCTTTTCCAGTTTTTTTGCGCTACAATACCATACTGTTCAGCAAACACCAACTCGCCCGAGAAAAAAATTATTGTGTCGCACGTGAGAGGTCTCGCCGTCGGCGCGCCGACCAGCTGTTAGAGCCACCCGAGCCCAAGCAATCCGACAGCAACGAGAAGATCCCGTGATGCGGGAGTGGGAGGCCCAAGCAATCTGGCACCTTTGTCTGTGGTTTAATTAACCGTGACCGAGGTCAGGTGCACGCAGGACAAGCTTCGCTTACCCCCATTTCGCGGTAGGGGAAGGGTTGGTTATTTTTTTTCTTTGGTTTGGCAATCCTCTCCAAACTAACTACATATATACACGTTAGGATAAAGTGTGAGTCACCTTGGAATGTCACTCACTTTTAATGACTTCCATACAGTATAATAAAAAAGCACGTGATAGTTAAAACGCCGGGAAGTCGGACGGATGAGAAAATTATGTGTCTTTTTATGCTTTGCCAGGCAACAACGCTCTCTTTGGAAGTAATCCAGTAATATATTCATTGTTACTGCGCTCTGTACTGCACACGCTAGATGGGACACGGTGAACAATGACGGGGGGGGGGGGGGGATGAAAACATAAACTGACAGTAAGAAGCGCAAACTACCAACTGGTTTATTTTCAGATCAGATAAAATATTGAAGTGAACACAACGGTGCTCTGTGTATGCTTGAACAAAGTTGGGAAGGAAATTAACATATGCTTTCAGATGTCGTTCTCCCATTTGTTGCTCGCTATTTGTTAAGATTTCCCGCATATATGTGGCCTCACGCGCGTATGTGATTTCTGGGTCTGTGAGCATACCTGAAGGCGTTCTTGCACGTTGTGGTACTTGAGATTGCGCTATTGAAAGGTCTGACGACTCTTTCACGCGGAAGGGTGCGCGTCGCACAATGTTGGCATATTCAAAGCAGCACACTTATTAATTTATGAGACCAGCCTTACGTTGCAGTGAAGTTTCACATCTATTGTGGAAACTGCATATTGTGGAAACCGCAGTGGAGGACTCCAGAAATTTTGACCACCTGGGGTTCTTTAACGTGCACCTAAATCTAAGTACACGGGTGTTTTCACCCCCATCGAAATGCGGCCGCCGTGGCCGGGATTCGATCCCGCGACCTCGTGCTCAGCAGCCCAACACCATAGCCACTGAGCAACCACGGCGGGTAATGTTAAACGTAATCGCTCAGTTTTGTGAGTGTTATCAACAGTTCTATCCATTGCCTATGTTCACCGAACCTTGTGTAATCTGATGCGTGATCGGAATTGTGTAGTAGATTCTGGAAGCCATGCGGGCACCAGGCATTACGCTCGAACCTTCGACGAGTCATGTACAAAAACCGACGCGCTTGACGAGCAGATCAGATTCTGACGATCGCCGACTGTGCAACCCGCTATCGTTGTGTTTTGAGCGCAGCATGTTTTTGTAGGCATATGTTCGTCCGAAGAAAGCTAGTTTGCCAATACACAGTTTTTGCCTATTGCGTTCTTTGTAGTAACCACAACGTGACAATATGATTAATTGACACAAGTGTACGGCAAGTTTAGTTAAATCATGAAAATTAATTACGTACAATATTGTCATCTTCTCATTGCTATTGGATATACAGGAGCCACTGGAGAGACCGCACGACCAGATGACCACTATTTGGGGAGGCACCTGCAACCCAATGGACTGCATAGAGAAGTCGAAGCCGCTATTCGATGTCCGCGTTGGCGAGTGGTTACTTATGGACAACACCGGTGCCTACGCACTGAACAACGCCACAGGCTTCAACGGCGTGCCGTTCCCGGCGGTGCATTATATCGTGCCGCAAGAGGGCGTTGGCTTTGTGCGCCACATACTCGACGCTTCGCCATTGCTCAGTGGCTACAGCCAGCCCGAAAACGCGCTGAAGAAAGCCCTCCTGGATCTTTGGAAAGCAGAAACTGCCAAACGCAACTCGCTGATTACGGCGCCGCCCAGTGCGGCCCGAGGTACTTGAAGTTATTAGTACATTAGCAGTCTTTTCGCAAATTAGGAATCCATCCTTTTGCACACCTTTTCATATAGCGGCACGGAATTAAATAACTCTTTGCAGTGTTCGTACTTAAGGTGCCACGACTGAGACACGACTGCATGGGGAGTCATTCCTAAGGAAACTAAAAGCCGCACTAAAATAAGTGTCGGCTATATAGCATTTTACCAGCCTTTCTCAAATAGAAGAAATGCAGCGTCGGGCTCATGGATGCTTTAGGAGAGCACACATGCACTTGCTGTTACTTCGGGTTGAGCAAGAATTCAGTTGTGGGGGGATGAGGATGCAGGATATATGCCATTTCCATGTTTCCTATTGCACATGTGTCTTCTATAGCACGGCCTGCCTAGCTTTTAAAAACAGAAACAATGGTGTTTTTTCTTTTGCTCAATAATGAAAGCGAACAAAAATGTTTCTGTGGAAAGGAGACACAGCGCAGGTCAAAGAAGTTGCAACACTAGTGATAAGCAAGGTCGCACTGCATTTCGGATGCATATTAGTATACGTTGACTGAATGGTTGTTCCATATATATATATACATATATATATAAGAAGCAAGCAAACAATAAGACCAAGTAATACATACGCGAAATTACTTCGTTACTAATTGAAACAAAGAAATGGTAAATTAATAGAAAGGGTACTGTTAATTAATGGCAATGCGAAGAGGTGGGATCGTTCCTCACCTGCGGCAAGCATAAGTAATTTGCCCATGTTTTCCTTGGTGTCATTGTGTGTTGCCTTTCTATGATATGATCAATAAATATCGGGCCCCTCGCTTAACCCTCTTTCTGCTCGTTCATTACATAAAGAGGGTCTCGAATCCGGCCACACTGCTGCTTTCAGGTAGCATATGTGGGTTTATTCACCAGTCGCCTTCACCCATAAAAAGATCACGTATATACTCGTGACGCCTGCGGCAAAAGGGATGTTCCACAGTGGCCGCCAAGGTTTGCGAGTGGTCGCTCTGGCTGACACTCCCAGGGTTCTAGCAGTAAAACACAAATACGCAAGAAATTGGATGGTGGAGAGAAACTGCTGCTCACACGCTCGGCTGCGACGGAGAGCAACGACGTCACTACTAGCGCAGGCGATCGCGCGCCTCTCCCTTTTCTTGCGCGCCTGCGCATGGGGTTGCGCCGGATGAGTTTTCGGTGTGCTGACGAAAGACAGGATGGACAAATCGACGAGCCATATACAGCTTCGCTGTCAAAGAAAATGCGCGACAACGCGTCCGCGCGCGAGGTATTGTAGCATTCGGAAACGTAAATCTGGTTATCTATAGTATGCTGTGAATTTTACTGACTTTCGGAGGCATTGATTCGCCCATGATAGAAATGCGGCCTGGACGATGCTGCCGCGTCAGGGAACGAGCGTGGCCACCTGTTATGAGCGCGATTAGTTACTTCTGTATCTGACAAGGATTATCTTTGAGATAACTGCTATCTCTTGCGCACTAACGGGCTTACACCGTCGCGCGGATTTTATTGAGATAGAAATTATATGAACACTCCGGGCGCATTTCTGCCGTCGTCGCCGCATCGCACTGATGTTCCGTGTAAAGTACAAGGGCGACAACATTGTCTCCGCGCGCCGTACAGTGTATGTGCGAGTGAAAACGTGCGAGGGTGAGCCGACTATGGGGGCTCAATCCTGCGC
Source organism: Dermacentor andersoni (assembly GCF_023375885.2). Taxonomy (NCBI): domain Eukaryota; kingdom Metazoa; phylum Arthropoda; class Arachnida; order Ixodida; family Ixodidae; genus Dermacentor; species Dermacentor andersoni. The sequence goes on from NC_092815.1 coordinate 99,801,790, forward strand.
GCGCAAGGGTAGAATGCGGGGAGGAAGCACGCAGGGTTCCGTCGTGCGCAGGACACCGGGAGGAGGAAAGAGAGGGAGGGGGACGCTTTAGTGCGGCCGCGGCTGCATATAGCGCGGCCACCCACGCCCTATCTTGAAAGCGATCTGCGATGAGCACAGTGTCTTGGCGCACCGTGGGCTAAAAATAGCTTCGTGTGCGCTCTTGTTTTCGCCGCTCAGTTCGCGTTCAAGCCAGAGACAACACGAAGATGAATTCCCCCTGTGCTGCTGCCGCACTTCCTTACGCCGTCGTTTTGCCAGCGAGTTTCCGCGGTCACCAAGTGAGATGTGTTCATGTTTTTTGCTTGTGCGGGCGTTACAGCAATTTCGTTAGCATCCCGGCCGCGGCGGTCGCATTTAGATGGGGGTGAAAAGCAAAAACGTGCGTGTCCCGGCCATTGGGGGCACCTTAAAGATCCACAGGTGGTCAGAATTAATCCGAAGTCCGCCACTATGGCGTGCCTCATAATAAAGTCGTGCTTTTGGCCTAAAAACCAAAGAATTCCTTCATTCAATTTAGTTAGTAAGCGATTGTAATAAGCGAATAGATGCTTCGCCCTTCGGGTAAAACTGCGGCTATTTTCTAGCGGGAGTGTTTTAGGTGCGTAAGCATTTATGTGGCTACTCAACGAGGAAACCCGTCTGCTCGTCCGTCCGTCCGTCCGTTCATCCTTCACGTAAGACAATTGCTTTCAAGATAGCACCCGCAGCTGCGAGTGAATTCATCTTCTTGCAGCCTCTCACTTCAACGCGAACTAAGCGGCGAGAAGACAGCGCACACGAAGCTATGAGCACTCGGCGCTCTGTGTCCCCATCGCAGCTTGCTTTCAAGATGGGGCCCGCGAGGCCGCGCCATACACAGCCGTCGCCGGAGTAGGGTTGGCCACGCTGTATAATGGTGTATAATGGTTCGACGCAGATGGCTAATGCGCTAAAGTGCGATAACGGCTTATAATAGTCAGAACGTCATCGGAGAACTTGGCGCCGTTGCCTGCAGTAGTTTGGTAGTGTCACAAATTCACCTTGCGCCACCGTCAGCAGCAGTTGGTATCGCCGCAGCGTTGTTGTTTATACTGGTCGGATCAAGTTTCATAACACTAATTAATGACACTGGGCTGCATGGAGATAAGCAAATGGCCTAATGGTTACATGTGCATACTTAGACAACTCCCTCAGCAGTTTCTGCGTGCATTTCTTGCGAGGTCTCCCACAGAATTTAATTGCACGGATGGAAATTAAACTGCGTCATCGCCTGACATGGTGGAACATGACTTGTCTAGGCTTGACACTTTCAGTCTGAATGCGTTGCCTTTATAACCAATATGCCATCTCTCACATCGCGGAAAGTGAATGGTGTTGCATGTTTTCCCTACGCATAATTTCTTCTGAGCAGCAAAGTATGGCCGCTATCTCTGCGATCTTCTTGAGATTGGTTCTTTGTATCGAGGGACGAAGGCGTATAGCCTCTATGGTCACACACACGCAGCTCGTGATGTTACTGTAGCGGAACGGTGGCGTTATCTGTCATAGCTATGTGGACACCTGCCACGTGGGGACAGATGGCGCAACCGTTTTGATTCAAAGAAGTCAGCACCTTTTCAGCCATGTCGCTGCAGATAACATGCACTTGCCAATGTCTTGTATTGTCGTCGCTTCAGCAGCATATGCCGATATACAGGGTCTTTTCTTTTTCGAGGTCCAAAATTTTTAGCAGTTGCCTGGGTGAGAATGCCCAATTCTAAGCTTTTATCTAAATTACTCGATGAGGCGGCCATTACTTCTACGTAAAATCAAAATGTATAAGTAATTATCGTAATTATGCTAATTACATTCTTAATGATTTTATGCCACATAATTTACTCCAGTAATTGTAACTAGTGAGCTCGCAAGACGTATCCAGTTGGAACGAACTCTCAGGACTGCACCAGTTTCAATATATTACTTTTCAAAGTGTCCGACGAAATGCATTGCTGTTCCAGTTACTTTGTGCTTCAATGCATAAAACAGCATTTCCTCAAAAGAAGTAACTGGAAGGCCAATTCATTTCGTCGGACATTTTGAAAATGAACATCTCGAAACTGCCGCAGTCCTGAGAATTCGTTCCAAGGGGATACGCCTTTCGAACTCAGTGGCTATAATTCGCAGATTTAGATTGTGCTGTAAAGTAGTTATTTAAAAAGTTAATTAGCCTGTGTGTCACACACAAAACTTATTAGGAAGCTTGAACTAACTTTAGGAACTGGCCCAATTTTAGACTGGATTACTGATTACCTCACTAACCGTACTCAGTTTGTCGAAATTAACAACGAGAAATCCGTAACAGCTGATGTCACATCAGGTGTACCACAAGGAAGCGTCTTAGCCCCAGTGTTATTCCTAATTTTTATAAACGACCTTCCTGCTAACATCTTTAACAACATTAGACTTTTTGCCGATGACTGCGTGCTATATCAGGAAATTAACTCTGTCGCCGACCATATAGCTTTAAATAACGCCATAGCATCAGTAACCGAATGGTGTGAAGATTGGCAGATGACTATTAACGTTAATAAATCTGTTGTGTTATCTGTAACTAGGAAAAAACATAGATCACTCTTTCAGTACACACTAAACAGCATCCCTCTCGTTTCTGTCTGTGAATACAAATACTTAGGCATATTACTAACCTCTGACCTCAGATGGGATGCTCACGTTAACAAAGTCACGGCAACTCCACTAAAACAGTTATTTTTCATTAATAGACGCCTCATACTAGCACCATCTGATATAAAGTTACTAGGATATAAAACATTTGTCAGACCGGTACTAGAGTATGCAAACGTAGTTTGGTTTCCTTTCACTAACAAGCTGATCAAAAAACTTGAAGGCGTTCAGAGAAAGGCGCTCAGATACATATTTAACAAACATAGGCTACCAGACTCACCGACAGAGCTACTCAAACAAGCCGGGATGCTAACCCTCCAAAACAGAGCAAAACTAGCGCGCCTTAAAACCATTTACCAACTCATAAATAATCAATTAAATCTGGATACCTCACGATACATAACGAAATCTCAAACGAGGAAAACACGTCATAACCCCCCCCCCCCCCCCCCACACACACACACTAAACGAGTATTCATTCCGCACTGACACTTTCAGGTACTCATTCTTTCCACAGACTATACGCGATTGGAACGCTTTGAACGTGGGCTCTGTTAATAGTTCATCACTAACTGCTTTTATCCCGCTTGTTGAAAACGATCTACTTACATCTCAGTAATTATTTTGTTTACTGTCAGTATCACTTGGTTACTACCTTTGTTTTGCATTTTAACACATTTATCTGTCCAACCCAAATCTTGCAGCGTGAACCTGATTGTATATTTTTTACTGCTACTGATGTATAAGTTTATTCTGTGTATTAATGTGTATTTCCAAACCGTTATTATTGTCATGTTTGTATGTCAGTGTACATTTTCGAATGCCCTTTCTGTTACAATCCCTGACGGGATTGACAGTATTGAATAAATAAATAAATAAATAAATAAATAAATAAATAAATAAGACATACAAAGCGAACGACAGACAATATGCCTCGACAATGTGAAGCATCGTTAGCTATTGCGGAATGCACTCAAGAAAGAAGACACCGTCGAACACTCAACCACATTGGCAGGTAGGTTATTCCATGTGCGAATTGTGCTCGGGGAAAATGAGGCATTGAACACATTTGTTCTGCACAAGAACTCGCTCACCTTCTTTGAAAGGAAAGAATGGGTTTGTCGCTGGGTAATTGAAAGAAAATATGCATTTTTGTTTATTCCAAGTTGGTTATGGTAAATGAAGTAGAACATTTTTAGTCTCTCCTGGTGTCGTCTTACCTGTAGGGTCTCTAAATTGGCTGTTTGAAAAAGGGCTAATGAGGATTTTTTCCAACTACAACAATAATATATGAACCTGACGCATTTGCGTTGGACATTCTCAAGTTTGGTAATATTGCACTTTGTGTGTGGATCCCAAACAATTGCTGCATATTCTAGAATTGATCTAATGGAAGTTTTTACGCGAGCAGTCTAATTTCTGTAGAGGATTTGCTAAGGGTGCTTCTTAAATACCGAAGTTCTTTCATTGCCTTATTTACAATGTACGTTATGTGGTCAGTCTCAGATCTGAGGTAATTATGACTGCTAAGTATTTGTATTTTGTAACCTGAGATAAGGTGTTGTTATCGATGGTGCAGAGGAACTTCAAAGGATTAACTTTGCGTGTCACAGTCATAGCTACTGTTTTCTATAATTAATGCACATTTGCCAAGTTGAGCACCAGGCCTGAATTTTACGTAGAGACATATTTAATAATTCCTGATCGTCGTGGCACAAGATCTCATGGTAATGTATACAATCATTAGCAAAATGACGTATTTTAATTGATATATTGGCAGCAATATCATTTATAAAAACCAAGAGAAGTAATGGTCCCAGGACGCAGCCCTGAGGAACACCGGACTCTACAGGGGAAGGGTCCGAACTGATTCCATCAATATATACTGTTTGATGCCTGAATAATAAGTATGCCGCTAGCCATGTGAGCAATGTATCATTTTTCAGAATAGGTTTAAGTTCCAAAAGCAGTTTTTGGTAGCACACTCTATCGAAAGCTTTCTTGAAATCCAGAAATATCATGTCTATTTGATTACCCCTATCTAATGCTGCTACAAGGTCATGGACAAAGTCTAATAATTGTGTTACCGTGGAATGTTTGCGACGGAAACCATGCTGTCGGCTATCAGATATGCAGTTTTTCTCACCAAAGTGGAACTATGTGCGAAAATAATGGGCTCGAGTATCTTCGCACATGTACATAATCAGGAAATAGGCCTGCAGGAAGAGACAAGAGACCGGTCGTCGGTTTTCGGTATCGATGCGATTTTAGCACGTTTCCAATCGTTCGGAAGTTCAGCACGGGACAATGATTTAAATGATTTATCAAATATCAAGCATAAGTACTTTGCGCACCATTCAGCGTAACGGAAGAGAAAAGAAGCAGGAATGCCGTCAATTCCCGGCGACTTTCTGGTATCTAGATTGAGCAGAAGTGTCAGTACACCCTCTTCACTAATACATAGATTACTTATTGCAGGAATTTGGTCAAAAGCATTGAAATGCATCCGCTGCGTACTTTCGATCCGTTACGGCAGTGCCATTTATAAGGTTCGGAACTGATTGCTTCTTTGGCGACAGGTGACGCCATAATTTTGCCGGCGACGCAAGAACAAACTCTTTTAAACGTACACTTGGATAATGGTCTTTACTTTTTTTCATAGCATTCTTGAGAAGCAGTCGCAGTTCAGATAACTGGTGTGCGCCCTCAGGGGAGGGGCGTTGTAGACACCGTTTCCTTGCTTTTTTGACTTTATAGCCTGCACTGGCTATTTCTTTAGTCACCCAAGGCTTGCAAATATGTTTTACAACCTTTTTGTGTGGAATGAAGCACTTTGTGCAGTGCATGACTAAATCTTTGAAGAGCAGCTATAACGTATCAGCAGATATCCCATTGCATTCATGCTGGGAAATAAAGGAAGAGAATGAATCGTCCAATGCATCGAGTACATCCGCATCACTGGCGCGAGAAAAATCGAGTACAAAGGTCTCCGTCTGTTTCAGTTTTGAAACTTTCTTCGATTCCATGATAAAGGACACTATATTGTGCTTTGAAATCCCTTCAAAAATGTGCACGCTTGGATTCATAGTAATAACTTTGTCATTAACGAGGAATAAGTCTAAAGTTGACGCACTTCCACTGTGAACACGAGTAGGCAGTTTCCCTAATTGAGTTAAATTGTTTAGCAGAACTATGTCAACAAAGGGCTCCGCAGTAGGAGAGCGCGCATTTGGGAACTCATTAGCCCAATCGACATATGGAACGTTCAAATCAACTGCCAACAAAATGCTACAAGATTGGTTCCTATATTCGCATACAAATTCATTCAGGTTTTCGAAAGAAGTGCAGGGCTGCAGTTTGGAGGGCGATTAAATCCCGCAATTAGAAGATGAAGATCTTCAAGAAAACCTTTACAGCAGCGCTTTCCATTCCAACAGGGTCAGTTAGTCTGGACACATTCAATGGCTCCTTAAAAAGTACGGCTACGACACGACCTCGGGAAACTCTGTCATTACGGTAAATTCCATAACCTGCTGGAGCGATTTCGACATCGTTGATACCTCGATGTAACCAAGTTTCAGTAATAATTATGATCTGTGGGCTATGGGCTATAACAATACTTCCCAGATCTGCTGTTTTGTTAACTATACTTCGTGCGTTCACGTTGAGACAACAAAATGTACTTTTAACAGGATAGTCGGGCCACATTGTCTTCTCAGACGCCAGTGAACGTACAACGATAGACACTATTTTCATTTGGGTACTGTCCCAATGAAACATTTCTTTGTCAATGCGAACTTTGTCATATATCAACTTGACCTTTCCTCCCTGCCTTCTAATGTCAGCCGTATTGCCCCACAAGTATTTTCGTGCTTGCCTCGTGGCTGCCGAGAAGTCTTCAAGAACAGATATGTTCTTTTCTTTTTTTAATTTGAAACAGTTTTGAAGAACGTTCACTTTTTCATGGTGATCAATAAGTTTAAGAATTACTGGTCTTGGTTTATCTGGTTTCTTCCTCCCAATTCTGTGTATCCTTTCTACGGAAGATACCTGTACGCCTAGTGTAGTTTGGTATAAGCCATCAACCACATCTTCCATAAGTGACGTAAACGTTTCATCGCGGCGCTCAGGAGTGCCAAACACAATTAGGGTTGTTTCTCCTACTCCTGTCTTCAATGTCGACTAACTTTCTCTCCAGAGTTTTAATTGTTCTTTCCATATCAGCGATCCTCGTGCCTACCTCCTCTACAATTGCAGCTGATTCCTCCACCTGCTTAAGCTTTGCCTCAATTGCGTCCAGTCTTTCCTGCACAGTCTTTTGACCACCCAGAAGTTGCAATAGCAGCTCCTCAGTGTTCGGCCCGGGATTAACCTCGACATCACCACAGAGCATCAGCAATGAAACCGAAATATCCTGTACATACAGGCACACAGCACAGGCACTTTTGGGGCACGCTAGCAGGACCAGGCAACGGTTGCTAGTTTTTACTGTGGAAGAATTATTACTGACCTGCGCAAAAAGCAGGAACGGCTTTGTCATGGTGTTGACCGGTGGCATGCTGACATGCCCACTGAAGTGATCAGCGTAAGACGAGCTTCTCATATAGGTCGTGGCCGTGGAACTTGGGAACGGTGCCGTCCAAGCGTCGACGTAATGCGGCAGTCTTGGCGCGCAGACTCCGTAAAGTCTGGCAGTAGTGGCACGTGTTGCTTCATCGGGCATGCGTGCCGGTTCAGTCAAGCTAAGTACAATCTGCGCAAAAAACAGGAACGGGTTTGTCATGGTGTTGACCGGTGGCCCGCTGGCATGCCCACTGAAGTGATCAGCGTACGACGAGCTTCTTATATAGGTTGTGGAACTTGGTGGAGGGGCCGTCCAAGGGTCGACGTAATGCGGCAGTCTTGGCGCGCAGACTCCGTAAAGTCTGGCAGTAGTGACACGTGTTGCTCCATCGGGTATGTATGCCCGAGAGGGTACACATACCCGATGGCAATCAGAGGCCAAATTCACCAAGTTTTCTCGTAATAAGATCTCGTTGTCATTGGCCAGCATACGTCACTATTGCACTTGAGCGGGATTTCTTGTTGCCACTTGCTAGTGTAGGAGCCGGTTTTCGAATTTGTCCCCACATTCTAGCACTTGCGCAAAGTGCTCATACTGCAAGAAAGTAAGTCTCCATGGATTCAACCTAATAGACATGTTAATGACCCCGAAAAGAGATGTGCATACGCGCATATGGAGGGCATCAATAAATCACATAATACGGATTATATGCGGTCGCAAAGAAAGAACGACATTTGCACTGCGTTTGGAAAACTGAAGCTGACTAAAATGTTTTTCACGAAATAATTTCGAGGCTGAAAGTGTAGGCGTCGGCGCTGTGTACATATATGAAAACGTATTATGTAAATGGCTTAATTTTGACCTTGTACTTGTATATAACTGAACTTACATAGGGGAATATTCAAGTGCATTCTCACTAATTATTCGTAGCTCCTGTAAAGCATTGTTTTTTTTTTTCGTATTGAGTTTCAGCTATTGTCACCTATGAAAACTTCTTCGAAAAGGGGTGGATCATAGTCAATGCTTCGATAATACGCGGCTAATGATTTAAGAATTCAGTGAACATGCAAAGAGAGCCTCGCTGTGGGCACTTTGCTTTCACTGCACACCCGCTCTGTATGAGGCCTCCGTGATTCTATTCTTTGTCTGACCGTCTTTGCATCACATCCTTCTCGAACTCTCAAACTGAGTAATAATGACTGCAAGGAGAAACAGGCTAGGCGATTATATTATCATACACATTGTGCTGCTTTGTGTGCACTGTATTACTCGTTTCAATGAGAAACACGCTACGGTTGACAAAAGAACAGAAACCGCCCATAACAGCAACCTATACTGAAACCACTCATGATAAACTGCAGCTAGCCTAAGGATTACCTGCGAAGAATTCTCGAATGTATTATACACCAGTTAATGTGAGGAGAGTAAGCGAGAATCATTGGAGAGCGTGTATTTTCTTCTTGGGAACACGAGGTTGATGCATGGTCGCATTTATTCTAACATTGTTTTTTGCCTCATCGTTATCCTGTCTCCGGTGTTATCCTTTTGCGACTATGTGTTCAACTGATAAAGTTATTGTTAAGCAGATGTGGATTGGCCGGTCATGTGCCAGCTCGTAACCTTCATTCTTTTAGGTACGTGGGCACGTCTCTCGCCACTCCAGCCAGTGACATTTGTGAGAGGCCCTTACGCATTTTTTCCATGGCAATTAACTTCCTTATGGTATGGCCCTACTAAACGTTTTGTACGTGGAAAGCATAGCTGACGTCAGGAAACGTCAGTTTGTCTGCGATAGAGTGAACATTTGACCAAGTCCAGGAATTTGAGTCCATCAAGCAGGATGACTACCGTGCTTGTGTTCTTGATTCTTCTCACCTCGAGGGCGCTTGGATTCTTGGGTTGAATGATGAACCGTTTGAGCTCCTCTCGCTCGACGGTTGGATCAATGTCGCGAATAACTTCCTTGCATGAGTTTTCGGAGGCTGCGAAATATGCACTAACTTCGTAACTTGCTTGTCCAATAAGTATCGCTTTCACATCGGCGTAGGCCATGGCGTTGCGATTTGATGGTGTGCTTGCCACCAATATGTTTTGCACCATGTTCCGACATATGATATCCTCCGCCGTATGATATCCTCCGCCGTATCCTCCACCTGGGCGACTCTGAGGTGGCCCATCTTCTTGATTTCCAGTCTTCCACGGGGACTGATTATGACTCGAACATGTTCTTTCGGTAGTCGAGGCAATCTAGAAGCAGTGGTTAGCCGTGTTGACACTCGCCGGAGCCTGGCTTTTATTGCCGCCACGTGGTGTATCAGTGACTCCGCCGCCCTGCCCGAACGGGTCCTTGCTGATCGGTTTTCGCTTGCATAATGCCAGAGCTACTTGAAATTATTACTGCATTAGTAATCTTAGCTCAAATTAAGAACGCATCCTCTTACACACTTTTTTAGGTAGTGGCACAAAATTAAATAACTTCTTGCTTTGTTCGTACTCAAAGCACCGCGAATGTCACACGACGGCATGGGCACTCATTTCTTAAAGAAGCTAGAAGATGCACAAAAATAGATGCCTATTATACAGCGTTTTACTAGCCATTCTCGAATAGAAGAAATGCAGCTTCGTGTTAATGGATACATTATGAGAGTACACATGTATTTGTTGTTGCTTCGGGCGGAGCGGGAATTCAGTTGTGTGTTGAAGATGCAACGCAGTATATGTGATGTACAAGCATGTTTGCTATTGCACATGCCTCTTCTAGTGCATGGTCTTCCTAGCCTTGAAACAGAAGTTAACGGTGCTTTTTCTTTTGTTCAATAATTAAAGCAGAACAAAACATTTTTTATGGAATTGCACAGTCTGAGAAGCTGCAGCACTAGTGATAAGCAAGGTTGCACTGCAGTTTTTACGCTTCCTAGTTTGCTTCCTGAACGGTTGCTTTCCGGCTCCTGAACTCATATCGGCGCCCCACATAATACTCAACGTTTGTGGGAACTCGGTAATGTTACCGCATTGATATGAGTTGTGCATCCGCGAGCTCAGTATATATGAAGCTTACATAAATGAACAAATAGGTTGTGTTATGGTTAGTATTTCCTCAGCAGGCATAGCTCCTTGAGCGCTAAAATTATTTGTAAGCTCTTTGTCTGAGACAGCGAGGAAAACTGGTCTTGTGACAGAAACAGAGAACCATTTGTCAGTGCCGTTGGCATGTATATAAGCATATACAATAAATACTAACTTTTGAATGCCATACGTTGCGCGTACACTGTAAAATGAATGATTGTCAGATGGTAACCAGTAACACACACGGAAGAAAACGTAATGATCCTTACCAGCAAACCACAAAGTAATCTCCAACTGCCACTGCTATTGCCTATTTACACCCTTACGTCATACAAAACAATTATTTTATGTTTCTGTCACTGCTAATGCGTTATTATGAAAATTTTTCTGGATAAAGAATTGCTGTTCAAGGAATATGCAAGTAATAAATACAATGACGCCAAGACAAATTACTACTATGAATTTACTAGTACACTTCGTTTTCCTGCACGTCAGTGTGCAATCTACTCTGCAAACGCGGTAACCTTTACAGAAGTGCCACTCGTTAACTTCAATAGTAGTATAACAGCCAACAGACATGGATGTTTTGATTATTTTTTGTTAGTACTTAACGGAGCTTCGATGGAATGAAGATAGACGGGGGCAATATACACTAAATTTACCCCCGCATCCGCCTTACATTAGTCGCGGTTTTCTCTGGTAAGGTTTACTGCAATACCGGTTATTCAATATGCATAGTAATCTGGCAACGCTGACCGCGTCCGCGCTCTTCCCTGAGTCGCACTCGCAAGCGCCTGTATCTTGGGTGGCCTATAATGTCGCATGGCGATAGTCTCCTTGTGGCTTTTCAGAACTCTGAAATGCACCAGCCTCCGTTATCGTCCAGTATAACTGGAGGATGATCTTCATTGTGCCTCCACGAATAAAGGAAGCCATGATCGCTAGTTTTTGCATGCTTGAATATCCGTCCGGACGGCATTCTCAAGAGATATACTGCTTTGAAACCGAAACGTTACTGAGCCTATTTTCTCGGCGACGTGTTCGGGAAAGATTACGTCAGTACCACAAGCAATCGCTCATACGGTCTCGAAGGTTCTACTGAAGCCTCTAAAATAACCTGCAACCGCCCAGATTCGTGGAGTGTCCGTAGAAAAACGTGTCTCGCGTGCAAAATGGAAGTTCCGGTACTAAGTCCTGCTCGTCGAAGCGGGTAAAGCTAGTGGTATGCATGCGACTGATGAGCACTATGGTTGCTCCTCTCGTGTCGGATTCTCGCTTCGGGCATGCACGTGAACACAAGCCGTGTGAGTCATGCTGCGCATGCCTGCCTCGTGAAAGCGAAGGACAAACGTGATCGGCAGATTGAGGAGGTAAGTAAAACCCTTGCTTGGGCTAGTTGGTTCATGCTTAAATGAGTAAAGGCAAGGCGCAATAGACCAGGACTGAAGAAAGGCACAAACGACAGGACCGGCGCCTGGACCGGCGCGAGGAGGTAATTTGATCTGTGCGCTGCTTTCCGCCGCTCACCGCCGCAAGTATATGACGCTCCCGCACGATAAGTCTTCTCTCGCTCACCTTTTCTTGCACTGCTTAATTCTCGCGCTGCCCTTGTACTTCAGGTGATAACAGGTATGGAGGAGCTTCGCTGCTTACAGACACTGCGGCTTCAGGCACGGTGCAGTGGTATGAGGAACCTCGCAGACGTGCGGTTCGACGCAATATGCATAGCTCTGTCTCGATACCAGAGCCAAAACTGAAGAAACATGTGGTAATTAAACGTCAAATGTATGTACGCAAAAGGAACGCACGTGTTATTCAGCAGCAGACGACTTGGTAAAGCCGCGAGTCCAGCTTGAGGTTAGAATGTCCGAGTTTGTAACGCCATAGAGTTAAGGGCCCCGTGCCGCAGAGAATCCGGCGTCGGCCTCTGGCGTTGAACGTCGCTTCGGTAAAAAATATTTCCAACCACGCATACCCAACCGCGCAGGCCCTCCATGTGGCGCAATGAAATTACTCAGCTAATTGAATTTCTCAAAGTAAAATGCGTAGAAAAATGGTAAAGTACGACGTACAACCTACAGACATGGCAGCGTCGGATTATGATTTGAATATACGAGAAAACATATTTGTGTTATGCGAAAACTAAAAAAAGAACTACAAACCCTTTTTCCAGCGTTGCTATCATTTATAGAGTAGCCATGGCCACCGAGATTTACGCGCGCACATCTCAAAGGCCATAAAGCGGCGCGTCCGGTTCTTTGCTACGTCCCCAGATTGACCTCGCCTCCACTGCACCACGGCCCTCGCAAGAGGCCGCGTTTCTACCAGAAAGCTCGTCTTCGTGCACAGAGTTCGCCACCAGCGCTTTTAGTGAAACATTATGGTTGCATATGCTGCAGTTGCCGGGAAGCGTTAGAAGGATTGAGGGATACTTGGAAGCTATCGCGTTCCACTGTTAAAAGGGAAACTTAAGCGTCCTCCAATTTTTGTCTATCTCCTAACACCGTTGGTAAGCTGTTGTGAACAAGCATGGAACGGCGTGCACGTCGTATCCGCTCTTCCATTTTACAGCTATGCTGTTAAAGGCTAGTTCCCCCAGGATCGTGTCCGTGTGTCGGCCCAAAACTCGAGCCTTCTCCTCCGGCGTCTGCGTCAGACACCACCTGCGTTCGTGCCGTCGAGCACTCACCGTGATTGACGCGACTCTACTAGAATAAAACGTCATTACGTGGGCCGATCCCTAACGCAGTGCGATGCCGGGGCGATCCGCGAAGGAGGTGAAGTAGGCATTAAGCACTCCCCGTACGTGGGCCGATCCCGAAGCTAGTGCCATGCCGGGCCGACCCGCCGCGGAGGTGAAACCGCCAGGCCTTAAGCACTCCCCCATACGTGGGCCGATTCTGAAGATAGTGCAATATGCCGGGCAGACCCGCGCTGGAGGTAAAGCCAGCATCAATCCCTTATGCGGGCCGATCCCGAAGATAGTGAAATGCCGGGCCGACCCGCGGCGGAGGCAGAGATCGCCATTAAGGGGCCGTATACACAGCTTCGCTGGTCATCCTTCTTCACAGAGTGGAAGGGAACTGAATTTTTTTTTAACGAAAGCCCTACTTTCGTAAACTTTGCTCAGTTGCCTTGACTTTTCAGTCAGTGTGTGGCAATAATAAATGCTACATTTACTCGCTCATACTAATGTGTCAAAGAATGCTTCTGTTTTTCCGTTGCAAATAAAAATAAGATGTTGGTAAACGTCGGGCTGCCCTTGCAGAAGTTTGCTCCTTTTTACTTAGTCTGGAATATACCCCGAGCAATGTGTGTAGTGGAGCAACCAGGGGGTGTTTTACAGCAAAGCTGTATATGGCTAGGCTTCCGTGTATTTTTGTGCACTATCACCATCAATGGCTCATAGCCCCGTAAACTATCATGCTTCTGTAAGCAAGCAACAAGTGCAATGGCTCATAGCACTGTAAGGCAGAGGCTACAAGCACTCAGCAAAGTGAAACGAACAGTGCTTAAATTCTTTTCACTCACGCCTACAACATACAGAATAGCATGTCGAAAACTGTCATCATAAATGGCTCGTACCCCCGTGAGCAATGGCTCATACCACCGTAAACAAGCAAAAAATGCTATGACTCATAGTCCTGTAAAGTTCATGGCTACTCACTTTGCGTGAATTAACTGCGATGACACTGCCCCTGTTGTCTTTGTCGGTGATTTAAATATGGATGTGTCGGTACTGAAAAGGGAGCGGTTTACGCGTTCCGTGTTGCAGAGATATCCCTTGCGATGCCACACCGATCCGGCCCAACCCGACCACCCAGCGGCGTACGTGCATCGATTTGACATTATCAAAAAATGTGATTGCAGGTGTGAGTGAAATAATGACCGCCGATCAATACAATAAATCCGTGTGTGTACCTTTCGACACCATGACTACCCATCAAGACAATAAATGAGTTCGTACTTTTGTACAAAATTATGCGTCACCTCTGTGTCGTGGGCTAAACAGCTTCACTGGTCAAACATCTTCTGAGAGTGGAATGGCTCATGATTTTTTCATTCTGTTTGCGACATATTTTTTAGCAGCTATAACGCTTAAAAAATCTAAGGTATGTTTTCAAAGTAAGATTTCAAGGTAACTACATTGAAATCGGTCAGAGGGGGTAGCTTGCTAGAACCGCATGTAACTAAAAAAGATGGTTTATCCCCGTTTTAAAGGAATTGGTCATTACATGCAAATGAAACGTGTCTTCCAAGAAAAAGTGGCAACTTTGATGCACATTCACAAATACAATTCATAAATGTTCAGACATTTATTAATTGCACTTTCGCTCGGAGCGAGAAGCAAAGAAAGCGATGTCAAGCGCATAAGGGCGGTGCTGCTGCGCAATGTAAACCGCACCGAGGCGGCTACCAGGCGTCATAGCTATATCCGAGGCGATGCTGAGTGCGTATGTGACGAAAGTGCGTCGTGAAAGCTGCGATGACATCATGGAGGTAGCAAAAACTAAATGAAAAGAAACAAACATCCCGTAACAAGAGCATTCTTCACACATCGTAACGCACCACCAAACTATAAACCGAAATAAGTACGCACTGGAATAGACTTGTAAATATTACACGAACATCATTGCTCTAAGAATACGCGTACAAACTCGAAAATTGCCATTTCAGTTGCTGGTTCAGTGCACTGAAAAGTGAAAAATCAGAACAAGCTTGGCAAACAAACTCGGCCATCTACGAAAGCTACCAGCTCTCATCCAATATATGGTATATGAATGGTGTATACACGTCTCATAACAAGAAAGCCTCACATAAATTCGCTTGATTTTTTTACCTCGTCCGGTCAATAATGATACCTTCAATGTGTCCCACACAACTAATTAACCCTTTAGTAAGGAGTGTTACCTACAGGCAACAAACCAGAAAGTTTTTTTCTTGCTGTGTTTCAGTATTGAGTACGAACTGTCTGGCTAAATATCTTCGGCCAACATTGAATGACAGGCAGCAAGCGTAATTTCTTGGCTTAAAGCAGCAACACTGGACAAGGAGGAAGTTTGGTACGCGACTCACTGTTTTTTTAAAGCAAGGGGAGAGGAGACAGGCTGATGCAATATGTCAAGTTGCAGTGGTGTCATACATAATATGTCGAGCTATTGAAATGTACACGTATAGTGCACATATGATGAGAGCTCTTTATGCAAAGTGAAAGCGAAGCATTAGGTAGCTAAGGGCGAAGCCAACTTCCAATTCCCCTTACTGGTAAAAAACATTTCTGCAAAAATTTTTTTCTTTTTCTTGATCCTTATTCTTGATGCGTTTTGAACATTTAGATAGAAAACAATTTTTTTTCTAGGTATTCATATACCTCGTCCTTAAAGAGTTAAAGTGCCTTCGGCTTCTTGCTGGCTGCGGTCATACGGTGTAAGGACACATTTCGCCCAAATAGTTTGACCCTGTTGCTTTGTCAGTTTGGCTGAACAAATACGTCATGATTGTTCTTCAGGAACAAACACTTGTTAATTGCTGAATTGAGTTGAACTAGCAGCACTGAAAAGGAAGTATTGGTGCATGCCTTTTGTTATGCTCCAAAGAGCTGAAAGCCTCAATTATATTTATTTCACTTACCGGCGCTTAAATTTAACCGGCGATTAACGGCCTAATTTTCAGCAGTAGTTAAAAAAAAGCAACACCGGCAGAATGTGAACTGAAGCGTTATTTCAGTCCTCGCGCTACTTTCGAACGTGTTAGAAGATACACCAATTCGATGTTTTAACCGTGAACTACAAGTTGTGACCGAACATGTTTAAGCGAGTTAAATAAAGGTAAATGTTGTAGAAGTCATATATAGCCAGCGTTTGTTACATCCTTCGAGCCCCACGAGAAGTATGGTTGCTTAGCTGGATTGTGCTGTGCTATGTTCTTGTGCTTATTCTTTTATTATCCACCAGAACTATCACCAATAAATGTTGAACCACGCATAAAACAAGCATGGCGATGGACTGAGCTCCGTCGGCCGGCACTGCAACCTTGCCTTTGAGAAACGTATTGTTGTCAAGGAAATCAGCTACCTGATTAAATTTTGACGATCGAAGACGTCGCGAAAGTAAACTTCTGAGGACCGTCATAAGTGCACTAGCACAAGGAATGAGAGCGAACGAACAGAAACACTGCATGAGGCTCCTGGACACCACCCGAACTGCAGCAGACGACAGGCGCGACTCCTTGCCCTGACGTCTGGCAAGCGGTACTCGTAGCGGCCTTGTAGACAGTTCTCTGGGGCTACTTGTCCGGTCGAAGCAACAAGCACGCCACCAAAAGAAATTGTTGCCTCGTATGAATGCGCAGATGTTATCAGGTTTGACATTAGGGCTGCGTAGTGGGAATGTAATGTGCTGTTCTCCCAACGATGGGGAGGCCTAAACTGCCTAATCTTCTTATGAAGGGTACGCTGCGGCCGTGAACGAGGTACTTTCCGAGTGTATCATGTCGCGTGCGGAGGCCATGGAAGGAACACAATACTTAGAGATTCAAGAACCTAAGTTATGTGTCTCTGCTAAGCTGTGAAATACGGAAGTGGCAAATAAAGAATCGCGAGTGAAATTCGCTAAGTGGAGTTGTGACTTTTGGGTTAAGATTAACCTTACAAGAGAAAGCGTATTCGCATACCTAAACTGTCGTAACATAAGCAAGCTTGCGATGCCCGCCGCTGCAAAGACGAGCGCTGTAGTCGAAAAAATTAGTCAACGGTTTCTAACTTCCTAATGCGAAATTTGAGCGCAGCTCTATGCGTGTTTTCATTTCACGACACATTGGCTGGCGCGGACAATCTGTCTCGTGCGGCACGTTACGAAATGGAGCCGCATACAGAGCTCTCAGATAACGCGTGCTACTCGGGCGCCATCTCGTAGCCGTCGCCTCCGCAAGACGCTTTTCTTATCACACTTTCAGCATACCCTCCTCCTTCACTTTATGCCTTATGGTTCTTCTGCACCGTCCTCCTCCGCTTTCCTCCTCGAGTGTATCATCCCCTGCTGTGCTCCACGTTCGCTGTTTCATCCTTCACTCTGCTCGTTCACTCGGTTACTCCAACACTGACACCGACGCTCGCCTCAGGAACGGGCGCCTAAGCGCTGTGCTCCAAAGAGGCGGATATGTAGTGGTATCACTGGTGTGAACTTCAATACTTGCGCCAATACAAAGTGTACGTCGATTCACAAAACGTCAACAGCCATCGCAGCTGCCGACGTATGAAGGAATTTCTATCATAGGGGGCAGCAGTCTTACGAACATAATTATGTCTACCTGCGCCGCTCGAGCCGACACGGATAAGCGTTGGAATGCGTTGTTGAGGCCGAATGACCAGAGGTAACAACTGATAGCCGAGGATGGAGCGTCCTTAATAATTGCGAAAGCATTATATGGCTCACCGAGCGGGAAATGCGGCGTAGTTAACGGCGTTGGCGTGACCGCCGTTGGTACAGAAAGTAATTGAACGTTCGATCTCTGTTTGGAACCAAATCTACGAGCTTTGGTGTTAATTCGAATGAATTTAATTAAGGCACTGGAACCCACGACCTTAGGTGTTAGTAAAGCACACTTAATTAAAAGAGAGTGAGTTAAGGCGCTCGAACACACGACCTTTGTGTTAATTCAGGGGAAGTTAAGGCACACTTAATTAAGGTAGAGTTAAGGCACTCGAAACCGCGACATTTGGTGAGAGCCAAACGTGCCCTCTTTGGTGTTATTTGAAGTAAAATTAGGGCACATTCAAAAGAGGTAGAGTTAATTGAGGCACTCGAACCCAGGACCTTTGTTGAGAATCGTACCCTCGACCTTTGGTGTTAATGCGAATTAAGGCATTCGAACACGCGACCTTTGGTGTTAATTCTGGAAATGTTAGTTAAGGCAAAGTTAATTAGGATAGAGCTGGTTAAGACACTCGAACCTGGGACCTATGATATTAATTCAGGTGAAGTTAATTAGGGCGGATTGAATTAAGGTAGAGTTAATTTAGGCACTCGAACCCATGACCTTCGTTTGGAGTCATACCCCTGACCTTTGGTATTCATAAAGGCGAAGTTAATTAAGGCAATCGAAGCATCGATCACTACTGGGAGTTGGCGTTCATAAAGACACAGTTAATTAAAATAGGAATAATTAAGGCACTCGCACCCACGACCTTTGCTGGGAGTCAAACCTTTGTCCTTCAGTGAGAGTGGAACCTTTCGACCTTGCGTTGCGACATAATGTCTAAGCATCACGTGGTGGTCGCAATGCTTTCACACTCATCCACTTAAGGATGCCTACCTAACCAACGGGCCTGTTTTCGACTTTCTAAAAAGTCGAGGGTTCGATGAATTTTTGGACTATCGGTGGCCATGCCAACGCTGACAACTAAGCCGGATTTTTCGCCCCTTGAGCTATAAATTCCTTCCGCATTAAAAAAGAAGGAAAAGAAAGGGTGTCAAACCGAAACTTAGAATCAGCCAACCAATCCGGAAAATGAGAGTACCCCAAGACATGAAACAAGTAATTTAAATGCTGCCCTTTCATAAGCTCTGACTTCATGATCTAGCAGATGTTTTCACATGGTCGAGCAATGGTTGCTGGGAGGCGTACAGCAGGATCATATATGATGCACGCATCATATATGATTCGCAACAAATGTGTTTTTTCAGAGTCATGGAACTTAAAGAGAGCTTAAAGTGGGCTATTATAAGAGTAATACAAAAAATTAAATGGTGTCTCAATCTGGTCGTTTATTATGCAATAGATAATGTAAAGAAGTTTGCGAGTATGATTATTTTAACACCAGGATGTCACAACACTGTACAGTAGTTACCGTTCACCAGTTCTCGTTTGTCCCGTTGAAGCTTCACCTTGAGAGCTTCCTGCGGCTGGAGGTAGCCACCGAGTATCGGAGAACGTTCAACTGTTTTGTGAATCAGATTTATGGTCGCAGGTGGCCCTATGTAGTGAACAGTGGGAAATGCGGTTCCGTTGAAGCCGCAGGCAAAACTCAACGTGCAGGCGCCCACGTTATCCAACACGAGCCACTCGTCGACATTCACATCGCAGAACAGCTTCATATGATCGATGCGGTCTAGGGGGTTGCACGTAACACCCCAGAGTGTGGTCAACAGGTCCATGGGCCTCTGCCGTGGCTCTACCAGTGCAAATACAAAAAAGGACAGCAGGATCGGCAGTAAGAAATTTGGTTGAAAAACAATAGGGTTATCCCACCTACGCTACAGCATTTTAGCAGAGTTTTAACAATGACCTTGATGTAGGCAAGTGGATATACGATAGACGTAGAGCTTTATATATATAGGTAATGAAGCGTTGTAAGAGGCCGTTTTTTAACATTCAGTGCACACAACTGTATCTGATTTGTTCAACTCACCAGAACCAGCGAAATAGCGAGTTTGGTTCTCACCTAGATGAAAGATATTCCCAGAGTATTTAATACGTTTAACTTCGAAATTTGCTCGAGTCAGCCAACAAAGGAGAAAATTTGCGGATGCTTCGGAAGGCACCAGAGAAATTTAGGGTCGTATCTGTCATGACACAGAACTGGTTAACGCTACACGTCACACTAAAGGAATTGTCTTCCTTTCAGAAAAGTCGTACATATGGCGGGAAATACAGCTGTCCTTGCTCTCATTTAGAAAGAAGTGCTGGGGCCGACGGGAAGCTCCTGTTTAGACTATAACTGGGTGTGGATATGTGCACATACCGCACACGCATTGGTTTGTTTGCATGCCGCAGTAGCAGTAGGGTTGAACTTTTCCATGACAGCTCGTGCTTTATTCGTGCGCTTTGCCCTAGACCCTCAATGACTTTGCTGTGCATTTGTCTCGCTCTACTCTTGCTTCGAGCTGGAGACGTGGAAGGTAACCCCGGGCCCAGGATTCAGGACGTGCTGACCTTTCTGAAAGAGTTTCGCGAAGAAAGTTCATACGATCTAAAACAAATTAACCAAGAAATTGAAAGCTTAAATGCCCGGGTCACCGCTATTGAAAAAAAATATAATTAGTGGTGTACCGGGAAGTCAAAAAGCACTTTGACGCCGTCAAGAATTCTGTTCAGGAAGTTAAGACAAACATATCTAAAGCAAATGAACTCGTCGATGTAGTGGATGACAGAAGTAACAGAATGAGGCGCAACAACCTTATAATCAAGGGTATAACCGAAGAGGGCCATGAAGAATATACCGAATCTGAAGACATGTGAAAGAATTTTGTTCCGTTGACTTGACGGTCAACGTTGGTGACATTGAACGTGCCAATCGTGTTGGTCAACGCCGTCAGTATCAGCTGTTGTTACCTATCAAAAACTCTTCGAAAAGGTACTGATAATAGTGAATTCTTCAAATTTAATGAGCATGTTAACATAGCATTGTTGTGGACACTTTCCTTTCACAGCACACCCGCCCTGCATGAGGCGTCCGTGATTCTATTCTTTGACTGACCGTCTTTGGATCACGTCCTTTTCGAACTCTCAAGCTGAGTAAGTATGATTGGAAGGACAAACAGGAGAGACGTTTATATTACCATATACATTGTGCTGTTTTCTGTGCACTTTATTAGGCCTGTCACTGAGAAACACGCAGCAGTTCACAAAAGAACAGAAACTGCCCATGACAGCCGCCCATACTCAAGTCACTCATGATAAACTGCACCTGGCTTAATGATTACCTACGAAGAATTCTTGAATGTATATTATGCATCAGTTGATCTGAGGAGAATCGCCACGTCTAGATTCAGGTGCACGTTAAAGAACCCCAGGTGGTCGAAATTTCTGGAGTCCCCTACTATGGCGTGCCTCATCATCAGAAAGTGGCTTGCCACGTAAAACCCCATAATTTTTTTTAATAGCCTCGTCCTAAAGCAGGATTATTGAGGTAAACGAAGCGAGAAGCATTGGGCAGCGTCCGTTGCCCTCTTGGGAACACGACGTTGATGCGTCAGCTCATTTATTTTGGCGTTGTTTTTTTTTTTTGTCGCATAGTCATCCTGTGTCCGGCGTTATCATGCTACGACCATATGTTCAACCGGTAAAATTACTGCTAAGCAGATGAGGATTTGCAGGTCATGTAGCAGCTCGTAGCCTTGATTCTTCGTGATTCTATTATGTACGGGTACACTTCTCGCGCCTGAAACATATGGGAGTAGAGCCGAGGACGTCAACGAGAAGTTGAAGGACCTCGGGCAAATCACGGTGAACTTACATGGACAGCTGCTGTTCGAAACCAAGCCGCTGGCCTTTATTAGAGGCCCTTGTACATTTTTTATCCCTATTAACTTTCTAGTGGCATGACCCTAGTAAGCATTTCGTACATTAACCGCACAGCTATTTCTCGCACGTTGAAACAGAGCATATAATTTCCAGTCGCCAGCCGCGTGCCATAGATATAGGACTGCACGTTTCGCGCTTTTCTAGCTGCAGATTTCAAACTAGGGAACACGGTGTTTCCAGCAAGGTGAGTTGCACCACAGAGTTCTTTGTTACCTTGTGTGAAATACCTAGGTATGGTGCCGCATTTATTAGGAGTAACTTATGTTAATGGTTATTATTAAAGTCAGTATAAATTTTAAGAAGTAAGGCCGCATCTCTCGTGAGAGTGCGAAAGAGGTAATATTATTCGTATCCTAATGAACAAGCTCAAGGTAATTGTAAAAGAACTTCGGTGATCGTAAAGGAAGCTGTTGGAAATCCCCCTTCACAACGCGTATTACCTGACGCTATCAATACGTACAACATGGATCACTACATTCAACATTTGGCGGACAACGGTCAAGCATAAGCATCGTAATTATCTTCGGACAGAGGCCAAGACTTTTCACACTCTTTATGGAGTTCGTTTGATGTTCACAACTTTTAGAGGAAATTCACTATTCTGTTGCTAATACGAGCACCAGTAAAGGTAGCGGGTTAGATGTGGTTATGGCATGGTTGGGGAAAGGTAATGCTGATATCCTTAGCCCCACCCTTATGTCATGCGTTTCAGCATTCGTTGCGTATATCGATGTATGCCTCTTGGTTAAAAAAAAAGCCAACGTCGTGCCGATATATAAAGCCGGCGATCGCTCTGATCCATCAAGTTACAGACCTTTATCTGTTTTGAGTATTATCGATAATATTTTTGAACAAATCCCTGCAACGCATGTATGCATTTTTCTAGAAGAATACTACGCAATTCACCTTGAAGAACATTGATTCAGGTCACATCACTCCACTTCGACAGCTGTGATAACCTTACCACAAAAAATTAGCATGGCGTTGCATAATATCTCCTTGCAGCTGTAGTTTTTCTTGGCCTAAAGAAAGCTTTCGATACATTAGACCATGGGATTTTGTAAATCAAATTAAAGTACTGCAGGTCTCGTGGCAAAATGTTGGATTTATTTTCTAGCTGCGTAAGCGAACGCCAACAAATGGCCATATTGAGCAATCTTTCATATTCTCGACTAAACATAAAAACAGGGGTACCGAAGGGATCCGTTCTCAGACCCTAATGTTTTAGCTCTACGTAAAAGTCTGGCAGGATTAATAAATTCCGCACGGATGCTAATGTATGCTGATGATACAGCAATCATTAAACAATACATTATGGGTTTTACGTGCCAAAATGCCGCAGTGATCATGAGGCACGCTGTAGTGGGGGACTCCGGAGAATATCCACCACCTGGTGTTCTTTAGCATACACCTCAATCTAAGTCCATGGGTGTTTTCGGCCCCATCGTAATGCAGCCCCCATGGCCACTATTCCCTGCTGGGACCTTGTACTTAGCAGCCCAACACCATAGCCACCAAGCAATCACAGCGGGTGCAGCGATCGTAGTCACTGCTAAAAACTTATGCGAGCTGGAACATAAAATTAACGCAGAACTAAAAAAAGAACCTTTGTAAGTGGTTTTCAGGGATCAAATTAACAATTAACGTCACGAAAACTAAATACCCAATCTTTCACTCCCGTTACAAACCATTAAATATTGAACCTTTTCGCCTAACAATACAGAGCTGCCTAGTTGAACAGACGTCAGATTTCAATATTTGGGTGCAATTTTCGACACCCACCTAAACTGGCGAAATCATATCAACTGAGTATGCGCAAAATTAGGATCTAGGTCCAATATTCTGCTAATGGCTAGAAATTATTTAAAAGTATTATTCTCAAATTTCCTTATTTCACTTTTTTTTCATTGTCACCTGTTCTATTGTATAGATTCATGGGAACGGACATTCAAAACAAACCTTGAACCCAAAAAGTATGATAGCCTTGCAAATGATGTCGTCACTTGCTCCGCCCGAGCGCCACCAATCAAGTGAAGCAGAGCCTACAGCCCGTCAGTCGAGACAGGACAAGCGCTACAAAGCCCGTCAGAACGCATACGAGGCAGACTAACGGCGGCGACGGAATTAAATTGGAGCGCACTGTACGCTGGGCGTTATCAATTCAACCTCGCCTTCACACAACTCAACCTTCACCCTTCGTCTATGGATCGCAGAGGAGTTTGAGGAGAACGCGAGACCCCTCCCTCGTAAATTGCTGGTGTCCTCACGGCGACAAATAGTCACTTGTGTTTCTGAAGTGCTGCCAAATGTAAGGAAATTTCCCGTGAGCTGGAGATGGTAAGCTTTCTGAGAAAAAAAAGGAGCACATGTCCAATGGCAGTTTTCTCCAAAGATCATATTTACAATTAGCACACGAAGTATGATTTGTCATCGTACTGCAGCGCAGCGAACGCATGTAGGCTAGTAAATGACATGGCGCGGATGCCAAGGGTTCTTGAGGGAATTACTCCTACTGCCACGTCGCCGTTCGTCCTTATAGCTAGTCTCTAGATGTCTGTGGACTTCTAAATGAAATATTTATTTGTAACCGGCAAAAAAAGCGGATTCCGCAACGTTGTACAAGGCCCTAATTCTCATGTGTTCGGGCGCGTTTTGGTTTGGAGAAAAAGATAAAAGTTGGCGACGTAGCTGTGTGCTTCGCTAGAAATGACGTGTACGCGCGTAAGTGGCACTGCTGCTTGCTGGGCTGATTAGTTCATGCGTTTAGCGACGTTTAGGACGTCGAATAAAAAGGAAAAAATTAACACGTTCACAAACAAGAATTCACTCGCAACTAGTAGATTTGAAGCTGACGAGGTTTAATCGAAGCATAGTTGTGAGCGTTTCTAATGTAGATTGCCCTAAGGCGCATAGGATTTGGAGGCGCATTCTCCCCGCGAGTGTAGGGTAGCGTTTGGTTTGAAAACTCTCGTGGAAAACCTAGAGAAATCTACGGAATCTTTAAATCTAAACTAGGGGAACACCTGCTTAGTTGGTTCACAGCACTGAGATATAGTCCAGAAGAACGCTTATCACATAGTTCTTACATTTAAAAGAGAACATTATTTGCTAGACGAGTTGTAAGTAACGCAGTTTGTACGAAAGAGACTTGGAGGACGAGCATTCCACGGTAAACCCGGCTGCAGCTACGAACCACCATAACGTCATGTACCTAGGATCTGCACCAACTTCAAGGTACACTGAGAGATAATAGTCAAAGTCACTAACAAAGTCACAGTGAACGCACGACTGTGATGTGCTAAATGCTCTCTTGCACAGCCAGGTAGGAGTTAGCGCTAACCCAATGCGTACGCGATAAAGGAGGGTGACTTTGGTTCTGTTTAGTGACTTAGTCAGACAACACCGGTATGGTGGAAGTTGCCTAAAACAGCCTGTCTCACTGTTTTTCTGTCCTGAAAAGCCTCCTTCGTCGGCCTGAATTCCACGTGGGGCGCGCAATGCTGTTATTATCCTCGTTGCCTGTTACACCTATGTGTATAAGTATGAAGTGGAGAACTACAAGAAACAATGAGAAGGATTTCAACAAATTTCACTGCAGTTTTTTATAAACTGTGTACCCTAATAGAAAAAATCAAGCAAATACAACATCGTAAAGTAGAAATCAAAAGATATATCATGATTCCATGAGCTACGTTAGCTGACAAAGCTCATAGTTTAATTTATTAAACATTTCATTTTTATATGCTAAATTTGTTAAATAATTTTTCGTCAATAGTTGGGGTACGTTGTAGCTGCAAAATACCTTTTAATTTTCTCCTGATTAGCCTTCATACAACTGCATTTTAACTATTTCCCCTACAATGCTACGGAGTACTAAAACTCGTTACTCAGTATTTTGAACAAATGCCGTCACTGGATAATTTGTGTACAATTTGGACAGCGTCATTTAAATGTCTCTTTCCAAGATGGCCAAGTTTTACTTCTTCGTTGAAATAAAACAAGTTTCTTTTAAACCGATCCAGCCAGCTGTCTAACGAGATAACTGCTTCGTTTTGCACCCACGTGTACAAATATACTTGGTAGAAGTGAACCTTCTTATCTGTCGCTACAGCACCCACTAAAATAACACTTTCATGGACTACTCGTCTTAATTTTTCCAACCAGTTAGTTGTTAGAAGTCAGGGGGTGCTACGAATCTCCTGACCTGGACAGGCCGCCAGTGGAAACTGACCCTCACAACCTTTACCATCCGACCTCTGTCGAGTGAGGCTAGCTTAGCATGACTCTTTAGGAGACTATTAGGCTTTCTTTAGGATATAGTTGACCATAGCGAGATTCGAAGAATTGGTGAGGCTTATACTGACTAACGGCTATGTCCTCTCCTATAGATGTCCCCCACGTAAGAAGCAATACGGTGTAGGATTTTAATCCATGACCACATAGAGGGTAACCTTGACTAATTCTACAGCATCAATGAAAGGGTAGCTGTAGTCATAAACAAACTTAATAAGAGGTAAAGGTAGTACCAGTCTGCACTCCAACAACCAGTCATGATGATGACGAAGTAGATCAGTTTTTGAAGATGTAGAATTAGCGATGACAAGAGTGCAAACTCAGTGTACTGTAGTAATTGGCGAATTCAATGCAAAAGTAAGGAAAAAGCAGGCTGGTGAACAAGCAACTGGCAACTACGGCGTTGATTCTAGGAAGGCTAGAGGAGGGTTGCTGGTAGAATTTGCAGAAAACGATAAGCTGCGATTAATAAACGCCTTCTTCAGGAAGCGCAGCAACATAAAGTGGACCTTTAAAAGCCCTAATGGTGACACATGAAATGAAAAAAGATTTCATACTTTGTGCCGATCCCAGCACAGTGAAGGATGTTGAAGTGTTAGGTAAAGTAAATTGCAGTGATATAAGGTTGGTGAGGTCTAGGATTCACCTCAATTTGAAAAGAGAAAAAGTAAAATTTGTCAGGAAGAAACAGGCCAACGTTGACGCATTAAGAGTAAAAGCAGACCAATTCTCGCTGTTACTTGCAAACAAATGTGCAAGCCTTAGAACAGAGAAATGAAGATGACACAGAGGTAATGGATGAAACAGCATCTAGGCTGGCTTCAAAGGCACCAGTTGAACTGGGAGTTAAAGCACGAAAGCAACCTGTAGGCAAGCTGTTCCAAATAACAAAGGACCTAATAAAGAAACGACAAAGAATGAAAGGGTCCAACTGAAGAGATAAGACAGAATTCGCGGAACTGTCAAAACTGATCAGCAAGGTGAAAATAAGGGATATTTGAAATTATAACGTGAGAAATAATGAGGAAGCCGTAAAATATGGACCCAGCATGAAATTAGTCAGAAGAAAATTTTCATAGAACAAACCAAGACGTATGTAGTTAAAGATAAGCTGGGCAATATCACCACCAATCTCGAATGTGTAGTAAAAGCAGTGGAAGAATTCTATACTGACCAGTACAGTCCCCAAAGGAGCCACAATACCTCCATTCGAAGCAGTAATGAACAGGATGCAGAGATTCCTTGTGTAACTATCCGTAAGGTTAGAAATACCTTGAAAGACATGAAACGGGGGAAAGTGGCAGGAGAAGATAGAATAACAGTCCATTTAATCAAAGGTGGAGAACACCTAATGCTTGAAAAACTAGCGGCCCTTCATACGAACTGTCTATGGACTTCAAGAGTCCCAGAGAACTGGCAGAATGGCAACATTATACCAATCCACAAGAAAGGGAGACAATAAAGAATTGAAAAATAATAGGACCTTTAGCTTACTCCCAGTTTACAAAATATTTACCGAAATAATTTCTAATAGAATAAGGGCAACACTGGACTTTATTCAACCACGGGAACAGGCTGGCTTCAGGAAGGGATAATCTACAATGGATCACATTCATGTCATTAATCAAGTACTCGAGAAATCCGCAGAGTACAATCAGCCTCTGTATATGCATGGCTTTCACAGATTACGAAAAGACATTTGATTCAATAGAGATACCAGCAGACATAGATGCATTACGTTATCGAGGAGTGAGTACAAGCCGCTAATGTAAATATCTTGGAAAATATCTACAGATTCCACAGCTACCTTATTTCCACACAAGAAAAGTAGGAAAATACCAGGGGTAAGATAAAGAGACACAACCTCTCCAGTGTTATTCACCGTGTGCTTGGAAGAACTGTTCAAGCTATTAAACTGGGAAGGCTTAAGGGTAAGGATCAACGGCGAATACCTCAGCAACCTTTGGTTTGCAGATGACATTCTCCTGTTCAGCAACACTGGAAACGAGTTACAACAAATGAGTGAGGACCTTAACAGACAGAGGGCCCCAGTGGGCTTAAATATTATTATACAGGAGACAAGGTTTATTGATGAATAGCCGGGCAAGCGGGTTCAGGATCTCCAGTCAGCCTCTAGAGTCTGTGAAGGTGTACGTTTGCCTAGGTCAGTTATTATTCACAGGGAACCCTGATGATGAAAAGGAAATTCACAAAAGAATAAAAATGTGTTGGAGCGTATACAGCCGGCACTGTCAGCTCCTGACTGGAAGCGTACCATTATCATTGAAAAGGAAGGTGTACAATCAGTACATCTTACAGGTGCTGAAATATGGGGCAGAGACTTGGAGACTGACAAAGAAGCTGGAAAACAAGGATCGCGGAAAGAGCGATGGAACGAGGACTGTTAGGCATAATGTTAAGAGACAGGAAGAGAGTGCTTTGTATCAAAAAGTAAACGGGTATAGCTAATATTCTAATTGACATCAAGAGAAACAAATGGAGCTATGCAGGTCGTGTAATGCATAGGTTAGATAACTGGCGGACCATTAGGGTTACAGAATGGGTACCAAGAGAAGGGAAATGCAGTCGAGGACGGAAGTATATTAGGTGGGGCGATGTAATTTGAAAATTTGCGGGCGCTAGTTAGAATCGGTTCGCGCAGGACAGGGGTCGTAGGAGATTGCATATTGCCTTCGACCTGCACTGGACATAAAATAGGCTGATGTTGCTCTCTTGCCACAGCCAATAATGAGTGTTTTTTCGAACAGAATTCTGCTGGCCTCTGGTGGTGCAAGGAAATTGAAATTCTGCTCATTGAAGCTGATGAACAGGGCCCCGTCAGTAATGTTCAACAGCGATTGCTTACTTTCGTGCGCTGAGGTAAGTCACCCTGCAGAGTATGTTGGGAATAAACGGTATAGATATAGCAATTGCTATGATTTATCTAGCTGCGATGTGCACGTGTTCTCATATACGAAGTCGACGATATAGAATACTTCTCTTACGGCCTGGTGATAATAATATTATCGCTTTATTTTTATTGTGAGGAGGAGGAATAAACTTTATTAGTTGAAATGAGCCGACGGTAAAATCGTCCGAGGTGGGCGGCGTCCCTAGTCCAGGATGCCGTGGGCCTGCGCTGATAGCTTGGCCCTGCTCACCAGGCGATGCTGGTC
Source organism: Dermacentor andersoni (assembly GCF_023375885.2). Classification (NCBI taxonomy): domain Eukaryota; kingdom Metazoa; phylum Arthropoda; class Arachnida; order Ixodida; family Ixodidae; genus Dermacentor; species Dermacentor andersoni. The sequence goes on from NC_092815.1 coordinate 99,830,875, forward strand.
TTCAGGGGTCGAGCTTGTCAGCTGTGCCTCCCACTGCTCGACGGTTGGTCCGGTGATGGGCGGTGTCGATGGGTTTTTTTGACATTCCCATACCATGTGGTAGAGGGTATTGGGCGTGGAGCAGAAGGCGCATTTGTGAGTATAGCTCGTAGGATACATGGCGTGTAGCAGGGTGCCGTGCGGGAATGTGCCGGTCCGTAGCCTTCGGAAGATGACCGCCTCTTCTCTTGTCAGCTGGGGATGCGGGGGTGGATAGATCCTTCTACCCAGTCTGTAGTGGCTCAGGATATCGGCGTATCTTTTCGGGACGCTATCTTGTTGGTCTACGGGTGCTCGTGAACCTGGTGGGATAGCCCGGAGAATGTGATCTCGGGCAGCGGCATTAGCCGCTACATTACCCGCCAGGGACTCGTGTCCCGGGGCCCAGACAATGTACACTTCTGGAAAATTGTCTCGTTTTTCGAGGATGCTGAGGGCTTGTTTGGAAATGCGGCCCTTTTGATAATTTCTACATGCTGTTTGTGAGTCGGTGATAATTGTGATTAGATCTTCCTCTCGTTGTCCCGTAGCGGCCGCCAGGGCTATCGCCGTTTCTTCCGCGCAGTCGATGTCTGGAGTGCTTACCGAGGCCGTTCCTACCTCTTGTCCTTGGCCGTTGATCACGCTGATAGCATGGGCTGCTCTGTTCTTGTACTTTGCCGCGTCGGTGTATCGAACACGAAAAATAAAACTGCAGCAGATGAGCTCTCTGGCGAATGCCGGTTGCGGAAATAATTGCATGTTGACATTCAGTAAATGCTCAGAATTCCTCAATTCAACATATATAATTCTTTTATTGAGTACATATTGCAGAACCACGGTGCAAGCAGGGTAGACATAGATATACAAAAGTATAGGACCACAATATAACTATTTTCTAATACGTTAGAAAACAACAAAGTGATTTGTTATGATGCCCCATCTAAACACTTCCGGCCATTATTGATGGGGGGGGGGGAAGTAATGAAACCAACGCATATGTTAAATTCTACATAATTGAAACCTGGCTGCGCGGAAGTCATGTCCATTAAAATGAATGCTTTTCTGTTATATGTTACCTGCACGTGTGGCGCAGTACACAGCACTCTTAGAGAAACGATTGCTAAAAAGGTAGCTACCGGGGCAGCTACTAAATTTATTACCCATTACTATCACAGGGTTACTACGTTGGGTGGGTTGATATAAGTATTGCGTTCCTAAATACAAGCGTCTTAATTTCCGCATGAATGCTGCTGTACGGGTAACTGGAGTTCGGTCAAGCTGCGATAAATCAGCTATTTCTCATGCTACCTTTTTTTCTTTTCGCTTGTGTTGATTGCATAAGGCGAAAGTAAAGATCGTGTAGTTGATGAGAAAAAGACATTTAGTAGGTGGATATTTCAGATCAATAGTAAGTGTTGGCTTTATAAAGCACTTAGTAGGTTTCGCTTAGTGAAATGTAATACCATCGCCGTTATTGCGTCGTGAATTGGCAGCCTTATCATTATGTTTAGATAAAAAATCACCGCCCAAGTACTCCGTACAGAGGGTTAACCAGCGAAGCTGAAACGTGCGGCCCCGATGTTTATCACTGGTTTAATCCCTATGGTTTATTAAACGACGGCTTGGAAGGCTGCTGGATCCTTGGTGTGCAGTTGCTGCTTGCGCTCTGCTGCGCGAGCCTCTTCTTGTGCCCGGGTTGCATCATCAGAACGGCGTTAACAAGGTCATTCCCGGTTCCGCCCGCAGCGTCGGTGATCGGAAGCTGCCTGGTCTTCAGCAGTACGTATGACGCGTGACCTACCCATTTAACAGCTGGAGTGAAACTGCAGTGCGCGCGTTCAACTGGAACGGAGAGCAACGACGTCACTATTGGCGCAGCCAATTGCGCGCCTCTCTTTCTCTTTGTTTTTTTCGCGCATGCACATGGCTTTGCGCCGGAGGAGTTTTCGGCGTACAGTGGACAGATCGACCGACGAACGTGCGAACCATTTGCAGCTTGGCAGTAATATAGTTTGTATCGTTATGTTTGATTAATCGTAATGTATTACATTGCGGCACACATATGCGTAGATTGTATGTTGTACAAATAGATATTGACAAGGTTCCTTATTTCGCCAACTATATAGGAGCACACGGGTTATCCTAAAGGTTTTGGATATACGTACTCATATGGTTGTTCTCAGACACATGTTGCGTATATTATCTCGATCATTGTATAGTGCGATGAGTTGTTCCCCTTTGCTTTCTGTTGCTTCCTGTGCAGTGCCATTCATTACAAGCAACCTAATTTCCTGTCATGGCTTTACGTGTTTATTGTTTGGTGGAGCTATAAAAATCACTAAACTGCGTGATAATGTGGTTCCCGTGTTCCTTTCCTTGTCTTCTTTCTTCGAGTGCGTGTTCATAAAGCACAGTTAGATGCAATAGCGAGCTAATTGTTTCTTGGCAATGGAAGTGCCTATTGTAAACAAAAAAAAACCCTGCTAACTTAACTGGGTAGCAAATACCACTACACTCTAAGAAAAGCTTACACCCTTTGAGTCCTGTCTTGCCACTAAACAATAAACGTCATCTGTCTTGTCCGCTTTTCCTTCCTTTAATGCTTCGAGCCCGGTACTTTGCAGTAACGAACGGCATGGGCGTTATCAGCATAACATAGCATTGCCGAAAAGAAAGTAGCGGGCGCGGCGTTTTCATGAAAGGAGGCACAAGAAAGGTAGATGACGATTATTCTTGTGTGGCAGATATACAGCCCAAAGGGCGTGAACCTTTTTTAGAGTGTATTAGCTTTTGGTTAGTAACAGAAGCGACCTTTCTACAGCGTCCAAAGAATTTTTCGTGTCGTTGTATAAGCAAAGAAGTCCCCATGCGTGGGTCAATCCTGACGATAGTGCAATGTCAGGCCGACCCGCGGCGGAGGTGAAACAGGCGTTAAGCACTCCCCGCACTCCCCACACGTGGGCCCATCCTGAAGTTAGCGCAATGCCGGGCCAACCCGCGGCAGAGCTGAAGCAAGCGTTAAGCATTCCCCATACGTGGGCCGATCCCGAAGATAGCGAAATGCCGGGCTGACCCGTGGCGGAGGTGAAGCAGGCGTTAAGCACTCCCCGCACTCCCCACACGTGGGCCCATACCGCAGATTGTGCAATGCCGGGACGACCAGCGGCGGAGCTGAAGCAGGCGTTAAGCACTCCCTGCACTCCCCACACGTTCGCCATTGAGGGGCCCGCATACACAGCTTCGCTGGTCATCTTTCTTCACAAAGTGGGATGGCATTGAGTTGTTTGCTAAGAAGGAGGCTGTCAGCTTAATTGCTATTAGAAACGCCCTTCATAAGCTGCGCGGCAGAAGACTGATATATTACGTAGACTATCAGAAGTCCAAGCACCTAAATAATTAATAAGACATGAAAAAACGATTGTATCTTTATGTGTTTCTAGTCTTCCTCCCCATGCCAAACCGATGATGGGACCTGCATCTACACTCAAGGTTCCATGCATGATGTGGCTCGGAAGATTATTTCGAAGCGGGTAAGCACATGACGTAGAATAGTAAACGTGCGCGAAAAATATTTTGGTCCGCATCAAAGGCCGTAGATGTTTACAGGAAATACGCGCATGCTCATTGGAAATATAGACGGCGGTACAGCAGACGCATCTGTTACTCCACCCAATTGATGCTTTCGAGTACATCGGCATCCTTAATGGGGCCCCTTTGACCACATCCGCAGGCATTGAATTTTGCAAAATAATAATTAAAGATATTTGCTTGCCATCACAGATTCAGCAGGTTGCAGTTACGAAGTGCAACTTAACTTGAAATTTGCGACCTCTAGTCTACTCCTTAGGAGTGTATACGAAATTTTCGAAACACCGCAGGCTAATGGTGAAAACTCACATTTCGCTTAACTATGGCTGATTGGAAGGGTCGATACCAAAATTGAGCTCGCAGATAGCGCATACTATGTGCATCTCCTGAGAAGAGGTTCCGCCCTTTTGTCTCCATTGTCGGCGTGAACCTGTTGCCCTTTGCTCTGCAGGCGTGACCTTGGCTCGGAGATTGCGAAGGTATGTTAGCTATCCTCACACGCGCAAAATACACTCTCTATCATTTACAGACACAGTTTGCATTAGTGACATTCCATGAATGTTTTAAGGTCACTGTGAATGCTTTTAGCTGGATGCAGCTTATCTGTACGTGTCAAGTCCATCCTTTCGTAAGGTGTTTTTGATAGGTCTGTTAAATGACCCAAATTCATCGCCTGGAACAAGCTAGTAGCATCACAATCTTTAAACTTTGAAAGCGTATCAGGAACGTGCTCGGAAAGTACTGAGTGTTCTCACTTCCGGCAAACATTTCATATGTGATTGTGAAATGTTACTCCATGTATCTCGCTTTATTCTCCTAGTGATATCTGCAATGATGTATTTCTCAGTGCCCGTCAGTACAACTAGAGCGGTTACAAAGAGAACGGCTGAAATATGTTGCGTCCGTTCAATGATTTCTGGATGATTGAGCAACAACGCCATGTATGGCCATGCATTACAAGCTATTTAGGTTGTAAGTTTCTCGATACATCGGTTCCTTTTTCGTCAACAGTTATGTTGCAAATGTTGGACCTATCGAACTGATAACAATTACCAGTTCAGTTTATATTGCTTTAAGTGATGGCCCTTCAAAAGAACAATGAATCCCGGTCAGGTGTTACAGTAGAGCATTTAAGCTATCCTCTAATGGATAAGTACACTAAATCTATAGAAATGTTAGAACATTACCAGATTCCTTCGATATTAGGACCCTATTACTTGACCACAAAAAAGTGCACTCATATTTACTGATCCGTATAATCGTCAAAATTGAATCAAACGGGATATTATTGCACTTGTTGAGAACTTCACTGCATTTCTATCACAAGGGTTGGTAAGCTCCACTTTTTGTTGGGAATGTTAATGCCTAACACGCTAGTATTATTGACTGGTTGAATTCTGCACGATATCATATGGTTCTTCATACAGGACTGTGTTATTTTGCAGACCATGGCGACTGGGAGTCCACTAATAATCTTGAAAGAATGTCATTCCCCAATTTCTTCGAAAAAAATATTTCGCATCTTTCTACCATTGATAACCAACAAAAAAATAAGATTTTTTCAATAACCGACTCCAACAAATTCATGTTTCAAAGCATACAGAGCCCGATGCCTTCTTTCTCTGCGACCTGCGGGACATAGCCAACAAGGTCAACCTTTGGAGAGAATGTCTTCCAAGGGTTGTGCCCTATTACGGTGAGCTACTGTTTCCTGTTTTGCTCTTTAAGACCGTCATATCTTTGATATTGCCATAGTAATGATACAGACAGTTCGAACGCATTTTCGCCATTGCAGTCACCATCGCCTTGCGTTCCTGTATATGGCAATGAGCCTATTGCGCTGCTGTGCCCCAGGTGCGGTGTTGCGGCTCGGGGTAGCGTTTAGGCCCGGAATACATGTGGCACAGGGGCGAATACGTCCGGTAGTAGGAATGAAGGAAAAGTGGCTCGTTTTACGTTACTACAGTGTCTCCAGAAACGGAAGCCCACTCCATGTTGGAGCATATTAAGCGTCTCATCTCACGTCAGGACGCGTCAATACACTCTCACTGCATCAAAGGGCTCCGCTTTTAAAACCATCGTTTTCCCTAGGAGACTAGACTAGGGAATCTTATGACGGTACGTCGGCCAATCACAATCGTCGAATCGGTCATCAAATCCTTCCCATGACGTCGGACCGTTCCGCCGGCTCCGCCTCCTAGGTTGCCCCATCGCGGGGCACGTCTCCTCTCGCATCCCACCTACCAGGCCGTGGCCGCCCGTGGCGGCAGCGCGGTCAAGCGCATACGCGGTCCGCGCAGTTCTGGGCAGATTATCCGCCGCGAGCGCAAGGGCTTAGTGCAAGGGCAAATGTTTGATGGGTTCATGCCCGCTCCCTTTCTACACTCACAGATGATTAGCTGAAGGTGATTGCCAAATTTTCGGAGACGAGGCACAATTTAGATTGTGAAGCACGCCGTAGCAGGGAATTTTCGGTTTGGGACAAGCACATGCGCTGCCAGCTAGCAGCCTGTGCTCCTCATGATACTAGCGTTGTGAGAGCAAGGGCTCACGTCATCGATTAGGAAATCTTCATGTTTGTCTGTGTGCGAGTACAACCATGCCGGTCCATTTAGTAAGCGAAGGTTTAATGAAATTGATATGGCCTAGGAGATATATCCGTCTTATTTCGCGTGGTTGTTTATTTTGTCTTTGTTTCTTGTAGTTGTTTATATTGTGTAGTGTTTAGTTAGTTGGTCATTTCGTGTAGTGATCGCTAACACTATGAATGCCGCGCCTTACGCGCAAGTCTGCGACATTTCTTTTCACTCTGGAAGTCTTAGATATGCTAACATGAGGCCCTATGTACTGTTTAAGGATAGCAAATTTTCTTTTTTTGCAAAATGTGGAGGGCTAACCCCCGAGTGAAAGCACCAAGTATGGCGCAATCTGTGAGCTTTACACTTTCTGTTATCTGCCTATAAACACAGCCTCTCAGCTTTTTTAACTCTTGCAGCTTTCTCAATATTGTACTATTACGTCAAGCCATCGTTGTTTATCGCTTGCAATTTAGAAACATACAATTATGAGCGGGATTTCACAATTTCTGAGAAAAGCGTAAGGCCGAAATTTCAAGTAAACGTCCTTCTCTCTCATCCTCAAAGCTGCCTGTCTCCAGGCCAGCAAATACGACGTCGTATTTCTCTCATACCGTCTCACAAGTCCCGTTCAGGGCATGAAAAGCGAAAAGCAACCAAACGAACTAGAGCATTCCAGGGAAAAGCAAACTATGCAAAGGCGCCATGGGAAAGCCGGGGCGAATTTTTTATGGAGGCAGAAAAACGAAAATGGGAGCGGGGCAGGCTTCTGGTGTAGGTGTGACATAGTTCTTTGATCCAATGTGGAAGAAGGCTGGAGGGGTAAGGGGTAGAGATATTTTGTGTCAAAAAACGCAGTGCATCTATGTTTTCTCATTCAAACTCATTTGCAGCTATCAAGTCTTGTCGAGACCCCGTGGTATTGAACATCCTCAACAATCTAGGCGTCAGCTTCGACTGCACCAACAAGGTATGCGAAATTGACACTGGCGTCTCTCACATTCGTTTAATAAGAAACAAGTATACTTGTTTCAAATGGCAGAAAGCACTAGCGCCGGAAACTATTATTGGATTTAATTTTGAACAAACGGCGTTTAAATTGAGAGTGACAGTATGCCAAGCATGTCTTTTATATTTATATTGTATGATATTGCTAAGAGTGTCTTATATTTATATTGTATTATCTTTTTTACTTAGATTTGCTTTTTCAATCTATTGATTATTAACTCTTTTAAACTATTAGTTACCTCACTAACACAGAGAAGAGGTGCCCTCAAACATATTATCTTTGAATAGGTGGTGCACTCGACTCACTAATTTTTTAAGGTTCTTACATGGTGAAACTGGTATTCATGTATTAGAATAAGTAGATAGTTTCTGAAATGCAAAAGATACTGCATACAGCATTGGAATGGTAAAATGTGATTGGAAAGAGTAGCTTAGGTGCCATTGTTTTTAGTTCTTTCGCTTCTGCTTTACTGTGAACTGCTAAATAACGAAATTTATGAGCGTTGTGACGAAACAGTCAGGGCATAACAAGCGGCACTGCATGTGATACGACCTTTTTTTCGTATACGGCTGAAGAAGTACAACTTCGAAGTGCTACCTGCAAACGCTTCACTTGTGGCAGCTAATGCTTTCTTGTTAGCTCGCATCAAATAATTTATGCTACTCTAATTTGCTTGATTTTTACTGCAGTTGCTGCAGTTGCCATCTAAAGACAACTAGACAAAGGTTAATTCTAGCCTCGAGCGTCTAGCATAAATAAAAAGCATCTAATAAAGCGAAGAGAGTGTAAGACGCTCATGGCCACCGTTTGGTACTGCTGTTTTTATTTATATTGCTACTTGATAGCAAAGTAAGGAAACTACTTACATGGTATACTTACAAGGGTAGCAAGCACTGGCTAACATGGAAGCGAGCCAACATCAAGCAAAGCAAGTCATTGTAATCAGATCAAGCAGTGGCCGCTTATGAATACCTCAATCTAAATCCAAAAGTCGACATCATCTTCTTCGAGAAGCACGCAGCATGACCCCCAGTGGCAGAAACGCCGGCCCGGAGCCACTAAGGACCCACAGCAGAGGAACGGTGGCAGTGATTGAGTCTCGAAACGTGGAAGTCTTCGCTGGACTACGGAATATAATACGTAGTAGGACTAGTGGACACAATCTTGTATGTGACGTCAGTCACTTGTCGATGGACGCGGTATGGGCCTGCGTAGCGAGGAAGGAGCTTTTCAGAAAGGCCCGCATGTCGGGAGTGGAACCAATGTAGCACGAGGGCACCCAGAGGAAGACGTTCGTCGCAGTGTCACTGGTCGTAAAGGCGCTTCTGAGATTGTCTTGGTAATGTTGCACCTCAGGGCGGTCCCTCCGTTAGCAACCAGTTTGTTGCATTGGTAGGCGATCCCACTGCTAGTGACCTGTCTCTTGCGTACTCCAGGGTAGCGTACCGTACTGCTGCCGAGAAGTAGCGGCGCCTGCCCTTCGAAGCTCGTCCGACCTTTCCTTATTGGGTAGCGTGGCGTTGTCGGTGGGCTGCAGGCATCCGGTAGACCATGGCGACCGAGTAAGGGCGAGACGACGATTTGCTAGTGCGAAACTTGCACTGTTTATTCAAAGGTAGTTGAAAGAAAATAAGAAGAGAATGAAGTATCAAGTATGAAGTACATTTCGGAGCCCCTTAAATAGGCTCTCTACAATCGTGTGGGCGGGATCTTGCTTTCGTCGATGACACGTGACAGGCACAGAGAGAAGGCCCCTCCTCCTGCAATACCAGGCACGGGAAGGAGAAGTCGATCCTCTTTTCGATGAATTCGGTGAGTGCGTCGGGTGAGTGCGTCTCTCTTCGACGAATCCGGGGAGAGCGTCGGGTGAGTGACCTCTCCGGTAGCGTGGGCATGACGCAGCACCCACGGGCCCCGACCCTGAGAGGGGAAGGGGATGACGTAGCACCCACGGGCCCTTGGCGTCCGTCCATACCTAACAGTAAGCAGCAAGTCTACGATGGTCTATCTGCCGCACGTAATCAATCTGGGCAATCGTGTCGCGTGCATATTCACCAATTGAAGTTGCAGGGGAAGGAAGAAATGTGTCCGACGGCAAAGTTGGCTCACGTCCAAACAAAAAGGTGAAAGGGGGGCTATCTACCAGTGTCGTGGCTTTGGGAATTATGTGTGAATGTCACGTATGGCAGTGCAAGTAAAAAATCACGAAGGTGAGCTGACACGTCTGTTGGTCCGATTAAAGCGCTCGGGGAACATGTTCGTCTGGAGATGGTATGGCGTGGTGATTTTGTGCTGCGTGAACTGGCTGCTCAGGATATCGTCGATTACTTTAGACAAGAAGGTACGGCCTCGGTCCTTCAGCAGTTGGTATGGGGCAGCGTGTACTAAAATTACGTCACGTAGGAAATAGTCAGACACGTTTGTAGCACAGCTGGTCGCCATTGCTGATGTCATTGCGTAGTGCGTTGCGTTATCGTTAGCGACGACAATTCATTTGTTCCTTGTAGCAGATGTGGGAAAGGGTCCGAGAAGGTCGAAGCCCATAGGGAAAAAGGGCTCATTTGCGACAGCGATGGGCTGAAGATACCCAGCAGGAAGCGCAGGCTTTTTTTCAGCATGGAGAGAGCGGGCAGGTGCTAACATAAGATCGTGTGATATGCGCTTGACGTTGTACTTGTGTCGTGAGACGTCCTTGACGACTGCAACATAAGCCAAAGAAGGAGCAAGCCACACTTCGGAAAATTAGGGGGTGGCAATCGGAAAAAGGAGAAGAGAAGGAAGAGGAGATCGCGCGCTGCGGGGGGCTCGTAAGACGGGCGACAAGGAGGTGGGGCTGATTCGCGGAGCAGAGGAAACAAAAGCATGCCTAGGTGGAGCCAGCAGGCAGCCCTGCAATTCCAAGGGACCGGACTGTTCCGGAGACTGTTCCACACTGTTCCGGGGATGTCCGCGGACGACGGGCTATGGTCGACCAAAGGCTGGTCGATGGAGCCGACTGGCTGGTCAGGCGAGAGGACCCGGGCCTGCCCTACAACATGGGTTCCGCTGACTGTTGCGGAGTGCTGCTCCTGTGCTTCGGCCGGACCGACGCTTTCCGAAGACCACGGCTACGACCTGTGCACCAGCCTCTTCTAAGTGCTTAGCCAGCATCCGGCCCTTCTGACCCCTCCCGGAGAACGCAGCTGGGACCTGTTCATCGACCGTGCTGGTCACGACTACAAAGTGTCGCGTTGAGGCCAGCGTCGACAAGGGACCCTGCGGTTCATCCACGGCCGCATCCTCGGAAACGGCCCCGTCGTCTGGGCCGACGCAATGTTTCTAGGTGAACTCGCATTTGTAAAATCATTGTGACTCTGACTTATCGCGTCGTTAGTGGGCGAAGCAATGAAACCTGCGGCGCAACTCTGTAGCATTGATCGCACCCTGCTAGCTGATTCTTGCCAGCTATAACGATTTTGTGCCATTGCATGTGTGCTAAATACAGTTCATCAATCTGATGATCGTAGTGTGAAAAGGTTGCAGTTTGTGTACAAACGGCTCTGTCTATTATTCGCACCAAGGCTTCCCTTGCGTGTGCGTTATTTTCCCAAGAGCCTGACTTTACAGGCCGCACTGAGCGGGTTAGGCCAGGCCAATAGTTGGGACGGCGCACACGATCATGTGAGCGAGTAATACCAAGGTAGTCAGCGTCTGGGGTGCCGTGAAGCTGACGAAAAACTGTGAAGCGCAGGTGGGATGATATACCTAGGACAAAAAGCAGGGCCATCAGGGTACGCGTTAGGCAGACATAAGTAAAGCCCTGGGTGAACATGCGCATGGAGGCTTCGCAGGGAGATGCCAGACGCTCGATTATTTCTCATAAGTAGGCTTCCCGACGCTGTTCGTCGGCGATGTTAAGCAACTGGATCCCGAAAAAAACGCTGTCGATGCATGCAGTGTGCGAAGAGTCACAGGCGGCCACAGGGCCGCGGCACAAACAATCTGCATCTTTGTACAGGCTCCCTGTCTTGTATACGACCGTGTAGGCGCACTCTTGCAGGCGCAGTGCCCATTGAGCGAGTCTGCCTGTAAGATCTTTCAAAGGGGCGAGCCATTAGAGGGCATAGTGGTCGGAAAATACTGTGAACGTTTGGCCGAATAGATAAAGGTGAAATTTTGTTATTAACGATACAAGAGCGAGACACTCGCGTTGGGTAATTGGGTAATGTTGCTCAAATGCGGACAAAATCTTGTTCACATATGCGATGACGCAATTCGCTCCACACAGACGTTGATCCAAGACAGTACCTATCCCCTAGCCACTCTCGTGAATGCAAACTTCGGTTTAGGCTGATGGGTCGAAGTGGGCCGAAGTGGGACGCATTACGGCGAGTGTGGTTAACTTGGAGAAAGCAGCGGCTTGTGCAAAACCCTAGGTAAAAGGGGCGTCTTGTTTAAGATGATCGGTTAGCAATTTCGCAATCACTGCAAACCTCTTTTCAAACCAATAAAAATAGCATTAGCGCCCCATAAAGCGGCGAACATTTTCGGCAGACTTGGGCACAGGGAAGTCTTTCACGGCTTGAATTTTTTTCTGGGTCAGGTTGTGCTGCGGCAGTCGACAATATGGCGGCGACGGCCAAAACGGCACTGCGATTAGTTCAGCTGAATCCGGCACGGCGGATTTCAATCCAGAAATCACGGAATTGATGGCTGTGAGGTGTGGCGCTGGCTAACACTCCCAGGTGTTCTAGTAGCTAAACATAAGTACGCCAGAAAGTGAGTGGGAAAACCATGCCTGGAAGCTCAGTTGGGAAGAGCAAAGCAGGCGTAATGCGAAGACGTGGGTTCGTTCCCCACCAATGGCGATATCATTTTCATCCACTTTCATTTTCAATAATTTATAATTTATTTAATTAAATTAATAAGTACATGTAACTTCCCTTATGTTGTCCTTGATTTCTTGGTTTGTTGGCTTTTTATAATACATCTTAGGACATGTAGCACCCAGTGCAATAGCTTCTAGCTTAAGGTCTTGAATGGAGCAAAGATCGACTGTGGAAAGTCCATGTGGAAGTACTTGCTTGACGAAGCTAAAATGCACAAGTGGAAGGCAGGTCCTGTTACCCGTAGTGATCAGGACCATGTATGGTGCAGCAACACCGTGCGTGAGCAGGACTACGTGAGAGGCGTCACGTAGTTGTTGCCGTCAGGAACAGCTGGCGAAGATGACTATTCGACAAGCGTCAGGGTTTTAGTGGTAGGCAAACAAATCCGCTGCAAAGTAAGCGAGAAGGAATAACGTAAGGCACCCGTATGGTTTTCTTTTGTGGTAGTTGCTAAGATTTGATGGATGACTCATTTTCCGTTGATCAACTACTTCTCTCCACCTTGCGGGGTTCGGCAGAACTATTGTGTCGAGATGGAGGAGTTTGGTCACTGGGTCCACTGAGGCCAGGCAGTTGAAGGCGGAGGACACCGACGAAGCAATCAATCAGGGTAGAATTGGCAGAAATAAAATCGTGCCGAAGTAAGAGGTTGTGGGGGCACTGCGCAAGTACCATAAAAATAACAACCACCTGGTGACCAGGAACGTTAAACAAAGCTTTGCCCATCCAAACAACAGCGATCATCGCAACGTCAGCGACACTTACGACTCGGGTCATGGAAGTTGTAAGGATCTTGCTCATGCGACGACGAAAATTGCCACTCGTGGCACAAACGTGCGCCCCGGTATCAACCAAAGCTCTGACAGAGACGGCATCGACGTGGACTTAAGGGTGTTCCGGTGGGCACATAAGGCACCAGAGGATATTGAATCAAAGTCGACAGTGCAGCTTCACCTCCAGAAGCAGCGATATTTTTCCGGCGATAAGCGACGTCAAAAGACGGTGAAGGGGATCGGCGGTGAGTCGTTGAACGGGATGGATGGCCGTGCGGCGGAGGCGACTGGACTTAGCGGCCACCTTCTTCAGGGACATTGGCTGAAGAGGATTCTGTGCGGGGCCGATTCCTGTTCAACGACAGCTTCTATCAATGAAATAGCCGGCGCGTACGTGTCGGATACCGTGGGTTTATAAGAAGCTGGATAGGCAGCGTCGAGTTCTTGGTGGGCGATGCGCGTCACGCCGTTGATATCGATGGTTGACAAAAAGTTGCCTCGCAGAATGACGTTGCAGTGGTATTCGGCAGACGCTAGAACTGAGGGGAACTGCGCCGCCATTTAGCTTGCTCTAGACGACGGCACTCTTTCATCCCATTGTCAACAGTGGTCATATTGGTGAAGACGAGCAGATCGACCACGTCATCCGAGGCATCCTTAAAAATGGGGGCAACCTTGCCAACCTCAGACATCATCTGGTTAGCTTGTAGACATAAGGCCAGCACCTGCTGTATGTACGACAAATAAGGCTAAGTTAACGTCTAGGTATGTACCTCCATTTGTTACTTGGCGACAAGCTGTCGAACAAATGGGTTGCCGAAAAGGTCGCGGAGCTGCTGCTTGAACGTGTGCCAGATTCGTGAGCCCGAAACTTGGGTTTCGCCGAGGTAAAATATGATGTTTGCCACCACTATAGTGGGATTCCAGCCATTATGTTTGCTGACACGCTCGTACATGTTCAGTCACTAATCCACGTCAACGCTGTTTGACCCGGAAATGTTCCCGGAATCGCGGCACTGCAAGAAGGCGACAAACTGGATAGTGGTCGTTGGCGTAGCTAATGACGACGTATCATCAATTGGCGGCGTGGTGATAGATTCGAGGTGGCGTTCGCTGCGGTCAGAAGAAGTAAGTACGTACAACCTTCACGAAATAATTGTTACGTGGAAGCAGAGTAGGAAAACTATTTACAGGGAACATTCACAAGGGTAGCAAAAACGGGTCAACCTGGAAGTCAGCCACCATCAAGCGAGGCACATCGTCGTCATCAGATCAGGCAGTGACCACTTATGGGCACGTTCGCCTAAATCCAAGGGTCGATATCATTTGCTTCAAGGAGCACATAGCAATATCTACACGGCACACCTACTATATACTATGAGGCCCAAGCCGGAACAAATGGTCCAAGAAACCAAACCGGTAACACCAGGTGCGTCATGGTGACTTGTCTCAAAGGAAAACACCACCCCCGAAGAAGAGAAGACAGCAACATGACAAATTGTACAAACAGGACGATGACCTCGTATATATATATATATATATATATATATATATATATATATATTGCTTGCCAATAAGAAACGATCACACTTTTTCAATTTAAATGCTCGGTTATCCCCTATATTGGCTACGTCATATTCCCAATACATAAGCGCATAGCGGGCAACATTGACGAATTCTACAGCCTCAATGAGACGGTAGCAGTAGTCATGCATAGTATAGATGTATAGTCAGTAGTATAGATGAAAGGTAGTACAAGTATACGCTCCAACATCCAATCATGATGATGACCAAGTAGATCAGTGTTATGAAGTTGTTGAATTAGTGATGACAAAAGTGCAAACTCAGTATACTGTAGCAATTGGCGAATTCAATGCAAAAGTAGGGAAAAAGCAGGGTGGTGAACAAGCAATTCGCTACTACGGCGTTGGTTCTATGAAAGCTAGAGGAGAGATGCTGGTAGAATTTGCGGAAAGGAATAAGCTGCGAATGATGAACACCTTCAGGAAATGCAGCAACAGAAATTGGACCTTGAAAAGCCCTAATGGTGACCCATGAAATAAAAACATTTCATATTTTGTGCCAATCCCAGCACAGTGAAGGATGTTGAAGTGTTAGGTAGGCTAAAGTGCAATAATCATAGGTTAGTGATGTCTTGGATTCACGTCAATTTCAAGAGATACAGAGTAAAATTGGTGAAGAAGAAACAGGCCAACCTATACACAGTAAGGGCAAAAGCAGACCAATTCAGGCTGGTAATTGAAAATAAATATGCAGCCTTTCAAGAGCGAGATGAAGATGACATAGATGTAATGAACGAAACCTTCACAGGTCTGGCTTCCGAAGGAGCAATTGAAGTGGGAAGTAACGCACCAAAGCAACCAATAGTTAAGCTGTCCCAAGCAACGAAGGAGCTTATAAAGGAACGACAAAGAATGAAAGTGTCCAACTCAGGAGATGAGACAGAATTCGCGGAATTGTCAAAACTCTTCAACAAGGAGAAAATGAAGGAAATGCGAAATTATACCGTAAGAAAGACTGAAGAAACAGTAACAAATGGACGCAGCATAAAATCACTTAGAAGAAAACGTGGCATAGGACAAGCCAAAGATGTATGCACGGAAAGATAAGCAGCGTAATATCATCAGGAATTTCCAAGATATAGTAAAGGCAGTGGAAGGATTGTATACTAATATGTACAATACCCAGAGTAGCCACGATACTTGTATTCGAAGAAGCAATTACCAGCTTACAGAGGCTCCTTCTGTAACTAGCAATGAAGTTTGTAGTGCCCTGCAAGACGTGAAACGAGAAAAAGCGGGGTTCAAAGGTGGAGGAGACATACTTGAAAAGCTTGCGGCCTTTTTACGAAATGTCTCACGACTTCAAGAGCCCCAGAAAACTAGAATACCTTCATTGTACTAAAGCACAGAAAGGGAGACATTAAATAACTGAAAAATAATAGGCCCACTAGCTTACTTCCAGTATTTTATAAAATATTCACCAAGCTAATTTCCAGTAGATTAAGGGAAACACTTGGCATCAATCAATCAAGAGAACAGGCTGGCTTCATGAAGGGATACTGTACTATGGATCACATCGACGTCATCAATCGGGTAATCGAGAAATCCGCAGAGTACAATCAGCTTCTCTATATGGATCTCATAGATTAGGAAAATGCATTTGATTTATTAAAGATACGAGCAGTCATAGAGGCATTAAACATGGCGCATTATGGTGTGCTTGGCGCATTATAGTCTGCACGGCTGCTGCGCCATAAAAGTCCCAAATCATCATCATAGAGGCATTAAGTAATCAAGGAATACAGGAGGTTTACGTAAATCTCTTGGAAAGTATCTTCATAGATTTCACAACTACCCTAATTATCCACAAGAAAAGTAGAAAGATACCTGTAAGGAAAGTGGTCAGACTGGAAGACACAATCTCCACTGCTAGTCACTGCATGCTTGGAAGGGAAGAAGTATTCAAGCTATTAAACTGGGAAGGCTTAAGAGCAAGGATCAACGGCGAATATCCCAGCATCCTTCGGTTTGCAGATGACATCGTTCTGTTCAGCAACATAGGGGACGAGTTACAACAGATGATTGAAGACCTTAACAGAGAGACTGTAAGAGTGGGGCTGAATAATAATATGCAGAAAACAAAGATAATTATCAATAGCTTGGCAAGGGAACAAGAATTAAACATCGCCAGTCAGCCTCGAGAGTCTGTGAAGGAATACGTACGTCAGTTACTCGCAGGGGACCCTCATCATGTGAAGGAAATTTATAGAGGGATAAAAATGGGTCGGAGGGGGCATACAGCAGACATTGACAGATCCTGACTGAAAGCATGTCATTGTCATTAAAAAGGAAAGTGCACAATTAGTGCATTTTACCGGTGCTAACATATGGGGCAGAAACTTGGAGACTTGGCCAGGAAAGAAGAGCGAGACGGCCAGACGAGAAGTCATATGCCCCACCTTTAATGGTCTCTCAGACGTGTTCCATCTCAAGAAGAGGGGCACACGCGGCCAGATCACCGACCACGCGCAGTCGCGGGGAACTACGTATTCCCACTTTCACTAGATGGCAACATGTACATCATCTCCCGAAAAGAGCAAGCGAAGTTCGCTACACCAGGCGGCTTCAGGCACCTCCCACTTCTAGTATGCATGTGGGAAGTGTCTTGGCAACACGAACGGACGTCTGCTACACCGTCACTGATACAAACACTTTCTGCGCTGGTTTTACCAGGGGAATAGCGAACTAGCTGGGTCCTGTTCGTGCGTACAGCACCAGTGTCGGTTTTAACCCATTAGGACCGAGGCTCGTCGGCTGGGGCTTGTACTGTCGCCTTGCACTTGAGGTCTGTTAACCAGACGTCGTCTCCATTGAATAGCTCCGGCAGGTCGTGGACTCCGTGACGTCTGTCGAAGTCTTTCGTTTGACGTTTCCTATACTTTTCCTTCAACTTCCGAAGGCTCTCTTGATCTGGCAGTTGGGGTGTCAGCATGGTGGAACTAAGAGGAAGCTTGGTTCTTAGCCGACGACCCATCAGTAGTTCCGCAGGGCTGTAACCATTCTTCAAAGGAGTCAAACTGTAAGCTAGAAGGGTCAAGTAAGTGTATTTCGTCTTTGTCATGGAAGTCTTGATGATTTTTTACCGCAGCCTCAGCAAGTCCATTGCTCTGAGCATTGTGAGGGCTAGAGGTAATGCGTTCTAAGGCGTAGTTCTGAGCGAATAGTGAAAACTCAGTCGACAAAAACTGTGGGCCGTTGTCGGAAACCACTTTCTAAGGAATACCGTGGCGTGCAAAAAATGACTTGCAGTGGTTGACTACAGCTGCGGACGTAAGCTTCTCGAGCCGATCCTCTTCAGGGGATGTTGAATAATAATCTGTTGCTATCAACCACCACTGGCTTTCATAGTGAAACAAGTCCATTGCAATGTGTTGCCAGGGTCTTTCTGGAAATTCAGAAGTTTTTAGTGGCATTTTCCTGCTACTTGTTGTTTCGACGCATTGCTGACATTGCTTCACCAGGGACGTGACATCAGCTCCTATAGTGGGCTACCAGTCACAATCTCTGACTTGAGCAAGTGTCTTTGTAATGCCGAAGTGTCCTTCATGTAAGAGTCGTCGGACTTCGCTTTGACAAGAGGCCGGAACGACAACTCGAGCAGCGTAGAGGAGTAAAGCATTCTCCAGAGTGAGCTGGTGTCGATGTTCGTAGAAGGGCTTTAGGTTCACTGGTAAATCTTACCTGGAGGGCCACTCTTCGGAGTGAAGGCTTTTCGAAGTGAAGATGGGAACGAACGGCTTATGGTCTGTCTCCAGCTTGAACAGCTTGCCGACAAGATAATCGCCGGACTTGTCACATGTCCAGACTAAAGCAAGAGCCTCCTTCTCGATTTGAGCGTAACGCTTCTCGGTCTCTCAGAGTAATCATGAGGCATAAGCTATGACAGAAAACTTGTCATTCATTTGCTTCTGCCGGAATAATGCACCAAGTCCGAAGGACGATGCATCTGCAGCAACGATCGTTTGTCTTGATGGATCGTAAACTCCAAGGACAGGGCGCTACGAGAGCATCCAAGCAACAGAATAAGTGGTTGCAGGACTTCAGAGAGATTGGGAACGAATCTGGCGAGGTATGCTACCATTCTGACAATTCTCAGCCGTTCCGTCTCGTTTCTTGGGCTCTCCATTTTTCATAATGGCTTCAACTTTCTTTTCGTCTGATCGTATTCCCTCTTGGTCTAGCCAGTCTCCAAGGAACGTGAGGCGATGGACATTAAACAAGCATTTGGTTTCATTCAATGTCAATCCAGCCTTAACGAGTAGCTGCACTACATTTCTGAGTGTCTCATTGGGCTCATGCTCATTCATACCCCTGATAAGGATGCCGTCCATGTGACAGACAACCCTACTGACGCCTTGTAATATGCACGACATCTGTTTCTGGAAGTTTTCAGGAGCAGACGCAATTCCAAATGGTAACCAGTTGAAATAGAAGCCTCCAAAAGGTGAGATGAACGTGGTGAGCATTTTAGAACCTTCACAAAGTTGAATTCGCAAAACCCCAGAGTCAGCGTTCAGTTTGGAGAACACTTTAGCACCATGAAGAAGTGCGAGAGTGTGCTCCAGGGAAGGGATAGGATGCCATTCTCTTAGAACGTGGCGGTTCAGTTCTGTGAAGTCCACGCAGATTCTCACGTGTCCGGCGGGCTTTGGGACGGCTATCATTCGTACACAACGCTCAGTCGGCTCGTCAACAGGTGATATGACGCAGAGATTCTGCATTCTTTCTAGTTCCAACTTTGTCCTTTCGTATAAAGGAATTTGGATGCGCCTCAGAGAGCGCAGCGCGAAAGATTTAGCTCCTGCTTGCAGCTGAATTCGGTGTTGCTTGTGCAGCTAGCCGAGTCCCTGGAACAACCAGGGAAATTCTGCTTTCGGATTCACTTTTTCAGCAATGCCGTTTACAAATGCCAACGTCCGCAGTTCTTTGACCACTGGCTTGCCTAGGAACGGAGTGCGGACCTCATCTAAGACGTAGACATCCTGAGTAGTCGTACGGTCGCGGTAGATGAGATCGAGTTGTGCCACTCCTGCGGCTGGAAGAAGCTTTCCGTCTGTACCATGTAGCTGGCGATTAGGAGCTGAGAGAAAAGGCCTGTCCTTGAGCGTCTGGAACATTTGCTTTGCGAGGACTGTTTCGTCGGCGCCAGTGTCAATTTTGAAGTCTACTGGCTGACCTTTAACCAAGACTGTTGCCTCCCACGTTCCTGCATCCGACGTCTTGATTACTCCGAGGAATCCTGCTTCTAAATTGACTTGCGTTTCGACCCAATCGAGGTGCCGTGACGTGCATACGGAGGCGTATTGACCCTTTTCCCGGCAATTACTGCAGACTTCCGAGCGTGCTGGCCACATAGTACGAGGGTGACGCACTTGACCGCACCAACAGCACGGTTTCTGCAAGCTGTTTTTACCGGAGGGTAAATATTGTTTCTTAGCCTTACGTGAATAGCTGCCGCTTTTGTCCTGTTTCGAAGTGCCCCAAGTAGATGGCGGAGCGGACGGAACTTTGTTTACACATGGCACTTCCTGGCGGAGTTCGACTTGTTGCTGACGGACGCTCTCGATATGGCGGACGGACTCAAGAGCCTTCTGAAGAGTGAGGTCTGCGTCGAGCTGTAGCCTGGCGGGTAGCTGCTTATATTTTATCCCAACTACGAGGCGGTCGCGCACGAACTCTTCTCGAAGAGCGCCGAACTCGCATTTTTTCGAAAATGTGTGAAACGCAGTAACGAAATCTTCGGCCGACTCACCATCTTGTTGCACTCTGGTGTTGAATCTGGCCCGTTCAAAGATTGTGTTGCGTCGCGGGATAAAGTATTTGTCGAGCTGCTCCACGACTGCGTCGAATTTCTTGGTGTTCTGTTCACAGAGAGCAAAAGTGCAGTATATTTCCTCGGCCCGTTCGCCCATGATGTAGAGTAGAGCGTCTACTTGGTGCTTCTCGGGCTTAACGCACAACCCTGAAAAGGTTCTAAAACGTTCGAATCTTTGTTTCCACTTCGGCCACTCGTTCGGCGACGAAACGTTGAAGGCATCCGGCGGTTGAATTACGAATGACGCCATGGCCTCGAAAGTTAAGGGGTCGCGTTGCTAGAGTACCGAGATGTGCGTATAGGGAGCAGCTCACCGGCGTTTCGTTGCTGGCATCTTCCTTCGCACGGAGGAGGACTAGGTTCGATGTCCGCTGGTAGAACCTGTTCTTCTGACACCATGTTGTAGCCAGGAAGGAAGAGCGAGACGGCCAGACGAGGAGTCACATACTCACACGTTTAATGGTCTCAGACGTGTTGTATATCAAGACGAAGAAGAGCACATGCTGCCAGATCAGCGACTACGCGCAGTCACGGGAAACTCTGTCTCCCTGCTTTCACTATATGACAACATGTATAGCAGACTGACAAAGGAGCTCGAGAATAAGAGTGATGGAACGAAGAATGTTACGCGTGACGTTAAGAGACAAGAAGTGAGCGGTGTGGATCAGAGAGCAAATGGGTATAGCCGATATTCTAATTCACATAAGGAAAGAAAACTAGAGCTGGACAAGTCATGTAATGCGAAGGTTAGATGACCGGTGGACTATTGGCATTATGTAATGGGTGCCAAGAGAAGGGAAGTACAGTCGAGGACGGCTGAAGACTAGGTGGGGTGATGAAATTAAGAAATTCGCATTCGCTTGTTGGAATCGGTTGGCGCAGGACAGGGTTAATTGGATATCGCAGGGAGAGGCCTTCGTCCTGCAGTGGACATAATATAAGCTGACAATGATTATATTTCTTTTGCTTCGATAATCATTATTGCATTTGCTATCTGCTTAACTTTCATTTTTAACATACAAGTTCTACAGAACAGAAATTATGCTGGTCAAAAGGGCCTGTTTGAACCTATGCGATGCGAAGTTTTACTCCTGCAGTGTACATTAACCAACCGTGATCCATAAAATTGATTGCTTTCATTCTATGAAGCTCGCAACCTCATACAATGAAATGTTTATACACCACTAAGGTATCAACTTTAACCTCATGCATTTTTTATCTTTAGGCACTACTTCGTTCTTGATCTAAGCCGAAATACATGAACACCAAATCAGGTAAATTCACAGTGTGACGCATCACAGTGTGTCACCTAAACGAAGGGAATGCATGATGCTTGTCAAGGGCAGAATTGCGATGAGAGGTATACGTGAAGATAAGTACAACACATATCTAGCTACATTCTGTCCCTCTTCTCTCACAATGGCCCACACCGAAGGATTGCTTTAAAATCACTAAATAAAAATATCAACTAAATGATAGAATCCATTGAACATAACTTCCTATTCACTTGTAAGACAAGTGTGCTCTAGAGACACCTCGAGTTGACAACATGTGCTCCGCCTTTAGGCAGAAATGTTTTTAGTATGCGCAACAGAGGTGCGCTTACTGTCAGTACATTGTCGATCAGTACAGAGTTATTTATTAGTGCTTTAGCTAGTACCTGCATTAAGCGCACAAAATAGCATTCGTATACGTATCTACTAATATATCCACAGATATACAAACCGACCAAGTACTAGGCAACAGAAGCAGCCACCTTTAATCCGGTAGGGCAGGTAAAGGAAGCTTGGCATAAATAATATATATACTCTATCTAGTTTACACGACACTGCCACAACCTCTGCGCAGATAGCGGTATATGTTCCATTAATGTAGAAATCTTTAGCAATAGAGAAAGATTTGAGACAGTGACGTTTCGCCCAGTATTATTCATTTCATTGAAAATCCTAAGTTCGATACAACACAGAATGACTCGGTGGATAGTGCCTTTAAATTCTCAAGTGGTCATGACGTTTATGAGCTCAAAAACGGTGTGCTTCCTGTCAAAATTTTATGTGAAAATAATTGAACGTGAAAATCTCCCTATATTTAATGGATGGGGCAATATCTTTTTTGTGTATTGGTGTAATCGATATATGTTTCTTCATATTGTGTAGGAAGCTTCATTGCATGCACTGAGGTAGTTGGCCGAAGTAATTCTCTCTTTGCCTATCTCCATTTGAATGCATTTCAGCTTGAAATGACCGCTGTTCTGAACATGGGCGTTTCTCCAGATCGCATAGTGCTTGCCAGCACCGTAAAGGATCCGAGGGACATTGAATTCGCTCTCAAACATAAAGTCACCTTTATGACATTTGATTCAGTGGAAGAGCTCTCCAAAGTCGAAGGCAAAAACGTGAGGTGAGTGAACAGTGCGCTAAACAAAGCCATCTAGTGTCGCACGACACAAACCATTGTCAACGTGACATCTAGCGTTGCACGACACACACACACAAAAGACGCTTTACAGCTGTGCGGCATACCCGTTAATGGATACATTGAAGCTCAGCCTACACTGGGCCCTATTAGTGAAGCCATTTGGTAAACATTCTGTCTGCGATTTGTTACCGCGGAAGTTGTCGTCTAATTATCACTTGTATCACCGTCGCAAGTGATGGGCTCTACGCACCTCCAAAGAAGAGATGCCTCTAAATGAAATAGTTTTTGTGGATACAAAACTATGCCAGACCTTGGCTCTTAGCCTTGGTCATTTTTTTCCAGAATTAAAGCATTTAAGCATGATCGACAAAATAACGACAAAACGTTATCGGGAGCCACTAACCTCATGTGCACTGCAACGGTCCTATGATCATCAAAAAGAGTAGTTGAATACAATAATTTCTATTTATTGAACACGTTGAAATATTAGCACTTTGGTGGCGAGTGAGTTATGGTGTAGATTTAGAGAAATCGTTCCCCATACCCCAGTCAAGCGGGCAAGTGAAGTGCACTTAAGGGGAGTGTACTTTGAGACCTTGAGTGACATTTTAGGCTACGCGTTGCTAAACGCGAAAACAGAGCGCACTCGCAGTAAAAAAAAAAAGAATTGGCGACAGCCTAAGAGCACATTTTTTGAATATGTGTATTTAAAAAAAATAACCTTTTACAATGTTATTATTTTACGTTGTATTAAATAAAGAAACAACCAGTAATGTAGATTTTCTCAACAAAAAGCGAAAAGATTGTTATTATAAGAGTGTCGCAAGTCAATACCGGCCAAGACGAATGCCTAGCCAATCCAGAACAACATGGTAGTGTGCGACAAGATTGCATTTGATCCTGCTAAAACAGAATATGTGCGAGTTCTGTTGTGATTATTTTGTCAGACTCCGTTCAGGAACTAAAACTAACTTGTGTCTTTTTTTATGCATTACATTTTATACCCTTCAAACCGCTGGCGGCGAGGCTATGCACTCGGCCAGCAAAGTGCGTTCCGTGAACTCACTCCGACCGGAGGGCACTCTTCGCCAAGTACACTCCACTTGCGACGTTTAGATTTGGCAAAGTGCACGTAAACCGAGTGACACTCTCCTTAAGTAAACTTGACTTACCTGCTCGATAGGGGTATTACACTGTCTGCCTTGATGGTCCTAGGTCCACAGCAATCCTAAACGACGTAGCTAGAACTTGACTACATGTTCGTCGCGATGTTGCTTATTCACGATGAAATGTGTCTATTCTTAAAAAAAGGACAGCTAAGAAGTTGCAGTGTTACGAACAGGGCTGCATTGACAAAGTCAATTCCATGTAGCAAACATTCTTTAGTAATGTCTAGTCCGACCTCCACGCAAAACAGAACTAGCCTACCCCCTCCGCTGCATGGCTCACTCGGGTCACATCCACCGCCTAAGAGTTATCTGGCCGCTTTCAACGAATAGGCAGGAATACGAGTGACCACTGAGTCTTTGCATGCACTGACAACTTGATCATAACAATCACCGTGATCATCCAATAACTTCTAATCCCCTTCGCTATACATGTAGCCCTTGTCACTGGAATAATTGTAGTTCACTAGCCTGGGAAGGCACTTGCATGGCACAGTCGTGTTTAAGGAAACAAATCTACTTTCGCAAACCGGTGATCGGCACACTCGCGGGTTTGGGACTACGTGATGATAGAATGAGGCTGCGACGTATTAAGAAATCGGGCCAATGATGTCGATGATAGAGCTCAGTGAGGGGAAGTGGTAAAGTGGGGAAGGCAGTAAAGGAGAGCTAATTTGCTAAATAGTCTCCTTGTATTTATTAAATCAACTTTGGTAGTGGTTCATACATGTAACACTTACCAGCGTTATAATTTAACACTCAGTTCTACATTGGTTTACCTAACTGCGCCGTAACTGTCAATTGTCTTTTCCTATGAGTTCACTTCTTGCTTTGTCATTTACAACATTAAGGCACTTTATCCTGTCGGATTTTCGCACATACTCCTAGAGAAGCTTTAATGCGATCCAAAACACGTTTTTCATGTCCTACATACAGGCTGCTGCTCAGAATCCATGCTGACGAGAGGGGATCGTACTATTCGTTCAACAAGAAATTTGGGTGCTCATTCTGTGAAGCGAAGCGAGTTCTTCATGAAGCCCAGACGAGAGGGTGCAATGTTGTGGGTGTGTCGTAAGTACCGTTCTTTTCGATGACGCTAATATGCGCCATACTCTGACAATTGGAAGGTGTGAGTTTCTTCATTTGTGTTGGTGTACTGCATGACCATATTTTCGACGCTTCATCGAAAAGCTGTGGTATACACATTTTCTCTGTATAAGAATAGGGCTTGCATATTCCACGAATGGCGGCCTCGGCGAACGTTGTCTGTAGCCTTATTGCGATGGTGTTTTTTTGCAGTAACGATGGCTTAATGAAGCTTTCCGGACAGGGAGCCATCCTACGTGATCACGGAGGGCACGCCACTTCGAGCCTCGAACCCGTCTCTTCGCACTTCTGACCCTATATTGTAGTGCTGGGATCTGCATGTCGTGCTAGAAGCATATTTGTGGTTTTGCTTCTACCAAAGCGTGTCCATGAACTCCGACAGCGACTTCACCGTCGTGGAAGGCGCAGGATTGATGCGGAAACACTGCACATTGCAGAAAGACGTGAGTGAGCAAGTCTCCGCCGGACAGCACTCTGCGACTAACACGATTGGCAATGTGCCTCACGACACCTCGAAGTATTGGAA
Source organism: Dermacentor andersoni (assembly GCF_023375885.2). Lineage (NCBI taxonomy): Eukaryota > Metazoa > Arthropoda > Arachnida > Ixodida > Ixodidae > Dermacentor > Dermacentor andersoni. The sequence continues at coordinate 99,856,325 of NC_092815.1, forward strand.
TATTATACACAGGGAGATAAATCCTCAATGCGTACTGTAAAAATTGCCACCTGATGAGCTACCTATGAGTGCATTTGGGAGATAAACGTTCTCGCTTCTCTTCTTTCGTTAGAGTTGGATAGCGCTGCCTCCTGGATGCTCTGGCGCATGACGCAGAAGCAACGCTCACCTTTGGTCGCAGCATGGTTGCAGTTCGAGGGCAGGAGCAGCTTTGGGAAGCGGTGCGCGGTGTCAACTCATTCCACCAATGAGCGCTTGCCTCCAAGTGCGCATTCTCGGGAATCAACAAGTCCGCTCGTTCATTGTGCATGACAAGAGGAATAAGGCAGCAGGCATCTCTGAAGCTCTCATTAGCCAAAATGTGAGAGACATAAGTCAGAGAGTTGCACGAGCTGTTGTCTTCTTTAAACAAGATAATTGATTTTCATCGCTTTGGCCACTCAACAATCCTGAAGCTGCTTTTAGGGGAATATACCATACAGTTCACGTCAATGTGGGCGATGTGAGACATCCGGCATACTTATGCGTGCCCTGAGCATTGCAGTGTCGCAATTGTTTAAGGTTGGAACATGCTAGCGCGGTTTTCACTGGCCAGGCGGAGTGCCCGCGCTGCGCGGGTAGCCATGACGAATCTTTTCGTATGAATGGGGCGACGAAAAGCTCTACTTGCCATGACCCCGTGAGGCAAAGACTGTCCTAAGATAAAAAGCCGGCAGATCTCCAGCCCTGTGGGAATCGATGTATTGCGAAGCAGTGTGCGGGGAGCCTACCAAGTTAACGATACGACCATGAGAGCACCAAGACGTAGGCAGGTTTTCCATGACCTACATAACACGCATGTCATTACATTCATGACATGACCTATCATTTATGTTCGCCGTACACTCTTGTCATAATATGCTAATGTTGGTACATACGAAGTTCACGAAACGACCATGAGAGCACCAAGACGGGGGCCGCTGTTTCATGACCTACCTGGCATGCATCTCGTGACAGTCATGTGATGACCTATCATTTATATTCGTCATACACTCTTGTCACACTGTGCCAATTTTGGTACATGCCAAGACGTAGGTGGCTGTTTCATGACTACATGACACGCATGTCATGGCATTCTTTTCGAGACCTATAATTTATGTTCGTCATGTACTCTTGTCATTCTATGTGAATTTTAGCACATATTGAGCTAACAGAACGACCATGAGACCACTAAGAAGAAGGCGGCTTGATAGGTAGATAGATACTGTCCAAGTGACAAATGTTCGCCAAGAAATGCTGCGCATTTAAAAATGAAATCGCAGCACATGAGTGCGAGAAGCACCATTGTGCAAGTGGAGGAAGCGTTTACGTTGTCAGGAAAACTTAGATCAAAACATGAGCCCCCTCGCTTCAGTTACACCATTCCTTGCACTGCGAAGACTGCGGCGCAGTGGAGCGCGCGTACAATGTTCGCCTTCTAATTGTCACCGTGGCGTGCAGTTGAAATTTCATGTTGTATGATAATGCGGATGCCGCAACTTCCATCTTCGGTGGCTACGAGGCGCTAAACATGAGCCAAACGCGGTTGTCCTCAGCAAGCCGCAGTCCGCTAGGCCAGTAGACTCGTGGCGGCCCCCCGTGGCGGCCGCGGTATCTGCGCCATGTAGCCGACTGCAGCCTAATGTCACCTATTGGCCAATAGCAGCTGTCAAGGGGAATGATGAAATAAAGCGTCCGATGACGAAATAAAGCGTCCAAAAGAGCGTGAAGATAGGGCCTTCTGTTGAAAAGAGTGCGAGCTACACGCCCCGCTTACGACAGCAAAACTTGATTGAGATGTTCACAGCCGCGTGTGCTACCCGCAGACTATGTTATTTCACCAAGCCCGAAGGGTGGTTCATGGCCCCTTTAACGTGCCCCTACATCCAAGTAGACGGGTATTTTCGCATTTTGCCTGCATCCAAATGTGGCCACCGTAGCCAGAATTTGATCGTGTGACGGCGTGCTTAGCCACGTAACACCAAAGTCACTAATCAACCATCCTTAAGAATCCTTACGAATTTTCCGCGTGCAAGTCAGCGCGTTCATGTGCTTGGCGCCCGCTATTGCAATATCAACAAAGTTAGCACGTCACGTGATTTTTCGCCGCCTTGAATTATTACGCATAAAAAGACCGCATTCCATTGTTTTAATATGTTTACTGAAAAACATTACTCACATTACCTTTACGATTTCCCTTTGAGTGTGATTCCGAACGCCAGGTGGTGAAATATGTATGGCGTGTTCATGTTTCAATCGCATAGACTGGTGCGCAGAAGCTGTAGTCTAAGACCTCAGTTAGACCGCTTTGCTTGCTGCAAAGAAGTGTAACACAGCCTATGCAGACCATCAAGGCCATGCAGACACTGCCGGCTTGTGCCCTCGTTTTCCTACGTGTAGTAGCCAAGGTAGGGCGGCTATAATAATACCTGGCGATGTGCCGGTCCTGCAGTAAAGTACCAGGTCCCTCACATTGCGCAAACATACCCTTGCACGTTGTCAGAATGGTGGCCGAGGAGCTCCAGTGATATGCTTCTCGCACTGAAGAAAATGGACCTGCATACGCGCCAAGACCACTGCACTGGTCTAAATTGCAGAAACAATGTGCTGCTGCGTGTGCGCCGCACGCTGCACCTCAGCTCCAGAGGAACCGAGATGCGACGCTGCGCGAAGAGGAAACCGAGGCTTAGCGATAATGTCGACAAAGCGCTGCAGCTCAAAAGCGCAAAGTGACCACGCTCATCATGCCCGCCGTTAGCATGCTGCAGTACGAGAACGTGAAGCCCACACAGGGCCGCAAGGCCGGCAAGACCCTTTAGTTCTAAGCGATGCTGCTCGCAGCCATCAAGTTCTCTCTGTTCGTGTTTCTGCACACGCCACACAGCACGTGTTTACTCAGTCAGCTCATGTTTACTGCAATCTATGCTACCACTACAGCTTGCAAGCCTTACACTTCATGTAATACTCTAACATGTCGCTAACGCATTCACTGCTGCAGCCTTCTGGTGAAACTATGATTTCTTTTAAATGAATAAAAAAATTGCCCAGTGGTCGGATTCGAACCGAGAACCCCTAGCACAGAAGCCCTATAGTGTAACGATCAGAGATGACGTGCTCCGCGATGTTGGATGTGCCGCCAACCATACACTTGCGGACTGTACAAGAAGAGTAGACTGTGCAGCAGCTATTATCATCATCATCATCTTCACCATAACATCTTCATTTTAATACCTTATGTCTGTCGTTCCTCCAAACCCCTTTCCCAGCGTTGACCAGCAGTATAAAGTCGCCTCACTAAGGTCGGCCTTTCCACCTTTTGTTTGTAAAACTTTCTGTCTCTCCTGTTTGGTCAAATCGTCTCCATTCAATTATTTCTCAATAATTTCACATGGTTTTCACTGCTTAAATCCTATCGGTATTTTTTCTAGTTTAGCCGGTTACGTCGATCATCGCTCCTGAATCCTTGAGAGCAAAATGAACATCCATTCTTGTCACATCACAAGGCATATAAAGGAAGAGGTGGGGGCGTGAAGCTGTGCCCTAATGTTTCTTTATAGATTTTCTGAGTTCATCACAGTTATTATTCTACGGATATTCGCACTTAAAGAAGAAGCAGCAAGCCCTTCTGCTCGTCCAAGGTTTTCGCGTTTGCTTTTGGGCCTTGAACATTTCACACAGCTCATAAAAGAGGTGCCAGCATCTTGCAGTGAGTCTACCGAGTTCGAAGGAGCCTGTCTGCCTATTTGAAACACTCATATATTTGTCGCATATGAAATAGTAGCACTCAGAAACAGCTGTTATTTTCCGTTAAAGCTGTTTGGTGAAAAACTACCGGTATAGTTTGCAGAGAAAGTGCAGCTAGTGACAATTCGTGCTGCATGCTCGAAGCACCTGCATATGTCACTACAAATCACTATAATATGGTTAACCCCGTAATGCTTGGATTATTTATTGCGGTACCAATTACATGGACCTCTGAAGTGCTTTCAAGCCATGGGCACCGTTTCCTGGGCACGAAAGCTAAGGAAATTTTGTTTGTATTTATGTTGTCTGTGAATATTGGAGCTTTATAACTGTTATCACTGCATTATGTTTTATTATTATCGGCTGGAAACAGTTCATCAATCGGTACGCTTCGGTCGGTTAGTAGAAGCAGCCGGCACCGTCATAAAAGTGCCAGCACATTCTTAAATTCAGTAGGTTCATACCCAAGGCTCACTGATGGTTCTTTCTGTTGTTGTGTTATTTCCACGTGAGGAATGCATCACGTGTTTATTCTTCCTCGCTGCATTTTACCCGGAAACACAAAACTAAACAGCTTAACTGAACCGAAACGATTCAGATGAAAAGTGAATCGCATAAATATCGCGACGCATGCGCATATGCAGACTGTAAATTAGAGCACCTGCGTAATAACCAAGCAGCCAATAGTACAGGGTAACATGTCTGTCAAAACACACCGAGCTGATAAATTCAAGCAAGGTAGTCTCAGAACCACGCTGCAGAATTCTAGGACCGTTATATCCCATTTCATCATGCTGGCAACTTAACCTGATTGACAGAAGGCAATGACATGTCGGCTCCACATTTTCACGCAGGTTTCACGTGGGAAGCGCCTACGAGTTTTCTGAGATCTTCCATAACACAATCGAAAAGGCAAAAGCTGTATTTGATTTGGCAAAGAGCATGGGCATTCACATGACAGTACTTAACGTTGGTGGAGGCTTTCCTGGAGGACTGAGAAAAGTTGAGAAGTTTATTAAGGTATGAATTTTTCACTGTACACCTCTATTTGGTCTATTTGTGGCGCTGTACCAGCTGCTCTCAAATGCCGTTGTCAATTATTGTTGCATTTATTTCGTAGCTTATTCTTCTTTTAAGTCACACGCAGAAGTTCGGTACATTTAATGCCGACTATCGGTCTCGCTAGCACGCCACACTTTGCGTTCGTCATCGCCAGAAAACTAGTGACTGTGCAATTTCTGTTACGACGAAAGCGGTGAAATCGATTACTGATTTACCAATCGGCGGACGCAACTAGCGAAGTAGCGAAAAAATACTGAACCAGTGCTGTGACCGAACCATCAAACAGCCGCTCGCCTTTTGGTGAAACTAAACCTACAAAGTGCTCATATGCGGCAAACATTCAAGTTTGTCCAGTTCAATTACATTATGGTTTGGTATTCGCGAAAAACTGATTCATCCCTCACTTTCATGCTGCTATATATGGCCTGGCTCTTGCACAGAATTTTCGCCTGAGATCTAGTTACGTCATTCAACACAAGTCATTAATGCTTTTCAGTAGAAGAAGGTAGTGCTGTGTAACATATTTATTACGTTTGAATCGTTACTGCTTTTCTGGGCAAACCATGCGCTATATGCTTCAACCTGTGTTCAGAGTTTATGCAGGAAGTCTTCTCCAGTCCGGACGATATTTCACAAGTGATGAAATTCCTCTGGTCATGGAGGACCAGAATGATGATTACTTCCGTTTGCATGCAGGTGTGCGAGAATATTCGTTCGGCGACCGATCTTCACTTCCCGGCGTCGAGTGGCGTAAAGATCATCGCAGAGCCTGGGCAGTTTTTCATCACATCATGCTATGTGCTCGTCGTCCAGGTGATTGGCAAAAGGCACAGAGATATCTTAGTGGATGGTATGTACGTTCCTCACTGCTGATTCCTCTTAGCTAGCTGCATGGTGCGATTGTTTAAGTGTCCCGGACGCAAAACATCTGCAGAACAGGGGCCATTCAACGGTGCATTTATTACCGCCTTGCCTCCTAAGCTCAAGAGATGAAGTAAAAGAAAACACTAAGCCAACCTCAGGCTTCGGATGGCACATGAAGTCATTAGCAGCTTACAGCAAATGCCTGTACGTCGAAAATTATCTTCCTTGAAGTTAGTCACTTGTACGTCTAGAAAGCCGTTCGTCTAATTGAGGGGTTCGAGTTATGAACACCGTGGAGGCCTGAAATCCACACTTCAGGTGTGGTCACCATTGCTCAGCTTAGAAAAAAAAACAAAAAACGGGAAGACGTGCATGACAAGACTCCTGCTTTCAGAATTTTGAAGGCTCCTGTGAATGCAACTGGTTACGAAAAAGGTGTTTAACTCTAAATTGCGCAAAAAGACGATGTTATTACCATTGCCCTCCATCTTTCGCTCCAGCCATAGCATAGGTTTCCCTGTGAGGATGAAGAGGCCCACAGCATCCCATCCAATTCAGCTCAGTCTCTTGGTTAGGTTGAAGCCTTTATCGTCTATTCTTTCTTTTCCAACTCAGTAACTAGCCAACCGTCTCCCAAGTACTTAAATAAGTTAGTGACTACCACGCATTGAAGGTGTTTATTGCGTTAATCAGCAGTGCATGGTGGTGCAACTCGTCCCAACGGACAGATATTTCACACAAGGGCTATTATGCATCCGAGCTGAAGCTGCTGCTTACAGTGCCAGTATTATCTGGAAACGGTGTCTTAAATGTACTGAAATAACTTGAGCGCCCGTCTTTGTGTTCGTCGGCCAATTGTTATTTGAATTGACGATTCATAAATTCTAAGTAAGCCATAGCACACTGCTCTTTTGATAACTTATGGACAGATCTCACACTGTCAAAGTGCGATGCCTGTATAATGGTCAAAAGTAAAGTACTCTTACGTTGAAGCACTCAACTGTTCGTAGGAATCAGTCAACCTCATCAAGACGTGTTCATCAATGAATCGAGAAACAACTGCGTATCGCGTCCTCTTTACGACTTCTTGGACGTGCGATACTGGCCACTGGAGGTGAGCATGCCACGCCCCTTATTTATATTACGATGTGAGCGCACGATAATAGTATGAGTGCCTGGCATATCCAAATAGTCGATAGATGCTTGAATAGACTGTCCGAAACGCTTGTTATGCAAATAGATCGGGACTCTGTTCATGCCGCAACACTCGTCACAATATTTTGGTTTTGTTCGTTTTAGTACAATTAAGCACTTATATCGGGGAAACTTGTTATTAAGCTTGCATACGGGGTTAGTAAAGAAATGTAATTTTTACCTCTACAAGGTAGGGAAATAGGCAGACAAGAGTCAAGAGTGGTAAAGAACTTGCGGTTGTTGTAAACTGCATTTACCTTGGGCAAGCATCCATATAGGTGACGAGTAGCAGCAAAAAATAATCTAAAGAGTAATAGTTCGTTCAAGTTATGAACTTGTGTGAACAATGTTGCACTTCCTGTATCTTTATCTGTTGTTGGCGTGTGGGGTAACTGGAATAAATAAAAATTAATGCACATCGCAAACATTACGAAGACTCCATAATAAGGTTTTGCCTCTTGTTTTCGATAAACTGTATAATCAATAAGCAATTCAGTCAGAACTTTCCTACGCGGTCGAACCTTGGAGCTATCAAAGATGGTTAACAGGCAAAGGAAAACCGTTCAACGAGCCAGGACCAATGGGAATAAAAGCGATGTCCTTAACAACTGAAGAAACTCACAGTTTTGCCTGAAAGGCAAAGCCTCGATTGCGATAGTAACTTAGTAAACAGCTAATCGAAGTAAGAGTAGTAGATTTATCGGCTGTAGTATTGTAAACATTCGCTTGCTAAATAAATTGGCAAGCATGGTGTCACGCGCGCACAAGCAAACATGAACACATCTCACTAGATGACTGCGGAAACTCGCTGTGAGTACGCTGTGAGTGAGGAAGCATGGCAGTACCAGCGAGCGAATTGGCCTTCGTGTGACCTCTGGTATCAACGCTAACTAAGCAGTGAAAACACAGTGCATATCACAGATCGCTTTCAAGCTAAGACCCGCACGGCCACCACATGCGCAGCGGCCACCGGAGTAGAACGCGCCCTCCCCTCCCTCACCACGCCCTGGTTTCTTGCGTGCGAAGGAAGACGGCTCGCTTTTTCCTCGCTTTCCTGCTTTGCGCACGATATTGAGCCGCCATCGTCGGCTCACCCTCGCACGCTTCCACACGTACATACAGCATACGGCGCGTGTGGAGGATCTTATCGCCCTTGGACTTCATACGGAAAATCACAGCGATGCCCACAACTACGGGAGAAATGCGCCTGTAGTGTTCACAGAATTTCTAGCGCAACAAAAATTGCCGCAAACTAAAGCTACACGGATGTGTTATAGCCAAGGTGAAACGGAATGCAAGCAGATTTTGGCAGCATGGACGACACGTGGAAGAAAGTGAGTCGGGGGGCGGGATCAGGAAGAGTATGAAATAGTGAGATGTTGGAATTATTCTGCGGCATTTCGACCGTGCTCGCTTATATACAAGGCCAATTGTAAAGCTTCGGAAGTGTGTCTCGAGCTGCAGGGCCCTTGCCGCAAAAGTGGTGCCCGTGAAGCCGACAGCATCTGCGGGAAACCAGGAAACCAATTTTCTTTGTCAAATATTCCAGTAATTACTTTGCATCTCGTACTTTGGAATTGCATTCTTGAATCGGTTGCAAAAGGGGGGTAAAACAAATGTTGCCGCGCAAGACAAGGAGGGTGTCAAAGTATTACTCTGGTTTCGATTGAGCACTATAGGCATGAAAGTTACTTCTGTAATAAGCAGAGGCCATATGCGCATCCTTATGTGCGTTTTTTTCGCAATGCTTTCCGAACCAATTACATATTTCACCGTTAGCCTAGACAGTGAGTCACACATATTTATGCGTTGTTTCTCAGGTTATACAATGCGTTCCAAACTACCTATTTTACCGCTACAATGAAGTGTGAGCAACTTTTAAATGTCGCGCACATTTGATGACCTCCATACAGTGTAATAAAAAAGCACTTGTTAGCTAAAAATGCCGAGAAGTCTGACGGATTAAAAAATTCTGCATCTTTTTATGGTTTGCCAGGTAACTACACCGTTTGGAAGTAATCAAGTAATACATTTATTGTTACTGCTCTATTTACTGCACAAACAAGAGGGGACAAGATGAACATTGACTGGGAAGGAGGACACAAACTGATGCGAAGTGCAAACTACGAACTAGCGTACTGTTAGACCAGATCAGATATTTATATGAACACATGGATGCACTGCGTCTGCTTGAACAAAGTTAGGAAGGAAATCAACAGATTCTCTCGTATCATGTCCTCCCAATTCTTGCTCGCTATTCGTTAAGTTTTCCCGCATATACGTGGCCTCACGGGCGTACGTGATTACAGCGTCAGTGAGTACAACTGAAGGCATTCTTGCACTTTATGGAACTTGAGATTGTGCTTCTGAAAGATCTGACGACTCTTTCACGTGGAGCGTTGCACATCGCACAATGTTCGGGCACTCTAAGGAGCACATTCTTTAATTTATGACACCAGCTTTAATTTTAAGCCTAGTATCGCAACTGTCGCAGCTATTGTGCGAAGAGCATATCGACAAGTGTACTTGTTCATCTTGCTCCGATGACCGCTTTTCAGCGGTTAACGAAGCTTAAACGTAATCGCTCAGTTTTCCCAGTGTTGTCAACAGTTCTAGCCATTGTCTATTTTCCCCGAACCTTATGTAATGGGATTCAATGCGTGACGCGAATTGCGTATGCTTTCTGGAAGGCAAGCGTCCACCAGCGATTACGCTGGAACCTTTCACGAGTGATGTATAAAAGCCGACGCGCTTGATCCGCAGTCCCGGCTACGGTGGCGGCATTTCGAAAGGGGCGAAATACGAAAATACCCGTGTGCTTAGATAGGTTCACGTTAAAGAAACCCAGGTGGCCCAAATATCCGGAGTCACCCAGTGCGGCGTGCCTTATAATCAGATCGCGGTTTTGGCATGTAAAACCCCATAATTTAAATAATTGTAACGCAGTTGTACAGCCAAGCTGTCAGCCTCTATTTAGAAGGTTGCGAGGCATCGTCCTCATGAAAAAAGAAATACATGCAGATTGGAGCGAAAAGTGCGTGCATTGTTTTACATCGAAGCATTCGTTTCAAAAACAAGAAGCCCAAAAGGAGCATCCAAACCGCATAATTGATGATAAGGCGCCCAACACTTCCACGCACGTAGCGCTCCCTGCACACGTTTCCAGTAAAGACTACTGCTGCGCAAGCTCGCACGGTGACGGTAGCTTGTGACGCGGGGAGTGACGCCTCTAGCCTTTCATGTGTAAAAGAACCAGCATAGCAACTTATATTTCATTGTTGTTGCAGCACAGCTATGGGTAGACAACGCATAGTTGGACCCCTGAGGAGCAGTGTGAATACAATGTGCGGCAAAGCGAAAATAAACGGCTGCAGAACCAGCAGTGGCCTTTTGCCAAAACAGATTAACTTCGTTCCCAAGAGGCTTGTTGTCGTGTAGGCTTGTCGCTTGTGTTTGGTTTTGGTTTCTCTGGTGCGAACACCCTAACCCTGCCGGGCTTATCACTTGCGCTGAACCTCTTGAAGAAGAAGCGTTTCATACCCCTCTCAGCATTTGCAATGGCAGTTTTCAACAGCTTCGCTAGGCATAACTTTTGCGGGGCGAGGATAGCGAATCACTTTTTTCATGCTCTGATCTTCACAGTGACTACAACGGGACATCTGGTGAAAGTACTTCTTTGAGTAAAGGAAACTTCCTTCAATGCCAAGCTGTGAAGACATGATCGAGCTAGCCGCAGGCTGCAAAAGTTAACACTGGAGCAAGGATTTCTACCAGAGACTTCCAGGAAGATCAAGGCCAAGCCAACAGCCAAAAAAAGAAGCACACGTGTCTCCGATAGTCCTGAAACAGCCCAGAGAGGCACCGACCTTTCGCGGATGGTGGGCAGAAGACCCCGAAAGCTGGCTGGATACATACGAAAATGTTGTGACGTTCAACAACTGGAACCCTCAGCACGAGTTGCACCATGTATACTATTTTTTGAAAGATGCAGCGAGCACCCAATTTGAGAACCAATAGCCGACACTAACGACATGGGACCTGTTTCGTAGTGGCTTCCTGCAGACCGTTATGACCGCCGTGTGCATGTAAAGGGCACAATCTCTACTAGAAGCTCAATTGCAGCTCCCGAGTGACAACGTTGAAATTTACACGGAAGAGATAACCCGCCTGTTCCGCTATGCCGACCCGAATATGTCTGAGGTGAAGAAAGTCCGTTTCCTCATGCGAGGAGTGAAGCAAGACCTGTTTGCCGGAATAATTCGCGAGCTACCGAAGACCGTCACGGTATTTTCATTGGAAGCCACTCCCATTGAGAAGACGCCGGAAATGTGCACCAGACACTGCAATTGCCAAATTGTTACGCCGATGTACGAGGCCCAAGGATTTGGCGCCGACTGCTTGCGCGAGACCACCTCAGCAATTGATCGCGAGGAGCTATAGAGGTCGTTCCCAAGGTCGCAGCCTCAGGTTATCTCGATCTCTGGCCTTGTGTGAGAAGAAATCCAGTGGTCGTTCGTAGTTCCCGAAATGCAGCATCCCCCCAGCCCCAACTTGAAGCAATGGCCTACGCTGCCGTCGCCCGCCGTCAGCTTCCTTTGCCACGTCCGTGCCAGAGCCCCGTAACGCCACAGCTCCTTCGCCAGCAACCGCCGCTACCACCACCAGCCCGTCCGCCTGTCATACCGCGCGACTCCCCGAGGACGACGGAGGTTTGGCGCGCTCCCGACCACTGCCCGCTTTGCCATCACTCGTCGCCGACCTCGATGAGTTTCTCAACGGTCACGAAGTCATCGCTCTAGTGGGTACAAGAGCCGACTACTCCGTCATAACGTGATTATTCGCCGCCCAATTGAAGAAGGTCAAGACGGACGGCCTTATCCAGACAGCTGGAGGACTCCTAATAACCCCCACTGAAATCTGCACCGCAGAGCAGTTCATAATCAGACTTACCCTGCGACAGCAATGCTCACGGGACGTTAAACTCGGCATGGACTTCCTGATCTAGCATGGCGCAATCATCAACCTGAAGTGCAAGTCCATAACGCCATCTGTACACCATGTGGTATCGCCGCAGTGCTCTCTGAATCACCATTCCTTGAGTGTACTAGTTTATCTTGGTCCGATGACTGCTTTTCACCGGCTAACGAAGTTTAAACGTAATTGCTCAGCGCAGCACACGCCTGCTGTATCAGAAGTTTCCCGAATGTTATTGGTAGTTCTAAGCACTGTGTGAAATACCAAATCTTTGATTTTATGCGTGACGAGAATTGTGTAGTACTTTTTGAAGGCATGCAGGCACCAACAATTACGCTGGAACCTTCTACGGGTTACGTATATCAGCCCATGCGCATGGCGTGCAGATCAGGTTCCGACGATCGCCGACTGTGCTCACCGCTATCGTTGTGCATTGAGTGTAGCCTGGTTCTCTGGGCACTGATTCGCCCCAAATAATAGTTATTTTCACAATACACAGTGTTTCCTACTGTGTTCTTCACAGTCACTACACCGTGACACTGTGTTTTACACTACTGTACAGCTAGCTTAGTTACATAATGAAAAAGAATGACGTGCAATATCGTCATCTTCAAACTGCTATTGCTTATGCAGGAGCCACTGGAGAGGGCGCACAACCAGCTGACTACAGTTTGGGGAGGCACCTGCGACCCAATGGACTGCCTCGATAATGCCAAGCCGCTATTCGATGTCCGCGTTGGCGAGTGGTTGCTTATGGACAACATCGGTGCGTACTCATTGAGCTGCGCAACAGGCTTCAATGGTGTGCCGTTCCCGGCGGTGCATTATATCGTTCCGCAAGACAGAGTTAGCTTGGTGCGGCACATACTGGATGCTTCGCCTTTGATCAGTGGCTACGGCCAGCCCGCAAACGTGCTGAAGAAAGCCCTCCTGGATCTTTGGAAAGCAGAAACTGCGAGACGTAACTCACGGATTATGGCGCCGTCCCGTGAGGCGAGAGTTACTTGAAGTCATTACTGCATTAGAAATCTTAGCTCAAATTAGGAATCCATTCTTTTAAACACTTTCTTCAGTTGTGTGGTGATGATGCACGGTATATGCGATATGCATGTTTGCTATTACACACGCCTCTTCTAGTGCACGGTCTTTCTAGCTTTGAAACACACAGGCCAACTGTGCTCTATTTTTATTCAATGATGAAGGGGGGGGGGGGAAAGAAGAAAAAGCATCGGTATGGAAATGAGACCCGCATGGTCTGAGGAATTGGAACATTTATAGTCATAAGCGAGGCTGCATCCAAGTAAGTTTACCTAACGCCTCTTTTCCGTATCGTCAACTCAAATCGGCGCCCGATATATATAGTAAGCGTGTGTGGGAATTCGGTAATGTTACAGCATTGATATGAGTTGTGCATCCGCGAGCTCAATATATATGAAGCTTACATAAATGAACGTTCTCTTTTTATTGCATCTACAATACGTTGCGTTTCCGTTAACATTTCCTGAGCAGGCATAGCTCCTTCTGCGCTCGAATTAATTGTAAGCTCCTTGAGATTGCGAGGAAAAGTGATCACCTTGCTTAAACCTAGACCCATTTGTCGGTACCTTTGGCATGTATCTAAGCATTTACAATAAATACTAACCTTTGAATACATTACGTTGCATGTACACGTAAAATGAATGAACTGTCACTGTTATTGCCTATTTGAACCCTCTCGTCATACCAAACAATTATTTTTTGTTTCTGCCACTGCTAATGCGTTTTTATGAAATTTTCTCTGGAGAAAAAGTTTTTATGCAGTCATTATGCAAGTAATACATTGATGCCAAGACAAATAACAACTTTGAATTTATTAGTACGCTTCATTTGCCTCCACGCCAGTAAACAATCTACTCTATAAACGCGGTATCCTTTATGAAGGTGCCGCTGGTTAATTTAAGTAGTGTTATAAAAGCGAGTAGGCATGGATGTTTTGGTTATTTTTCTCCGGTACTGAACGAAGCAAAGATGGAATGAAAATTGACGGTGGCATTGTGCAGTAAATGTACCTCCGCACGCACCTTACATCAGCCATGGTTTTCTCCGGTAAGCTACACTCCAACACCGGTTATTCAATATGCACAATAACCTGGCAACACTGGCTGCGTCCGCCATCTCTCCTGAGTCGCAGTTGCAATCGCCTCTATGTTGGGTGACCTATAGTGTGGCATGACAATAGTCTCCGTGTGGCTTTTCAGAACTCTAACTTGTCGTCCAGTTATACGGGACGATGAGCTTCATTGTGCCACCACGAATAAAGGAAGCCATGGTCGCTAGTTTTTGCATGCTTGAATATCCGTCCGGACGCCATTCTCAAGAGGCGCACTGCTTTGAAATCGAAACCTTGCTGAGCCTCTTTTCGCGGCTACGTGTTGAAATTCACGTATGTACCACAAACAATCGCTCATGCGGTCTCCTAGGTTCGACTCAAGCCTCTAAAACAACCTTGCATTGTATTATGCCGCCCAAGTTCGTTTTGTCCGCAGGAAAATGTGTCTCATGTGGAAGATCGAAGATCCAATACTAAGTGCAGTTCATCGAAGCTGATAAAGCTAGCTATATGCACGCATGTGATGAGCACTGTGGTTGCTCCTTTCGCGTTGGACTCGAGTGTGCACGTGAACACAAACCATGCAAGTCGTATTGCGCATACATACCCCGTGAAAGCGAAGGACAAACGCGATCAGCCAGTTCAGGAGGTTATTTGTTCCTGCACTGCTTTCCGCCGTTCGCCGCCGCTAGTATAGCGTTTTCGCGCGATAGATCTTCTCGCACTGACCTTCCTTGCACTGCTTAATTCTCGTACTGCATTTGTAATTCAAGTGATATCAAGTATTGAGTAGCTTCGCTGCTTACAAACGTGGCTTCAAGCACAGTGTAACACAATGAGCAACCCTGCAAACGCGCGGTTAGACGCACTATATAGCGCTGTATCTCGATACTAGAACCAAGAATGAAGAAAGACGTGGTCATTAGATGCTAAATGTATGTACGGAAAACGAACGCACATGTCATTCAAGAGAAGACCACTCGGTGAAGCCGCGAGTCCAGCTTGGGGTTAGAACACCCGGATTCCGTACGCCATTGTTGAGCTGTTGTGAACATGCCTCGAACTATGTGCGCGTCCTACCCGCCTTTCCTTTCTTTTTTTTTTCGTATGGCAAAACCATACTTTCGTTAGGTTTGCTCTGCTAGCTTGACTGTTTAGTGAATATGTGGCAGTAATAAATGCTCCATTTAGGCGCTCGTGCTAATGCGTCAAAGAATGCTTCTTTTTTTTTTCCGGCACGAACAAAAATAATATGTTCGTGAGCATCGCACTGTCCTCGCAGAAGTTTCCTCCTTTTTACTTAGTCTGGAAAATATTTCGAACACAATGTGTAGCGGAACAGCCGATGGATGTTTTTCATTCTGTTTGCGAAATTATTTTTAGCAGCTATAACGGTGTGAAAAAATCTTATAGTCACTCTTATTTAAAACTGCAGTGCATTCAAATAAAAAAAAAGTTGTGATCACATAAGCTAAACAGGCTTTATTATTCCAAAGCAACTTCTCGCGCGCAAGTAGAAGAAGAAGAACAACAACTTTATTGAAGAATAAAACGCTCAATGGGTGGAGCCCCTAGACAAGGGCCCCACTGGCTTCCGCGTGCCGTCTTGCTTGTCGGATGATGGCCCTTTGGACCTCTTCCTGTGAAATGGACAGCGCCGCCTCCCATTGTGTATGTTTCGTAATTTCTGTGTTCGTCTTTTGTGGATATGCCGTGCATGCCCATGAGATGTGGCCGAGGGTTGTTATACCCCCCCACCATGGGCATGTGTCCGTATATCTTTCGGGATGAATTTTACGGAGAATGTGCAGGTTGTTATATGTATAGGTTTGCAGCTTTCTCCATATAACCTGTTCTTCCTTACTGAGATTCTTATCTGGGGGTGGTAGCTTCATTCTATTTCCTCTGTGATAGTTTAAAGTTGCAGAGCAGTTCTGGTCAATCGGGATCGGGTCGTCAGAGGCGTCCTGCGAGCACCCGTGGGGTGTAGCATGCGCACGAGCTACTCTGTCAGCCTCTTCGTTTCCCCTGCTTCCCTGATGACCGGGTACCCATAACAGGTGAAATCTGGCTTGGGGTTTTATATCTTGTATAATCCTATAGGCATACTCGTCCCCTGAGGTAGCTTCTGTATGCCGCTTGAGAGTCTGATAGGAAGGTTATTTGTTGGTTTGGCTCCGTCGCTTTGATAGCAAGAGCTATTGCGATTTCTTCTGCTTCCACGATAGTGGTGTTGTGAGTGGAGGCGCTAATGATTTCTCTGCCCATGTAGTCAATGACAGCAGCTACCGTTCTTTTCTGCCGTCCGTGAGCACTAATATAACGAAGCTGACGGGGTAACCAAAAAAAAACAACAAAAAAAACTTTTCCTTTCGACGTGAAACTACTTTGAAATCGGTGAGAGGGGGTTGCTTGCAGGAACCGCAAGTAACTAAAAAACTGTTTATGCCTTTTTCAAACTAATTGTTCACAACACACCAGAGAAACGTGTCTTCTAAGAAGGAGTGGCAACATTGTTGCACATTGGCTAATAAACATTCATAAATGTGCAGACATTTATTAATTAAATTTTGGGAGAAGCAATAAAAACGATGTCAAGCGCATAAGGTCGGGGCTTCTGAGCAGTGTAAACAGCACCGAGGAGGCTATCAGGCGTCATACCTTTATCCGACGCGATGGTGAGTGCGTATGTGACGAAAATGCGTCGTGAAAGCTGCGACGGCATCATGGAGGAAGGGAAAAAACTGAGGAAGAGAAAGAGGCATCACCTAACAAGAGCATTCTTCCCACAACGTAATAGCACACAACAGCAACCTAAAAACAGGAAAAAGTACGTGCTGGAAGATATTTGAAAATATTACAATATATGCCCATTTCTTTTTCTTGAAGATGTTACGAACTCGCGTTTGTTCCCTCACACAATCTGCTCTTTTGTTATCCCTTAACTTTACACCCGTCATTCTTCTTTCCATAGCTCGTTGTGACGTCCTCAACTTAAGTATAACCCTTTTCGTATGCCTCCAGGTTTCTGCCCTGTACTTGAGTACTGGTAAGACACAGCTCTTATGCACTTTTCTCTTGAGGGATAATGGCAACCTGCTGTTGATGATCTGAGAATGCCTGCCAAACGCACCCCAGCCCATTCTTATTCTTCTGGTTATTTCAGTCTCTTGATCCGGATACGCAGTCACTACCAGTCCTGAGTAGATGTATTCCCTTACCACTTCCAGCTTCATAATCACGATTGAATCGCGACAGCATGATTAGGATGGAATGGCGAAGAAGGAATGAAGTCAAACGAACGACCAAGGCTGCATGACGATGTCAGCTGGACGATGATGGGATGATGTTTGTGAAATTATATGTCAAAGGACGACGGCCGCGGGACGCCAACAGCATGACGAGAGTCGGATAACGAAGCTGGAATTAAACTGATGCAAGGGCCACGACGGCATCACGACAACGAGCACATACCTAGGGCTCAATCTAGTTGACACTTTTATTTATTTTATTTATTTGTAAAAGAACCTTACCAAGCCCCTACATGTGAATTGAGTAAGGGGGGCATAGAATCAAGCAAGTACAGTCTAATAACTAATAGTAATTAAAAAAAACACCAGTCAAGTGCACTTGGGTAACTAGATGAAGGAAAACGGTTATAGACAGACACGACATAGCGGTAAATGCGTCAAGTATCCTAGAATGCTGACTGCTTTAAAACAATAACTCCTTATTGTGTTTTCCTGGTTAGTTTTTCATGCCTTCTTTACAACGTGCGACAGTTGACGCGCATGTTCTATTTGTGCGCTTTCCGTTTACGCTACAGCAAAATGTATCCCCAGTCCTGCTACGTCAGAAACGACTTAGATGATGCTTTGTTTGTTCGAGGTAATGCTGACGCGCTCATATTTTTCCTCTAATTTCCATTCTCACTAGCTTCCTTCGGACAATTTTGTTTATGGAGTTCCCTCTAGTTGTTTTGATATTGGCACTTCTAAACATTTTCTGTCGTGTGGGTTTATGTCAACGGACTCGCATGGTTTCATGGATAATGACGTGTTCCGCAATCGATAGTGTAAACTGCACTGCAAGCTGCTAATGAGAGTTAGAAAGAGTAATGCCATTGACATGAAGTTGCATTACCAGTACGTGCGATCCTTTCAAAATATATTGCTGCCAAGCAACGCTCCGATGTGTTACGACACAGGTGTACTGCGTCAATACTGCTTGTTTGCTCTGGATGTTTGTATGACATGGCAGTACATCGTCTTTTCAGGCCGGTGTGACCTCATGGGTTTGAGACCTACCTACAGCATTAAATGCACCTGACCTTATAATGGAGTGATTTAGGGCATGGAATTCAGAATAAAACAATTTCGGCTTGGAATCCTATCACAGGAAATCACAGGAAATTAAATGAAACACGATTTGAATTCAATCGCAACGTATGCTTTGGGAGGAGTGATATCTTAAGATAAAGAAAATGAAAGAGAAAGAGAAATAAAAGCGATAAGATATCTTGCTCGCCAACTTCGAATTCAAGACCCAGCATCCCGGTACACCTTGCTCACGCAACGATGCTGGCACGCACTGCAGCGGTGCGTATAGCCAACCACCGCAAGAGGTGTGTCTTTAGCATTCGATGATACATGCATTCTTCAGGCCTTCAAGATGCCGACGTAATGACAATTTTCGGAGCCTTATTGAACATAGAAAAACAAAGTGATATTTGAATCAGCCCTATGCTTATTAGCGGCGAGAAGTTGAAGTAAGTTGGAGTCCTCGCCATGACATCCCTCTGGCGAGTGACGTCACGGCGAGGACACCGCTCGTGCCGGCTGGCTCGACTGCCGCGCACACTCGTTCCCTTCGTGCATGCTCTGGGTTTTGGAATCGCCATTCCTACTTACCGAGTAATATTTTGGCTGTTTCATGCTGTCACGCCTAAACTACGATTTTTTTTTTTGGAACCACTGGAAACGTAAAAAAAATTGCGACTTGGATATCGCAGGTTAGGCAAGTCGAAAGGTTTAACTGATTTTGTACTGCAGTGTTGCGCCGGGTCTGTTAATAGATTCTGTGTAAAGGGAATGTCTCCAAATTCAGCATGTAAAAGTTTGTATGAAGCTTCGCTCAAAATATTACATTTCCTCATACCATAGTTATGACAAGCTTTGCGTTTTACACGGAATAGCGATCTTAGTATTTTTTGTCAACATTATAAACCCTATGATACTAGGCTGCGATGCCCTCGTCAAGTTTTTTATTGAAATTTGGGCACTGTAATATTGCGTAAAACGTAGAGTTGAGCACGCATCTTTGATTAAAAATTTGCAACTTCGTTAACCGTTCTCCAAAAGAGGCACCAAAATAGTGTTGTTCATGGCTGTAAAGACGATTACGTGTCATATGTAAGCTTCCCGAATACGATAACAGCAATCACCTGAAAGCAAGTGTTCATGATGACGATCAAGAGAGAAGACATAACAAGAGACGGAATTTTTCATAAATGCCTATATAGTGATATATACAATGTATCGACAATATGGCACACCCCTCCCACAGCGGAAGCAAGCGACTGTCACTATGGCATTACGGCGAGGCACGCATTCGCGAAACACATTCACTCACTACAACTTCGATTTGAAACCATCAAGCAGTTCGGTACAGCTTCAACTGCTACGTCTAAAGTATTACTACGTCTAAACAGCACTACAGCGCAGTTTAGGCTGCGTTAATGTATAAGAAGAAATATCCATATACCTTAGTTCTGCATCACGATACCTCGAAGCTCCATGTATTATTAATCATACAAACTCAAGAAATATTTGATTGGTCAAACCATTAAACATGGCCTCGTATACACGCCTCATAAAGAAGGCGCCCCAAGCCTCGCATAAATTCGCTTGATTTTTCACCTCCGGTCAACGATGATAACATCAACGTGTCCCACTCTACTAATTAAAGTAGCTTCGGCTTCTTGCTGGGGCACATTGCACCCAAACAGTTTGACCATATTTGTAAATTTACACTTGTAAGTTTCTGAACAGAGTATAGCAATTTTAGCAAATCCACGACCCTTGGTGTTAATAAAGGTACAGTTAATTAAAATATAGTTTATTAATGCATTCGGACCCGCAGCCTTTGGTGTTAAATCAGGTATAGTTAGCTAAGGTACAGATGATACAGTCAGTCAAGGCACTTGACCCCGCGATCGCTCATAGGGGTGGATCGCGCGGCCTTTGGTGTTAATTCAAGCGAAGTTAATTAAAACACATTTGATTAAGGCAGATTTATGCAATGCACTCGAACTACTGACCTTTGTTGGGAGTCAAGTTTTGGACCTTGCGTTGTGGCATAATGTCTAAGCATCACATGGTGGTCACAATGCTTTCGCATTCATCCATGTAGACATACATAGCTAACCAATGGTCCTGGGTTCGAATTCTACGAAAGGTCGGGGACTCAATGACTTTTTGGAGCATCCATGGTCATGCGAACGCCGACAACTACGCCGGACTTTCTGCCTCATAAGCCGTATGAGGCTTTCGCATTAAAAAAGAAGGAGAAGAAAGAGCGCCAAACCCCACCTCAGAGTCAGCCAACCACGCCGGAAAATCAGAGTAGCCAAAACAGGCAACAAGTCATTTAAACGCTGCACTCTCAAAAACTCTCACTTCATCATCTTGCAGATGCGTTTCACATCGTCGAAGGATGGTTGCACGGAGGCGAACAGCAGAACTACTAAGGAGGCACTGATAAGATGTCACAAATACTCGACATCATACAACAGCGAGCAACACACTCTTCAGACACACGATAGGAACGACGTCCTTGTTTGCAAGGCTTATATTTCAGCCAACGTCCGCAACCAATGTGTTTTTGTCAGAGACATGGAACTTAACGAGAGCCTCACGTGTGGTATTATAAGCCTAATCAGAAAAATTAAATGGTGTCACTATCTGGTCGTTTATAATGCAACTGGTAGTGTAAAGAAATTGGCGAGTGTCAATATTTTAACGCCAGAATGTCACAGCGCAGTAGAGTAATTACCATTCACCAGTTCTCGTTTGTCCCGTAGAAGCTTCACCTTGAGAGCTTCCTGTGGCTGCAGGTAGCCACTGCGTATGGGAGAACGTTCAACAGTTTGGTGAACCAGATTTACGGTCGAAAGTGGTGCTATGTAGTGAACAGTGGGGAATCCGGTTCCGTTGAAGCCGCAGACAAAGCTTAAAGTGTAGGCGCCCATGTTGTCCATCACGAGCCACTCGTCGACATTCACGTCGAAGAACAGCTTCACACCATCGATGCGGTCAAGGGGATTGCACGTACCACCCCACAGTGTGGTCAACACATCCATGGGCCTCTCCCGTGGCTCCTGCAGTGCCAAATACAAAAAAGGACAGCAGGATCGGCAGTAACAAATTTGGTTGAAACACGATAGGGTTATCTCAACTACGCTACACCATTTTAGCAAAGCTTTAAAGATGACCTTTACGGAGGCAACTGGGTGTAATGTAGACGTAGAACTTTGTATAGGTAATGAGGCGTTGTAAGAGGCTAATTTATATCACTCAGTGCAGCTAACTGCATCTAATTTGTTCAGCTCACCAGAACCGAGAAAATAGCGAGTTTGGTTATTATCAGGATGAAACATACTCCCAGATTATTTATTTGTTAAACTTCAAAATTTTCTCGAGTCAGCCAACAAATTAGAAAATTTGCGATTGCTTTGGAGGGCACCGAAGAAATTTAGGGTGGTGTCTGTCATGACACACAGCTGTTTAACGCTAGACCTACCTCTAAAGGCATTATCTTCACGTCAGAGAAGTCGTACATATAGCGGGAAATGCAGTTGTCCTTGCTCTCATTTAGAAAGACGTCCTGGTGCCGACGGGAAACTCCTGGTTGGAATATAA
This sequence comes from Dermacentor andersoni, assembly GCF_023375885.2. Classification (NCBI taxonomy): domain Eukaryota; kingdom Metazoa; phylum Arthropoda; class Arachnida; order Ixodida; family Ixodidae; genus Dermacentor; species Dermacentor andersoni. The sequence continues at coordinate 99,878,189 of NC_092815.1, forward strand.
CAAGAGCATAGGGCAACAGATTTTAGTTGGACGAAAAATCACGATCAAGAATTTAGAAAAAGAAACTGCAGGAGTGGAACATTCTAAGTTTCTTGTTATGTGGCTGTGCAACCTGCGAAATCAGATGTGCACTGCATTCTTAGAGCACGCACACGAGACGCTACGCATACTGTTGACTAGGTTGTACGAAAAAATAACTTTCGTTGGAAACGACTTGAAACTACTGCTCGTGATTAATTTGCGCCAAATTTTTTATGGCGATGTCATGCAAGTGCATAAACAACGGTTGCTGCAGTTGTGCAACATACTAGGTGAGCAAAAATTTTAGCATCTTCACACCGTTAGCCTTCTGTCGAGTTTTCCTAAATACGGTAATACTTTGCAGAGGTTGAGCAAAACAGCGAGCTAATTCTGCTAATGCCATATCCAGCTATACGTGTTTTTAAGGAGACTATTAGAATCGATTGTGGTACGATTATGTGACAGGCAAAGGAAAAACTCCAGAATGTACAGCCACAACGTCCGCTCGTGAGTGAAACTAAGACACCCATTTTCAGTAAATACGAATTCCTTTCAATAAATACGAATACCAGCTTGGCATGAACGTGGCAGCCACAATGCATGAACTAGATGTCGCTGCAGCATTTATAGGATAGTTCTCGAGTTCGCGCTGTCATATTATCATGATTACACCACGTTATTTAAGCCCAAGGGGCACTGCTGTCATCTCGTGAGACTGTATTCAATAACATTGAGCAAGAATTGCTGCCGCGTTGCACCGCTCTGCGTCCTCCATTAAAAAAAAACGCACTGATTTTCTGCATTCATTGAAGCGTGCGTGCGAGACAGTCCTGTGATAGTGCTTCACACAATAAATTTAGGATGAAGACTGTACTTCTTAACATACTTTCTGATTCAAAACACTGGGACTACTGTTAACAGGGAGTAATATTGCCGATATTTGGTCTATACTTTTATACACTCATGGTATTTAATATTTTACTGTGTATATTTCATACGCCTTCGCAATATTACGAGCTGTCATACTGAGCTGCAAATATGGTTCGTGCGTAGCGATGCGATGACCATTGTGGAGCTGATTTTTCTGTGTGATTCAGCACGGGAAAAGTTGGCAGGCGTTGTCTGGCCTCTTTATCTTAAATTCCGCCTTCGATTTTAAGAAATAAAATTTTGTCTAGTCCGCATTCATTGATGGTGCGCACCCCACAAAATTTCAACTTTCAAACTTGTATAGTCCACGGAGCATACTTCGCGAAATGCGGTACGCTAAAGGCTGTTGACGCTGCTTAACGAACTCCAAATTTCGACCAATTTTTTCTGGTTGCTCAACCGTAACATCATGTAAACATCATGTTGCTTGTAAATGTTTGAATTTAATTGTGACCTGTTTAATTGGGATTACAAGAGCCGCTGTTGATCTGGCGGTCGCAGTCGAGCCTTCCATAAAACAGACATGTGGCCTCCGTACAACTGGTGCGAAAGGGAATATATTCACCAAATTCTGTTGTGATAGCTCATTAAAAGAAAAATATGCAGATTGAATGGACATGTCAGAATCTATTTGAAGCGTAGCTTTTTTGAAGCGTTTAACGAAATACTACAACTTTGTCTCAGCAACGCGCGGCGATCCTCTCAAAGAGCTAGCACCTCCCGTTTCTTTGCCAATACACAGTTGTGTGCATGTGCCAAAATACCGCCCTCTTCTTGGCCAACCACTCCTCGTGAGTGTGTGCCGTATATATATATATATATATATATATATATACATATATATATATATATGTTGTAATGAAGAAGAGCACAAGAACAAGGCCCGCCAGATCGTCTCCTCCATGTCTGCTGTGCAACCAGTGGGCCAGCCGGATCGCCAGTGCTTGGCACGCGTGTGAGCCGTTCGGGCAACCAGCTGTTCCTGCTCTGCGTCATCACCTGCCTCCTCGGTTACGAAGAGACGTTACCCTCGGAACTGTTCAGTGCACCCGTTACAATATATATATATATATATATATATATATATATATATATATATATATATATATATATATATATATATATATATATATATATATATATATATATATATATATATATATATATATATATATATATATGGGGGGGGCAGCCCCTGTAAAGTTTCCGGTGGCGTTGTAACGATGGAAGTATACGCACGATTGTGACCTAGTAATGTAACACTACATGTGCGTCACAGGGATCTTTGAAAGGCAGGCAACGAATCGTCGAGGGTGTGACATGTAAAACTTTTTATTTAGTATTCTCTGTATTATGAAAACACGGCATTCTGAGAGTCTACAAAACAGTTATCGATCGTTTCAGCACGCGGACAGACTACGGTTTGTCGACCACGGCGTAAAACAGCCCCTTTTCTGCAACCTTGGCCTGCATATAATTTGGCTCAGTAATAGCTGCGTTAGGCATGCTTAATTACCGTAAAGCACTGGGTCGTTCATTTGGTAATGGGCTCTTTATGTCCAAAGTGTGTAAGTCGCTCAAGAATCGTCACTCCAATGAATGTATTTATTGGATACTTGCATTTGCTTGCCTGACTTCGGAGTGTATGCTTTTAGAGCAACCTTTATTTGTGTAGCGCTGCACTTTTTCTATAATATTTTACTCCCATGTAAGAAAAAAAAATTGCCGCCGATTACGACCCTCCCTCATGCAAAATTTGAGCGCAGCAATATACGTGTTTACATTTCGCGATACATTGGCTGGCGCATACGATCTGTCTCGTGGAGCACGTTGCAAATGGAGCTAAGTGTGGCGCGACTGCCTCGCTAATCTGGAATTCGCGGGAGACAGTGCGTGGGTGACGCGTGGGCGCGATTTGCAGAAGCCGCCACAGACGGAGCTCCCAGATACGCCGCACCCGCCTCCTCCTGCGCTTTCGTCCTCGAATCTTTCATCCCTCACGGTAATTCGCGTTCGCTTTTTCATGTTTCGCTGCGCTCTTTCGCTCGCTTACGCCGTCGCCGCCTACGCCGACGCTCGCCATGGGGGCCATCAAGGCTGTAAGTTCACAACCAGGTGATGGGTAGCAAATGCTTCTTTGGCTCTGCCCCGTTGCTGTTGGGGAGCTATGGATAAGATGGTTGCGCGATGACGACGACATTACAGCGATGACAACGGCCGTCACTCTAACAAAAAAGGACGCACGGGCAGAAAGATGCTGCAACGCAGTTTAGAGCTTTTCATCCTTGAGGCAAAAAAATGAGCGATATGAAACAACCCGCTCTTTCTTCATCCTCATTGACAGGGTGGCCAGGAAAGTACTGGTAAGTTAAAGCAAAGACGATGGCTTTATTTTCACCCAAAATGTTTGCGCCCGTTACGCATGGGCCATCGGTGCCGTTAAACAGCAACGATTGGATCTTGCAGAAGAGTGGAAAGCTGGGCTAGCTGGCACAGATTGATGGAAATGAAGCGTGTACAAACAGACAAAGAACCACTTGCTCTGTTTAGATGCTCTCTGTGTCCGTTCGTGCTTCTATATCATGATGGGATCCTGTTTTTGTGATGTGATTTTCCACATTAGTTTAATATGTCCACGATACTACATGTTATCACGAGCTTGAAATGTAGTTTTCAGTGAGAAGTGTTTCGCGTGTCTTCGCTACTCACTTCATCCTTCGTTCCAGTTGCAATTTGATGAGCAACTCAGCTCGCCCAATTCAGCCCTCCCGCGGAGCTCTCACACTCACCGTCGATTATTACGTCACTGCGTCTCTTTCCAACGACCCTGACGACGAGGGAGTATGCAGATGTGCAGAAGAACTGGCCTGGCTCCGCAATGATCTGTACTCCGCTAGACTCCGGGAAGTGTTCATCAATTGTCCGCAGGACGCATTCGCAAGCCTGTGCCAGGAAGAGGAACAGAGTCAATATGCAAGCCAGACCCATATTTGTTGGTTTGTTGGTTCCGTTGTTTATTACATGTGGTGTTAGCCTGGCAATCTGGGCCGGCAATCGCTCAGCCTGTTAATCTCTTTTGCTATGCACGGACCTGTTACCACATGTGTGTGAGTTCAGTGTCCCATATGAAATCCTCTTGTTTGCAAGTTGTAAAGTTTTTCGTTTGTTACCGAAGCGCAGGCAGGACCAAATTAAGTGTTCCACGTCACCACTTTTTTGACATTCTGTAAATAACGGAGAGACACTTCGCCCAATTTTAAGCACCCATGCTGTAGTGACATTCAGTCCTGCTCTTATTCTGTTTTATAGTGGCTTCCCAATAGTTACGCCCCTTCACTGTACACCGATCACGTTGCGTGGAGAAAGGTAACCGAAAGTGGCTGCGAATTACGTCTTTTGGGAAACTCCGGTTCATCGGGACTCTGACTCTTTGTAACCTTCAGAGAAGGCCCTTGGCAATAGTGTCCACCGTTTCATTTCCAGGGATACAAACATGGGAATGTATCCACAGGAATGGTGTTCAAAGTACTAGATCAGAGAATTAGCTGATTAGAGAATGAGAGAATTAGCTCAACTGCCCTGCAAACAAAAATCATCTGCTGTTTGTGTGCACTGGCTGGATACCTTTAGAACTTCCCTTATTGAACACCGTCAGGAAGCTTATTATTCAATATAAAAACGGAGCTTGTGTGCCAAATAATGCACTAGCAAAAAAAGTTAAGTGGATGCCATAGTAGCTAAAAATTTGCCTAATTACTTCTACGTTATCCTTCTTATAAAAATGCGTACTATTCCATCGCACTACATGAGCCACGAAATGCTGTGTGGCAGAATATATATTTAATAATAATAACCTTCATAAACTTATGGTTGCCGCGCAGTCCACCTGTAAAACCGCCTCCGAGGTCAAGCACTGTCATGGGTCTTCCGATATCTTTCGCTATGTCGAACACAATCCTGGCTCTCTCTATTGTGCGGCCAAATATCTCTGGGTTCTCATAGACAGATCCCACGTGGAACCTAGATGAAGAAAGCACAGTTTAGGGATCATAACAGTAAAAGGCCCGCATTATCGGCTTTTTCATATTATTTTATGTACAATAAAAGATGCGAATGAAACTTCCTTTTCATTGCGAATCAGCGCGCCTGTAAACTGAATATTTCATCTGCGGTTAAAGCCTGTAGGTTTACCACAATTGTAGCGTTGGCGACCTAGACTGCATTCATCAGAGCGTAACTACCTGTTGAAACTGGGGCTATATCTACGCCGCTCACCGGACTCGCATAGGTGAACATTAAAATTCTAGCTAAATATCCCTGCTTGGTTTGATATAAAGAATATGGAAGTTACAAAATTTTGTAGAGAAGAGAACGTCCTATATAAAAAGTACGGCGTCAAGGGATATTCAGATCCGGCGATACGTAAATGTAGCGCAAACCCGGGCGTTCATCTATTTCAGACATCGCATCTCTGAAGTACTCAGAAACAAGAGTCGCTGTTCCAGGGCATAGTCACACCGTTAACTATATTCGTTTTTGGTGTTCTCACTTCATCTAACTTAAGGTAACCACTATCGCGCCGACGCTCTGGAGTATTTATGCACAAAGCCAAATACTGCCATTGTTATTGCTATCTTAGTGAACTGCAGTATTGCTTGTTTTGCTATCGCGGCATTTATATACCTGATTACTTCCGCGATTTGATTTGCAAGGTGACTGAGGCATTTAGCAATTTTAAGCTAATTAAACTATATTGTTACAGCTTTCCTTGCATTGTAATCCCACTTACGGATTACTTACTGCAGCAACAAGCAACAAAAAAGCGTACCTGGCAGCTGCGACGACTAGCACAAAGTGTTTTGCGCACGGGGTAAGAATTACCTAGGGTTAAAAGGGTTCCCGCAAGTTGTAGTAGGGTGAAGGAATTTAAACTGCCGAGTGACAACAGCGAACAAAACCTGACCTGTGTCACTATCTCACTCGAAAACCTACAGGGCGACACTTGGTCAGTTGTCCCAGAAATTTTACCAGCCGTTGCATTTGCACACTGGTTAAAAGCTGTGTGCAGGCCAGCCTAGCATTTAGGTATTTCTGTAAAATGAAACATGTAATCATGAAATATAAGAACAAGTTTCAGTTTCCTGAATTTTGTTTTGAATCTACCTTCCTGCTTGGCACTTTCAATATTAACAAAAGTTGGTAGCTATACTACGTGGTACTCAAGCTTGCTATTGCTTTAATAGTAGGTTTCAAAACAAACCATTTCATGAGGAGAATGATTGCTGAAGGAAACGAAACATCCACGAAACGCGCGCAATACTCACGTGACTCCAACTACATTGCAATTGAACTCGACGGCTGCCTTCAAAATATGTCTTGCATCATCCACGTGGCAGCCGAATTTGTTGTTAAACGATATTTGGCAACCCTTGTCGTACGCTTTTATTCGAAGAAGCAACCTGCAAACAATTAACAGTTGCCATTGAACACATTCTTTTAACCCCGATTCCTGCAGGTTGTGGAAAAACTCCCATTGAGAAATTACAGCAGCTGGTTCGACTTGCGTACTGGAAATATTTCGTTTTGTTTCGGTGCATAGAGTGCGCATTCTTCAGTTGACATTTGTTCTCATTAAAAACGACACAATTCTTGCAACACCACTCTAGATTGCACCAAGAGGCCTTAGTCCTGCAGTTAACAGAAAGAGACTGATGACGATGATAAGAAACAGCAAGTTTATGTTGAAGGACTCTAAATCGGTCAATCCTGCCTTTTTATATACTGTATATTATATTATATATTTATATTATGTTATATATAAAAAGTAATCTTAGCCAGCCGTAACAACGAAGCAGTAGCACTTGTAATGACATATTTTTGATAAAAATGACACAAATTTCAGCATAACCCATCTCATGATGACTGTCCCGGTTAATGCAATTAGCATTCAAGCAATGTAGCGACACACCTTGTTATCACCGCCGACGCCATCATATACGAACCGTGTACACGACGTCCCGGATCCTCTCCCGTGCTTCCCAGTGGACATGCTGTGCCATCTAGCGGCCGTGCTTTCGTACACTTTCGTCGCTTTTTTTTCGTGGACTCCGAGAGTCCAACAACGGCGCGCTGGTGCATAGGCACGGTGTACTTCAGAAGAGCTGAAAAAGTTATTAACTCTAACCAATAATTAATTTGAAACCCAACGTTTCGGTACCAGCTCGGCCCCTTCTTCAGGGGTGACTAAACGTGGGCCAGCAGCAGCATGCGGCGGCCTACGCTCTACGGCCTACGGGACCGAGCTGGTCCCGAAACGTTGGGTTTCAAATAAATTATTGGTTAGAGTTAATTTTTTCAACTCTTGTTCCCGACAAGACGGACGTCCTTTGAGGATGTTTACACTCAAATTCAGCAGAGCTCCTCTCCGGCGCTGTCCTTTATGAAAGGGATCTTGAGGCGCGCGAGCAAAGTCGCCTCTTACTGCGTGGCCTCCAAGAATCGTGACGCGCCGGTGCGTGCTAACACTGAGAATAATTCCATCGCTCCTTGCGCCCATTCGTGGCGCCAGTGTGGTTCCGGTTCTTGTAGTTTGTCCAGTTGAGCCACATCGCTTACAGATTTGCGAAAGTAACTACTTATTGGCCTCACGTCCAGATATGTGTGACGATCGGCCATTATTGACTAGCAAATACTGTGTAGGGCCAGAAGCGTTTAACTTCAAATGACATGCCTCCGTCTTTTTGGACCGGTAAAAATCTAAAGCTGTAGCTATGTAAGTTAGAAGGACTGATGTACATGCCCGAGTTTTGATTTTTCTCTCTCCTCAGCCTTCGCTGGGCCGGTATGACTGTACAATGCACTTCTGTGTGAATAGAGTAAAGGCAATAAAGTAAGCGAAAAGAAAAAGCATTCGTGGAACAGCGATAAAGCGCCATGCTGCTTTGCTTGAAAGCACGTGTGATGCGTGGTGGATTTCTACCAAAAGAAACTTCAAAAGAAATATTTCTCTGAAGAGCGGCGTAAACAGGGTAGGTAGATAGAACTGACTGAAGTAGACCGAGAATGCTTTTTTTTTTGTGCGATAGAGAAAGAGACAGATTTATTGTTAGCAAAGAGAGAATGTTATTCGCAATGCACCCGCCGTGGTTGCTCAGTGGCTATGGTGTTGGGCTGCTGAGCACGAGGTCGCGGGATCGAATGCCGGCCACGGTGGCCGCATTTCGATGGGGGCGAAATGCGAAAACACCCGTGTACTTAGATTTAGGTGCACGTTAAAGAACCCCAGATGGTCGAAATTTCCGGAGTCCGCCACTACGGCGTGCCTCATAATCAGAAAGTGGTTTTGGCACGTAAAACCGAATAATTTCATTATTCGCAATGCAGGAAGTATTGCTCTTATGTGATTTAATTATTACAAAAGAAAAAAGTGAATGAATAAACCCATACCTCGCCTTCTTGTCTTTGACCTTGTGCAATTCCTCGATGCAATCAAAAGTCATTAGTGTGACACCGTTTTCTTCAGCGAACTTCATGTGAGATGTGCTTTTCATAGTGTGGGCATAGATGATACGATCGGGATGAACACCCAGTTTCAAAATTGTCCTCATTTCATTCTGAGTAGAGAAATACCACCACTGGTGAGCAATAAATAGGAGGACAGTACAATGGAGAGCAATGCAGCAGAAGCAGTGTGGTGTACTTTGCAATAAGCAACGCAAAAAATGTCGCTGACCATTACAATACTCCTTATTGTGAAATTTGAGCGTAGCTCTATACGTGTTTTCATTTCGCGATATTTTCATTTCGGCTGGCGCGGACAACCTGTCTCGTGCGGAGTGAAGTGGGACGCGACTGTCTCGCTAATCGGGAGATCACTACATGGAGGGCGTGGGAGCGATTCACAGCAGCCGCTGCAAATAGACCTCCGCTCATGCAGCGCGTTGTTTCCATACATCGTATCGTGCGACGCGCTCACCGCATGCCATCGTGAACACATGGCGGCGCTAAAAACAGCGCGCGCCTCTGGCGCCATCTCGTATCGGTCGTCGCATGTCTTGTGCGGCATTGTGTTTTTCTTATGATGCTGCGCTCCGCGTTTGCTCTCATCTTTCGCTATGCTCGTTCACTCGGTCGCTACGTCGAGGAACAACGCCGACGCTCGTTGCACGAACGGCTGCCTAAGAGCGGCGCGCTAAAAATAAACAAATATTTCCATATGTTATTTAAGTACAGGCCATATACAACCAAGTAGTGACGAACTCTGAGCTAACCCGAATGCAAGAGTTGCTAAGTATGAGATCTTAATTCCAAAAATGTATTGTGGCAGCTGCGAGCATCGCACATGCGAGCATCAAGGTCATTTTGGAATCTTACGGTGTATATTGTTCCATTTCAACCGATGTGCATTTTCTTCCATGCAATGAAGACGCAATAGCGACAGCATAAGATAAACATTGTTTGTCGAATAAATGGCAGAAAGATTGTGCTCAATTCCAGTAATCTATCCTTCTACTTTTGGTGAAAATAAAGGGAAGAGGAGATAAGGACGATTATGCGTAAAATGTCAACCTCGCCCAATGGTGACATATACTTTAATATTATGCGCCGATCACAGTGCCAACTGCATAACGATCACCGAGGCCTCGTCCGGTGAGAATCAAGTTTTGATGGCCTATTCGATAGGGTAAAAAATTTTAAAAGTTACAATTTAAATTTAAAGTACAATTAAATGAGAGAAAGTCACTAGCCTTGTTATTACCTTTGATATTCGACCAAACCTTTTTATAAGGCTACTGCGAGTAGCTCAGTCTAGGGTGGAATCACATTCACTTTATTGTCACTCCGGACTACTACGCGATGCAAAGGCCATAACTACTCGTTACTTCACTGCGCTGTGCTGCGCGCTTGCCTGCTTGAAACGTTTGTATGTTACTCTGTATATGTCCATCCCTTGGCCTTGGGGATATGACTAAAAAGGTAGTGGGCTAATTTTGGTCAATAAAATTTTAGATTCTGCCTACGCCGTCAACACAGCAAATCACTGGACAGATCTCCACCCAACGAAACTGCGCAATAGATCTCCTCCTCTGTTACATATCAGATGATATATGCAGCATTTATTTTCTGGTGCCGCGAGCATGTATAAATGTCTCTTGTGTGTGTTCGTTCTTACCGTATTCGAACAATCAAAATTCACTCCAAGGGAAGCTAGCACAGCAATAATGACGGGATCTCCGCATGTTTTGATGGCTGCAAGGAAATAATTAACATTAGGGATGAAACCTAATCCTGAGCTTCTCTGAACAGCTAACGCACAATGTCTAGAGATGAACAAAAGCTTTGTAGATGGTGGACAAGTGTCAGTTTTCATTGCATTGATGTTCTACAGAATGAGAACAGGTCACAGAAAATCTTGCAATGTACCGTAGAAAGGTGTCACGCGTGGCAGGTGCTTGCGCCAGAGTTCCACTTTCCGTGCGATGTCTCTGACGTCGCAAACAAAAAACGCGTCGTCTTCTTTCTGCGAGAAATGAAACTTTTGGTAAGATGTACTTGGCTTCTTGATCTAAACTGTGGTGGATGGTATAAGAAGAAATAAAAGGCAGGCCTACATAAATGACCACTAGAACTTCATATTCTTTTCTTAGCCCGGTGGGGCTAAGCGACAACTATTTTCTATATGCCGATACACACAAGACATGAATGCGAAATGAATGCCACCTTGGGACAGCTTGACAAAGTCCAATGTCCTACCAATGTGCGCGAACATAGAGGGGTACTGTTGGTCCATAACACATCACACGTCACTACACATTCAATGCTCGTTGTGCTACTGGTGAATCTTGCACTGCAGCTTCTTGAAATCTCAACCTTGGTGCTGTTTCTAACGTAGGGACAAGCAGCTATTATATACTTTCTCCCAAGAATCACATAAAGAACAATCGCTGAGAAAGCATCAATAGCTGCCTACATACTTCGCTGATAAGAGCAATTCTTGTGCGTCAAACTTGGTGTTGACGTTATGAAACAGCGTAGAAAATAGGACAAACGACATCGGTATTACAAGGGCGAACTGCGTAGTTACTTAAGAAGACTGGGGACCAATTCACAAAGCTTTTTGTTTTTGTTTCTTGTAAATGCTCTTTGTCAGTCGTCGGACATCTTCGTTAATGATAACTTCAGCATAAGGCTTTTCTGTAATTGGCATTTAGCAACAATTCTAGCGTAAGTTGTTTTCGTGAATATCGGCCCTGAAGTAGATCAGCTGTGCTAACTAAATGTAGTGACGAACTTTAAAAAATAACAAATATGCAGTTAACATTACCGAGTTTCAAATAAAAAATTTGCCCGACCGCCTGTTGTCATTGTTGCGCGTCTGACGTAGTTAGAGAAAGTGCGTCGTATTGAGCTGGTGACCTCGTGCAATTTGGCCAACACGCCTTAAGAGCAACTCCTGGCCGGCATTTCGAAAATATTCTGTGCACTAGCGTGCTTTTTAACAGGATTGATGGCACGTTGCAAGGCGGTGACAATAAAGCGGTGATTACAAACGACGAATAGGTTTCACGAGACAGCACTCTTCTTCTGCGTAAACAATATTCAATCAGTATTCACATAGCAGTGCAGTGGCAGCCTGCTCCAGTGTCCGACGCTGTCATTGTATGTGCGCCCTTGCGCATGGAAGGCAAGCAAACCACCCGCACGAGAGCATGTTGTGCCGTGCTGCGTGTGGCTTCATTCTGCATCATGTTTCGAATGAAGCCGCCTTTGGAACGCTGTCCTCTGTGCCCCTGTCTAACGTTTTGCTTCCTCATGTGCAAATAGTCCCACACCTGGTTCAAGTTGGGCTCCTTGCTTACTTCCTGTACGCAGCCCGATAGGGAAAAGCACCTCTAGTACTTTCTTCATCTTGAAAATGCGCGCTAATAAGCGTGCAAACCAGCAAACAAACGCATCGAGTCATACTTCTTTTTGACGAAGTAAAAAGTCTATGAAATAAAGAAAAATGCGTGCCAAGGAGTTCACGCGCAAATATTGTAACGTTCACAAGCGTAAATCTGGTCATCTATAGTATGCTGTGAATCTTACTGACTTTCGGAGATATTCGAGAGCTTTAGTTTATGGCACGCAAGCGGCTTGCGTACGCAAGAACTAGGGGCGACGGTACTGCGCATGCGCAGACCGCTACGTCTACTTGCGTCCTTGGGTTGTTTGGCCGGCCGAAAACATCGCTGCCCCTAAGTGGTCACGTTACCCACGTGACTCTCGCGGTGTAGGAAAACTTACGAGTATTTAGCGGGTAGATAATCTAACAAATCTTTCGCCAAATGTCGACAGACGTCGTTTTTATATATATTAGAGAGGTTTAGCGCGTCTGGTATTCGGAGAAACGCAGTTGGGTCGTTGAGGCGGAGCCATAAACGGGAGCGGCCTGCATGGTGCATCCACCTGGCGGCGCAAAGCTCAAACGGACAAAAGCAGCTAATATTGCTGTAACCAAGTGTATTCTACTTCGCTGCTGGTGTAAATTTTCGGCACTGGCGTAATTTTGTTGCTGCCAAAATTTTATACCTGCAGCAAAGTAAAATACACTTGGTTTATTGCAGTATTAGCTGTTTCTGTCTATTTGAGCTTTACGCCATCAGGTGGCTGCACCATGCAGAACGCTCCCGTTCATGGCTCCGCCCCAACGCCCCAGCCTGCGTTTACCCGAATACCGGACACTCTAAACCTCTCTATTAACTGCACCCTACTAAATCAGCGTAAACAAAGCTGACAAGCGAAACAAGCGCCCGCTTGGAAGAGAACTGACCCGTGGTGTGCCTGGTGATCCCTCGGAGCAAAGCATGCTTCACGGGCAGACGTGCAGTCACCTCAGGCGCGGTTCACGCTTGGAAATTTACTCAAGGTGACTAAATCAGCGTCACCTGAGACTGACGGACAGGCACTTATGTTTCTTATCATAGGAACATAATGCCCGCCTATACTACCACTGGACCTAGCGCCGATGGTAACGCGTAAACAATGACAACTCACTTCAAGACGGCAACGCCTCCCTCTGACTGCCGCGAAGGCCAGTCTCCCGATTCGGACTGATCGACCTTCACGAAGAGGCCATTGATTGATGAAAGGGCCATCGTCAAGGATTCCCGAGAAACGGGGCCAACCGCATGTGCAAGTTTTCAACGTATTTGCCTCGTATTGTGCAACGTTGGAGAGCAGGGAGTTCGCTAAAAGGTGGAGCGTCGGGGACGGGACACTGTGAACGGTCCAGTGTTTGTGATTGGCCAGTGAATTCCCTCGATGAATGAAAGAGGGGAATCAAAGAGATAAAAGTGGATCCGGAGTGCGGTGAATATGTGCTACGACACGAACGTGTGCTCCGACGTGTACGAGGGTTCCTCATCATACTCGTACTATTACTCGTACTAGTACGAGTTCACACTGAAGCTGAAAAAATGTAAATAAACCATTTTCGCATTCCTTAGACATCACCCCGCACCTCTCAATTGCCCGACACCTGGCACATCACAAGCCACCACCAAGCAGTGACCACTCAGACATCCAAAACTCAACAACTGTTCGACAATGATAGGCTACGCAACCCTGAGTCCCAACAGCCGATACCAGGTGGCGAAACTACTTTGAAAGTGGCTGCTTTGATGAGCGAGCTTTGAATCTGGCTCACCAAAGGATAACAATATCTGTATAATCCGTAAATTTAGAAGTAGAATGCGTTTACTGAACATGACGATCTTCTGCAGAGACAGTCCACTTCTACGTACTCACTTGAACGTAGCGTTTGTATGCCTGCAGAAAGAAAAAAAAAATGAGCATTTGATAAAATAGGGTCCAGCATGCACTTTGACCCTCGTTCACCTCTTGCTGTCATTTCTCAATGAGTAGAAAACAATGAAGCAGCCCACGAACATTCTTTTGTCGCCTCATCCATGCCACGGCCACAGTACCAGAGTGCCCGAAAGCCTCCCCAGCGCCTCGGTTGCGATTGCCGCGGCGCAGAGGAAGAGCCGGCTACGACTACCTTTGAAATTACGCCTTCTCCGTGCGAGTGGGACGGCCAGAGGAAAACCAGCCACGCGCGCGAATTTCGCAGGCCATGATCGTGCGCTCTATTATGATGCATAAAAGTAGGGACACTGGAATATTCTCCCCTACACGAATGTCCTAACAAATTAAACCGAATTAACGAACGATAAGAACATGAGAATTAGAGATATAAAGATGCCAACAGACACAGTAGAGAAAGAGAAAAAATTTGGAGAACGCTTAAGCTTCTCCTTTAAGAGTGGAACACGGTAGCATGCAAAGATCTCTGACTGCTTCTCACACTTCCCGGTAACTGCAGCTTATGTAGCCATAATTTTTGCCAGGAAACGCTTTAGGAAATGTTTTAGTCCAATAAAGACAGATAAAGCGTAATAAACAAACACAATGGTCTTTAATACAAATATTTATCCATCGAAATTCATACTTCGTAAACATACACACACACGCATGGTTCATGATCCACTCGCACCAAGATTGCTTCGCTTTAGTTAGATGTCAAGTGGAGTTGAGTCTGCTTTATTAACGGCTGACTCCCGAAGTATATGTTTTGAAATAATAAAGCGTGCAGATTTTCTTCTTTTTTTTTTCTACAACGCCTAATTTACTGAGTGCTGGCTTACCACACTGTGGCAGCTTCATTTAGAACGTGCTAGCATAGTCGATAGTCGATGCGAGTGTGAGACACGTACGACTCCTGTACGGTTTCAAGTGTAACCCACTGCTAGGTAGTTATTCCTGCGAACGTAAGCGTGATTCACGTCGACAGCAAACATTGAAAAGTTTCGTCTTTGTGAGCTTGTGCTATTTGCAACAGAAAGAAATCTTTTTATCGGCGTCTTGGCGCTATGCGTGAAGATAGAAAGCTTCGGCAGACTGCAGACTAGACAAACGATGCGGTAATTTTGTAGAGCTTTCCGTACCCCTTTAGAGATACGGTTATGGAGAATCAGTAGATTATCGTTTCTTGTTTGCTTCACTTACGTAACTTGAGGTTGAGGTATCCACATAGGCCTAACATCCTTTTTGAATGAAGTACATAAATGCTCATTCTAATTTGTGTCGTTTTTTTTTTGCCCTTCAGGATGCATTTTGAAAGTTGTAGTCGGCCCGGTAACTGTCACCAGAAGCATCTTCGCTTTATGAATAGCGTATGTTACCTGTTTGTGCACAATATCCAGGGCTACCTCGTGAACTGTGCCACTCGTTACGATGAACGTCTCGTTGGCCTTTCCAGGAGACATCGCTGCATGCGCAAAACATCTCTGAACATCAGTCAAAGCACGTCTATGCGGCCGCAGAGGTAATGCTTATTACCTGCAAGAAACTCAAGAAGCACAATTGCATCCCGAATTCTTCATCTTGGCGACATACAGTATACGCATTTCACTCGAGCGATAGTGTAACTCTATAAAAAATGGTACGTGATGCAATAAAGACGCCCATATTTTGTGCTCCTAGTGAGTAAAGCCTTTTCGCGGTAAGCTCCGAGTACGCTGTCGTTAAGATTTGCCGGTCGTGAGCGGTGGGTGGTAAGAAAGGCATAAAATGTAATAAAAGGCACGATTACCTTACATTGACTCAAATTTCATTTTCCTTCATTTTGAAGTGCCTATCGCAACCAATGCCCCTCTCATGATGAGAGCTCTGCGCCAAAAATGATACCGCCCCTTTGTCAAGTATTCAGATCCTTCAATCGGCTAAACAAAGTATGCAACGGTTATCGTAACAAAGGTTGCATTGAGTCACAGTCTCATATTTCGATCCTCTTTGAGCATGATACACTACATTGTACTAGAAGGGGGTAGTGTGTTCAGGAACTGCACGCGCCATCCGTTGCTGCGAGGCGGAAAGTGTGGAAATGTCCTGCACTTGGATGCCAGGCCATGCGACAGCAGCGCCGCCGCCAACATCCGTCGCATAAGGTTTCCCGTCGCTCATTCCTGCTGTTGTCAGTTGTGCTGGTTGTGCGCTGCTATAGAGTGTGCGTCCATATTTGTGTTGTTAGTGATTTTTTGTTGCAGTTTATGTAGTTCAAACGACGCACTAGTTTAAAAAAATTGCCAGTCACTTTAGCCCATGCCACAGAGGGGGAAGGGGATGGCCTGCACGCTCAATAGGCATTCGTTAAATTACCTGACATTCTCATTCGAATGCGTTGTTACTCCTTATTACTTGTTTCCTCCCCACCGAAGGTCGTGAGTTCGAGTGCCCTACTTGACGCTACCTTAATTAACTGCGCAATAATTAACATTGCCCTAATTAATACTAGAGGGCGCGGGCTCGATTTCCACCAAAGGTCGTGGATTAGAGTGCCCTAGCTCGATATTAATTAACTGCGCCTTAATTAACTTCGCCTTAACACGAAAGGTCGTGGGGGTTGGACTTCCACATAACCTCGAGGGTTCGACTCCCACTGAAGGTCGCGAGTTCGAGTGCCTGAATGAACTATATCTTAATTTACCCTCTTTCTTATGGGTGGGGGGGGGGTGTGCAAGATGAGTGGCATCAGGGCCAGCTATGGAACAACACGACGATGAACGCGCGAGCAGTGGCACGAGCTCGTGTCTGCGCGAGGCAAACTCACATGACTTTCTGTACCACGCGCCGTGTTGTCCGGACCATCGGGGGCATGAGCTACTTAAAGCTTTCGCCTCAATAAAAGCTTGCTTTTCCCTGAGGTGTTCTCTTTTGAATTATGCAACGGAGTTTACACAAAGAAATTATACAAAAATCTGAATGCAGTATAAAGTATCGAATTACTTTTAATAATGCAAATTTGAAATAACTCATGTTAGCGAAACATATAATTACTAATAAATAATTACTTAGTTTCAAATTACCTAACTCGTTAATTAGTTGTTTATATAATGAATTAACTAAATATGCTGAATGTATGTCGCTTGGTATTACTAATAGTACCTAAATAATTTAGTAATTAGGCAAATAATCATTTTGTTATTCATTACTTTTGCTATCTCCAAGAGAGCATTAATCCTGGGACTTTCAGAAATTAAGCGGCCACTCTTCTTACAGAATTTCCATGTATTGTTTGAGTGATATCTGCATACGAAGGCGTAGGTTTTGACTGATAAATTTTTAATGTGTCACACTTAATCGTGAGAACTGTCTATGCGTTTGCACACTTGGTGATTATCTGCAGCCAAGCGATGCATCAGCAAGAATTGTGACTTCTACGGCTAACTGTTGTATAACACTCGACTTCATACAGCCAAATATTGTGCAACGTGTTGGCTCGCTCTCCTTTTTGAAATGTTTAGCTTTTCTTAGACTCCCTCGTGCAATATTCTACCTCAGAGACGAAGC